>NC_135855.1:12623885-13223885 GCF_031162955.1 Sander vitreus | reverse complement strand
ATCGTGGTGTATCTACCTTTTAGTGCTGCTGTGCTGTTTTCAAACTTGGCTAGTCATTTCGTGTGTGTGAGTGAGTAGCTGCTTGCTAAAAGTGGTGAAATGTACTGTATATGGCAGCATCATTTAGTGCTCGTCAGCTGCTTTTTTAATGTAGCACAAATGTAATATTCACATTAGTGAGAAGACAACATCTGCCCTTTTGTGTTTCACAGGGAAAAGGCCATGTACAGCGACTAAGCTACCACACACCCTCGCCTCCAGTAAGTCCCCGGCTAGCATCTGTGGCTCACCCCATGATAGAAGAGAGTGGTGGTGAAGAGGGAGAGGACTCGTTTGCTCAAGTCTCAGAGCATCAGCAGGCAGCCATGCAGCAGGAGGAGAGAGTGCTGACAGAGCAAATTGAAAGCCTGCAGAAAGAGAAGTAAACACTGTCACTGTACTTAAAATGTTCTAAAAAATGTTGTGTAAATAACTCCAGATTATAAAACCATACACCAGTGTATCCAAACAATAATTGGTAACTGAATTTACAAAAGTAACATGTCCCATTTGCATTTATTATAACTGTTAGCTGTGTCTTACCATGTGTGTTCAGCTCATTTGGTAATCTAAATAATGTTTGCCTCTGCAGAGAGGAGTTGACTTTTGAAATACTGGCTCTGGAACCACGAGCATCAGATGATGAAACCCTGGAGTCGGAGGCCTCTATCGGTACAGCTGACAGCTCTGAAAACCTTAATGTGGACATTGAGGGAACTGTTTCTGACGTCTCTGGTATGTCAGGGAAATGCAGGAAACCACAACTCATCTTTTAGTTTGCTATTTTTTATGTATAATCGGAGAGAAAAGATTAAAATAAACTTGCCTTGTCTTTGCCTTTCATTGCAGAGAGAGGTCCAGTCGTGACTTCCCAGTGGCCTCGGAGATCTGACATGACGAGCCCCCGACGGCACGCTCTCCGCCGGCAGCCTGACTCCCTGGACTCTGTGGACTCTTGCTCCAGTGTTTCCTCCTACTCTTCCTCATCACACTTCCAGCCATCATCCTCTTTCTCCTCTGCCACCACCCGGCGCTTTCGTTTCCACTCCAAGTCTCCCACCATGGGCTCAGGTCCAGCCCAGGCACAAGCCCAGGCCCAGGCTCTTAATGCATCTCAAGCCTCCCGTTCAGACAGCATAGACAGTAGCCCTACAGGAGATCAGGAAGGCGCGTATGACGAAAGGCCCCAGTTTACCAGCCGAGGCACCTTCAATCCGGAGAAGGGCAAACAGAAACTTAAAGGGGCCAAGCATTCGACTCTGAGGCACTCCAGAGAAGGCAGTCGCCAAGGCAGGGACCCTACAGACATACCACAGCAGCTGGTATTGTATGGCAGTAATGAATTCATGGTATGAAGAACACTGCACCACCAAATCACTCCCTATCTAACTCCCTAGCAGGTGTATATGTTCTAAATGGGAGGTAATGCAATGGCGACTGATCTCCACTCCTCAAAGTACTCTTGCTTTGCCTTTCTTTCTTGAAGTCTGCAAAGAAGTGTCCCAAAGTGCCATGTATAGTGTTTCCACCTCCAGAGGGGGGAGATGTTCGGCAGAGGGACAGAAATTGGTGGAAAGTCTCCTTTTCTGTGGACTAAACTGCCACCCATGCTCTCACAATGCCTTGGGCACTGAGCAGAGGACAGAGAAAAGGGAATGTTGGAATGTGCAAAAGACCACGCAGCATCAGGGAATGTTATGGAGCTGGAAAGCTGAAGCAGTGTACGACAGTAAACGAGAAGAAATCAAGCAACGTCAAGCGTCACGGATGTTACAGTGAACTTAAAGCTCACAATTATTAGCTGCTTTATGAGTTTACAGTTCATAACAATCAGTGTAAGCAGTGGTTACTACAAATTTATTTTTTTCCCTTATTTAATAAGTTTTAATGTCACAGAAATTCTTTATAGCATTTAATATACAGGTATAAATACTGTACAAAGCCGGAACCCCAGCCTCTGCTGGGTAGTTGAAGTCATATTTATCTATTATTATTATTATTTTTTTTTTTTTTTTTGAGTATCTTGGACAAAGATGTACGGATTGGGGCTGTGTGTGTGTGTGTGTGTGTGTGTGTGTGTGTGTGTGTGTGTGAGTGAGAGAGAAAGAGAAGTTTGTGCTGCTTTTTCCCCCCTTACAAGGGAAATACCGCCATCAAAGGGACCAAGTCAGCTGGCGTGTATTCGAGCCAAAGGGGATCCCAGCTCTGTAAAGAGTGACGGAATTTGTATGAAATCCCTGCATTCACTGCTTAACAGCCATACAACAATTGTAATTGTACAGTGCAGTTCATATGTACAGTATAGTGGACAAATGCCATTTGATTCTTGAAACCTATTGTTACCCCCCCGACTCCCAAACCCATCCCCACCTCCTGTCTGTGTTTGCTCAGTAGCAACCAAGAAAGAACATAAAATCAGTATGTCTTCTGTCTTTATTATTGACAGTGTTTGTTTTTGTCACAAAATTCCACAAATTGTCCTCTGTGAGTACACACTGTATTGAAAATAGGCTTTTTTTTTCACAACAGACATTTTGACTTATGTATGTGTGTATGTATATATATGTATGTATATATATATATATATATATATATATATATATATATGTATGTATATGTGTATATATATATATATATATATATATATGTATATATGTGTATATATATATATATATATATATATATATGTATATATGTATATATGTATATATGTATATATATATATATATATATATATGTATGTATATATATATACATGTATGTATATATATATATATATGTGTGTGTGTGTGTGTGTATATATATATATATATATATATATATATATGTATAGTATGTGTAGTGTATATGTATATGTATATATATATATATGTGTGTGTATGTGTATATATATATAGTATATATATATGTGATATATATATATATAGTAGTGCTATATAGTATATATATGTGTGTGTGTGTATGTATATATATATATATATATATATATATATATATATATATATATATATATATATATATATATATATATATATAAAACATAACCACAGATGTTACTAATGACATTAATGTTGGCTTCATTTTATTCCCAGTAAACCATGACAGTGAGCCAGCATGCACAAAACCAGGACCCTGAAACTGCAGCAGCTAAATGGAATTCAGCCATCATTCATTTTATTATTTACACCTGTGCTTCTCCTACTGTGACATGTCAACATGTCTTCTGTTAAAAAGACACAGAAACACTAATTAATCATCAATAATATCTGATCCAAAGGAAGGATTTTAATAATAATTGAATAGGTTAGTTACAATGATCCATGGGCAATGATACCACAAACCAATATGATACATACCAGTACAATTAGCAAGGGTGTAGGTGTGGGGACAGACAGGGAAATCTGCCCTTTTTAAATTTTTAAGTGAGGCTACATGTAACACCTTATTTCTCTTACAGATGAAAGGTTGAGTTCATGATTCAGTGCACTACAGTCTTACTTGGTCCAGTAGACCAGTAGCTTACAGTGGCTAATGTTAGCAAACCAGAAATAGTTGTGTACTTTTCTGACTTCTGACTCTTCTCTACGTGTACTACTGTTACACTACATTTCAGCATTTACCATTATCCTGCAATTGTCACCACAGAGGCCATTGATAAGTAAAAGTTACATTGGCTCACTTTAAGGAAGAGGCCGAAGTGTCTTCTGAATCTTTTCTGCCTCAGAGATAAATATGCATACATATCATAGATACATATCATTTGCTGTATTTTAGTAGCAAATATTACAGAGTCAATGGCCATGTTTTGATTTGTCTCACTGCATTTCATAATCTTTGACAACCATGGGTTTCATGTTATTGTTACTGCCGTGTCATTGCTTTAGGGATCTGTTGTCTCCTTCAGTGAAATGAAATGCTTCTGCTGCTTCTTCCCCTAAGTCATTTAACTGTTGAATTTAGAAGAGCAGAAGTTAATCAACCCAGTGGTCATGTCTTGTGCCTTTTTTATTGTCACAGAAATGACCATCTATGGTTGGTGACCCATTTTCCACCTCTGGTATAAACAGATATTGGCTTTGCAATTATAAACCTTATGAACTTCTCCTACAGCTATTGAAACTCACCATACCTCGTGTGTAGCCTAAAGAGAGCAGACATTCTTCGTTTTGTTTTCATTTCACATTTTGCAAAGTCCATTTGTATAAATATCACAGAATCAAAGTCAAAAGTGTGCAACAGCTAAAAGGGGCACAATCATGAAATGTAATGAGACAAGGTGTAATAACAACTTGCCAACCTTAGAGGGGATCAAAAAAAACATCTGTTTGAATTCTCCACCTGTAATGAAAGTGGAAAAAAATAGATTTATTTTAGAGGACTTATAACCAAACCAAATGTAGTCTCTGTGCTGCACTGCCCTAATGAAGATAAGATGTGGTTAAGTCAAAATATGTCTTATTGTAAATAGCCTTAAATGTAATGCAATCTTCTGCATTGTTATTACCCTTATGTACCAAGTTTTTATGTCATGTTTGCTATCTAAACATGCATCAGCAGGCAGCTTGGTTAGTAAAAACAATAGTATATTTTTTCAAGCAAGAGGCACAACGTACTTTACAGAGATACAAGGCTAAAAGCAGTGGTGGAATGTTAACAAAGTACATTACCTCAAGTACGGTATTTAAGTACAATTTTGAGGTACTTGAGTATTTCCATTTTATGGTACTTTATACATCTAGTCCACCACATTTCAGAGGGGAATATTGTACTTTTTACTCCACTACATTTATTTTAAAGCTTTAGTTACTTTGCAGATTTAGATCGGTAATATAAACTAATAAATTAGTATCATAGTTAAGCTACCCAGCAGTATATAAAGTAATTAAAAATAAGCCTCACCTTTACCAGCTTCAACATTAAAGTGAGGTACACAATAATTTTCCTTTTGCAGGATATTTTTACACTGTGGTATTGCTACTTTTAGTTAAGTAGAAGATCTAAGTACTTTTTCCACCTCTGGCTAAAAGTCAACCACAGGACATAGCTGCATGGCATTAAAGTGGAAAACAATACAAAATTGAATTTGCATCAAATAAATAAAACAACCTATAATATGATATGTCAAGCCTATGAAATTAGCATTTTCCTAGGTAGCCTGCCTCCGATCCAGGTTTGTTTTGTCGTTTACGTAACCCGTAATTCCCACAGCACAATAAAGTTTTAAAAGCTCTCTTATATGTTTAACCCAACAGACTGACTCTTATTTCAAGATAGACGTGAGTGGACTGAATTCAGACAGTCACAAGAAACCAATTGACATAATTTCCAAAAAAATAAATAAATAAAAAAAATAGATTCATTGATCAGAAATTACTTCCGGACAGCCTCCTGGTGACGTGGGCTACCTATCGAGCGACGCATGCGCAGAGGCCCAGATTCACTAGCAGCAGCACCATCAGCAGGAGTAGCAGCCGCCGCCGGGGAGACGGGAGCTTGTCGGTGTTGTTTATTTCACACAAGGTAAAGTTTTCTCTACAATGTCGGAATTTGACAGCAACCCCTTCGTGGACCCATTGGACATAAATCCCTTCCAGGTGAGACTGTTGTTTTCCTTTTTGTGTGCGAAGTTTTCAAGAAGCTGTTTTCGTGCAAAGTGAAGACTGAAAGATATGCTGTAACAAAAACCAGTTTGGTTGGTTGCTGGGTTTGGCCTCAGCGTTTCCTGACAGTAATCGTCACTATTATGAAGTATGACACATTGTAGTCCAGTCGTAGGCTATTTATAAAGATTGGCTATAAAACGGTGTATTTACGCTGTACGTGGGTTGTTAACTCACCTGCGCAGGTAAGCAGACCCACGAACAGGTGCCTGCTGCTGCTGATATTTAGCCATCTACTGTGACTCCTCTTCAGCACGCCATTGATGGTTGATTTTTTTTAAACCAGATCCTTAATGAGAAATGTGGGATTTAATGGCGCACTTTGTAGGTTTATATATAGCATCTTCATTAGGTGTATTTTCTTTAGTCTATATGAGCTCACATCCCAGTTTTTTTGTTTTCAGATCTAATGGCTCTAGGACGTATATGGTTATAGATTAACATTTGTGTTTGTGACGTATTTACTTAAAGAACAAACACCATTGTTTTTCTTCAAACTGAGAAAGATGTGGTCCAAGGGTCCAAGGCCTGTAGAGTCTATTAATAGTTAATGTGGTGTGAGACTATTAAGTGCCACTCCTGGACTGGTTGGGACACTGTCTGTGGGACACTGCTTGCTTCACACATGGCACCAGATAAAAACTGAAGGGTCATGGATTCTCAGCAATAAATCATAACACCAAGTACTGCTCTTTTTCAGGATGCCTCAATCACTCAAGCCACCAGCGGAGCCCCTAAAAACGTTGGGGAGTTCAACCCATTCTCTGCAACTGAAATGGTTTGCTCCTTATTATTTAATATAACTACTGTATAGTTGATTCATAATTCAGAGGGGATTTTTTTTGTTTTGTTATTAAGCAATATTGCGTCACTCGTTTCACAGGGAACCCACTCTGGCACGACCATCCCCATCTCTGCTGCCACCTCTCAACCCGCCATCCTACCGACTTCTGTGGAGCAGAGTGCACAAGTAAGTCCGAAACACACATTTACAAATAAAGGAAATTAAATAAGCTGGTGTGAAATCCCATTTCAGCCATTTTATAGGTCAGCTGAGGTGAACTAACCGGGTGGCTTTGAATGTCTAAAACAATAGATAAGGTCAATAATAATACACTAATACTAATAATTAATTCATTCATAATTTAGTTAATTAGTGAATTGTGGGGTAGAGCCTTGATTTATAATGCATTTCTGAGGCTGATATTGATAATTGAGAGTTTATCAAAACCGAGAACACACCGGCTGTTATAGGTTTCTTTTCCACATAAACGCATAATGTCAATTTAAGTGGGGGAAGAAGTACTCGGATCCTTTTACTTATGTAAAAATAGTAATACCATAGTCTAAAATACTCCAGTTAAAAGTCCTGAATTCAAAATGTGAAAGTACAGAAGTGTTATTAGTTAAATTAACTTAAAGTATCAAAAGTAAAAGTACTCATTATGCAGATTGGCTCTTTTCACAGTGTTACATTATAATAGAATATTATTATAGACTACTATATTCTATTTATATCACTAATGAATACATTTAAGAGCATTTTAATGTATTTTGTACGTGGAGCCAATTTTAGATATTTTGTATACTTACTGGGTAAATTAAAAGTATAGTACGCCATTGTATCATATAAGCATATCATAGGTTTTATGTAAAAAATACATGTGTTAAATATATATATAGTGAATTAAAAATAAAATGGAAATACTCAAGTAAAGTACAAGTATGTCAAAATGTAAGTACAGTACTTGAGTAAATGTACTTAGTTGCATTTCTCCACTATATAAATTAGATTTTGAATTAGGATGATTGTGACAGAAGAATTGTGACCAATTATGTATATTTTACACATTTTACAGTTCAAAAACCAACTTGCCAGTTTGATTTTGATGGAGCATCTTGTCACTTCTCTGCTGCCATATTTGCCAATACAAATCTGTTAAGCTAAAAATGGGTGATTGTATCGCCTGACTTTAGTATTGATAGTCGGGCTATAGTTGTGCTTTGGCCTCAGGAGCTGGTGTCTTACACAGCTAAATTAGCTGTGGGGTGGTTGTACTGTTGCCAGTAGTGTGAAAAAGTTGCCAAAAGTGTGTAAAATTGCAGCAGGGAGTGATAATAGTGATGCAGTGACAATAGTAGTATTGTATCACCCAGCAGGCAAATGTAGCAGCTGGCCAGGCTAACCTGCTCAAACAGCAGGAGGAGCTGGAGAAGAAAGCAGCAGAGCTGGAGCGAAAGGAGCAGGAACTCCAGAACAGGACTGGAGGCAGAGTGCTCAACACTGGCGGTAAGTAGTTGATTTAGAAGCTGCGTGTAAACTTGTGTTGTACATACGGACAAGAAAAATTGACACCACTCACAATGTTAAAGGAACACACCGACTTATTGGGACCTTAGCGTATCCCCCAGAGTTAGATAAGTCCATACATACCCTTCTCATCTCCGTGCGTGTCGTAACTCTGTCTGCTACTTCTGCTACTTGGGCGGAGTGATTTGCTCGCAGCACCTGAGAAGCCCCGTGGTGAGGAGCAGAGAGTTACAACGGTGCCTTTCAGGTGTTGGGCTAATCACTCCGCCCAAGTAGCAGTGCTTCGCCTTCTGAGAATATAGTTCCCAGTATGTATACGGTTAGAAGATGGCTGTGTCTGGTGCGGCTTCTAGCTCACCCAGTGAGAGCGTTCGCCCCATGTTGGCTGAGTCCTGCAGCGGGGCGGGTTCGAATCCGACCTGCTACCCTTTGCTGCGTGTCATCCCCCATCTCTCTCCCCCTTTTATGTCTAGCCACTGTCACTTCATAATGAAGGGAAAAGCCCCAAAAAATTATCTTAAAAGAAGATGGCTGTGTCTCATGTGACCTTATTATTTGTACACGCTGTGACTATACAAATCACAACATGTAAATAGGAAAATGTTGGCGTTATTTTGTCACTTATTGGGAGCAGTAGGCTAGATGGAGCCGGTTACCTCCAGGATCTGTGCTAGGCTAGGCTAGCGGTGGGTGCGAAGATGAGAAGGGTATGTATGGACTTATCTAACTCTGGGGGATACGGCGAATAAGCTAAAGTACCAATAGGTTGGCGTGTTCCTTTAATCCAGCTGTGATTTTTTATTTTTTATTTTTTTGGTCTATCAGATAAAGAGAACAACTGGCCACCTCTTCCCAAATTCTTCCCTGTGAGGCCGTGCTTCTATCAGGACTTTGAGGAGGACATCCCTGAGGAGTACCGCAGGATCTGCAAGAGAATGTACTACCTCTGGATGTGTATGTACCCCTGCATACAGTATTTGCTTCATACCTGTTGTTTTTGAATATATAAGAGCCATTGATCCATAACATAGTATGGTTCACATCTGTCTGTTTGGTTTGTTAACAAGTCAGTCTCATTTTTTAAAACTAATGTGTGTAGTAACTCAGATCTACCTGCAGACTGAAGGGCTGGCAAATGTCAGCATCTTGACATGATGATTTAAAACATAATAATCCTAGTTTTATATACGATATTAATAAATTAAGAGGCCATCTGAGAACCCTGGGTTTGTTGAATTACGTAAAATAGTTAATAATGTATCACAAATACATGAATCATTCTTAGCGTTGTAAGCTAATCAGCGGTTCGCGCTAGCATCTTTCAAGCTCCAAACTCATTCGATTAGCATGAAAAAAAGTCCCAGAGAGCGACAGAGTGAGTACACATCTGTTAATAACTCCTAGGTTCCTTTTGCACCGGAATTGTCCTTTTAACTAAACATTTGAAAGCAGAACTTGCACTTTGCCGTCAAAGGCGGTTTTATATGGCATAAGTAAAGCGAACGGCCGGAGAAATGTGCGCAACAAAACAACGTGCTGGAGATGCCCAACCTGTAAACGCATGCTGCTCAATCAGTCGCGCTCGGCTGCGGCTCATCTAGAGATTCAGCACGTCCCCTATTTCATCATTTGCATGTAGGGTAGACAGCAATGAGTTTTTGGCAAGAACCGCAATGTAGGGATTCAGCAACTCTCGCCCCCTCTGCTGTACATATGTGGGGACACGCAGAGATATTCCGATTTATAGATAGATAGATATGATGACATTTTTAACACTTTCGGATTGGGGTTTTCTCAGAATATGCCTCAGAGCTTTTTGTGGAACATACATTGATTCACTTCGGTGGCACTCCTTTTAAAATCCAGTAGTCAGAGTGCAGTCAACTATCAACTTGATTAAGGTTTTACTGAAAACATCACTCACACCTATTAAATCTTCCTATAGGGGAACCAAAGGTTAACTAGAAAAATACACACAACTCTTATTTTTAGCTATTTAAATGCAGAGTGGTGCTTGTGTGTCTTTAGGTTGATGTCTTTGATAAGAACCAGTCCAGCTCATTAGTTTCCTGTGTGTCTCCTCCAGTCCACAGTGCTACTCTCTTCCTCAACGTGCTGGCCTGCCTGGCTTACTTCACTGCAGACTCTCAGTACGGCGTTGACTTCGGTCTGTCCATCCTCTGGTTCATCCTCTTCACCCCAGTGTCCTTCATCTGCTGGTACAGGCCCGTCTACAAGGCCTTCAGGTACGCCGTTTTACTCGCCTTGTGCTGACAATGTTCTTTGATTTGCATGACTTGTATGCAGGGTTTCTGCGGGGTCTTAAAAAGTCTAGTCTAAAATTTCTAAATCAAAATGTTAGGCCTTAAAATGTCTTAAATTCACTCAAGTATTGTGTTCTAGGTCTTACATAATATTTAATATTATTATATTAATTATATTTAGTCCAAATATAATTTGCTGTATTACGACTACAAATTAGACCAACATGCAACTTATATTGCAGTCTAGTCTGCAATCTAGACACCAGTCCTATTATGCCAATGAGGAAATCTGGGAGTTGTTTCAGACAATGTTTCCGGACTCTGACATCTGACTTTGTTTTTGATGTTGTGATACATAGGTCTTACATTACAGAAACACATGCAGATGAACTAGTTAGCCGGGTTTTCTTTTTTTACTTTTACAAAACGTGAACACCCTCGTCCTCCAACTCAGCCAGAAGGGTAAGAGCAATTGGAGACACCATGTACTCCATTATCAATATTAGAAAATGCTAATATCAGATTTTTTCTTGCTTACAGTTCAGTTCCTTAATTTTTTTTAAGATTTTTTATTCACCGAAAAAAAAAAAATGTTTTCCCCAAGACTTGTATTTTCTGCAGAGGAGCAGCATCTGAAACAGCATTTACACCTTTTAAAGGTGCTCTAAGCGATGTTGGGTGACGTCACTTCTTGTTGACGTTCGTCAGTATTGTCAAACAAAACGGAGGCTAGCTCGCCCCTCCCTCCTCCTCATCCCGTCCCCTCCCCCTCCCTTCAGTGCTTCTGCGCACTAACACTCCCCAACCCCCACATCCTTCTTGTCGGTTATTGGCTGGAACGCTGGAAGACTGTTTGGTGGTGCAGGTTGGCACAGTTTGTTTTTGTTGGCGTTTGTGGAGCCTGGGCTGTCTACAGAGACCGCGTTTTTTTTACAGTGTGTTCAGGGGACAGGCAGCTAGCGGATAGTGAGGAGATGTTTGCTGTATGTGACAAAAAAACATTATAGCCTAAAGACCACGTGAACCTGTACCGTGTACGGGACACCTTGTGGCTGAGGCGTCACTATAACCTCCACTCATAAACGTTTTTAGAACTTTAAAGCATTAAATCTTTGAAATATACAGCCATGCGACACACCAATTGAAAGCTTAGACTCTCAGGATTCCATTAAGCCTGCACACAAAGCATAAGATGATTTATAGCAGTTATACAACTGCTACAAAGTTATAGAAAATAAAACAATACAGCGTAAACAGCGCAGCTGGTGTCTAGTGCATCCATACCTTTTTCCTTGTCCCTTTAGCCACTGCAGGGGATTTTTTGCCCAAAACTTTTTTTTGTTAAATCCCCAAGAGTCCAAGGAAATGGAATATCCAAGCCATTATATCCAAAACGAGCTGTTCGCCTCACAATGTTGACGTTTCTGGCCGAATCTCAACGTAAAATCGCTAAACTGTTTTTCATTTCCGGACTTCTAACGCGGCTCGCTTCTCTCCTGAGGCTCCTAGCAACTCGATGTGGGCGTCACTGTA
The DNA here is from genome assembly GCF_031162955.1 of Sander vitreus. Classification (NCBI taxonomy): domain Eukaryota; kingdom Metazoa; phylum Chordata; class Actinopteri; order Perciformes; family Percidae; genus Sander; species Sander vitreus. The sequence goes on along the minus strand of NC_135855.1, from coordinate 13,212,078 downwards.
TTCTCTGAGATCAGAGGTTTTAACAAACACCTGGTATAAGCCAGTCGGTAAAGGTTTGCCTGTGATACACCAATAGAAAGCTGAAGACTCCTCTGACGCGATGTGAGCCCACGTGTACTCGAGCGACATTTGCTCGGACCAGTTCGATGTAAATGCTATAAGACCCGTCTACATTTTTAGCCAATGAGCAGACAAGTCGATAGATACCAAATGTGCCACTGAAATTTTAACCCTGTAATGGCTGGAGCTGTGTCAAAGCAAAAACAGGGCCTCCTATAAGCATATGACACCCTGTGCAATATATAATGACTTATTTCTATATATTTATGTATATAGTTATTTCAAGTATGTGTATGATTGATGTGGGTGTGTTTGTGTATTTGAGAAGTGTTTTATTTTGTACTTTATTGGCTTTTTTCTTTGCACTTTTCAAATGGAAATCAGAAAAACGCACAGACATATATGTAGAAAACAATTCATATAAAATCCATTTTTGAGTCTTTTGGTTTCTGGATTATTTCATGAGACATGTGGCTATGACATTGTGTTGTCTGTATCTCACTAGATGTGTTTACAGCAGTGTATTTTAATAATTTTACAGATGTATGACTTGGACGGAAATAAAAACCCTCCATTCTAGCCTCTGTAACTCTGTGTCAGTAAGGCCTAGAATCACCCTGACTCTTGGAACAAAAACTTGAGTGTTTCCTTTCCAATGATACCAGGCACATCCCTGAGTGTCAAAGTATATGGGAGCTGTACCACTTTTAATTTGGGTATGACGTTTAGACCAAAAAGCTTGAAAATGCAGCCGTTCCTAATTGGAGTAATATCTGCAAAAAAAAGTTTTTAAGTATTTAAAATTATAGTATTTAAATGTTTTACAGACTTATTATTATTATTATTATTATTATTATATGTATTGAAACAAGTCTTTAATGGAGGCTACAAATGACTGTGAATGTGACTTGTACACTTGAATGTCTTTTCATTTGTGTTACCTCTATATCTATAATCTGGCAGCAAACAAACCTCTTGAATACTAAATATCATTAATAACATGTCCTTTATGTTGTCTCCCCCCCCCCTCTCCAGGTCTGACAGCTCCTTCAGCTTCTTTTTCTTCTTTTTTGTCTTTTTCTTCCAAGTGGCAGTGTACATCATCCAGACTGTAGGGATTCCCAAGTGGGGAAACAGGTTAGTGGGTACATTATTTTTAAACTGAACAATCATCTGCATGTTGGGTGAAGGTGTGGTGTAAATGACGGTTGTTCATCGCTAACAACAGGGGTCTATTTTCATTAGTAATAGTGATTCTGTGCACTCTGCTTTGGTTAGATTCATAGTAAATGTGGGTACGCATGGGTCCATTTATTTCTTCATTCACGCATATGTATTTGTATGTGTGTATTCTTGCCCTGTATCTCCTCTCTCGCATCTCTTTGGCAGATTCCTGCTGCCCTAACTTGTCTGGGTTGCTGCTTTGTAAGTGTGTGGAACTTTTCTCTTTGGGTTTCTTTTCTATATCCTGTAATATATTTTAGGCTTTTCAGTTTTCTATCATACATTTTTTCAAACTTCATGCTTTACCATTGGTCACTGAGGAAGGATGTTTGTTCATTTCTCTTTAATTCAGAATGCCAGAAAATTCTGTTGTATACTGTACAGTACACACTCATTGTAGAGAAAATGTGAAATGACACATGGCTATTTGTTTGTATGTCTCTGTTGTCGACAGTGGATGGATCGCATCCATCAGCATGATCCGCACAAACTTGGCTGTGGCTGTGGTTATGATGGTGGTGGCCGGTTTTTTCACTGTAAACGCTGTCCTGGCTGTCATCCTACTGAAAATGGTACGCTATTGTAAAAGTTTTACAACTTCTCTTATTGTAAAAGAAACTTCTTTTCACAAAGAGGGAGCCATGTTACAGTTCGTACTTTTACATGTTACTATTTGAATATTAACCAAGTTTAATATATTTGCAGTCTGCATAAATAAAGTCCACACATACTGTATGTTTGCAGTAAAATTAAAGATGGCACCTAAAGTAATTCTGCAGGGACTAACCTGTTATTTTATTACTGGGCTGCTAACATTGATAAAATTTGGGCTTGGTGCAGCCTCTAAACCGGATTGGTGTGTCATGGAAGATAATTCTTCTCGTCCGTCTTCACTGACCGCTCTTGTTTATGCCCCTTTGGCCTCCTGTTACTCTCCACTGTAAACATTTTGAAACAATTCAGGCAGCATTTCAAGCTACTTGCCCCCTCTCCACGCAGCCCTATTTGTAATGATCACCTGTTTCTCCCTCCTAAGTTGGATGAAACTTTCGCTCTGTGGAGAGAGAGGGATTTGATTTGTTTTTCAAATCTGGATCTTGATGGTACATTTGCTACCTTTTAATGATCTCTGTGCCAAGTACAATTTGCCCCAGTCGCACCTGTTCCGTTTTTTTCAAGTCCAAGAATATGCACGCAAATACTTTGGTTCCTTTCCCCTTCTCCTAACGGATTCATGGGTTGATGTGGTGCTCTCGATGACTAAGAAACGTGGTTCGATCTCAGCTTTATACAAATCTATATCGCCGGGGAATCCGGTCTCTCTTACGGAGGTCAGGGGCAAGTGGGATGGCGGAGCTTAAGTTTAATTTGACCGACGAATGGTGGGAAAGGGCTCTAATTAGAATAAATTCCTCATCTTCTTGTGCACATCTAAGCTTTATTCAATTTAAGGTCCTACATAAAATTTATTTATTTATTTATTTTTTATTTTACAAAAGCTAGGCTAAGCGTTATTCATTCATTATATCATTATCAGGTACTGATAATATCTGTGACCGATGCCAGTGCAAAATTGGTAGAGTTTGGGTCCTCTTTTTTTCCAACATATTAAAGGTCCCATGGCATGAAAATTTCACTTTATGAGGTTTTTTAACATTAATATGCGTTCCCCCAGCCTGCCTATGGTCCCCCAGTGGCTAGAAATGGCGATAGGTCTAAACCGAGCCCTGGGTATCCTGCTCTGCCTTTGAGAAAATGAAAGCTCAGATGGGCCGATCTGGAATCTTCTCTTTATGATGTCATAAGGGGAAAGGTTACCTCCCCTTTCTCTGCTTTGCCCGCCCAGAGAATTTGGCCCACCAATAAGAGAGAGACATCATGGCTTTCAAACGAGCAACGTGGCAGTTGGTCAAGGTCACACCCCCACCTTCCACCTTGCCCCCCCCCCCCCTCTCCTCCTCAATAGCATTTAAAGCTACAGACACAGAAATGGCACATCCTAAGTAAAGCTCATTGTGGGACTGGCTCTAGTGGCTGTAATTCTGCACCAAGGCTGAATTTCGGGAAAGAGACTTCAGATACAGTATTAGGGACCACTGAGGCCTATATAAAAGCATCCAAAGAGCACCATGTCATGGGACATTAAGTAAAGCCCTAAACATCACACTTGACTACAGCCCTTTGACAGCTATCTTTGGGGTACCTCCTGCACCGGTCAGTCTCTCCAATAAACACTTAGTTATTTCTTTTGCTTCACTCATTGCCTGTAGACGTATTTTATTACACTGGAAAATCCCCAACCCTCCCCCTGCCACATCCTGGCTGTCTGATTTGATGTCTTTTCTGGCATTAGAAAAGGTGAAATATAACCTGAGAGGCTCATCTGCCCAATTCCACACAAGATGGCAGCCTGTCGGGGCGACCTCTAGCTCACCCAGTAAGAGCGTTCGCTCCATGTTGGCTTAGTCCTGCAGCGGCGCAGGGTTAGAATCCAACCTGCTGCCCTTTGCTGCGTGTCATCCCCAATCTCTCTCCCCCTTTCATGTCTATCCACTTTCAAATAAAGGGAAAAGTCCCAAAAAAATAATCTTAAAAAAAAAAAACGATGGCAGCTTGTCATTGCCTATGTTAACACTCCTACCTCTCTGGACCCCATCTGATTGTTATTGCATGTAAGTTATTATTTTTCTTTTTGAAACAGGTGTCCTGGCCATCCTCTCTCCTTATGGTGTCCGTTTCAACTTTTTTTTATTTTTTTTATTTATATTGGTGCATCTCTGGTTTTCAATAAAAATACATATAAAAAAAAATTAAAGATGGCAGTGCCTTATAAGCAATTGAACTTGCCCAAAATAGAAAATCAAACATGGTGCGGCATACATATATAAATATGGGTATTCCCACTGTTGCTTCATTTTGTTTATTTTCGCTCCAACACAGTGATGTGATGCAAATCAAAGAGAGAAGCATAACAAGAGAAACTAAAAATGGTGGTGACGACAACTTGCAATGCAGCTGCAATAAAAGGGCAACGAAGGCATCAAAAGGAATATGAAGATTTAGAAACTGTTGAAGGGTTCTTCATTCTGTACCTCCACCAGAATTGCACAAGCCTGGAGCGCGTTGGTAATAACCAGGGGGTTACAGTGCTGCCATTTAACCGCAACATCCTGGGTTTGATTCCAGCCTTGGGACCTTTTGTTGCATGTCATAACTCTCTGTCTCTGTCTCTGTCTCTGTCTCTGTCTCTCTCTCTCTCTCTCTCTCTCTCTCTCTCTCAAAATTGTTTATTTTATTTTAATCGTAAAGATGTTTAGACATTTTGGATCTGCATCTTGACCTAACTTTGCTCTGGAATACACACAGTGATAGACAATCATGACATTTGTTTTCAGTATAATAGTTCATGAGGAAATGGCAAAAAAAATAAAACTGCCCATAATGACCTGTGTTGCAATGTTATTAAATTCTTGGGGAAAAAAACCTGAACCACCAAAGTTCATTGCGATTTATTTAGATTTGAGATATTATCCTAACTAATAGACAAAAAGGACTGAAACCATGAGCTCCTTTATAAACCTGTCCCTCCCCTAATCTGTACTCCTTTCCCTATATCCCCAGGTCCACTCTAAGTACAGAAGGACAGGTGCCAGCTTCACCAAGGCCCAGCAGGAGTTCTCCACGGGAGTCCTGACCAACCGAACTGTCCAGACTGCTGCAGCCAGTGCTGCCCAGGGAGCCTTTGGCAATTAGAATGTTTCCCACATCCTTCGTGCTTCAGGCTAGTCTCTTCTCTGACCAACATAGCCATGTCCCAACATACTTCAATGTGTTTAGGGGCTGGGGGTTTGATTATTTATTGAAAAGGGCCAAAAAACAAGTAACTTATGAGGAGGCAAATTATTCTCACTACGTCAGCCGAGTGAAGTGTCTACATTCTCCACTTATAAACTTTTCAAGAGACTGTTGTATAATACAGCAGACAAGCTAGAGGTCTTATACAACCACGCAATGTTATTGAATCTTTACCATCCTCATCAGTATACAGCTAAATATATGCCATCAACAGTTATTCTGGGACATATAGGAAGGAGTAAGAAAACTGAAGTTGAATAAAACAAGGCCAAGAAGTGGGTGGGTATGACAAAAATGAATTGGCAACACCTCATCCCAATATAACTAACTGGAATACATTTAACATAGTCAACTGAAGTAAGTATGTGCGGCGCACCACCGAACAGGGCTGGGGTTTAGTGATAAAGTACATTTATTTAAATCCCATCACTCTTAAATACGCTGGCGGAAAGTATTAGGATTTCTCTATCTCACAGTTCATGTAGAAATAACATACTGGGGCCTCGAAAATAAACACTGCGAAGAGTTGGGATTATATAAAAAGCATACTTGACATGAGAATGTTTAACCATCATTCAATGATGGTTCCAGATAATGTGTGTATACATATTTTTGTCATTCAGCAGCACGTAGAGCGTTACAGGGTTACCATTCTATAATTCTGCTAATACTAATTCTAATACATGCACTACTGGACGCCCTGTAAGAATCATCCATCCTACACTACTGATGAACACCGTTGCTGTTCGAATTTCGCTCAAAATTTGTTTTCATGTGCATATAACACTGTATAGGATGAAGGTGACGGGATGGTGGAAGGTTTTTCTTTCTACTGGTTTTATCAGTTTACTGATTTAGATGAAGTGAGACAAAAAGCTCTTCTTCGGGCAATTGAAGACGTAGTTTGTGTGATGGCACATTTTAATTTATGTTTAGTTATGTTTTCAGGTATAGTATGGAGCCTTGCTGTGATTAAAATGAAATGCAGGGTGCAGGTTTACTATTGTAAAGTTACTGACATAGTATAGAATGTAGACTTATTTACTTAGAAGTGTATTAATGAGCAGAAAGAACACAATATTTATCTGTCGATTATCCAGTCTTGACTTTATATTCATGGTAATTATACTGCAGACCAAAGTCATGTGTTACTGAATAGTCGCAGATAGTTTGTATTGCTAAAAAGCTGCTTTCTACCTACTTGTTTGGTATTAGCATTTTTTTTTCACATATTTACTTGTGAATATATGTATGCTGTCCAATTCTGATCTTTTGTTAATGTAACACACTGAATCACTTTGTTTAGGTGTAACCTCACTCAGTGCCTTTCAGCAGATGTAACCCACCGATTTTTGCGTGGGGATTTAAGCACAAGGCTGTTGGTTATTAGTGTTTAGTCTGATTTTGTTTGTCTTAATAGAGAAGCGTGTTTTATGGTGATGTTTCCCTTCCATGATCAGAATGTATTAAGGTGTGTTGTACATATTGGTGACTTATTTAAAACTTCATTTACTGGGGGGGAGGGGTTATTTGTTAGAAATTGGTTCTCAGTTTTAACATAAATAAACTGTCATTTTTTTCATCTTTTGAAAATGTAATCATGTAAAGGATTGCCTGCTAAGTAAAGACATATATTCATACTGTACATACCAAATGTCTTAGCTACATGATGTAAAATACACGTAGACATATGATGGATCTGTGTAAATGTGTAGATAACAAGGTTATGTTCCCTGTGAGTCAGCTACCCTCGTTCTGTTGTTGAAGCAAAGTTTTCATTATTCTCAATCGTGTTCCTAATGGACAAATCTGTTCACTGTGCAGAGGTACAAAACAGTTGACTCCATAATCAGTATGAAGAAATTGGGGACTTAATTGCTGTACGTTTTAAAAATTTAAGCAGGAAGTATCAAATGCAGCTGTGTGGTGTACAGGTGTGTGAATGTAAGCTGGGAAGATCTGGAGAGGAGCAACAGTTTCTGATGATATTGCATGATATATTACAGTAGTTGTGGATTAAAAAAAAATCTACTGTATGTCCTGATATAAATGGCAGGCAATATATGGAATAGGAAACTGTCTTTCAATCTAAATATATATTTAATATATATAGATTTTTCTTATTTTACTTTTAAAGTACATTTTACTGATTATACTTGCATATGTTTTACCTAATTAAGTAACGTTTTCAATGCAAGTATTTGCAGTGTACTAGTAGTACTGAATACTTCCTCCGCAACTGATAACTGGCCCTTATTTTGCCCTTGCCATTTTATTGGTGGAGGTTGTAAAGTAGTAAAATCAGTCGACATTCATAAATCCAACCAGCTACTCCACTGGTGTATCCATGGCAACAGCTTCTAGTGTTGCTCATCCCAAGATGGCGGACGAGGAGAAAGCCACGGCGGTGAGTGCAAAACCAAAGCTAGTTATCGTTTTCTTGGGTAAACACAAACGTTTCGCTGTTTTGAGTGATAGTGTGACACTCCCTGAGTAAACGCAACGTTATGTTTTTGAGTATATCCTTTACATTAACGCTCGTTATTTGAATGTTAGCTAGCTAGCTAGCTGCCTGGCTTAGCGATTCTTAGTCGGAGCTAAATTGATTAACTGTAACGTTAACTTGCCTCGCGTTCCGTCTTTAGCTTTAATCTCACTCATCCAGGGGCAAGCTAGCTACAACCTGAGAGCTAACAGCTAATATAGCTGCAGTAAGGTGACAACAACAGCAATGCGTAGGTAACATTACAGTGCAAATCTACATTGTTGACCATCGTTAGCCCACGCTTTATACTGTAACTTAGGTTTAGGTAAAATAACTGAGGCTGACTTTACCACAAATAGAATAATCGTTGTGTTATGGCTATACCGTCTAGCGTTTAGGATGTGATGACATAAAAGGTAATGTTAATACTCAAAACGTCAGTGGCGAAGCAATCCACAAGTGAGTCAAATATAGAGGGAAAAATGATGTGAAGCAAAACACTGGGATTGAGCATGCGTGCATCTAACGTTACCTGCACTCACGGAAGCTGCATGTAATGTCAACTAGTTAATGGTTCTCTTAATACATCCATGATGGTTCTGTTAATGTAATAACCGGTAGTCGGTAGTCACCAGTGGTGGAATAAGTACATTCACTTGAATACAATTTTGACATACTTGTACTTTACTTGAGTATTCCCATTCTGTTATTTTCTACTTTTACTTTTCTACATTTCAGAGTGAAATGTACTTTTTACTCCACTACATTATTTATTTGAAACTTGGTCAGTTGTTACTTTTTACATTTAAAAACACACAGTACTTATATGAAATGATGCCGTATTATACTACTACCACCTACTACTATCTACCCCAGTAGTATTCAAAGTATCTGAAATGTGCTCAACATTGGCCAACTACAACATAAAAATGCTTTTCTGTGTATTTATTAGTGATAAAAACAGAAAACTATAATCTATTAGTATGCAACTGTAATTAAAATTTTGCTCAACATATGGCGGTATATTCACAGTTTCATAACATCCAATTAAGAAAGTCATTTTTTTCCTATTCTGTACAATTGAATATGAAAACACCTTTTCAGGACAGTTTTGACCTGTATTTCCACACAGCAAGAACACAGAGAAAAAATATAAAAAAAACTTGATAGATGATGTCCAGTGTATTTTTTTCTATGTAATGTATGGATCATATGCTGTTACTTGTTTGTTTTTGTTGTATTTCATATATTTCAGCTCCCAGTTGCTACTGAAGCTAAGAAACGTCGGGCACCTAAAGGTACTGCAAGACATTTGACACTTGCAAGTCATCTTGCAAAATGATTTTCAAACAACACAACTTTTCCGACACCCATTGTTTTGATTTCTGACAATGTGTCTGTAACTGGTAAAGGGTAATAATCGAATGAGTTTGGAACCAGTCATCCTGCAGAGGTCACCCTCACCCTTCTATCTACCGTCCCTAAAAGGAACAAGCTGTTTATACAGTATGCTGTTAAGCCATGTTCCAGACATTTCTCTGTGTGGAAAATGTTTGTTGTTCATATATTATATGAGGATATTTCGTCATCGTAATTATGGCTTAATGTCCCGTTAAGCGAGTTAAGCTGTTGTTCATGATTAAGCTTTTTTGTTTTGTTTTACAATGTTTTTAATTATCAGCGGCACTGCCGAGAATGCAAGTCCTATGGGTGCAATTAAGTACATGCCATGGTATCGTTTTGTGTGGTATGGTATTGTATTTCCATGCAGTGATCTTTTACATAGCATGCAAGCCCTTGTGTCAAAACCCTAAGTGCATTAATGTAAGGTAAGATGACTTGAGTAATCAGGTAATACAGAAAGTAAAGATTGGATTTTAATTGGTTAATGTAACATTTCACATTTACAGCAACAGGGCAATTCAAAGTGCTTTACATGAAAACAGATTAAAAACAGATAAAATACAAGAAAAAAAGTTACAGTGCAGTATAAGAAATTAAACATTCAAGAGCAGTTAAAACAGTTAAATATATAAAAGCAGATAAAATAGGAATTTCTCTTTATATGCTTATATAGATTGTTATACAGTGTCAACAATGCAGCTTCAGTATAAGAAATGAACAGTTATTTAAAGAAAGGCAACATCAAAAAGATAGGTCTTCAGCCTTGATTTAAAAGAACTGAGAGTTGCAGCAGACCTGTAGTTTTCTGGGAGTTTGTTCCAGATATGTGGAGCATAAAAACTAAACTCTGCTTCCCCCTGTTTAGTTCTGACTCTGGGGACAATAAGCAGACTTGTCCCAGATGACCTGAGAGGTCTGGGTGGTTCATAGTGTAGTAGCAGATCAGAAATGTATTTTGGCCCTAAACCGTTTAGTGATTTATAAACCAGCAAAAGTATTTTGAAATCAATTCTTTGAGGCACTGGAAGCCAGTGTAGAGACTTCAGAACTGGAGTGACGTGATCCACTCTCTTGGTCTTAGTGAGGACTCGAGCAGCAGCGTTCTGAATCAGCTGCAGCTGTCTGATTGATTTTTTTAGGGAGACCTGTAAAGACACCGTTACAGTAGTCAAGTCTACTGAAGATAAAAGCATGGACAAGTTTTTCCAAATCCTGCTGAGACATAAGTCCTTTAACCCTTGATATATTTTTAAGGTGGTAATAGGCTGACTTTGTAATTGTCTTAATGTGGCTGTTAAAATTCGTGGTATCGGATCGGTGCATAAACTCCAGTACTTCCCGATACCGATACCAGCGTTTTAGGCAGTATCGGAACATCTCTAGTCGAAAACCCGACTGGAAGTCATCAAAACTGTCGTTTAGTGACAAGAAGAGGTTGAGTTGTTGAGAAAAAGTTTTTTCAATGATTTTACTTAAAAATGGAAGGTTTGATATCGGCCTATAGTTGCTCATTAGTGACGTGTCTAGATTGTTCTTTTTTAAGAGTGGCTTAATGACTGCAGTTTTCAGGGCCTGTGGGAAAATACCTGAGAGAAGAGACGTGTTTACAATCTGTAGAAGATCTGTAGCCAAACAATACGAAACTTTTTTGAAAAGGCCCGTTGGTAGAATATCAAGGCAGCAGGAGGAGGTTTTCAGATGTTGTATAATGTCCTCCAGGTTTTTACGGTTAATCATATGAAATTGGGTCATATTGGAATTTGTTTTGCCTGGACACTGTGACAACACATACCCTGTACTCGATATGGAAGCACTGATTTTGTCTAATTTTCTGAATTTTGTCTTTAAAGAAGGTGGCAAAATCATTGCAGACCTTGGTGGATAAAAGTTCAGATGCTACTGGTACTGGAGGGTTTGTTAACCTATAGACAGTAGCAAACAAAGCACGTGAGTTATTATTGTTTTTGGCAATAATGTCTGAGAAGAAGGACCACCTTGCATTCCTCAGTTCCAAATTATAAATGTGAAGTCTCTCTTTATAGGTGTTGTAGTGGACCTGGAGATTAGTTTTTCACCACCTGCGTTCTGCTTTTCGACACTTTTTTCTGTTCTTACCAGTATAACATTTCTCCATGGAGATCTTTTCTTACCAGAGACAGCTTTGACCTTAGTGGGAGCAATGGCATCAATAACATTTGTAATTTTACAATTGAAATTGTCTACAAGCTCAGTGACTGAGACCCCTGAGGGGGTGAGTGTGGATGAGAAAAGCTGAATTAATGTTTCACTGGTGTTGTCAGTGATATACCGTTTTCTTATTAACTTTGTTTGGACACTTTTGTGCACAGAGATAGTGCCATTAAAGAAAACACAGGAATGATCAGAGAGAGCAGCATCAGTCACCACAACCTTGGAAATGTTCAAACCCTTCGAGATAATCAAGTCCAGAGTGTGCCCCCTGTTGTGTGTGGGCTCCGTCACATGCTGAGTCAGTCCATAGTTCTCAAAAATACAACACAGTTCTTTGGTCCCTCTATCCTGGGGGTTGTCAACATGAACGTTGAAATCACCAGCAATAACTACACAGTCAAAGTCAATACAGATTATAGACAGCAGTTCACTAAAGTCGTCAAAGAAGGATGCACAGTATTTAGGTGGCCTGTAGATAATTAGAAATATAGGTCGAGACGGGGACCTTAGCTGAAGAGCCGCATATTCAAAAGAAGCAAAGTTTCCATAAGATATTTGAGTACATTGGAACGAGTCATTAAACAAAATGGCGACTCCACCTCCTTTCTTATTCGCTCTATTCTCACTCATAAAATTGAAGTTAGGGGGAGCTGACTCTATAAGAACAGCATCACTGTTATTATGGTCTAACCAGGTTTCAGTTAAACACATAAGGTCAAGATTGTGCTTAATAATAAAATCATTGATTAAAAATGATTTACCCGCCAAAGACCTGACGTTTAGTAAGGCTAATGTTAGTGTGTTAAAATAATTATCTGTCTCGTTTTTTTTGGGACAGGCTGTGGCTGACGAGGAATGGATGCTAAATTTGCTAAGTTGGCAGTTAAGTGCTTCTTTTTTCTTACTTAGCGGATTCACCATTCTTTTTCTATTACCTATCACAACATTGATTGGCGAAGAATTGAATACACAGGGCCCAGGCTTGTCCTGGAAAGAGTCATGAGTGCCACTAGGCATGCAGCCTGGGCCCAGCACATATCAGTTAAAGCTTGTTTCATTTTGTACACAAGCATACTTATCAGTCTGGTGAGAAGGAGTTCGCTGCTGTCCTTGAGGGGGCAGAGGTGCCTGGCGTTTTACTTTCAGCGGTCCAGTCAAAACAGGGTCAGTTTGATGCTGGGGGCGAATGATGGGAGAAGGTAGTGGGGCAAACTTGATTCCAGCATCTACCAGCTGCTCCATCCGGTCAGTGAATCCCAACATGTGGCAGGGGGAAACAGGGGAAAAGGCGGATGGGGAGAGCGATGGATCCTCAAAGGCGTCGGTGTTGGTAAGGGGGTTTGAGGAGTGTTGGATGGGTGAAAAGGGGGGTTGAGATTTCTCGTCTCCATTCTGTGGTCCTCCACGGTCAAATCTTTGCTCAGGTGGGGGCTGTGGTGGATCACTGCCACACTTTGTTGTGTTTTCCTCTTGTTTTGTTTGTGTTGATTCATCTTGTCTCGTGTCCTTGGCCGAGGTAGTAGATGTGTAGTGTAGAAAGTAAAGTAGGCTAGAGGTGAACAGCTTTACTCCTGGCTTGTTAAGAAAAAGTCCATCTGCTTTAAAAAGATGTCTGCGGTCCCAGAAAATGTTGAGAGTGGACGGTACATGCAGTTGAAAGCCGTCACTGTTCAGTGCCAACAGTCTGCTGAATCTCTCAGCTCCTCTTCTGACTGGCGGTAGAGGGCCACTGATAAACATCTCTGAGTTTAGGGAGCTAACTGTGTTCAGCAGATTCATAAAGTCACGATTCAGCACTTCAGACTCTTGCTTTACAACATCATGTGACCCTATATGCAGTATAATGTTCTTCACAGTTGGGTGTGCTGCCACGATTCCGGGATTCTTTGGGCCAAGTCAGACACCATGTCTTTGGGAAAACAGAGTATTTTGGTGTTTTTACTGCTTTTTATGTCTTTTACAGCAGAGTCACCCACAATCAGAGTTTGGTGCCCAGTCGTTGGCTTTCCCTGTAGCTTTTTACTTTTTGAATTGCTCTCAGTCCTTACCCTGCTGTGTGACGATGAGACGCAATCCAGGTCATGTCCAGGGTCCTGCAGCAGAGGAGCAAATCTGTTCTCCACCTGCACACTCAGTTGTTGGGGAGGCATTTTGTTGCTAATTCTCCCTTTTGCAGCTGTCCACAGCTGTGTCCTACTGAGTACAGGGGTTGAAGAGGCGCTCTGCCTGGATGATAATGCAGGCCAGCCGGTCATATCACAAATCTCAGGGCGCTGTGCCGTGCCCGTTAGTCGTCCTCCCATTTCCCAGGAAAATGATTTACTCTTAGGCTTTGCACCAAAAGAGTTCCAGGGAGGACTACCACTTGTTGATTTATTACCCATTGGTGCTAGTTAGCCGCGTGTTGGCATGCTTTTGTCCATTGTTTTGGGTCAATTGTAAAGTGGTGTCATTTCCACATGATCCGTTCACTTCCATGTTTACTTCTAACTGGTACATTTTGGTTTCCAGAACTGCAATCTTCTGAAGGAGTTTGTAGTAGTCCTCCATAGACAAGGGAGGCATCTTGCTGCTAATTAGCTTTAGCTACAGTCACTTTAGGACAGGCTTGAGCTATTGGTAGGCCACGCTCACGCAGGAAAATCTTGAAATATGGCAATAGCCTACTATGTCTACAAAAAATGTATAGCCCAGTGATTTATAAGTATCCAAGAGCCGCTGCTCATAGTTTCTCACAGAGGAAAAGCAAGATTATCAGCAGAAATATGCAAGCAGAGGCACTGTAAGAAGCAGGAAGAAGTTCTAAGTCAAAAACAGTAAAAGTTTTAATTCTGCTTATAGCTATAATACTTTATTATAAAAATGAAATATAAAGCTGTAAAAACATATGCCAAACATGCACATCTAAGGACAGAGGGTGTGGTATGCTGTGCAGATTGTAAAGCCCCTTGAGGCAAATTTGTGATTTGTGATATTGGGCTATAGAAATAAAATTGCTAATAATAGAAAAAAAATAAAAAGCCAATATATCTCAGTTTAAGTGTCTCCATAAGCTACTGATTTCATACACTTCTTCTGTAATTACCATCATGAAATGCAATCAGGGTTATATAATGACAATAACAACAAATACATTATATTCTTTTATTACATTTTGTGCAATGCAGTTACTACATTGTTAGCTGGTAAGACTGAGGAGGTGTTGCAAAAATATGAGCATGCCCACTAGTAAGTCCTAAGATCAGTTTCTTTTAAATCGCTAAATAAATTGCCAATGGCATAAGGTCATTTCACCTGTTCCAGTTTTGTAGAATCAAGCGTTAGTGAAGCAATCTATTTGTCTTTTCTCTCCCTCGGAAGAATTAGTGTTGGCAGCTGAATATGAGACTAAATTACTTTTTGAAGTTTTAGTGGTGAAACTTCCCCAGAAAATATTCATCATATTTTTCATTACATTCTCCCCATGTGTCTTTTGATCTCAGCATGCCTCTCCTCTGCTCTTATCCCCTTTTAACAGATGGTTGAAGCACATGGAAGCCAAATCTGTCTTAGCATTAGCCAGATCAAATTTAACAATGAGAAAATTCCTCTGTTTGGGAAGACGTTTTTCACAGGACTATATTTAGGAGACCTCATGCTGTGCTCTTCTTCTTAGCTCCTTTCGACCCTTCTTTCATACCGTAGTTACAGGAATACATGTCACACATGTATCCCATTTCTCCTCCACCAAATGTGCCCCGCTTTGTGTATGTGGACACTGTAGTGCCACAGGGCCCCATCTGAAACCCAGAGACAAGAATATTATTGCTGTCTCAGCAGGAAGAAAGCGGATTAGGTTGCTACAAATAGGGCCATTTCCGAATCTTGACGGGGCAAAAGTGTGAAACCCATGCAGTTTCACCCTCAGCGATGAAGAGGATTCCTCTGAAGTTGTTGGAAGAGGCTCCAGTTCGAGCGGCAAATCAACAGAGCACTGCTTGAAGCGCTGACAGATAAAAACAGAAGGGCGCTTTAGTGTAATTCACACTGTATTCCTGCACAGGCAGTTCATTAATGATATCCCCCGATGTCAGTGGCAGACTCAAAGCCAAGCAATTCATTCCACATTGCCTTGAATCCTTTTTTTAGCCTCAGAGGAAGGTAGTTGGTAAAAGATAACAGGATTACCAGAATCAAACTCGCTCAAATTGGAATTATGTTCTCCTTGTGAAATGAAATCTTGTACTCCACTGGGAAGAAGACTTGGAGCATTGTGGTTGGGTTCTTGAGGTTACCTAACCCCCCTCTAAAGCTGGCTTTTGTATCGTGCTGCTCACTCCTCCAGCTTCCCTCTTTCAGTCTGTCTCTATACCCTCTCTGTTCTGTCACAAGCACCTGGCTTGCGAGATACATTGTTGCCCTGGCAACGGGCAGAATATCTCAACCTGCCAACACACTAAGAGAGAGACAAAAAAAAAGCAGTGTTTGTAACGTAAAAAACTTGCGTACAAGGTGACATTTACAGCGTGGCTGGTGAATTGATTATAGTTTAGCCCAGGGATTTTGGTTGAAGTGTTAACATCTATGTTACTGTCAGATCAAAGACTTGCAAGTGACTGCAGAGGGAGGGAGCTTTCAAGATTATGTGTTTAATTTATACGGCCTTTTTTTAATTTGGCAGTTGAAAATAGTCGAAATAGATAAAACTCGCTTGTTTGTAAATAAAATGATTTACAGTGTGTTTGGTGAATTGACTTAAATGTAGCCTGTGGATTTAGGTTGAAGTGTTACATCTCTGTTAACTGTCAGATCAGCGACTAATGACTGCAAAAGGAGGGAGCCAACCGAATTAACCATTCAGCTATCAACTAAATAAGACATTATCGAAACTGTAATGAGCTTAAAAGCTTCCCTGATTTTTCTTCTCATTTGATTATATTCTTATTTCCAGCTCCAGAGCTTCCCATTGTGGAGAGGAGAAACTGGCTAATCCACCAGCACTATATCCGTAAAGACTATGATACATGTAAGGTAAAGTACATTTCTATGGTTTAGTCTGTTATTGACCCATGTCTGTGTTCGGTGTTGGTCTGATTGACCTTTTAAAGTAATGATGAGGATAATGAATGCCTGGCATGTACAGGGTTCTGTACTTTATTATAGGCTAATTCACTGCATTGACCTGTGTATTCCCACATGAAACCGGTAGGTACTTAGCAAAGTCTCTGAATAGATACCTGTACTACCTCCTTCTCACTTTCTCCTAATAACAGAAACACTCCTCACTCTCGGGGCCTTATTTTAATTGCGCCAGCGCAGTGACGAGCCATAGTTGTAGGTTTTGGGCACACAGACTGTGTGGCCGTCACTAAGCACACCTGCTATTTTGGTCCATGTATGTGCAGCAGCACAAAGTGTAAAGCTGGGTGAGGTTGAATATACAGTAGATCAGAGGGTGTGGTGATTAGTAAATTTGCTCTCAGCCAGTCACATCACTGGTCTCATTGCTGTGAAACAGCTGAGCCAAGCACATAAAAGCACAATCACTACAATAGCTCAACAAATGGGAAATCATGTTGTACACAGCACCACAAATCTCCAGCCAGAGGCAGTTGGTGTGTTGGCTCTTTTTTTCAAGTCAATTAGTAAAATTATGATAGAGACTAATAATAATAATAAAAAATGTGGTGAAGTAGTTTATATGATTGCATCAATTCAAAACTATTTCAGTTTAAATTCTACTGTATTTTATGTTGCAAGTTTTTACATCAGATCTTAAAATGTGACAGAACAGCATTTTGCTTCGTACACAACACTTTCCTTTTAAAGTTGGAAAGGAGGCTGTGATGCACAGGATTAATGAGCCTCGATAATCCAATGCCACACTATTTAATTATACTGGACCTGTCTGATGTTTGTGGAGGTGTATGGGGTTACTTTGTAGCAGTTTGGTGTCATTTGCACGTTATTTAATGAAGGTAAACGCGGTGGACAGTCGTGTGTAATGGCACCTCTGGCGAGGCACTTTTCTTATCAGATGCCGCAAATGTATCAACATATCTGTCCTGCTGCAGAGATTAAAAGAACTGAAGGAGGTTTACATACCATGTAAAGCAACTGCATGTAGACAACAGATACTGTAAGAATCACTCATAATTTATAGATAAACGTAGACTGATTTACTAGCATTCCTGCTTTCACCACATTGATGCCGATTTAAACACATCTACTTGCTGTTTAATGTTGACTTAAAATATAATATTTACATTTACGCCTCTCCTCCCACCTGTGCACTGGGCACCACAATACCACACAGCTGGGCAAAGCAAATTTCAAGGTCAGGAAAATACCAAGCTGTCATTGCGAAACATGCAGATACAAATGTACAAAGTTAGTCTGGTTTGGGATTTGCAAGTTTAGAAACTGAATCACTTTGGGGTTCGTTTTCAGCAGGGCCAGAAACATTTGTTGTTTCAAGCATAGTAGCAATTGTTTTAGCAGTATCCCTACTCACGCAATAACGTCCACCTCAGTTGTAGAAATTGTCTCCCGTTCTGTGTCCATGTAGGCGATCATCAAAGAACAACTGCAGGAGACTAATGGGATGTGTGAATATGCCATATATGTTCAAGGTGAGCTGTATTTTTAATAGTAACTCTTCCCTCTCACAAATGAAACATGTACGATGTTAATTAAGAGCTGCATCCAATGAAGGCTCTTTGGTTGTCAACGGGAAAAAGCTCCCCAGTACATTATTTAGTTCCCCAAAATCAGGTCTTTAGACTCCATGCTGTGCCTTTTGATTTTTAATGTGTTTTTACTTCCTCATGTAGATGAATATGCTCTCTCTTTGTGTTCTATTTTTTGCCACAGCACTTATCATGCGTCTTGAGGGCAAGATTCAACAGTCCCTGGAGCTGTTTCAGAGCTGTGCCATCCTTAATCCCAGCAGCGCTGACAATCTCAAGCAAGTGGCCAGATCACTGTGAGTCTCCTGCCCTCAAGCCTGGGGTGCATCTAAGGCTGAAACGATTGCTCGAGTAATTCGATTACTAAAAATCCTCGATGCAAAATGATTTGCCTCGAAGCTTAGTTTAATTAATGTTACCAACGTTGTATCCAGTGTTGGCAACTCTTTTCCAATGAAAGTAGCTAGCACCAGCTCCAAAAGTCGCTAGATGATGTCATACGCTCATTTGCATATTTGTGATGTCATTACGCACTCATTTGCATAAAGCTTAGTGGTTGTGTCAGTAAGGTAGGTAGATAAAAAGAAATAGAACTCTTTAGCCAAATAATCACAAATTCAATACAGCAATTTAAGTATTGCTTAGGTACCCTATCTTTGAAGTAAATAAAATAAATTCTAGAAAGGGAGGGAAAAAGACTAGAAAAGTCGCCAGATTTGTCGCTAGTCGCAACGATCTACTAGCATAAGTGTAACAGAGCTGTGTAGCATTGTAATCAAATATATAAATGAAAATAGGGTGAGCATAACTAATATTTACATATCGGCCTACATACAGATCAGTCTCAGGTTGAAACTTGTAGTTCTGAAAGTTAAGTTGCACAACTTAAGGTCATGTTTATGTATGTTTAATGTATGCCTTAGTTTGAGGCTGTTGTTGCATTTCAGAAAATGTTTTCTTTAAAAACAATGTAATATGGCACTTAAATGCACTTAATATGTTTAGTTTTTGAGAGATGATATTGTAAGCAATGTAGGCAATAACAATTTAGCTTTTTCCGAAAATTAAACCAAACTATTGTATAGTATTGCTCTTCAATAAAACAAAAGTATTTCTTATCTGATTAATTGATGGAATAATCGGTAGAACACTTGATTACTAAAATAATCAATAGCTGCAGCCCTAGGTGCATCAACACCCCTTCATTAGCTAAAAACACTGACATAGTAGAGAAATATACATCAACACCAGCCCAACTGCTATCCACTTATGGCCAGAACATTTATTAATACTGTAGGGAAAAGTTAATCCACCCCCAGTGACTATTCTTCACTGTTGCAGCATTCATTGTAAGTATAGCTATTCAGCATGCAGTGATTAAGATTGATACATTTCACATATGGATTATTGTTTTGTTTTTTCTGTAGGTTTCTCCTGGGAAAGCATAAAGCAGCTATTGAATTCTATAATGAAGCTGCAAGGCTCAATGAGAAAGACTGGGTAAAGGAAAAGAACCACTTTAGTACTCTGTTTCTGTTTTGTCTTAAAGGAACACGGCGACTTATTGAGACTTTAGCTTATTCACCGTATCCCCCAGAGTTAGATAAGTCCGTACATACCCTTCTCGTCTCCGTGCGTGTCGTAACTCTGTCTGACGCACCCACCGCTAGCCTAGCTTAGCACAGATCCTGGAGGTAACCGGCTCCATCTAGCCTACTGCTCCCAATAAGTGACAAAATAACGCCAACATTTTCCTATTTACATGTTGTGATTTGTATAGTCACAGTGTGTACAAATAACAAGGTCACATGAGACACAGACATCTTCTAACCGTATACATACTGGGAACTATATTCTCAGAAGGCGAAGCACTGCTACTTCTGCTACTTGGGCGGAGTGATTTGCTCGCAGCACCTGAGAAGCCCCGTGGTGAGGAGCAGAGAGTTACAACGGTGCCTTTCAGGTGTTGGGCTAATATAAAGTATACAGTAAATCTTATAAGCTAAGATTTACTGTGCCTTCCACATGTATGTTTGATGTTAAAACATGATATATGAATATGTAAATGCTTAGTATTGTAGGGCACCATAAAAAGGTATGTATAAAGGCTTTAGGCCACCTTACATGTTAGGCCCAGTTTATTATGCAACTTAATTTTATACAATATATGTAGTAGGGGGTCCCTGTTCGTCTCTCTTTCAGGTTAGGGGTCCTTGGCCTACAAAACGTTGAAGACCCCTGATTTAGAATGTTAAAATGCCCAGACTGGGAAAAAACGTGGTTGTACCTCCAAACTGTTGCAGGGCTGTTTCACTATGAATCCCTTAAACATTGTATTAAACTGGCCAGGCAGGGCCATTAACCACTCACACTAGTATGTTTTGGAAACGGTGCCCTCTAGTACTACTTTGAGTAATACAGAATTTGTATTCCACAGCGCTGTTGCCTTAAATAACTTTTATTTATTTTTTTACTTTTCATTTATTTGGAAATTTCAATTCGCTCAGCCTTTTTTTTTTTCAAGATTTCTCACATATACATGCAAGTGTATAGTGAAATGTTGTTGTCTTTATCCAGCTCTGTTGAATTAAGCATGCACCAACGCCCCATGTATAATTTTCTAATTTACTCACCCCAGGAGATCAGTCATAATCTGGGGTTGTGCTATTTCTTCATCAAAGACTTCAAAAATGTGAGTATGCTGATTTTACCGACACTGTAAAGGACAAATTGTTCTCAATCCCTGGCGATTTGATCATCTTGATTTTCTGTCTCTGTCAGGCTGAAGAGCATCTAAACATAGCTCTCCAGATAAATAAACACGACAAGACTTTCATGATGCTTGGAAAGGTTCATTTGCTGGCTGGAGACACTGACACGGCCATCGAAGTGTATAAGAGGGCAGTGGAGTAAGTAAACTTCAAATGTGGACAATGTTTAAAAGCACTGAGAAGACATTTAAAGGTACAGTAGGTAAGACTTATAAAAGTAACTTTCTGTCATATTTGCTGAAACTGACCCTATGTTCCAGTAGAACTACATGAAGCAGGTCATTAAAAAAAAATCTGGCTCCTCTGGTACCACCTACAGCCTGTAGTGTGATTTCAAAAACCCACCGCTCCCTGTTCAGATGCACCAATCAGGATCAGGGGGGGGGTGTCTAACTGCGTGTCAATCACTGCTCATGCACACACATTCATTCTCCCTTGTGAGGGGAGGGGCGCAGGAGACCTTTTTGGGCTTTAGCAGAAAGGGGGGACGGACTGAGAAGTTGTCGATGTTCAAATTTTTTGGCTAAGTCCTGGATCTTTGCAATCCTACCCTACAGCACCTTTAAAATAATCATTCTAGGTATATGGTATTAAGGACTGCCACTATGGTTCTGTATCTGTTTTTAAATA
This sequence comes from Sander vitreus, assembly GCF_031162955.1. Taxonomy (NCBI): domain Eukaryota; kingdom Metazoa; phylum Chordata; class Actinopteri; order Perciformes; family Percidae; genus Sander; species Sander vitreus. The sequence goes on along the minus strand of NC_135855.1, from coordinate 13,190,791 downwards.
TTCTAGACATACATATACAGCACTCCATTCTAAGTGTTACATTTCAGGAATTGTTTACCTAGACAAAGTTCTTTTATCCAACCGAGATACTTTACACAGCCTCAGCATGACAGTTTTCTTCATAACATTGTCTCAAGACACTAAAAGACGTAAGAGCCATAAAACATGTTGTTTAATAAGAAGTTGGTTACTTCCAAGGGAGTTCCCTCTTTATTTAAGTCTTTTGGAGCTCATTTCTATACGTGGGCCTCCTTCAATCTTACACAAAGCTCCAGTTTTGACACAATTTTAACCCCAGGCCCTTTTCAGTTCAGTATAAATTCTGTTCATTTCCACTTCTATTCACATGTTGAATATTCAAACATTAGGCTGTGGCATAAATAAGGAAATGACATCAGTGTCTATAATAGAGCTCATTATGGCTATCTCCTGTTGGGGATAAATGAATTAATCAAGTGCCCCGATACTGCAGTTGCTTTTAATAAGACGTACCGCTGTGAATCTTTTTTTTTTTTTAATGCAGATCTGTCTCTTCTCTACCATTTTTATTTTTTTCTTCAAACCATATCCCCCACAGGTCATAATTAACACTCCACAATTATGCAGAATCAAACCCTGATTGAATCAGCAGATTCGCTGAATATCAACTATGTTTGCTTTAGAATAAGTGCGGGCATTAAATGTAATTTCAGACATCGATAAAGTGACATTTTTTATTCTACTTGTCTCCTTCTCAATTCAGATTCTCTCCAGAGAATACTGAACTCCTGACTACTCTTGGCCTGCTGTTTTTACAGGTAGGAAGATTTTGTTTTAAAAATCTTTTCTGTGTAATTATGTGTAAACAAGCAACAAGCACTACAAGAGTGACATTTACTGTAGGTGTCAAACATTTAAAAAAGAGATGTATGCTTTTTTTTTGTGTGTGTTTTTGCCAGCTTGGGAAATACCAAAAAGCATTTGAGCACCTTGGAAATGCCCTCACTTTTGACCCCAACAACTATAAGGTATGTGGGTATTTGAACACACATTATGCTTTAGTATAAACATAGTTTGCGACTGAGTTACCTGAGGACAGTGCTTTAAACTTCTTTTAAAGCACAAAAAAAAAAGAAAGTCATTCTCTGTCACATAGTACGGTCCATCTTTCATTATGTGCAATTTCAAAGGGTACTTCTTTCTCTACTATCTCGTCAATCACTGTTTTTATTCCCAGGCCATCCTGGCTGCAGGCAGCATGATGCAGACCCATGGTGACTTTGATGTGGCCATGAACAAGTACCGAGTTGCAGCATGTGCTGTGCCTGAGAGCCCCCCTCTCTGGAACAACATCGGCATGTGTTTCTTTGGAAAAAAGAAATATGTAGCTGTAAGTAAATACTGTTAATTGGTTCATTTGTCCAGTTTTGAAATCGATGTATTACTCCAAACAAAAGAAGCAAGAAACTGTCTAAAATTTCTTTTCTTTTTTTTTTTCTTTTTTTATTTCATTATTATTATTTTGTGTCTGTAGGACATTCACCATTAGTTTCACATTTTGAAAGTAAATACCATCAGTAATGGAGAGTAGTTCAGCATATTTATTGTTTTACCCCACTACATTTCAGAGGGAAATATTGTACTTTTTTTGCACTACATTTATTTGACAGCTGCAGTTACTATTCAGATTAAGTTTTACATAAAAAAACATAAAATACATCGTATTGTTATATATTAAAACACAATTTTTTGGCTTGTGACATCTTGTAAAAAATCGCTCATGTTTTGTTATTGTTTCTTCTTTCCTCTCACATTAACCATCTAGATACTCCTCAAATTTATCTTGTGACACTTTAGCACTGGACTTAACTACCTAACTGTAGATAAAATAGTAAAGAACTAGCTTCACATAGTCCTCATAAATCGACCAGAGTTTAAAATGCCAACACAAAGGAAGCCCAAGGCAACGGATAACCGGCCTAAATGAGTGAAATCCGGTAGATTTTCCGTTGGCAACGGAGCAATCCCGGCAGAGGAACGTCAAGGATATAGACTATTTTTACACCAACCACAGACTGGGCCTTTTTGTGATAGCATTTTACACTGCATTGTTGTTAATTGGCTTTAAATGTATTCTTGCTAAAAAAAAATCTATGTCTGCTATGCCGGAAACAGCTTGCATTGAGTTCAATTGCTCACATCAACTAACAGACCACTTACCCTTAAATTACTGTATTTAGTTTTTTCTCAATTTGGGAGCCAACAAGATGAGATCATATTAATAAATGTATACATTGCTACTCCATAAGTTCCTGAACTATTATAAATCCACCGTTGTACAGAATCTATAATTTCGTAGGTTCTTCTTGCATCATATTTTATTAAACATATTATAGATTAACACACGTTATAATGCTCGCCTAGCTACTAGCGTCGCAGGCACTCATACTCTGCTTCTGACTGGCTAGTAGTCCTTACCTAGCTACTGCGCATGTGTGACTCCCAACAAAGATGGAACAGAAGTGCGATGCCTCACTCTGTAGCTAAAACAGAGAGCTCAACACACAGGGTGAAAAGAGGAGCTGCAGCAATGTGCAGTACAACAAAAATATGGTGTTTTCTGAAAATTAAACCACATACACCTCTAATATAACCTCTAAATACAATTATGAACCTGAAAATGAGCATAATATGAGCACTTTAAGATACCAATTTTTGTTTTGTTTGTTAACAGTTCTGTCAGCTGTTTGACTTCTCTCTCCTAACTTCATCCCTCCCCCAGGCCATCAGCTGCCTGAAACGGGCCCACTACATGTCTCCCTTTGACTGGAAAGTGTTGTACAACCTGGGTCTGGTACACCTGACCATGCAGCAGTATGCCTCTGCCTTCCACTTCCTCAGCGCAGCCATCAACCTGAAACCACGTATGGGGGAACTCTACATGTTGCTGGCAGGTACTGTGCTGAGACAGAGAAATAATTTATAATCCTGATCGTGTCTTTAGAGAGAGAGTAAATTGATGATTTGTGGCAAAAAAAAATAATTGCAACAATTACTGGGTATTTAGCAGATTACTGTACTGCATTTATTTAATAATTTACCAAAGGAAATATACTATACCCTTCTAGACAACAAACTGAACATGCTGAATTTGCCTTGCTGAACAGTCATCTGCTCCTGCGTTTGACAGTATTTCAGTTCAAGTTTAAACCTGTCTCATTCTTAACAGTGGCTCTGACCAACTTGGAGGATGTAGAGAATGCCACCAGAGCGTATGAACAAGCTGTGACAATTGACGAGTGAGTCTGTCTTACGCCTTCTACCTTGACCTAAATGTACTGTGCGTCTGAATTTGAGTCTGTAGTTGAATCCTTTTAATATTTATTTTTCCTCCTTGGTGATCAATTATCTACAGTTCCAACCCTCTGGTCAACCTGAACTTTGCCATCTTCCTCTATAATCATGGTGATAAGAAGGCAACTCTGGATCAGTATCAGGAGATGGAGAGGAAAGTCAACCTACTTCGAGACAGCGGTAGCAACGTTGAATTTGATCCAGAGGTACTTTAGATCCTGTTGATTTCTCAAAGTCAGCTGTAGAAGCCATTTCTTACAGTATTTGTAATTGTTTGCCTACTCGTCACTAACAGCTAATGGACATGGCTCAAAAGATGGGAGCTGCCCTGCAGGTGACAGAGGGTCTGGTGTGGACTAAACCAGTCAAGGACTCCAAATCAAAACCAAACTCTGCAGCAGCCACCAAAGCCCCCGGTGCTCCCCTTGGTACTAACCAAGCTCTGGGCCAAGCCATGTCTTCTGCTGCGAGCTACAATAAGAACCTCCAGCTACAAACAGGTAAAAGTGACCGGTGTGGGTTGTAGAAAGTGTCAGTTAATATTCTGTCACCTCGGTGTAGCTTCTGGTTGGACGTCTCGATATGTGAAAGAGCCACTCTTGTTGAGTGTCAGAGTCGCGGTAAAGCTTGAAATGAGGTCCAGCTTTGAGACAGGAGACCACACAAGGCTGAGTATCTATCTTAAGTTTGTTCTGAGCACAAACTGAAAATGGGGTGAGCACATACAAAATATTTTTCATTAGAAAAGTCCAGTGTTACACCCTCAGTGCAGGTGATGACATATTTCACAGCCTCTCTCTCTCTCTCTCTCTCTCTCTCTCCCCCATTAAACCAAAGCGCAATTTTTCATTTTAAAAATATCTCTTCCCTCTGAGATTCTTGCCTGCACTACTGTAGCAGATTGGATATATGGGAAAAATAGAAGCTAACCTCTAGCCAGTATATATTCTTGGCAACAAAAGAGAGACAGCCGTGTGGAAATTCAAGTCTACTCTGAAATGATTGTCGCAGCTTACAGCTCTCATATGTAAGTGGACTCAGAGAGCTTTTCTTCCACGAGAGCCTGTGTTTTCTCTCACTTTTCCTTTTAGCTGTTAACAAATAACATCAGAACAATGTGTCCATGTTCAGTGACATTTTACATATAATTACACAGCTCTGACAATCTATTTGCTTTCTAACGCTCAACACTATACAACTAGTTAATATAATTTAAAGTGGAAGGTTGTATAACTGTTTTTGCTGATGTCAGTATCTTTATTGCTGTTCTGTAACAGCTAGTCCGTAAATTAATTTAGCTGTAGGTCAGGCAGGGACCTACTGTATCTTGGTGGTTATTAAGATTTACAACTTTACAACTTACCCCTGAACTTGGTTTGGGTTTGTGAAGATATCTGTCACAAAGTGCATTGTGGGTTAAAGGTATTTGTGCAGATGAAAACAACATAAATCTTTCAAAAGGTAAGCCTCCCTACGTCTCACCCATGTGTGTTACAGAGAGGGGGGGGGGGAGTATTATGTAATCGTTTAGTCATTGGGCGAATTTTGTTGGTGCTGTTAGAGCATCAGACTGGTAGTCCGTAATGATTCACCACCTTTTACATGTGAGGGAATTGCACCATTTAAAGAAGCCAATCTAAATTGAAGTCTGTGGGATGTCACAACTGCAAAATCTAATTATATGCAGCATCTAACTTTTCAAAAAGTACAGTCACATACAACCTCTGCACAACAAAATGACCCTGCACTCAGCCTCAAAACATGAGGGTGGTGGTGTCATGGTTTCGATGTGGGTAATAAATAAATATTCGACAGAGAGCATTGTGACGCTACGGTTTGTAGTCTATAAGTGCAGTATGACCAAATATTAATTCATTATTACATTACATGTCATTTAGCTGACACTTTTATCCGAAGCGACTTACAGTTAATACAGTTATTACAGTAATAAATTATATACAGTATATATCAGAGGTAGCACGCCTCTGGAGCAACTAGGGGGTTAAGTGTCTTGCTCAGGGACACATTGGTTGATGTATCGCAGTGGGAATCGAACCCAGAACCCCCACATGTGTCATATCCACTCCGCGCCATCACCACCCCAGCATCAGTAACCAGAATCAGGTTCTGTACTGCTGGATTTGATATAGAAACGTCCATGGAAGTCGTGGGGAAAGCAATACCACAAGCTAATCACGTTTAAAGTTCCTGAATAATGCTGCAGATATTAATGTTAATGGATCAACTCTTATTTTTGTTATTTTCAGGAGTTTCCAAGGGCCCCTCCATGCCCCTTGAGCCAGAAGCTGATGTGGAGAATGCCCCCAGCCCGCCCACTGACCCTCCAGGCTCCCCAGAACCGGTTGAGTCAGAAACCCCCAAACCCAGAACCTCCAAGAGGAAATCTAAGGTGGAGGAATGAGTTAGTTTAATAGTTACAATCTTACGTGACATCTTTGTCATTAGGTCACTCTCATGTTATGGAGGCAAATTAAGGTTCTCAAACATCAGCTAAGCTATTTGTGGTTTTCTAGCTTATTGTAGTTAGACATGAAGCCTTGAGTTATAGGCTTCTCGTTTAGTCACATGCTGCACAAACATTTTATGTGCTGCACAAAAATTAGTTTTTCACTGAAAAAGGACAACGGCAATGTGCACTTTTGTCATGCCATTTATTTCAGGAATATTAAATGTCACTGCATCACGTATCACTTTTTAAACCAAAGTTTATTGTAAAGCTGTGTAGATGTGGCAGCTTTGGTGCACATCAAAACCCATTCCAATGGATGTTGCAGTTTAAGAAAGTCTCTATTTGACAACATGGTAATATGGGCATTTTGGCAGTTACAAGTGTTAATATTTGGATGAGCTCAGCAATAAGGTTAAATAAGAATTGTCCTTGTATTGACATTTCCAGGCAAGGTGTCAGCCCTAAAATATAAACATGAAGGAATTGCTGCGACAATCACTGCTAAAATCTGAGGACAGAAAAAGATGTTTATGAATAGTTACAGGATATTGCTTGTTTGTATGATAGGGCTCTTTTTGAGGGTTAGGTGTAAATAGTGATACAGACTTTTATATGTGGATAAATGTTATGTTTATAGAGAGTAATGTATTTAATATTAAATAAGAGACTTTAAAGAAAATAGCCGTCTCGCTGCCTTTATAAAGTCCAGTTTGTACGTTATTCTATGCTGTGTTTCCTAATGTTAAGGTCATTTAGTTCAGCAGACACCACCAACAGGGGACAGTATTGTTTAAGAGCTTTCAAAGTCAATGGATTATCGAACACACAATGCATGTTCTGAACATAAGAACAATAACTTACACACAGACACATTAATCTGTCCACCTAAACTGATGTTGAAACTGTCAACATCTTGGACGAGGGCTTCCAGTGGAATAACTGCTTCTTAAATGTAATATAGTTATGTATTGATATTGTTTGTGTGTGGCGTCCCATATATGTGGATTGTAGAAATGAGGTACTCATTAAACCCAATATTCTTTCAGTCCTGGTAATCATCCATTAATGGTTGTGGGGGAAAAAAATGTATGAACAAGGAATAAAGTGTTCTGGTTTAAGATAGTACCTCATACATTATCTGTACTGGAGGTCACATACAAACTACAATTATTTATGTGTATCAATTACAATAGGGATGGGGCAATTTGTACATATTAACCAAAATATTTATGAAAAATGTCCCCTGACATCTCAGATGAGTCTCTGAGTCTCAATACACAGGAATATGTTTATTTTTGTGTTTTTAATATTTGGGGGACAAACCACTGTTGTTTTGGTTTAGATAGTTTAGAGACATTTAGCCCATTTAGGGCAACTAAAAGACAAAGAAAGACAAAAGAAATAGCTTGTGCACATTTCAAAAAGTAAAGCTTTATACCCAAGCACTGTCCTTATGGTTAGAATTACCAATAGAGCCTCTAAATCATAGATACAAAACAGCTCCAAATCGCCTCCCGACTCACCGTTGATGTTTCCAAACTGAATTGTTATGATCAATAACTGTAAGTTGTGAGTATTTTGCAATATAATTGAAATGATTATAACTCAAGTTGGTTCCAGAGATAAAAATTGGTTCTTGGCAGTTTTGTCTTAATTCCTGAGCTAATCAAAATGACAGATGCTTGATTGAGGAACTATTTAAGATAATAGTGGAACAAAAACTATTCACGTTGCTATGTAATAGGCCTATAATGGCAAACATAGTGTTGAAAGACTCTACAAAGTTGACTGCAGTTTGGATATAATGGTGTTTAAAGCGTAACTCTCGTCAAAATGCAACCTAGGGTCTTTTTGTGAATGTACCCGAGTCAAACTTTCGTTTAAAAGCATAATTAGGACGGTAGCGCCACTTTTAAGATTTACCGTATTCTCGTTTTCGGTCAAATGGCCTTTTGAATGGGAGTGCTAGGGGCACTACTATGATCACATCAAAATCACTATTTTTAAAACACTAAGAAGGCTCGACACAACATGAAACTTCAAGTATCACCAGGGGCTCTACACATGAACTCGAGCATTGAGAACATTGTTTGTGTACCCAGAACAACTCACTGTAGCTGTTGGTTTTCCGGTCGCTGCCATCTTGCCAGTCAAAAAGTGTCGATCTCTGAATGCAACGTAACAGGGAGGAGAGTAAAGATGGAAAGCTCCTAAAGCTTAGTTCCATATACAGTGGGGAGAACAAGTATTTGATACACTGCCGATTTTGCAGGTTTTCCCACTTACAAAGCATGTAGAAGTCTGTAATTTGTATCATAGGTACTCTTCAACTGTGAGTGACGGAATCTAAAACAAAAATCTAGAAAATCACTTTTTTTTTTAAGTAATTAATTTGCATTTTATTGCATGACATAAGTATTTGATACATCAGAAAAGCAGAACTTAATATTTGGTACAGAAACCTTTGTTTGCAATTACAGAGATCTACGTTTCCTGTAGCACATTTCAGCAACAGTGCAATTCAAAGTGCTTTACATGAATACAGATTAAAAAATTAAAAACAGATAAAATACGAGAAAAAAAGTTACAGTGCAGTATAAGAAATTAAACATTGAAGAGCACTTAAAACAGTTAAATATATAAAAGCAGATAAAATAACTTTCCTGGATTCAGTGATCCATTTTGTGGTCGTCACCGCAAAGCTTAGTTCTTTTCTTCGGCAAACCTTATAAAACCCGGTACAGCCCTGCAGACAAAAATCTTTTAATAGCCAAGAATGTATTCTTAAACTATTTTATTTCTTCTGCAGTCTGTCTCTAAATAGTCAAGAACTCGCTCAGTGTTGATAGACAATTTTTTTTTTTTTCTCTTTTTAGGCCTTCTGCCTAAATTAGTTAGTTACTTCGACTAACTTTTTGACCAGCCCAACGTCTGTCTCTTCTGTCACTCTATTGCCATGCCTGCATCAGAGAAATAATCAGAGATATGTCCGTTTCTGCAAGAGAATGTCACTCGTAATCATAAATTCAATCTTAACTTTCCTGGACTCAGTGATCCATTTTGTGGAAAGCCAGATCTTTTTGACCAATATGGCAGACATCTCATGCAATCCGGTCCATATTTTCTAACCATCTCACCCACTATGGGTCCAGATGCTTCGCATGGCTTTGAGGTTTCATTCCCCATAGTTACAGAAGCTTTTTCTTTAGTATACTCTTATCATTTTTGATGTGGTCGTCACCGCAAAGCTTAGTTCTTGAGGTTGGCCAAGATCTCACGATACATGGCCCCATCCATCTTCCCCTCAATACGGTGCAGTCGTCCTGTCCCCTTTGCAGAAAAGCATCCCCAAAGAATGATGTTTCCACTTCTATGCTTCACGGTTGGGATGGTGTTCTTGGGGTTGTACTCATCCTTCTTCTTCCTCCAAACACGGCGAGTGGAGTTTAGACCAAAAAGCTCTATTTGTCTCATCAGACCACATGACCTTCTTCCATTCCTCCTCTGGATCATCCAGATGGTCATTGGCAAACTTCAGACGGGCCTGGACATGCGCTGGCTTGAGCAGGGGGACCTTGCGTGCGCTGCAGGATTTTAATCCATGACGGCGTAGTGTGTTACTAATGATTTTCTTTGAGACTGTGGTCCCAGCTCTTTTCAGGTCATTGACCAGGTCCAGCTGTGTAGTTCTGGGCTGATCCCTCACCTTCCTCATGATCATTGATGCCCCACGAGGTGAGATCTTGCATGGAGCCCCAGACCGAGGGAGATTGACCGTTCATCAGCATTCGGAGGTTGACTATTTTTGACTGGCAAGATGGCGGCGACCGGAAAAACCAACAGCTAAAGTGAGTCGTTCAAACACTTCTTTTTAGTAAACTCTGGGTACACAAACAATGTTCTCAATGCTGGAGTTCATGTGTAGAGCCCCTGGTGATACTTGAAGCAAAGTTTCATGTTGTGTCGATACTTCTTAGTGTTTTAAAAAAATAGTGATTATTATGCGATCATAGTAGTGCCCCTAGCACTCCCATTCAAAAGGCCATTTGACCGAAAACGAAAATACGGTAAATCTTAAAAGTGGCGCTACCGTCCTAATTATGCTTTAAAACGAAAGTTAGACTCGGGTACATTCACAAAAAGTGAAAGTTACGCTTTAAGAAGTTTAAACAGACTCTTCCTGGGACGTTGGCTTCCGTCTGAAGGGCTTCGTAGCCTGGCATGTTTGAAGACCCGTAAGTATGATGTTTGACTATATTTATATTTATTTATTTATCCCTCACGGATCTCACAGATGCCTCTGGCGATTGGATGTGATGTGGATTTTTTGAGGACAGAGCTTTGGTTGTATTTGTTGACAGAAGAAGTTGTAGCTTCACTAAAATTGGTACAAAGAGCTGCAGGACAGAACATTTCCATGTTGGATAAGAAGGAGAAATGCTGAGTTGTTATGACAGTTTTTTCCCTTCCCAGTGGTGAGGGTAAATATTTATTCATTATCTGGCACAGGACAGAGTGAATGCTGCTACGGACCAAGTGTCTACAGTTTGTCAGTCTCTCCCTTGTGCTATAGCATGTGTTGCGGTTGTTTGTCCCCGTAATAATACGTCATGTGAGCGTAAAGAAATGCTTGTGCTGGAGGCTAAATCTCTGGTTTAAAAAAGCCTGGTTATTGTGTATTATTTGATTTTGAATCTTTGAGTTTGATAACATGAGTCCGATGTATACGGTACACCTCTGGGTCAAGAGGTTGTTCTGTATGTGGCCGGGTTGGATCAGTGGGTAGAGCAGGCGCACATATACTGAGAGGTTTATGCCTCGACGCAGAGGTCCAGGGGTCGAGTCCGACCTGTGAAGATTTCCTGCATGTCTTCCCCCTCTCTCTCTCTCTCTCTCCCCTTTCTCACCTAGCTGTCCTATCAAATATAGGTGGAAAAGCCCCCAAAAATAAATAAAAGACTATGTTCTGTATAATAGAAGAGCTGATTAGACCCTCTACAAACTATTCTGCTTTAGTAACATTCACATAATCAGTTGTTTTAGGTATTTGGTCTGGCCTAGGACCTTTTCTTCTTTTTGCCATTGTATAGAAAGAGGTATCAAATATCATCTTGTTATACTATTATTGTATCGAAGTTTAAAATCCTGGTATCGTGACAACCTTACAGTGGAATATGACCGTAAAAAACACATCATGAATGAAAAAAACAAATGTAAATTCAAAATCTATTTTTCTTGCTGAATCATGTTTATGGTTTAGATATGACATTTAGAATTAAGTTTATTCATTTTTTATTTTGTGCCCAAATGTTTTTTTATTCAACAAACAACATAACCAGCAGCATGTTACAGATAACAAAACATACATGTAACAAAAAAAACCAATAATAAATAAAATATACGCAAAGCGGTATCACCCCACCCTCCCCAGGACGCTGTGAGCGTGCAACTATAGTCACAGTCGGCCTTTTAATGTCTCTGCCATTAAAAGCCACATATCCACATTCACCTGTCTAGCTCCATTGATGCAGGCTGTTGAAAGTCCATATAAACTATGTCAAGAAAGGTCAGAAGCCACTGCTTAATGGTCAAAGTGTGTGGGGGATTCTAGCGCACTGCCGCCATTTTCTTTGCAGCTGTAAGCCCAGCAAGGTCTATCCTTTTCTGACATTTAGAAATCTGAAGTGAAGAAGTGTCATTCAGAAGCAGAACTGGTATTGTCGCGGGAACTGTCCCAGAAACGGATGTCGTCAGTTCTGAGGCAACATTTTGCCAGAACCGTGCAACAGGGGGACACTCCCAAAACATATGAAGAAACGTGCGCATGGTGTGCATGAAGCATCGGCAATAATTGTCATTAGGCACAGCCTACGAGGGGTCAAAGTCCTATGGACAAAATTATAGTGGATTTGCTGGTGGTCGGGATTTCTAGAAGCCAGTTTAACATTATTCCAAACATTGCTCCAGTCAAAATCCAGCTCTAGCCCTGGGAAGTCCCTCTTCCATACTCTGTATTATTCATTTTTTATATGTTTTTCATGTTTAGATTCCGCTGAGCTTAGAGATAGAATATGCTGTGAGTATCACTAATGGTTTATAAGCACACTGTTCAAAGTCGGCCCCTCCTCCCCTGCTCAGGGCCCGAGAGAGAGCAGCGGTGGTCGAGCGAGCTAGAGAGTGAAAGTAGAGAGGGAGCGCTGTACACAACCGTGAATCAGAGGAATAAAATGATCTTTTCGGATTGTTGCTTGGCATTTTTTTTCTAAAGCACAAATAAACACAGCCACACCTTCGTGGAAAAGGTACCACATTGTGGGATTATGAATAAATGCAGAGCTTCGTCCTGTCTGTTTCTCTGTGTCTCTGTCAGTTAGACTTGTGCGTCCATTTGAGACGTGGTGGGGGGGAGGCAAAGCGGCGGTTTGAAATGAGAACGGTCTGCAGACCCTGCACGCTTTTATTGGCTGGGGGTTAGACACCCACTTGGGGCCCACTGCGCTTTGTTGACGCCCACAAACGTCCCGCACTCAGAAAATACAGGCAGAGGGCAGGGTCTCTGCAGATACAGACACACACACACACACACACACACACACAGGGTCATAAGTGATAATTGAAAGGGACTACTTTCTAGTCTAGAATATTGTTTTTTGAGGAAAGCACTGCATACTATACCTTTTAATTTGATGCCATGCACCTATTTTACATAGAGATGGTCCGATACCATTTTTTGCTTCCCGATACCGATTCTGATACCTGAACTTGCGTATCGGCCGATACCGAGTACCGATCCGATACCAGTGTGTCATATATTTTATTATGTTTTAACAACTGTGTACTACTATCCCTGTATGGATGTGATATGATTTCTATCTTTGTTGTCTGGTTCAGGTTAAACTCTTTGTGAAACATGAATGCCACAGAACGTTCTTTTATTATCCAGTTTGACAGTCAGTTATAACGGCAAGAACATAAATAAACTACTTTAACGTAGATTTTCTTTAGGGCTTTATTACGTGGTATCGGATCGGTGCATTAACTCCAGTACTTACCGATACCAGCGTTTTAGGCAGTATTGGAGGCCGATATCGGTATCGGAACATCTCTAATTTTACATACAGAATTGTATTTGAAGCTAAAAAGTATTGTCCTAACCATTTAATGTAGATAGATGAAGATAATACTGCCATTGTTCTCTTTTGACATGTTCACTTAGCTGCATTTCTTATCCAAAACAACCATCTTCTTGGAGACAGTCAGTCAGATACTGATCAAATCTTCCTCACATGGCACTGCTACATTTAGTCATTGAAAATTAAATCCAACCAGACCATCATTTGACCCTGAAGGTGCACACAGCAGTGGTCATTGATCCGTCAGGGATACCTTTCTTGTCTTTCTTTCTTTTTATTCGTTCATGATGAAGAATAGCGTCTACATGTGTTACTACTGTCGCCAAAAGACTTGTTTTTTCATTAGGTCCTTGTTAAACTGTGCATGCCTGAATTGCCTGTGGTCATAACCTTTACTGGCCTGTAATTTACTGCTCCTACTGCAGTTATTTTTCAGTGCACCTGTGGAGGATCGTTTTTTCATTTTCCGTCTTTCTACAATTCAAATCGCCTGTGGAAGCGTCTCGGTACCTTACGTTTCATTTAAAGTTCTCTGGCTCCAGGGAATGGTAAGTTGTGCTATTTTTTTCATTTATGTTTTTTTTTTAATTTTATATACAGTTGTAACTTATGATAGGCCTAAATAAATACATTATTTTATATTGTTGAATTCCCTTCTAGAGTTTTTTTTAATAACTTTTATAAAGTTTTGGCAGGCTGTATTTTAGTTTTGTTCGTTCGCTGGCAGAGGCCTTACTTAAACATTTTATTTCCTTTGTCCACCGAGTCTTTCTTATTTTAATTATAGTGACATGCGGTGGTTTGATATTTGAGGATTATGTCTGGATCTCAGATGAGCCCATTTTCCTATACTTTGCAGTTTTACTGCATATCCTTACAGCTTTTAACTTGTATATCACATAAAACTGTAATTCTGTCCGCACCTCTTCATGCAGTGTCTGCTCCTTGTCTGGCTCTTTTAAATAGTTCCCCAGATGATAATAATAAGGTCTCGAGTATCAAGCTCAGGGCTGACACACTTCTCATCCTCAGTTACACGTCTTTTATGTCCAGTTTCTTCTGAACTCGCCACAGTCTCTCCTGCCTGACACACAAACTTTGTCCCAGTTCCATCCTACTTATTTATTGTACACGGTATGTACTAATCTTTATAGTATACTGTTTTTCCTTCAGTTACTATACAAGAAATACACATACTTTAATGTTTTATACAGCCATGTAATAACTCAATATGCGCACTGTGCAAATACAGTCAATCAACTTCAGAATGCCATTGCCAATTAAACTTGACATGGACACAAATAAATGTTTTTCCAAAATCTGATAGTTATTTTTGTGTTTTCTGAGGTGCTATTGGAGCTGGTTCACCAACATCCTCGATTAGATTTTTTTCCAGCCGTGAGCAGCTCTTTCATTTCCTTTGTGCATTGCTTCGTGGGAGAATAGTGTCTATCAACAGTACACTCACAAATCTAGTGCTTTTTAGTATGAATCCTGTCTATTTAGCCATGCTGGCTGGCGCCGCTGTGTTGGTCGGTCAGTCCACCACTTTGATACAGACTGAAATATCCCAACAAACAGATTTTCATCTGCTGACCTTGGTGATTCCCTGACGTTTTCCTCTATCCCCACCATGAGGTTTACATTTGTATTTTTTTAGTGAAGTGTCTCAACAATTATTGGAAATTTGCCCCTCTTGGGTTATCTTGCACGGCAGCTGGAATCTGACGAGATCACGCTCGAAACGTGTGATCACAAATAACATGATAATCCATATGTCATACTTCAAGTAATGCTTTTGTGTCTGAACTCCCATCTAACCGAACCAATCAGCATCCGGTGAGGAGCTACTGGCAGCTACGGGTGTGGTTTAGGAGCGTATGACAGCCGCGACTGTTTGTTCAAAACAACCAGGGGTGTCAGACTGGGAGTGGAAAGGGCCTGAGTACCCAGGGCCCTCATGTGAGGAGGACCCAAAAAGATGCTTGAATGAATAGCTGTGGATGTGGTGAGGGGCCCATAGAATATGCCTTTCTACAGGGCCCAGAATGATATGCTACGCCCCTGAAAACAACAATGGTGGACGTGATAGACACATGGTTCATCGAATCACCTGCCAGGTATTTTTTTAAAAGTGCCTGCCAGAGCTGAGCCCTGATGGGAATGCAATTAATTGGGAGACAGTTTGGGACAACATCTTCCACTGTTCCAAGAACCCAAATCACCAGTATATCCATTTCAACATATGCCATAGGACATATTGGACTCCTCAGAAGAGATAAGTCTCTAAAGTCGTTCCCACTCCCTATTGCACGTTCTGTCAACCTGAACAAACTGGAACTTTCCTGAATATGGTCTAGGAGTGTGAACAGGTGCATGAGTTCTGGAATAAAATCAATAATATCTGATGTGATAGGATGTCGAATTCCTACTGACCCGATTGTTTTGTTACTTAACGACAACTCTAAATTACACCTGCTTGGGAGACAGAGAAAAATTTGGCTAGCCGGCTCAATTGTAACCAAGAAAATGATAGCTCAGCGCTGCCGCCCCCCTCATTCACTTTGTATAAAACGGTGGTTGGCGTATTTTCTGGACATAGTTGTGCTTGAGCTCTCTACAGCAAGGATTAACAAAGCCAAATCAGCGACTATCAACCTATGGAAAAATGCAGCAGCACAAGTATCAGACCTGATGACCTCAGCATCACAAGAACTAGAGGAGAGTGACTAGGCAAGGTGTGATTGTTTTGTTTTCCTCGAGACCGCAGAGGGTGGGGGGTGGGAGAGGGTTTTTATTCCTGTTCAATTTGTGTTTCTTTGTATGTTTAAAGTTAAAACAATTATAAAAAATTGATCTTTAAAAAAAGGGTTTCCAATGACGGCTTTTCAGATCATTCTGTGTTACCAAACCATCTGGCGTGTCAGTTGACCTCTCAGGACCATGAGGTAAAATTTTCTTTTTTCCAAAACTTATGATCATCTACTGCAAAACTAATTACATTTCTGTCAATCTGTTGTCCTATCCATGCAAAACAGTTAGTCAGTACAGAGCAATTTTAAGCTCTTGTGTAGTGCCACTTTTCATGTAATACCACCTGTATTAGGGCACAGGGCACTGTACAAGAGCCTGACAATCGTGCCTAATATGTTTTGCTATGCCAATTTCCAACGCTGTATTTATTGCTGATGTAAGTTTCTGATTTCCCATTTTCTGAATACTGTGCAAATCTTTGTATGTAGCTCTTGAAAAGCAAATCACAGTAACCATCTGTCACAAGGTCTGCCTCAGTCCTGCTTTTCCCCACTCTATTCCTTTCAGCCACCTTCTCACTTTCGCAGCCCCCTGCAGTGCCATTGTCCATCCAGCCACCAGACGCCTTAAGACTTTTCCACATGTCCCAGTCAACTGACCCTCTCATTCACCTGCTCACCTGGTTCCACTTTCTCTCATCATCCCTGCAGTGTATTACCGGCACATTTCATTTTCCCTGCCAGTTTGTCAGTGTTTCTACATGGCTTGTTTTCCAGCAACCTGAACCTGAACCCTAAACCCTGGAATCTGGAACCTGTACCTGCCTGCCTGTAAGCTTATCTCCACTTCTTCATTAAATCCCTGAACTCTCCCTGTCTGCACCCACTCGCCCAGTGGTAGAATGTAACTAAGTACGTTTACTCAAGTACTGTACTTAAGTGCATATTTAAGGTACTTGTACTTTATTTAATTTTTTTCTTTTCATGCCACATTCTACTTCTACTCCACTACATTTCAGAGAGAAATATTGTACTTTTTACTCCACTACATTAATCTGACAGCTTTAGTTACTTACTAGTTACTTTACAAATATAGATTTTTGCACACAAAACACATGTCGTTTATAACATCTGGTGTTTTATTATAAATTAAACTACCCAACAATATAACGGCCTATAAGTCCAGCTGAAATAATTAGACACAACTGTGTTCAGTGATTTTTCTGCATTGAGTACTTTGACTTGTAATACTTAAAGTCCATTTTCCTGATGATACTGACATATTTTTACTTAAGTAACATTTTCAATGCAGGACTTTTACTTGTAACAAAGTATTTTTACAGTGTGGTATTAGTAATTTTACTTAAGTAAAGGATCTGAATACTTCTTCCACCACTGCACTCGCCTGACATCATAACCACAACGCTAGATCAGATAGCATCTAAATTAAACAGATTACAATTATTGGAAGCAAAAAAGTTGATGCTGCCTGCGTCAGAAGAAGGCCCTTTGCATTAATTAAAGGGCTTTGCATTAACCTAATGTTGATCCATCCTGATTATGTTACCATCCAACAGAGTCAATGCTGGGGAGAATAACAGCGGGCTGCAGTGCCAGAGGTGAGCAAGGTGACAGCAGTGAAGCAGACGGTCACGTTGCTGCTACTCCATCGTAAGCATCTCTGACAGCTTTAAAGTCACTCTTTAAGTGATTCTATCCGCCTGCTAGACTGAACGCCAAAATGATGTATCAACATCTCAGGAGGAGTATTCAGCCTTTAATTGTATGCACCGATTTCATGTTCTGAAAGCTGATATGATCTGCAGAAATTACCGTGACCCTCATTTATAGAAATTGGACACTCTAATCAGTGGTGTAGTCAGATGTATTGTAGTGGGTATACTGTACTGTATATATATTGGCCATAATCTGCCTTTGGGGGGAGGGGGAGACCATACCATAGTCGGGGGTCTGGCTGTCCTCCCTATGCGAAGAAGAAAAACACAGATGACAATTCAAAATATATCAAAAATATAATGGAAAGTATGTTGTTGCGTGTCATTGGGCATTTTTAAGTTGGTATATGGAAATACTAGAGCTTTCTTAGTGGCTACAGTGCGTATACCTGCGTATCACGCAGACTACACCACTGAATCTAATGAATCTTAAGATAATTTTTCAGTTTGTACATGAGTTGGATTTATGAAACTTATCTGAATGAAGCTGAGTCTGCTCCAGGGGCGATTCTAGGATCAGACCTTTAGGGGGGCTCAGTCCATAATGAGAATGTGACACGGATATAGTGCATGCAAAAGTGTTAACCCCCCCCCCCCCCTGCTAAATCAGTCATTTCAAAATGGCTTGAGCCCCCCCTAAAAAGGGTCTAAAATTGCCCATGGTCTGCCCGTTTGGAAAACATGTTTTGCACCTGTCTAATATAAACCACCTTGGGGATTGTGATAAATCAATCTTTTCTCGCAAATCAATTTTCAAATTTTTATCCAGCACCATCGGCATCTTAATGTAAGAAACTGAGTTCAGTCATGAGCCCCATCAATTCTATTGAAAGATTGAACTTATTTTGAGTAATACTACTGCCGTTAAAATATGTTTGTATCAACATACTTATGCAGCCTGCATGCAGCTCCCCGCGGGGATTCACATGTGGTTCTTAAGCCTGAAGAATCCTCAGCACAGCATGTAAGTAATGTGCTATGTCAGATATAAACCTTGTTTAGAATTAATACATGTCAACTTGATGTTTTACAGAGTTTTTGTTTCCTGCACACATGGTGAAATCAAATATAATGCTGCGGCTTTTCTACGAATAGAGCCCTTAAATTGACACATTTCAGCTCTCATAGGCATTATTTATTTAAACAAGTTGTTAAAAAAGCGTAGTTCGTATGTCGTATTGTCTGATCTTGTCAGAAATCAAATGTTTTTAGTTGTTCCGAAGGAGTGAAAAACTGTCCCACATAGAATGGGGGAAGGCGCAATATGGACAGTGATAACGGCGCACGTTTTCAAACTCCCTCCCTCCTCTCGAGAGCTACATGGAGAAGTTAGAATCTTCAAACCTTTCTCACCTCCACACAGCTGGCCAATCACGGCATGTAATGGGTGTGAGATTGTTATTTTCGGAAAATTATCTATATTGTTGGTTGCAGCCATCACTAATCCAACTTCGGAAAGGTGTGGAGGGAGGGGTTTTCCGAAGTTAATCGAGCATCTGGTAAGCCGTTCTGATAAAGCACATAGGCTACTTTAGTCTGTTGATATTTTATATTTTTCTAATTGTAAACGGATCCAAACCAACCACTGAACTGATCTTGCAAACAAGTGTTGTCTGTGCAGCCTCTGTGCCATAGAGCTCTATTGTTGTCCCAAAACTGTTAAAAACATTAGTGAGCCCCACTGTTGCACTGGAAGATGCCATGAACATGGTCACTGTTGTTTATTTTGAGTCAAATCCTACTGTTAATACTAACGCACCAAATGTGTATCAATCCACTGAAAGTAATCCTCAACAAATGCAGGATTTACTCCTGTTTGAGTAACATTTTTAGCCTTTTTTTCTAATGAAAGTGTATATGACCTGTTTTTTGTTCAGTTGGAACAAATCAGTTTGGACACAGTAACATAGACAGGCAAGTTGGAAAGTGATAAGAGAGGAACTAATGCATTAAATATTTATATTATCACTACTTTAAGCTTACAATCCATCTAATTCCTTCCAGTTGGTTTTGCTCTATTTGTGGGATTTATTTACAGCAACGAAAATATATAGAATAAAGCCAGCATTATCCTATAAGCTACCATGTGCAATGCATCCTGGGAAAAAAAGGAAAAAATCCAATGACAAACCTATCAACATTGGTGGTGACTGAAAAGGGGAAATTTAGTCCACAGCAAATCCTATGTTTGCTTGTTTTGTGCTGTTGGTTACCTCAGCATGTACCATATTTTGGCATTTCTATATATGAGATTACCACATATAAAATTGACTTGATTTGGCAGGTGAAAAGCTACAGATCAGATGATACGACAAACCTTCAAACCCTCTGCAGAGTGCAGGCAGTAACCAAAGATGAGATGTATCTTTTTATCATCTGTAAATTACTTTCCTTACCTCTAGCTGAGGCTTCCTTGAGCAGGAATTTAACCTTTAATCAGCACAGTGCCCTGACCAGAGGCTGAAATTAACATTTTTCTTATGAGCGATTAATAAGTCAGGGCTTTAAAGGTGCTGTAGGGAGGATTGTGAAGATCCAGGACTTAGCCAAAACATGTGAACATCGACAACTTCTCAGTCCCTCCCCCCCTTTCTGCTAAAGCCCAAAACGGTCTCCTAAGCCCCTCCCCCCACAAGGGAGAATGAATGCGTCTGCATGAGCAGTGATTGACACACAGTTAGACAAGTTCAATATGCGTTTGTAAGTCTTGTCAACCCTACCTAAAGGAAAACCTGGGACTGGGAATAAAAGAGAAATAGCACTCTCTTTTTCTCCTTTTATGGCTGTGCTAATCAATATGCAGTGGGTTGAATTACTAAGTGTAATGTGAAAGGGGATGCTTGTAGTGATAAACCTGAAGCGGGATGGAGAGCACTCTCAGCTCTATGGAGTATTTTAGCATCTTTCTGCTTGTTGTTTTGGTTTTTAATGCCCCAAACTTTACTGTTTTGGTTCATTTTCATCACCGTCATTTCAAGCTGTAGCAGGCAGCTGTTTTCAGCGAAAAAGCTCTGATAAACCCATTGAATGATACCTGTGGATTTCTGTTACCAAGTGGCAAAAGAAATGCATGCAGCTTTAAATTTTGTATAGACTTCACTACATATGGCAGCATATTTCTAAGAGGACTACTTTGACTGAGAAGAGCTATCACCTGTATTCTGTCTTTCTGCTTCCCTGCCTACTGACCATGTCAAGGTCCAGAATCTAAACTCTTTAGTATCTCTGAGGCGGTACGATTCATTCATGATCGCTCGCTGTAACCTTCAGTCCTGTTTCACAGTAACTAGGGCTTGCGTTGTGCCTGATTGGAGACTATAAAAAGCAGCAGGGGACATACATCTGTTTTTATTAAGGAGGCATATAAAGCCTTTGGTTGTTATCAACACCTATTAGCACAGCAAATCAAGACTTTATTTGTTACACCCCACTTCATCTCTGCAAATTCATGATCAATAGATGATTAAACCCACTGAATCAAGCATGTTTGGGTTTTTGGACTTCATGAAAAACACTTCCTGATTGGTGGCCAAATTTAGGTGGCTGTTATTCCTTCCAGTAAGACATGTTTATGGTTGCTGAATTGCTTTGCCTCCTCTGGATGCATGCATCACGTCTGTGATCAGGGACGACAAACAGTTGCAATAAGAAGAAGAAAAAAAATTCCCAGTGGAGTGCTTCTTCTTCTCTCGGCTGTGCTGGTGGCGATCTGGCAGGCTGTAAAGAACCGGGAAGAGTCTGAGCCAACAAGTGAAATGAGACATCAGTGCTGAGACTTTAAAAACAATATATTGTTTGTAGTCATGCAGTATAGCAGATGTGGCAGAATATTTCTATCTCAGTGATATACTGTGTTGTACTTGTACTTGTGTGAGCGGAGCCTGGAGATCTGACCTGATTTTACTGTTATAACGGCTTCAAAGGAAAGGATCAGCCCAAATAGTAAATAGGCCTCATACTGCATTTATAGACATTTTAAAGATCATGATGAAGGAGACGATACCACTCTCATTAGTGCACTGGAGTCATGTTGTCACTGAGAGGTTGCCAGGAAACAACCGCAGACTCAACTCCACATACATGATAATAGAGGTGTCTCAAGCAAAAGCAGTTTTCTACCATAATGCGAATACACCTTTAGAGGTGCTTGTTGGCAGATTTTCCTACCTTTGAACAGAGCCAGGCTAGCTGTTTCCCCCTGTTTCAACTCTTTGTGCTAAGCTACGCTAACAGGCCACTGGCTGTGGCCCTCGAACCCATAAAACCGCATAGGTCATTTGTTCCTACGCTCTACTACGACCCACGTAGCGTAACGTAGTTACGTACGAAACTGAACTTGCAAGTTAACTAAGGTACGTAAGATCAAATAAGTCAACGCTGACTTTTGGTTTCACACTGGACACGAACAGCATTCTCCTCGGTCAAAGTCCTGTTTGTTTGACCCATCTCTATGTGGACTTCACACTCTTTCCACTATGTCACCTAACAGTTAGTGTAAGTTGCTGCCAAAATAAATGTAAATATTGCTGGTATTAAGCAATCTACAATCTATTTGGCCATTTTTGGGGGAGGACACTCTGCTGTAGCCTTATATTTACTGTACAGACATGAAAGTGGCGTTGATCTTCTCATCTAGCCCTCGGCAAGAAAGCGGATGTGTATTTCCCAAAATGTTCCTTTGGAAAATCAATGAAAGTGTAGTGAAGTGTACAGTAAATGGCCTCAAGGACAATTAAACGTCTACTTGTCTGGTCACCAGTGTAATATTTAACTTAAGGTTGATTGTGTCCCTGAAATGGTGAATTAGGGTGTAAAGTGTAGGATGCTTTACCTTATTTACTTTTTTAAGATTTCAAAATGACTCTCAAAATCATTTGACTTGACATTGTCTCGCTACTTTCACTCCAGTGGTTGCCCTTTTATAATGCCACTTGATTTAACACAAACCAGTGGGATTTAGAGCAGCAATAGATGGATTAGAACATAGAGAGAGAGAGAGAGAGAGAGAGACGCGCCTCAAATCCAGTGTGTCTTTGAGGTGCTCTTTCATGTAATTAATCTGCCTAGCTTCACTACACTCAACCCATATTGCACGATGACACTAATAATGCCTAATTATATGATGTTGTATGTTTAAACATGTAATTTAGGTAAAGTAATGGTGCATATAACGTATTTTACTTTTAATCACTGGGCTTTTCGTGAGGAACTGAAGGAGTGAGGCTTTGCATTTTAATAAAGCCACTTGATTAGGGAGTATGGTTGTTGTTGTTTTTCAGCAGATACTGTTTACTCTGAGCTCTGGCTCCCAAAATTCTCCCTCCACCCTTCTCCTGGAGACAACTCAAAGACCCCCTGCTGGCAGCTCAGCGGAGCAGTTTTATCTGGGTTCTCCGCTCCCGTCTTTTCCACAAGCCTTGTCTCATTGTGTCACCCCAATGTGTCAGCCACAGGCTGCAAGTCACAGTCACAAACTGCATCTCAGGGATGAGACAGCCATTCATTAGAGCATCAACACCAGCCCTCTCAACAAAGGTTCACTGTTTCATTTCCCATCACTCCATATGCATGTAAATCCATACGAATACAGAAGCAGCAAAGAGGATGTTCTGTTGCTGGTTAAGGGAATTTATGTGCAGAGCAACCGAGATAATTCTCAAAGTTATCTCTTCAAAGGGATACTTTGAAAAATGTTGTGTGCATGCACATCTAAGAGTAACATTTTTCCCCATAGCTGCGTAAAATATGTACAATATGTACAGTATGCATGAAGCTCAAACCAGTGAATCACATCAACTTGTGTTTTCAAAGTCACCTTAGCTTTACATTTTCAGATGAATGCCTGTTTAGGTCTTTGTTTCCAACATGAATACAAAATCCAGCTGTTTGTTCCCGTTGGTGTGTTTTAGAGGGTGCGTGGATGTTTGTCTTTGATGCGAGTTTAGGGATAACTAAGATTACAATGCTATAACAAAGGCTGCTGAGTCCAGGGAACCTGACCACAAGCATAGTTGGTGGGTAGCCAAATGAAAAGTTAACTTTAATGAGGCTGTCGGCTTGACTTTGCTTGACTTTGACTTTCTTCAAGGGTTTTACACAGTAATTATAAATGCATGAATGCGGCCTATCTTTACATTTCATAAGAAATGCTCTATTTAAACATAGGCTTCCTTTCCCGATTAGCAACCTCAAACTACAATTTATAACTTATCATGTGTTTGGCTACTTAGACAGAACTCTTTAGCTCTCTACTTATACAATAAACTGGTACTGCATTGACTCAAAGTGGGATTTCAAAGTATTTCTGATACTTTGGGAGGCAGCAAATTTTGCTTCAACTGTCGATTTTTCTTCTTGCTGGAGCACTGGGCCAAAACAAACCATCTTGACCGTTCAAAAAACTATTTTGTTTTTAATCGGGAAAGGAATGGCGAGGGGTTTATCATATTTCAGTTATTCATTTATTTACTAAGGCGCCATTGTTATTGTGTGTGTCTTATAAAGAAATATGTGAAATTTGAGCAAAGGCCCTGGTCAGTTTTTCCACATTAAAATAGACTCTAATGTGATTTTACCACTCGGAACAAGCTGAACCAGACTCCCATTACAAAAGTAGACATTTAAGCTTTGTGTTAAATTATGAGCACACTGGATGAACTCGACCATCTGAATTATTTTTTACTGCCTAAGGAAGAAACCGTTTCCTCTCATAAGATGGTTGCAGAATAAAATACTGTCCTTTTACTGAGTGAAACTGGTTTGCTGAGTCATATAAAAGGAGTTGAACATAAATCACCAGGTCACCCCTTCCTTCTTCCATACCATTTCTGTCAGTGTATTTCCCTAGATTTTTATGATATGCGATATCCCCCTGCAACAGCCCACTCACACACTCATACTTTATTGTTTTCACATCTCTCTCCCCAGCAGCCTGGAAGAATTAATTTTACTCATGTAAGCAAAATACTGTCACGCCAGTTACCCAGTAAGAAATTTATATGATATATTTTATTTCACTCTTCTCTGGTAGTATTGATCTGTGGAGCTATCTGAGCCCTGTGGTGAGATTGTATTCCATGCAGAGTCCACACAGGCAGGTAGGCAGGACTACTGCAGCGCAAACCAACATTTCAAGCCATCCTGTCATCCAATAAACCCCACTTCTCTGTGAACACATTCAGAATAGATTTAAACACAACACGGTTGTTTTACTGCTGTATTTGATAATTGGGTTAAAGATTTTAAACACTGAACTCTCGTTTTCTGACCGTGATAGATTGTTAGACACCACATTACAGTGTTGGCTGATTCATTGTGAGGGCATGGAAGGGTTCCATTGGTAGGGCAGGACAGTGACAGTGTTTAACAAACGGTCATACTGTTGATCAGGCACTAGGCAAAGGATAGGATTTGGTGAACAGAAGTGCAAAAATCATCTTCTGGCTACGTTAAAACGGGTTTGCGTTGGACTGCATTTATATAGCGCTTTTCTAATCTTGACGACTACTCAAAGCGCTTTTACATAGTACAGGCACCATTCACCATTCACACGCTGGTGGCCGAGGCTTCCATACAAGGTGCCACCGGCTCATCAGATAAACATTCCTCACGCATTTACATGTCGATGGCGCAGCATCATTCGGGTTGTCTATCACATGGCGGATGTCAGGCTTTACCCTGGAAATGTACTTCCGTTGATCCAGACTACGTAGTAATCTACCAGGAATGTGCTCTTGCATGTCTGTGATTGGCCAACGCTGCGGCTTTGACTGGTGTTTAAAAGGCGTTTAAAAATAGCCCTGCAGGGCAGCTGCTCTGTCCGCAGCTGTAGGCACAACGGTGCTTAAAGCTAAATGCTAACATACTAATGTTTAGTAGGTAGTCGACCATGTTCAACATCTTAGCTTATTATATTAGCATGCTAACATTTGCTACAATGTTAAGAATTGTTGAAACAATTCTGTCTGTATTTCAAAAATAAAATAAGTAAAAATAAGTAATATTCCATTTCTTAATTACAGTTGAGCAGAATGCTGCAAATACTTTAATACTGATTAAAGTGAGTTCTATAAAGTTGGCTAACTGAAGTTGGAGTGATGGATCAAAGTAGCAGCTCTTCAAAGGTTGACCACATGTCATCTTAGAAAAGTATGAAATGTGAATCAGGAATCAGAGACCTCAAAATGTCCTCGACAGCAAGAGCAGTGAGACTTGAACTTGGAGTAAAAGTAAAATCAAAGACTGAAGTGGCTTCTACTGAGATTTCAGACCCGCTCACTCAGAATTTTAAAATGAAGACACACAAAACCCAGCAGTTAAGTTAAAATGACCTGCAATAACCGCATGGTTGCAGCTTAACACAACAGGAGATAACATCTGATAGAGTAAAGCAGCATTAGGTTTGGAGAGAGGCGGATAGCACATCAAAACAATCTTCTGTGACTTATAGATTGCATGGATGATTTTCAACCTGAGTACATCAAAATCTTACAGCAGCAGGGTTACATAAAAAATGTTTTTTGAACACAAGCACCTACATGGCCACCAGTCTTGGTAAAGCTGATAAATAGAGCTTGTAATCAGTAGTTGCAGTTGGATCTGTTCACCTCTCCACAGCTCGGTTTCAGTTGAAAGGGAAAACTCCCGAAAAAAAAGAGGACGTCAAGTCATATAGACAGAAACCTTTTGAAACAGCAAGATATGAAGCATCAGGGGCGACATGTTTTCCTTGGTGATATGGATGCAGAAGAGTGATGTCTGCACAGTTGAATGATTATATTACAGTGAAAAATGCATTTATTTATTTTTTAAAAAGCAGTCATGATGAGTAATAAAAATGCTGCAGTAGCTAGTCTGCAGCAGTGATATCACTCTTTATTTTAGTACTCAAGCATGTGCTGTGTGTGAATCATTGATATTATCAATGATTTTGTTGCATAAATCTTGCATGCAGAATGCCACTTATAATGTACTCAGAAGTACACTACATGGCCAGAAGTAGTTGGACACCCAAACTTTATGAGCATCTCATTACAAAAGCATGTGCGTTAATCTGCTGCTGCAACAGCCTCCACTCCTCTGGTTTCAGGCTTTCCGCAAGACTTCGGAACCTGGCTGTAGGGATTTGCTCTTATCCAGCCGTAAGAGCATCAGTGAGGTCGAGCACTGATGTTGGGCAATAAGACCTGGCTCGCTGTCGGTGATCCAGTTCATCCTAAAGGTGTTGGATGGGGTTTAGGTCGGAGCTCTGTGCAGGCCAGTCAAGTTCTTCCACACCAATCTCTAAAAATCATTATTAAACTTTATGGAGCTGGCTTTGTGCACGGGAGCATTGTCATGTTGTAACAAGAAAGGGTCTTCACAAACTGTTATCTAAAACATCATTGTATGTTGTAGCATTAAGATGATGATGATGATAATACTACTTATCTCAGAGAGAAACAGAAACAACAATGCCAATCAGATGGTGTGAATACTTTTTTTTATAGAATTTTTATTTTTACCACTGTTATAGTAAATCCTTTCCATTCTGTAAGATATGATCACAAAATGTGTTGGTGTGAGGCGAGACCAGAAGCAGTGCATAATCTAAACTCATCTACCTTGATCAGGACTGAGAGCGAGAGGCTCCTGACGCCTGCTGCTCAGGAGAGAGCCACCGGTAAGGTTTCACACTTCGTGAAGTGAATTCTGATGAAGTGTGGAGGTGGATCACATCGAGCCTTTCTTCATGTTTTTTTTATTCATGAATACAGGGAGTGAGAAGGTATTTAGACTGCAACAATAGAAAGAGTTGAACAGCCTCAGGGCAAAGGTGAGGGCCAGTGAATAATTGAAAAAGTCCTGCCATCCTGGGTAAGGCTGTTTTCTTCTGCTGGGATCAATTGCTGGCTGTTTTCATGTTCAGGTGACATGACACAGGCGCATGCATGTGGCAGGTGTGTTAAATGTGTGATGGTTGCTTAGAGTTAAGGGATATGTTTTCAAGTCTCTCTTTCAAACAATATTCACATGCCTGTTTGTGCATGGCAACAGTTTTTGTTCCCTGTAATAATGTATTACACGTACTCTGGGTCTGATGCTGACAAAAGCTCTCACCTTCTCCGGCATACAAAGCTTTTATATTTTACCAAACTATCTGCCAGCTATTAAAATTGAAGCTTTACAACCTTTAAACTGTATTGAGAACTCACCCGAGTTCTGTGTGACAAAGTTTTGCTTGCTTTTAGAAGTCCGCGAGTGGTGACTGACTAACAGATTTCCCTTTCGGGGCTTACCGTAGCTGTATGCGCTCGCTGCTGAGACCGTTGAGTACAAACCTGTATACTTGAATTGACGCAACTGCTGCTGATACCAGCTGTTATACAGTCCTTACTCACTGCCCTGGACAACTCCTGGCTTCCTTGGCTCCTTAGCCAGATTGGTTCATTGGTCCATTTCCAAAAGGGCGTCACCAATGGACGCCGCTCAAATGCCTCTGGGCGCAATTGGATAGACCTAAAACCAATCAGAGCGTTGAAGGAGATGACGCTTGAACGTCGCTGCGCTGTCGTCATCGTGTAAAGCCCGCCTCAGCGGTTGTGATTGGTGCCTCGATTTGGAAAAATTGGAAATGGGCTTGAATGGGCTCTTGGCCAGACGGACTTGCAGAGCAAATCTCAAATTTTCCAGAAGTTCGTCAGGGTTTTCCCAGGCTAGTTAATACTTGTTTTGCATATTGATTTGAAATACTTATCTCCTGTTGCTGTCATGTTAAAACATACATACAAGTTGCTGTATTTTTTATTAGTTATCAGCTTTATTTAGCCCATGGCTAAATACTTAAGAATAATTATGCATAATGTGCTTTACTTCCACTTCGTACCCACACAACCTGTCAGCATGTCTTGCACTCTTGTAGACTGAAAGGTTCGCCTCGCCTCATACTCGAAATACAGAAAAAACTCTAAAGTGTTTTAAAGTCTTCCTTTTTCTTATTGTCCCTGCACCACAGCTCAGCAAGGAAACACTGTTCAAGGGAAGCACAAAGAAGGAATTTGGTACTAAAAACATTTTAACTTTGGAAGAAGACCCACTTGATTAGACTAATTTACAGTGCTGAAGCCTTTTATTAGCTTCAGCTGAATTTACATGAACAACGACTGTGGATCCCCCATCTCTTACATTTACTAGAATGGATCATCTTAATGGTGGGTACGGACAGGAGGAACAATTACAGCGACCATAAAGTCTTTCAGTGTTTATATAGGCACGTGAGTGTTGTGTTAAGATAGACTTAGAATATAATATGAACCTATCCTTTAACAATGAATGCCTCCAGCAGCAAGTGTTTACGAGCAACTCTCCTATAGGATTAAACGGCCTTGGTAAACACAATGTAAAAGTGAAAATGACAACAATAATCTCTCTGTATTGGTGCGTGCATGTGCTTGTAGACATACAAATATGCACCAACAACTGAGTTTGTCATGTCATTCAAATGGGTCATAAGTCAGCCCTGACCTGAGTTTAACTGCCCCCTGAGCAGCCGTTTCATTTTTTTAAATGCCTCTCCACCATGGCATGGCAGCACAATAACTTCTTGCTGCGAGGTATTTTAAGACAACCCAGTAACAAATGCCGCTGGTGGTGCTGGAATTGCTTTCTTGAGAGAAGCAGAACAACCAAGCATAGCGTTATGCTTCTTCACGGAATCGATCCCTTGGAAAGGATGCTAGTTGAATTAGGCCTTTTGCTGGGAGACTGTTTCTAAGCACTAAAATGGGCCAATGTTTATTCATCGGCCTGGGCTGTTTTATCTTGGGGATAGGAATCAATGGATGAAAGAGAACGGGTCCATTTGAAAGAATACTCTAATTTTCTTAATTTGCTTTTCTAGTCAAGCAAATTCAAAGAAATCAAAGAATCCTTTAAACTATTATTTCATCCCCACACCTCATTTACTCCTTATTGGACCCCAGTAAATATTGGCTCACAAAACCCCCAGCTAATTCTCTAAACATCGCCAAAATTGAAATGGACCAGGATCATTTATTTTCAATTGTTATTATATTTAGTTCTAGAATCTTATACAGTGAAATACCATTTTACATCTGAACATGTTTATTTTTCCTTTTCCAGTCTCCAGCTACCTTTTATATAAATTATAATTTCAGTTGTATATACATTAAAAAAATAATAACATTAAGTGACACAGACAACATAAATTTGAGGTTTGAGGTGAATTTGTACATGTGTAAGAAAATAAGGAAAGCAGGAGCCGAAATGTCAGCAAAATGTTCACTCACACTCACACAGTGTTCATTTATTTTCCTACAATATTTGCTCTTGCATTACAATATCAGCTGGCAGCAACTAAAGCACGATTCAACTTTATCATGGTTATGCTCGGTTAAAGTTACAATCTCAAAGATCTCGGTTTCGTTTTCTTTGGCAGCAGCTATTGGTTTTGGATCTGGAAGTCAGTTGGCAGTTCAACCCGTTCTCACTCCGAACTCGTGAAAATACGGACGTATACGCCCTTCAGCATGTTTGTAGAACGCACCAGGGAGAGCAGCAGCTACACGGGGGTTGTATGGGCGTAAATCTGATCTAACAGTAGGGGGGGACAATAAACATAAAATTTCTGAAGAGCAATTTTTGAAGGGGACACAAATAATACAGCCACAATAACGGACAGATGAAAGCCTTAATACTATCATTAGTGTAGCATGGAGACTGTACCATTATCCTTCTTTTCAGTGTTTCTCTCGATTCAATGAAAAAGCTGACTAAATTGACCAAAATATTCTTCTTTAAAACCATGTATTTATTTTTAAGTTGTTTACAATCAAGCCACAAAAATACCTTAAAACTTATTTTGAACAAATGTCCCCATATAAAAGAAATACAATGCTTTTACACACTTGTTAAATTAGCTGATCATAATGTAAATTAGTGAGCCACTAGTAAAGCTCATCTGATAACCCTGACAGACACACACCTCCAAAAATATGAACTAAGCTCAACACACTTACCTGAGACTCTACACCTGACTGTCCCTGGTCTCCCTGTTCCTCAGTTCTTTCTGTCTCCTTTGCCTGTGACATAGTGACGTTAGTATTTCCATAAGCACCCATTCTTATAAAGATGTTACCAAATTGTCTTGATATGAGGACTTATTGTACTTACTTGGGGTTTTGGTGTACTGAAAAAGGATCTTATGTCTGTTTTTCTTTTCTCTGTCATTTTATCTGGGCAACAACAACACAAATCTTCAACGTCAGATGTCTAAATATGAGTTAGTTTCATAGGTTCACCACGTGGTCATATTATAATTATAAAATGATCTTGCGTCCTCCACATAAATATTAGGTTTCGTCTGGGACAGAGGATATATATTTAACTGATCAGCCACTTAACTTCATATTCAGTAAAACACAACTGTAGATCTTCAATATTAACCCTAATATCAGTTCACACACATAACGTTAGGCTTATCGCCGTGGTAACATTAGTTGTAGTGGGTGCATTTCTATCCAACAAGCTATTAAATAAGCTAGGTAACATTACATTATATTACACTAACATAGCAAACTTTTTTGTCATGACTAATTCATTAATTACTCAGCATCATTTCTATTTGAGAAAAGAACAACTTCATCCGATGTTTAATGTGAATAAAACAGACTTGAACCGCCTACTTACTACATTCCTGTCACTACCCGATGTGACTGTGAGTCGAGTGCAGATCCTGAGTACAGCAGGCAGTGGACCAAACCACTGTGAGGCAAGAGAGGGGGGACTCAAAATGTTTCTAAACTTAAAAAGCATTTTTTGGGGTTTGTATTGTTACTACTTACACAGATATTTTAAGTATACATCATTGTGTTATTTACAATACACAGCATTGTTTTAATGATATTTCTAGGGGGGGGGACAACCATTAGATGGGGGGGTCCTGACCCCCCTGAAATTTACGCCCTTGGGGGTTTGAAGATGACGAAAGATAGTGACCTAACAGACATTTATTTGAATGAAAATCTTCAAGATAATTACTTTAAGGTTAGGGAAAGATGATGTGGTCTTGGTGAAATACTGAAAAAGTCAACAGGGACTACAACGTGATTACAGTACTTTATTAACATTTCAATTAAACCACAATCTTTCCCGAACATTCTCATCGAAACATAATCCTGCAAGACATTCCCTTAAAACGTAACTGGCAAAACAAATAAGTAATATATAAGCTTCATTTATAAGACACAAGGCTGCTCAAATGTTGATAATGTCATTGTTGTGTTCACAACTTGTTTGTTTTTTTTTCATCCCCAAGTGCCCAGATAATAGCTGATGCTAGTTTAAAATGTTACTTTTCTTCATAGCGCTTCACAGCTTAACATCATCAGAGTCTTGTAATTAATAGTCAAACGAAAACGGGCACATATATTTTCTTTACTGATGTTCCGGCAGAGATCAAGCATGTGAGAGCAGCCAAAAATGAACTCAGTACTGAGGTCGGATATTTCAGTGGAAGTGCTGCAGCAACTTTCTAAAGCCAGACCCCCCGGTGTGTATTTTCTCTCTGCCAGCCTCCAGCAGCTAGCAGAGATGAGCTGTCTGGGAAGAGAGGCCAACGCAGCGCTTCTCGTCTCATCTCCTCCTAATCCGGCAGACCCCCTTCCACCCCACCCACCCTCCACCACCACCAGCCCCACTGCCTCCGCACCCCACTCAGTGACACTTAGCACTGGGCAGTCCTTCCAACATATTCCACATCCCATTTCAACTATGACTAATTGGAAACCTAGAATCTCTCTGGGTTTTTTTTCTGTCATGATTTCCTTTTTTTTTTACATTTCCTTTGTTCTTCCTCTCCCCCTCAGTGTCTGCTGTCTCCTTTTTCTCTATCATCTCAATATGAGAGACAGACAGTAAACTAACTCCTCAGTTGTCTGTGTAGCAGAGAAAAGAGAGCATAACCTGTGAAACCAAGTGAGCCCTTTATATTGGTTCATCTGCATGCAAGAGGGCGGCCGAGAGACGGCAGGTTTCATTGGAACAGATGACCTCGGGTTTAGGTTGCATACATCATTATCACAAAGCCAATTTCACTCTGCCTTTTAAATGCATGGGTCTGCAGGCACAGACACACGCACACACATGCGCGCACACACGCGCACACACACACACACACACACACACACACACACACACACATATACTGTATACAGACACACTTTATCTCAATCTTCATTTCTTTCTCCCCTCGTCTCTCTCACATACACATATTTAACCCTGCCTTTTAAATGCATGGGTCTACAGGCACACACACACACACACACACACACACACACACACACACACACACACATATATACTGTATACAGACACACTTTATCTCAATCTTCATTTCTTTCTCCCCTCATCTCTCTCACATACACACACACACACAGAATGGAGGAAGGACAATGTGCTCTAAGGGGTTTAGTCTGGGGACTGGTGGTAGTGCACTTAGACTAACAGCAATTACCTGATGTGCAGTAGAGACCATGTGGAGAGTCCTGGGGAAATGCATCAAAATGCAGTAAACCCAGTGGGCCTGTAATGAACTGGTGCTCGCCCAGCTCCTGTGCTGTGCTGCACATCACATCAGTGTCTGGATCCATGTATTAGACATGACAAATGAAGGCCAAAGCCAGGCTTGTGTGTGAATATTTAAGAACAGGTTGTGCAGAACGTGCATACAGATCTGGTAGAGGTTTCTCTTTTACACTGAAGTTAGTCTTGGTCCATTGCTTCTCTGAATTAATGTCAAAGAACCACCTACGGTTTGTAAAGATTTCAGTTGACTTATAATAATACAATATTTAACCATCAGCACAGTTATTTTGGGCTTTTCCGCCTTTATTTGACAGAACAGCTAGGTGAGAGAGAGGGGGAAGACATGCAGGAAATCTTCACAGGTCAGATTTGAACCCTGGACCTCTGCGTCGAGGCATAAACCTCCAAGTATATGTGCGCCTGCTCTACCTACTGAGCCAACCCGGCCGCAACAGCACAGTTATTTGTTAATAGCGTATGCCTTGCACTTAAATTCTTTTTATATGAGTCTTTCATGAAAAATCTGCTTTTATATTAAATGATCTCAAAACAGTCGGATTATCGAAGAAAGTTAGATTTGTCACGGTTGCTATTTTAACTTTGTATTATTGTTTAGTTTATCCCTATATTAACTTTTTAATATTGTATGAGGTACTTGGGAATGGTAACCAATTCAAGTAGTTATGGGCCATCTGCCCTGAAGTTCAGGAAATGTAAATATTAACTATTGCTAATAATTATGTCACTATTATTCACACATTTGTTAATATAGGTATCTTTATGTATCTGATTTTGTTGAATTGTCAGATTTTCATTCATATTGTACCTGTAAGGACTTTTATTTATCTTCCTGTCCTGCTTTTTGTTATTATTAAAAAAATATAGATATATATAGTCCATCTCTTTGGAACTGCTTGAGTCCAAATATAAAACCATCAACTTGGTTACATATCTTCAGTTGAAAATCATTTCAATCATTTAATTGATCCTCATACCTAAACTACAAAATAGGGCATTTGTATCCCCCTGCATATATCTATTTCATGTTATTATTATGTGTCTTTACCATGATGTTGTAATTGTGTGAACAAATAGACAAACAATAAATCAGCAGTATCTGCTTCGAGGTTGGATCTTCCATTTGACTGTCCATTGTAATTTTTGTGGGTTGAACAGACAAGAAAAGAAATCGACAAGCAGCGTTGTAAAAAAAAAAAACAGCTCCGCGTGAAAGCTCACAGTTGTGTTTGTTCACGTGTGTTAGTGTTGTGCGTTGTGTTGCATGTCACCTCTAAATCCCAGTCGCCCTTTTGACAGTCAGTATTGGTTCAGCAGGAAGTTTTTTTGCGGATTCATTTTCGCTTCATGACATCTCATTTTAGGATTACCTGGGGGGGGGGGGGCATTGTGTTGCCATGGACAAGTAACCTCCTTTACTAATCTGTCACCAGGCTTTAATGGATTTCTATTTGGGATATAATTATCTGTTTAAGCTGTCTGTCACAATCTTGTCAGACTTTGGGAAGCCCTTAAGGTAAGAAAACTCAATATTCTCTTCGGGAAACAGCGAAGAATCACAAATGAAGCCGAGCTCGTAGGAAGCTCGTTGATGTGATATTTCAGATGCTGCTGAAAGAAAAAGCTTGAAAAACTGAGCTGTAGCTCAAACATTTTCATGTAAATGGGGTCAGTTGTTGAAGCTGAAAATGTGTGTTTTAAATGCAAAAATTTGCAATTAAGTAGAAAAAAATAAGCCCATCATGAGATGGTGCTTAACTTCTAACATCATCAACATGCTGGAAATGTAAAACAATTTATATTATATTATGTTAAATTGTATTTAAAATAACTTTTGTGTGGGATATGAATGATACGATGACAATCAGTCAGAGTAGAAAGGGCCATGTGCTGACACAGAAAGGAAAGAAGATTCAAGCCATTAAAACATTAATAAACCTCTGTCTTTACACTATCTCCACTGTGTCTTTCCGTATGTGTTGCTTTAAAATGTTTTTTTAATGACCCAGGATCATTTATACATTGTAATGTCTGAGTTGCATATTCCACTTTTTTATTGTTTGATATAGTTTCTTCTATTATTTATATTTATTCTTCATTTATAATGGCTGAACATGCACCCAGATTAAAAAGGGATAATACATCCTCTAACACAGAGGTTTTTAAAGTCTGACCGTTTACAAGTATGTCAAATTAGATATTAGCAGTTCCTGTTTGCAATTTCAATTCAATTCAATTTTATTTATAGTGTCAAATCACTATATAGTGTCAATCAAACAGGAATTATCTCAGGACACTTTACAGATACAGTCGCTCTAGACCACACTGTATAATTTACAAGGATTTTCTGGAATCACTGGAAGGAACAATTCCAGTGATTCCCCCAAGAGCATGCATGAATGCGTAAGTGCGACAGTGGCAAGGAAAAACTCCCTTTTAGGAAGAAACCTCAGACAGACCCAGGCTCTTGGTAGGCGGTGTCTGACGGTGCCGGTTGGGGGTGTGATGAACAATGGCAATAATAGTCACAATAAAGATATTGTAATAGTTATAATAGTTCATGGTGTCGTGGAGCACAGCAGGGCGTAACAGGGCGTGGCAGGGCGTTGGCCGGACATAGCAAGTCGAAGCCGGGCATTGCAGTGCGTAGCAGGGCGTAATAGGGCACAGCAGGGCGTAGGGCAGGACCACGGCGACAGCTGCCACCATGATGTAGGTACCATCATGATCCAAGATGACAATGCTGGGCGGAAAAAGAACATAAGGACTACAGGGAATAAGCTCCCCGGAGCTATGTTAGTAACAAGCATTTCTGTGACACAAATACACACAGATGGAAAGAGAGAGGAGAGAGAAGCTCAGTGTGTCCAAGGAGGTACCCCGGTAGTCTAGAACTATAACCGCATAACTAAGAGCTGCAGGGAAGGGGAGATAGGGAGGCTGTGTTCCGTGATTGTGGCTACACACCTTCCCCCGCCGGTCTAGGCTAACACTGCGACTCATTACTCCCTAAGTATATGTAAGCTTTCTATGGGGAGAAGCAGAGATAGGGTGGGGGTGCGCCACGACTGTGGCTACACACCCATCCCCGCCGGTCTAGGCGAACGCTGCAACTCCTCATACCCTAAATATAGTAAGCTTTCTATGAAGAGAAGCCGAGATAGGGAGGCGGTGCATCATGACTGTGGCGACACACCTTCCCTCGCTCACTAACTCCTCACTCCCTAACTATAAGCTTTATCGAAGAGGAGAGTTTTAAGTTTACTCTTAAAGGTGGTGACGGTGTCTGCCTCCCGAACCCAGACTGGCAGCTGATTCCACAGGAGAGGAGCCCGGTAGCTAAATGCTATGGCTCCCATTCTACTTTTAGAGACTCTAGGAACCACAAGTAACTCTGCATTCTGGGAGCGCAGTGCTCTAGTGGGACAATAAGGTACTATGAGCTCTTCAAGATATGATGGTGCTTGACCATTTAGAGCTTTGTAGGTCAGGAGAAGGATTTTAAATTCAATCCTGGATTTTACAGGAAGCCAATGCAGAGAAGCCAACACAGGAGAAATATGATCTCCCCTCTTAGTTCTTGTCAGAACATGCGCTGCAGCATTCTGGATCAGCTGGAGAGTCCTAAGAGTTTTATTTGGGCATCTTGATAATAGGGAATTACAATAGTCCAGCCTGGAAGTAACAAATGCATGGACTAGTTTTTCAGCATCGTTTTGAGACAGGATGTTCCTAATTTTGGCAATGTTACTAAGGTGAAAAAAGGCTGTTCTAGAGGTTTGTTTTAAGTGGGCGTTAAAGGATATATCCTGATCAAAAATAACCCCTTAGATTTCTGTACAGTAGTGCTGGAGGCCATGGCAATGCCATCTAGAGTAATTATATCTTGGGATAAAGATGTTCGGAGGTGTTTAGGGCCCAGCACAATAACTTCAGTTTTGTTTGAGTTTAACATCAGGAAATTGTAGGTCATCCATGATTTGATATCTCTAATGCATACTTGAAATTTGGCTAACTGACTGGTTTCGTCTGGCTTGATTGATAAGTATAATTGGGCGTCATCCGCATAACAGTGCAATGTATGTTCAATCAGCTGGCACTGGATTACTTTCATACTGAAGAACAAAAAAATTATGATTTCATGGCAAATTCTAAAGATGTAAAAGCTTCTTTTTTTTATATGATTCCTAAGTGGATTTATTGACATCGGAAATAATGAAAACCTCACAAAGTGTCAGTCACACTGAATGTAACAAATATGCATATCATATATGTTTAGATTTGACTGAGTTATGACTCCGAGAAGGGGCACAATTTCTGATTTTGAATTAGTCACAAATGCACCGGCTCATCACCCCTTCTTTGCTCTCTTTCCTACTGCATGTCACAGATTGGCCTAATTGGCATCTTCTGGGCACATGCTGATGGAGGTTGGCTAGGTGCAAAAAGTATTTATAATTGCCTTATTAGCATACCAAATTTTCTTTAGTTAGATTCTACAGCTGTGCTACTGCATCCTGCAGGCACCCAAGAATGAGACAATCCCATTGTTTAAAGCTTGTTCCTTTGACTTTCTCTGTTTACAGCTGTGCTATATGTTTGAGGTTGATGCTCTCTGATTACAGAGAGCATTATGGATATGTGGCCCGCAATCTAACTTAGAAGGAAAAATGTATGACATCCATTTACTGAACTAGACTAAGAGTCTACAGCCAAGCTCTCTAACATGCTCCCTGTGATAACATGCTGATGTTTTAACCCTCATCTTGTCTTTGAGGTCAAATTTGACCCGTTTTCAAAAGTTTCTATATCAAAAATATGGGATTCTTTCAACCACATTGCCCAAAAATAACATGGATAGTTCCATACACGAAACAGTCTGCGATTATCCCTCAACAAACATTCATTGGCTCTTAACTATTAGTTTTTTTAATTAGGTATATTTTCATTTAAATGAGGTGTATAGACCATGAATTCCAAAAAGTCTAAAACTATAGTGGTGATAAGTTGGAATGAAGTTGGCTAAGAAGATGTAATACAGAATCTGGTGATCATTTATTTGATGCTTTATAAACAGGCAAAACAGACCACAATAAGTGCATAGTCGACGGGAAGACAACACAAGGGTTAAGTGTAATCTTCACCATGTTCACTATCTTAGTAGTAGTGTGTCAGCATGTTGACATTTGATTATTATTCAGCACTATACACAAAGTTCAGATGACGTATGGGAATGTTGTTAGTTTTAGCAGGTCTTTGGTCATTAACCAAAGTATTGGACAAATTAAATGAAAATGTTGACCTGATGAAGGTGCTAGAGGTAAAGTCAGGAGATCAGCAAAATCCATATGAGCCATCCGCTGGGGACCATGAATGTCCGTCCTAAATTTCATGCCAATCCATCCAATAGCGGTAGAGATATTTCAGTCTCGACCAAAGTGGTGCGCCGATCGACAGACCAACATTGTTATCCACAGAGCCATGGCTGCCTGGCTAAAAAATATATGGCCTCCTTTTACTGAAAAACCTATTCCTAGTCGAATAAAATGTGAATCTAACAGGAATTTAGATAATAAACTTAATCCCACATTTCTGTGAAAGGCAATGAAAAAGAAAACGCCTTCATAAACGCCATGCACATCAAACCAAAATGAGGAGTCAAATGTAACAGCGTTCCGTTAATTTCATAATTTCTCCCTCCGAGTGATTTTAATTCACACTTTGAAACTAGCATTCGATTTGAGAAGTATAATTTAAATTTCATCCAGCCATAATGATCAGCAGCATGAAGGCTGAATTGCTGCTGGCCAAAGCGAGGCTACGAAGCATGATAATTCATTGTTAAATGGACACATGGCCAAAACCACATGTGTCCAGGATCCGCGGGTACCTGCGGGGTATTAGTGCTGAACGGGGGGAGGGGCTGCGCAGGATGCTGGATAGAAAGGTGATGCCACTTGGCTGCAGTAAGCAGGGAATCAAAGGCTGTTGCTGCTGCTGTTGCACACACACATACATAAATATACATACAGTATGCACACACACACACACACTTGAGCCAGGCTTTTTAAGGGGTGGGTCGTGGAGGGGGAAGGCAGATGGGGGGGGCCTGACCGGTGTCTACAGAGACAGCTGCAGCCGTCTCCCCTCCTCACCGCCTCACACCTGTTACACATCATGTCCGCTACAGCACACACAGCATCTTTGGTGAACCTCAGCACGCCGCCACGTGCACCCACTGAGAATTAACATACACAACCACACACACTTTTGTCCAAGTAAAAAATTATATTCTTAAATAGAGGAGACATCCAATGATTCTTCATTATTCCCATTTGTTACTCTAAAAATGAAATGCATTGCTGCAGCTTCAAATATATTTCCTGCATGACATTTATTTGGCACTGAGTTTTTATAATGATTACTGGAACAGTATCAGGACATTAATTTAAAAAAAACAAATTACTACGAATGCCCTGAATTGAGAAATTCAGTTTCATTGACTGAGCGACATCCAGAAAGCCTTTATCTCTGTGTGAATTCACCACTGACTTCTTATTATTTTAGCTCTGTCCAATATTCGTTATCTCCTTGTCTTCAAATTAATTCATGAAAGAAAAATGGAAATGTCAGTCATGTTTGGTCTTGTTATAGATCCCACCCATATTGCTATGGGTGTAGTGTGCAACACAGAAGTCTCAGTGGATTATTCTCCAACTGAACCTAAATTGCATGTTCATTTTTCTGCATAAATATCTGCTCTTTAAAAAAAAAAAAAAAAAAACAGGTACTATACTGTGTTCTTCTTTGATAAAAAAAACTAAACAGAAACCAAAATGGAGAAATCTACATTTTATACAGTATTTCTATGAATTATGTTTATATTTTGGTTTCATGATGGAGCCCCATATCTTTGCATTCATTTGGCGGAATACCATCAGTTCTCCATCTACTTAGAATCAGAACCAGGTTTATTGTCGAGTAGGTTTTCACATACAAGGGCTTTGCCTTGATGTTTTGGTGCATAGCAATAAACATAGTAAAAGGTGAAAAAGCAAGGACTGCAAAGGTCAAGCAACAAATACAAAACTGACAATGAAAGAATGAGAACTTGTTTTCATGCAGCCAATGCAATTGCTCGTTTTTAAACCTTATTTGTATGAAGCTGTTATGCAGATTTTGTTACTGTTGGACAGAGTAATCATCACAATTTTAAAGGTACAATATGTAACTTTTCTGCATTAAAATGTCTAAAAACGACCATACCTATGTTATTTATTTTTTTGAGTTGTGTAGTTACACTATCCCAAACGTTTCCATCAAATGGCAAACCCAGAGAAATCTGTTATTTTATTTTCAGAAACGTCACGTTTCATTTAGTCGCCCATCAGTGACGTCATATAACCTTTCACCATCTACTCGTAACTTCCGTCAAAACATGGGCACCCAGATGATACGTTCGAGAGTAATTGTAAATCTTACAATGTCACAGAAAAAATACTTGTATCACTGCTTTTTTAGCCAAAATGCATAATTTTGTGATTTACATGCCACTTTGCAACACAGTAATACAGCAGAAACCTTATTTATTGATACATATCAATATTATTCCATCTTAATGTTACTACAATGTATGTGCTGTTTGACAAGTAGCTAACATTAATGCTAGCTAATGCTTGGTGGATAACATTATAGGGTTACAAGATCGTTCATCGCGCTCATAAAGTTATTAGTAGTATGATTGTTTTGACCATGGATAAAAGCAGCACTGCGCTAACCCACGAATAAGTTCACTAGTAACGTTAACGTTAGCTGTATAGATAGACGATTAAGCTAATGCTAACTTTGCCAGCTAGCACACCCCGGTCTGCCTGCCTCACTCCCCCGGCACAAAGAGACTTAATTCGGGATGATAGCTGACAACACAGCCGGGACATGTAGCAATAGCTAGTTACTGTTAGCCCCAGCCGGTGCCGTGTGCTTACGACGCTAACGGCAGTTTAATGAAGCGTTGGGAAAGAGAGAATAGCAGACCCAGGCATCCTAGTCACAACATCAGCGATCCATAATGTTAGCTAGCTACGTCTCCGTTAGCGTTACCGGTGTTTGTACCGTAAATCTCCTCCCTGCCGAATTTCTCCCCCCTTTGCGTTTAGCTGTCTTTATAGTTAGCTAGCTAGCTAAATTAACCCAACAAAAGGTGGGTTAAGCAACAAAATAGTATATAATAGAATAGTTAAGATTATAGAAAAGTGAAGGGGGAGATCGGGCAGCTGGGACCCACATCCGTCTCTCAGCCTCGTTCAGTAGCTAGCTAGCTAGCGTCACAACAAACCCCGTCCGCCCGGTAAAATCCAAAAGGTGACATTGGCATGTGAAATATACTGTGATAGTGTGGTTTTAGCTGCTGGCTAATCATTAGCCAGCAGCTAAAACCTGCTAACGTTAGCCACTAATGTTAGCTTGCTGGTTCACTAGCTAACTGGTCAGCTAGCTACCAATACAGATTGAATCAAGAAAAACGCAATTATGATGGGGAAACTGCAGCTATTTTAGCATGACATGAATAAACGTTACTAAACGTAACGTGAATAAACTTGAATGGGTAAACTCACAGTTGTAATCGACGATAGCGTTTAGCAATAAAAACTCCCATAATTCCACGCAACTTCCCTACGTCATCAAACGTCTGTGTTTACATCCATTGTTTTGGTTGAGAGACCCATAGCGGCAGAATACATATTGTACGTTTAATAGGAACTGTAACTTAATTACATATTTTATATTATATTTCTCAGTACATTCATCCATATTAATAATAACGGATTTCACTTACATTTATTTTGTAATATTATTACGTAACGCCGGTGATTGTCACCCAACACTGTTTACCATACAGGTAGAAAGTGGTATCGATCTTCTCATGTAACTCGTGGCAAGTAAGCGAATAATCATGTTTCCGAAAAAGTGGAACTATTACGCTAAAATGTTGAACATCATCTTAGTTTATTTTCTCAAGATGTTATTTATTTTGTAAGTACATTTGTGCTGTTACTCAACAATTTCCTTTACTTGACAATTTCTCGGAAGGACAAACTGTCAGCGGGGGTCATGGTGTTCAGCTCTCAAATGTTCTTCGAGTTAAATCTCAATCTGTTCTGTATTGATGGAGGAAAAGCAGTTTGCCCTCGAAAAGCTGCCTTTCATTAGAGTGTACAGGAGACTGGTGTAAACATAAGTCAGGAAGCTAAGCGCTGAAAGCTAGAGGGCAACGAGCGGTCGGGTCAGAGAGAAGAGAGACGTCAAGTCAGAGAAGGAGGAGTCATGGCTTCTTCCAATGTCCTTTGTTTCATCTTAGATACTCTGTAGTGCACACTATGAAAGCCTTTACCTTCATTTAAAGTTGAGAAGCCTAAACGATTAAAGTAGCTCAGTGTATCATCAAACAGGCAAAGACATGATACAAAGACCAAAATCGATGACCTGGCTGACTTTGTATAGCTCACATCTCTTTGCTTCTGTTTTCACTTCAACAGCTGTAGTCACAAACAAAGGATTTCTCTACCAAAGTCCCTGGCTTGGAGCTCCAGGCCCAACAGATGACCGTGTAGGCCTTGTTTGCTGTAATGGTGTCAGTAGTTGTAACCATGTTTCCATTAACTTACATAGCACCGCAGAGGAAGTCCAATTTCTCCTCTGATCTCCAGGGCACAGCCGGTAAGTCCCAAGGAGCCCGTAGAGAGTTGTAAATTATATATTTGAGAAGTTATTTTCATAAAACATAACGCCTATGGCAAAATCCTTTCGAAATTTTGGTCCTGGGCGCTTGAAATATGTACAGCCTTGTGAATAGTATTTTTTATGTAAGGGAAGAGAGCTTCTGTATTTATACATACAAGAATAGATGTTATAATTAAAATGTAAAAATATTAGGAGCACATACAGACATGTTGACATGTCGCAGAGGAAAAGCTCAGGTGTAAATAATAAAATCAATGATGGCTGAATTTGTTATAGTGCATGCTGGCTCACTGTCACACTGTCACAGCTTATAGGGACAGTTGAATTGGAACAAACCCATCATTAGGTGCAGATGTTTTCATTTTTAGTGTATGTTAAAGTGCTCATATTATGCTTTTTGGCGTTTTTCCTTTCCTTTATTGTGTTATATATCTGTTTTGTGCATGTAATAGGCTTCCAAAGTGAAACAGCCCAAAGTCCACCCCAAAGGGACTTACCATCTCCAACAGAAAACACTGTTCACAAACTGCTCCAAATAGCTCTATTGTAGTCCAGCCTTCCACTTCTGTGACAAACGTGCGTCACTTTGTAACACACGTTATAATGCTCGCCTAGCTGCTAGCGTGGCATGCCCTCATACTCTGCTTCTGACTGGCTAGTAGTCCTTACCTAGCTACTGCACATGTACGACTCCCAACAAAGATGAAACAGAAGTGCGATGCCTCACTCTGTAGCTAAAACAGAGAGCTCAACACACAGGGTGAAAAGAGGAGCTGCAGCAATGTGCAGTACAACAAAAATATGGTGTTTGTTTTTTTAATTAAACCATGTAAATCAATTCTGATATAGCCTCTAAATACAATTATGAATCTGAAAATGAGCATAATAGGAGCACTTTAAATGAAGTCTGTCTATATGTTTCTTGCTGTCAGGAAATCCAATAAAAAGACCAAAACCAAATATGAATTGATCTCACTAACAGGTGTTGTGTCTGTATCTAAAGCCTAATATGTCTTATTGCTCTGTTCTATAGAGGTCTATTGTTGTACAAACACTATGAAAAACACCAAAAAAAGAGAGATTGTACTTGTGCTTATCTCTGTGATCATCTTCTTCAGGGCATGTACAAAGAAAAGTGACAG
The DNA here is from genome assembly GCF_031162955.1 of Sander vitreus. NCBI lineage: Eukaryota > Metazoa > Chordata > Actinopteri > Perciformes > Percidae > Sander > Sander vitreus. Next base: position 13,146,883 of record NC_135855.1, on the reverse strand, counting down.
CTCACAGTACCTGTAAGGCTGCAAGGCAATCAGGAAGATTTGAGTCAAAATGCGTAGGCACTTAGCCAATTTATATAGAGGCTTTTTATTATAGACTTTTTTAAGGAAATGTTATACCAGCATTAGTGAAGTAGCACTCCTTAGCCAATCCATTGACATTTGCTATTTGCTCTACTATTAAAACATATTGCCATTTTCCTTCATTACCATGAACATGGGCACTGTAGTTTATTTTGAGTCAATCTAACATACTGTGCATCATCCTAGTGCCATAAATACTCATTAGAGCACCAAATCTGTATTTGTCCAAAGCTGAAAATAGTTCCCAACAAACTTTTTGAGAAATGTTTGCTAAAACTACAGTGCCCAGTTGTTTTGGATTATTAGTTAACCTTCTTCTGAAAATAAAAGTAAATATTCACAAGCATTTTTTAAAGATTTACTGTACGTCTTTAGTATGATCGAAATGGGGCTGAGAGCCACAGAGAAGCTGGGGATGTGGGATGAGAGATATACTAGCAAATGTGTGCTTGGGCTTTTTGCGGGATTTGTTTACAATAACAAAAATATGAAATATCGCCTGTTATCCTTTAAGCGAGCCCATGTTTTGTTTTTTTTTCACGATCATTGAATAGTTTTGTTTTCTTATCTTGACATTAACCTAAACAGATTTGGCAACATTTGGTCTTTTTTGTCTGGTAACACATTATAGACTCAGAAATCATAGATAATTGTGTCTAATGTGTCACTATATATGAATGTTTTTTGTACCTTTGCCACAGTGTCAAACTGATTCCCCAGCAGACTCCAGCAGGCTGCAGCTCCTCCAGTTAACGTTGCCAGCTGCCCTGAGGCGAGTTTAACCTGAGAGGAGAGATGCACCTGTACAACATTAAGCTGGGATTGTGGCGCTCAAGCTCACTAAATCTCTGTCCACTCAACAGGTATTAAACCCCAAGCAGTGAAGCGCCACACAGGGAGCTGCAAACGTCTCCTCCTCCCCGCTGATGAGCCTTTGCTCAACTGCCAGTGTTGTCAGTAGTCGAGTAAAGAAAACTGGTGGCACAGCCAGCCTGCAAATTACTGCCAGGGCAGTTGGTGTCAGTGAAGGGAACAAGTTGTCAACGCTGCACGTCTCTCAACATCTCAGTTTCTTCAGCATAAATCAACTGAACATGTTTTTAAATCCCCTTCCTCCTCACTTGTAAACATGACTTTGTTTGGATGAACGGAGCATACGTGTTTAGGTGAACCAGGCATGGCGTGATTGTGAATGACCGAGCTAAATCTATCCACCAGAGAATAACGTATGCCCGTGCGTGCTGAATGGTTTTGATTATGGAACAATCTGTTACTCGCGTTGCATGGTTCATGGCAAAACCCTGCAAACATCCTGCCATATATCAAACAACCGTCTGAATCTGCTCGCTCTTTCATCCTGTTTATCTAGAAATGTATCTCTGATTTACTCTGGTGACTCAATTATAGGCACATATGTTTACATCCACAAGCTGTGATTGATTATTTTGATAAGAGTTTTGTCCCTGAGGTAGTTTTAGGAGTATAATGTTGTGCTGCAGCGCAATGAAATGCCATTATATTATGTCTTTATTCTGAAACCTTTTACGTTTAAATATACTGATGTCTCAACACAAGATTGATCAAAAAAGACTACATTACACTGTAAAAAATTACACTGCACAATGTAAAACCACACATTTCTTCTCTATATTATTTGTGTCCCTGCTGGTTTCTCTCTTCTCTTTTTGCTGTGCACCTTTCATCAGTAGAGAAACAGTGTTTAGCCATCAGGATGCCGGTATAGTGATTGATGATGTGTTTTGATCACGATGAAAGGAGGTCAAAGCTACAAGGGTCACATTCTTCTCTTTTTTGTCTGTGGCTCTTTATCTCTGATCACCTTTCCTCCCATATGCAGATGCACACACACATATGCACATAGCCTTGTGGCCCTGACAGTTACCATATTCACACATCAACAAGGCAAGAAATGGAAGTGGTGTCTGTTTTCGATGAAGTCATCTATTGACAGTAAATACAGTTTGTAGACAGTGCCTAAAATAATGATGTGGATACATTTTCTAGATTAGAAAGGAGATAGCATGACTTAGATGACGACCTAAAAGATAAAAGAAAGAAAAAGATAAAAAGAGAGATTCATTTAAGAACATAGTGTGTTGCCAGAGAAAGCCTCACTCGCTACAAGCCAGCTTTGTTTTATTTAAGAGTCCAAACATCTTTACAAACATATTTTTTCCCACACATTTGAGCACACAGAACGCCACACAGATGAAATGGGAACCGAGCAAAATGTCCATTCCCATGAGCTTCACGTTTGTTTTTACTGTTGCTGCTCTCACTGCAGCTCATTACAGCCCATGGTGGAGTGAAAAGCAACACTACCTTCCATGCAGCTTTCCTGAGGGGCATTTCTCTTACCATGGCTTTGTAATCTGAGCTCGGCAGGTACGTTGATGGAGCTGTGTGTGTGTGTGTGTACGTTGATGGAGCTGTGTGTGTGTGTGTGTGTGTGTGTGTGTGTGTGTGTGTGTGTGTGTGTGTGTGTGTGTGTGTGTGTGTGTGAGTGTGTGAGTGAGTGAGTGAGTGAGTGAGTGAGTGAGTGAGTGAGTCAGTGTGTGCGCGCGCGTGCGTGCGTGCGTGTGTGTGCGTGTGTACACACTGGGGTAAAGGAATGGGAGGTCAAAACAAAGAAAAAGGGAGGGCAGAGCTGGATTTTATGAATGCTATTGCACATGCATTAATGCATGTAGTCAGTATTAGATTTTCATGATGCTGACATGTTGAGCTGCTGAGAACATGCTCACACACAGCAACATCTGGCATGTGAAAAATCTCCAACACTTCAAATTCTCACCTCGGAGACTAAAGTTAGAACAGATAAGATAGAGCAGTAACACTTCACCACGTTTGTACTGTATACAAACACCTTAAGCACATAGGGTTATAAACCATTTATTATAGTTTATATACTGTACTGCTTATAAATGTTAAATGTCGGGGTTAAAATAAAGAGTCACAGATAAAGCTGTATTTATCCCTAGGAGCAAAAGAGACGGAAAAAAATATTGTTAACGAATAAATAAAAGTGCATAATACAGTTATCAATATTTTCTGATAAAGTAACATAGTAGATGCAGTATATGGATATGTAGTATGTATATATAATGAGTAAATCAAGCATTATGTAAAACAGCAACATGTAATATACAACATTTATATTAAAGGTGTTCTAAGCGTTACGGTGACGTTACTTCTTGTTGACGTTCAAAGTATTGTCAAACAAAACGGAGGCTAGCTCGCCCCTCCTTCCTCTTCATCCCGTCCCCTCCCCCTCCCTTCCGTGCTTCCTGAAACTGTCATGAACGCGCATTGTGGAAGTAGCCTCATGCTAAAGCTGCTGCGGTGATGGCTCAACCAACTCCTTCTTGTCGGTTATTGGCTGGAACACTGTTGATTATGTTTTGTGGTGCAGAGGCCTGTACTACGAAGCAAGATTTGGCGTTAACGAGGTAACTTCAGGTTCAACCCAGGGTTTTGTGTATCACGACGGTGGATCACTTGTTTCCGGGTTAAATCGCCGTGGTAACTTATGCTGAACACCTAACCTGATCGGGAGCAGGTTATGTTGGAGATTAGACATCAACGGGTGTAAAAGCACCGCCTACTGACCAATCAATACTCGGTTGATAACGGCGTCACTGTTCTTAGAAAATCCGGAGCTCGTTGCACGGAGAGAGAGGGGTGCGCTGATAAAAGTTACAACGTTTAGAGACTTACAATCCGGTGAACATTCCTTGATGGGTATTTTTATGAAAGATATAGATTTTAAGCGGAGGGAATTACGTATAGGCTATTTGTCGGCTTCTTAAGCCGTGTGTTGCCAATGCACACACGGTTTGAATTATGTTTTTATATTTTTTATTTGCTCTCACGATCGCTTACCACTGCCAGGGTTGCAACTGAAATAAAAGGCTAAAGCAACGACAAGTGTAATTATGGTCAGATCTTGTGCCTGACTGATGGGGAAGTGATATTGATAAGCGTTGTGATTTACGCATAACAGCGTCAGTTATTTTTTCGTTAGTTAGTTTTCCTTCCTGTTTTAGGAAGCAGCGACTATATTGCGTTTTGCCTGTAAAACCGTGTCTGTGTTCTTCATATTTATGTAGAATTATAGTTTGCTCTTCTTATGTAAAATATGCGGCTCTGGTAGATGTTTGCGATTGGTCACGATGTGCAAACACCGCCTCTTTTATACACGCGCGTCGCTGGATTGGTAAATCCTTTATTAAGAATGATATACATGTTACATAACGTATGTCAATATGATAACAGAATGCGGTAGCATACTAGAAAGAAATTGTGACAGAGAATATGGTTGGTTATTGTGCATCTTTATTGATTATACAGACATAAAGACAAAAAAAGTAATTTTTGACACCATCAGCAGGTGATCTTTTAATAAACAATTGTAGCAGCATGAATAAAAACAGTGAAGATGTATAGCTGTTTGAGTAGTAATTAGCTGATGAGCGATGACAGAGCTAATAGAATCACAGAGGGGTGTTGATACAGTGTAGTGCTCACTGCTGTTAACGCGAGAGGGCCAAATGCCTGATATCTTACATTAGAGTAGAAAGACATCCATCTTTTAGAACCAGCCACCTGTTTACCGTCAAACTCAAAGAGAGAGGCTGCGCTGTTGCAAGCAGCCGTGGGGAGTCCCTCAGGGCTCTCTTCTTGGACCTTTTCATTTCTGTCAGCTTCTTGAGATGTTGCAGGCTGAAAAAGATAGACGTTTTTTGGGAGACTTTCCTGTGCTGCATTTAGCCTGCTCATTAATCATTTTCCGCCTATCACACAGAAGACTCCACCAGTGCCAGCGAGCAAGTCGTCAGAAACGTATCTGCAGCTTGCACTGCTCCACAGGTTGCTGTCATTGTGGCAGCAGGGAGGCGTAAGGGCAGAAAGAAAAGCAGGAGATAGAGGGGAAGAGAATCCAAAAATAACCTGCCAGAAATTAGGTGATATGAAGCTGTTCACATGGATGATGGATGGAGTTATAATGCACTTATAATGGCCAGCTTTTATGAGCCAGTGAAGGTTTTGTTTGAACTCAAATAGGTTGAATTGGATGAACAGAATCAGAAAAGTGCCATTCAGATCAGAGCGGATCCTCATTTTATCCTTGACTCTTTCACATGAGAAAGCAAAAGAAAAGCACACTTTAATGTGCTCGACTGTGAAACTCTTTTATCAGTTTAAAGCAGACGCCCGGCGCCGCTTATGGGAACTGTATTTCTGATGTGGATGTGTCAATCGTATCATTGATTAAGAGCCAAGTAATCCTTCTGACGTGGAGATTATTGGATCAGTGCAGCACCCGCTCCAGGCTGATTCCCAAATATAAAATGGCTGTGTTAATCCGTATAGGTGGAGGCAGTCCTTCAGGCTGAAGCAAGGACAGGGAGCACTGCGGCCAGGAGAAAGGCTGCTTGAGATATTGAGAGGCTGTCTGAGCTGAAGCTGCTTCCTCTTCGCTCATATTGGTGTTTTTATAGAATGGGGGTTGTGTGGCTTTCAGTCAGTCATACACAGTAATTTAAGCCAGAGTTAGGTGAGAATAGAGGTCTCGGGAGAAGTACAGGTCAGTAATGTAGGCCTGGGAAAGGAAGTCATTTTGACACATTCACCATAGATGTGGTAACTTTTGAAATATAACAGCTTTCCCAGCCCTCAGTATGTTGCTTTTACTATTTTGGAGCAACATAATGAAAATTGCACCCTGCTATAACTAGTTTATGATACAAAGTAATCATGAGGGACAGTGGTTTAGTGTTTTTTTTTTACCACTTACAATAGCTCGAATAAACACCAGCGTCCATTAGTACACAGCCATTATTTCAGCTGTCATTTCATGAGATTCAGAGTCAAATCTCTCAGGTTACGCTGCTACTGTCAAATGTCATGTTTTACAACCACTGAGTTTTATTATGGGCCCTTTGGCTTCTACACAATGGGCCTCACTGTGGAATGCGCTATAACACCCTCGCCGCTTCATATATGCGTGCACTCACATACAGCCACAGTGACACATTGTGTAATGGAGACAGTTATATCAGGGGCAATGGTCTTTGGCAGCGCAGACATGCCACTATGAGTGTATGTTGTTATTGGAAAAAGCAGAAAGCTGAGCGGGGTCATGGCTGCTGCGAAGCACCTCATCAGTCAGCCCAACGGCCCAGAGGAGGAACTGTTTAAATTTGGCTCTGTGCCTCGTCTTGAGTTATGTCCAGATGGTCGATGAGAAGTTGAGAGACGGGTTCTTGCTTGGTTGAGCGTTTGGCCAGTCCTGGCTTCAATTTTTGAAACATATTTCATATGACATCCTATAAGCTTGTCCTTAAGAACAAGTAAAAAAAAAAAGATGCTGCTGATACTCATAAACTCACAGTATTTTTTTAAGTTCACTGCACAAGGTCACAAAAATGGGCTCTGGCTTATTTCATCAAAACTGTGTTGTGTCTTGGTCCAGATGGCTTTCTACACCACATGGGAAGTGGTTTCACCTGCTCGGCAATCAGACATTGGCTCCGTAAGTACAAAGTCATTAAAAACAATCTGACATGTTGCTGGTCAAGCGTTATATCACTAAACAGCCACAGAATGTTTCCGTATGCTTTTTGTTTGGGTTTTCCATTTGGTGCTCACAAATTATGTGCTCATCTGTTGAGTTTAGTCAGGCCAAGGCAATTTTATTAATATAGCCCAATATTACAACCTGTACAGCATACAACACCCTCTGTCTTTAGCCCCTCGATTCAGAAAAGGAAACCCCTCCAACAGAAACGTTTCAAGAGAAAAAGAATTGAAGAAAGCTCTGGAAGAGTGCTGAGGAAGGATCTTCCTCACAGCACAGACAGACATGTAATAGAGCAACCTCAAGGTGCCACAACACAGCTCTGGCACACAACCTCCTCTCCACGACGGAGAACTGGAAAGAACACAGACTACACAATCACACGAGGCAAAGCTGAAGCACACAGATAGGAGAAAAGGAACAAACACACATTTGGAGAGAGAGTCAAAGACATTATGGACACAAAAGAGAAAGAGAGAGACAATAGGAAAGACTGAATCTCCTGAAAGACGAAGATCCAGATCCATACATTTGGAATGAGGCACCAACAATGAGGTGTGAGAGAGAGAGAGAGTCAGAGAGAGAGAGAAGGAGTGAGAGAGAGAGAGAGAGTGAAGAGAGGAGAAGGAGGAGAACATAGAGAGAAAGACAAAGAGAGAGGTAGGCACACAGCTTGGATGGTCATATGCTTGTGGGACACAAACAAACAGAGGGTACGAGCAGGCCTTTCCCCTGCTGACATGAGACTTCCATCCCACCTTGTCCTCGCAGACACCGCCTCGACATGCACCAGTGCCCCTTGCTCCGGTGGCCTCCTGTCACCAAGCTGAAAAGAGAGTTAATATTAGACTCACGTTCTTATCTTACAGTGTGAACAGGCAATTATTTGCTAGCATGTTTGCATGTGCATTTATTAGATAGCTATAGTGGAGAGATGACAAGAAGCGAGTCAGAAGGAAATGCAACAAAGGTCCCCTAGCCAGATTGAAACCGAGAACGTTGTAGTTAATGACCAGCATCTTAACCCTTAATGTATGGGGGCGACACGCTGATCAACTTAATAAGGCGATAATGTGTGGAATGTGTGTGTACAGCCCTAAAGTGTAGAAATAATGCAGCTGTAAGAAATACTGTAAAACCAAGTCAGTATAAGTGACTGTGTTGCATTATTGTGATTTACCAGGACAATTGCAGAGATGATTTTGCTGATATGACACAGGAAATTAAAACTTGAGTGTATTTATAGTTTGTTCTCTTTTTTATAATTGGATGCAAATCTAAGTTTTATTTTTGGTGTAGTTATTGTAGGTGTTTTCTTGCACTCTATTTGAAATAATAAGCATGAGATGACAGACATGATTAACTGCAGCTGTGCTTTAGTAGAAGGCCTCTCTCTCCCCCCCTGGACAAAGAGCCACGCAGAGGGACAGACTGAGCTGTCCGCCCATCTGACGCACTGGAGAGTTGTGCACAGATATATGGGCTCAAGGAGCCTCCAGGATGCCGCAGGTGGGAAGGGAGTCTGGGGAACCAGATGACAATGATAATGATGTTGATGATGATAATGGTGTAGATGAGGATGGAGGTAGGAGTGTGTGACCTGGAAGAGGAGGTGGGAGAGTCCTGTGCAAAAAGAAATAGGAGAGGCAGAATGAGAAGAGAGAAGAATTTAGAGAACTTGAACAAGAGAAAGCAGACCTCAAGGGAAATAATAAGAGCGGCAGTCTTGAGACAAGAAAAACCTGAAACAGAGCTGATGGCTGAGGGGAAATGAAGCAGGCTGAGGGGAAATGAAGCAAGTTGAGAGAAGTGTGAAAGACATTGGGACGACTGTGTTCAGAACCTCTATGATACTTCATAAGTGATTATGTTTGTGTCATGTGGGAGTTGCTGTAATTATAACATTGTCCAACTTGCAAATATGGTTCAAGTCAACATACAAGTCAATTATGACTAGGAAAAAAGGACTAGGATTTTTCCGAAAGCTTTGGTAGATACTATATATATATATGACAAAATGACATGGAGGTGCCGGAAACGCCTCCCATGAATACTGTTTGGATAATTAACGCTAATTGAATGGATGCAGTGCTTTATTGACAATGCACAGTATTCTTAACCCTCTCACGACCAATTTTGCAGCCATGGAATCAACAGCCAAGTCGTAAACATGGGAATCTTTGTCATCACTTCCTCCCATCCCACAGGACATACATGTGGTATACATGAAACTGAGTGGTGTGTCAGTCTTGGTTTGATGGGCAAGTGACTGTACAGGGAGGTATTCTTCTGCCCCCCACCTAATAAGTTAAAAATGTAATTCCAGAGTACATAGTGGTTCTAAGCAGGTTTCAAGTATCATCAGCACAGTTGAAGAGCACATAATACACAAATGAAATACCAAATTAAAAGCGAGAGTTAGTATAGATACTAAAACAAAAACACTTGAAATTTGAGTGTGCTGTTTATGAACATTATTGTTCCACAAGAGAAAAGCTAAAGGATGTTCATTATCCTTATGAGATTACATGTACAAGGGCATTCCAAGTGGCATTTTGATCCATGTCCTGTTGGTACAAAACATTAAGATACAGTATTATCTTGTATAATAACGGCACAAACTGTATGATATAACAATAAGCATTCAAATACGTACTGTATGTGGTATTAAAATGGGGCCACAGCATGTTTATGTCTCCACATGATGTGACTCTGAGCAGATATGAGTGCCTAAAAACAATGAAGGAATGAGGCTGACATGTTCAGACATTGACTGTACAACTTCACAAACGATGCTGCATTATTATAATACCACATCATTTTCTAAACCCCATGGCCCATAATCATTAACTCATCTGCAGACTCCTATCATATGAGAATAGCACACTAACTGCACACCCTCCATTCACACAGTGACAAGATATTTGACTGGTCTCATAGAGTCCCATTCATCATCATGGCTGTCTTTGGTGGAGAGGAGAACATTTCCCCTTCCACTTCTGTCTGTAAGATGAACAGCTCCACTGGCTCAGTGTCGACTCTCTCATTTTTATCTCCCTCTGTGCTCTCAGGCACCACTGATGGCTCTACAACTTCAAGCTGTTAGGTTTAAGCTTGAAGCGCATGCATTGTTGCAGTGGGATTAATGCTGATGGCCAGTATGATGTCCATACATAGATTAAAGAAGCATCGCCACTCTTCTATTTTTAAAAGAAGCCCTTTTAATCCACCAAAGTGAACAACATTCTTTGACTTGTCAACTTCTCTCCACACATATGATCATCACACCACATATTTCATGCTAATGAAGACGGCACACAAGTGTCCAAGACACTTTTTTTTTTTCCTGAAAAATGTGTATCTCAAAAAGATTTTATAACCCATGTGTTAATTGCTTCTCCACAATGTAATACGGCCTCAGTGGAAGAAAACAGCGGTAAGCAGAGTAAATACAGATAAGCCAGTGTTGTCTTGGTTGGTTGAATATTGCTGCCTCCCATTGTCATGGCTGAATCCGAATAACAGTGTTCAAGGTTAAACTGTATCCGAAAGAAAAAGAAAAGGTATACAAAGAAAATCTATTCAAATCATATACTACATGTCGTAAAGTGTACCTTTCAATACACTTTGTATGTAAAAAATGATTCCATATTGAATGGCAGTTTATAATCTTATAATATAAATGTAATATATTTATCATACTGTACATGTCATACATTTCATGTACATGTCCTTGCTTTTGGATGACTCTAAATCGGAAATCATTATGATTACCCCTCCTGGTCTCAGTACTTGCATGAGTCTGTCATCTAGTCTGGGTGCCTTGTCTAATACTGTCAAACAAGAAGCTCATAATCTAGACATAATATTTGTTTCGTGCGGTCTTGTTTCATTCAACTTAGACATTTAACCCAAAATTAGGTAATTTCTCTAACTAAAAAGTATTTTTAGTTTATTTTCTATTATTATTATTATTAGTAGTAGTAGTAGTATCATTGTTATTAGTATTATTATATACAAAACAAAGAGCAAACATATAGTCTGGTAGGAAATTTGTGACCGTGCCACTTTGCAAAATAATCAAAGCAAAGTAGGGCATGATCAAACATTTTCTAATAAATAAATTACTATGGCAACAAAACCATTGGTGCAGAGATGATGTGTCAACAGGGGGCACCATACCGCTGTCATGCACTGGACTTTTGACAGTAGCTTTAATTAGCATATGATTGGATCAGTGGGTACGAATCCCTCTTAAATAAATCAATTTGCCGTCGTACTTAAAAAAAATGATTGAGGTTGACAGATTTGTGATCACTAAATGGCTCGGGTTCTTGATTGATGGCCGCTGAAGATGTCAGAACAGGGCGAAGCTTCTGCAACTTCATTTTGCTCCGAGCTTGACCTTTCTATTTCCTCTCAATACTTATAATGATTCATCATCCTGAAGCATGCTGATGAGTGCTGAGCTGACAGTAATGCTGACTGATTGATGAATGAGAGTCATGGCAGGATGCTTGTCTGAGTCATATCATAGTCTGAGCTGCAAAGTGCTTGATTATGCTGAGTCTTTAAGTTAGGAAATGATTAATTATGATGACTGAGCGCTCATTTAACACAAAATTGACCAGATGAAAAAAAAATGTTGTATCCTGCATGATGATGAGAAGATGACTCTACCGTCTCTTTCCCTTTAAAATCTCCTATCTCTGTTTTCACAGTGTGTGTGTGTGTGTGTGTGTGTGTGTGTGTGTGTGTGTGTGTTTCATAGGAACCAGCTGTCTGTACTGTGAACACCATTGTCACAGAAGGCTTGGTTCCAGTGATCACTGCTGGTTTGTGTGTTGCCTGTGTGTCTGTTGTGTGATTGTTTCTTAGACAGTTGTGTCCTGCAATAGGACAGACACACACCGCTGCCTCTCTGAGGGCCCAGGGCCTCTCCCCCGCCCTCTCCCCCGCCACCGCCCCATCCCACCTGGCATCGCTGTCAGAGACATGGCTCTGTGCCTTGGCATGCAACACGCCATTTCCCTGGCACTTCGTCTGGTTGTGGGACTGAGGGATGTGGCTTTGCCAACTGGGGCTCCTCCGATCATTGTGGTTGTCCACTCTTTGGATGCCCAGAAGGGTGCTTTTCCACCTGTTCAATGGGAACCTGAAGTGCACCTCCAGTGGCATCCATATGTCACCCAGATTCACATTCACTGCACTGTGACAGGTGAGTCTTTATTAGCAGCATCTTAGACAAAGTCACGCTAAAATCATGGCACTAAAATAAAGAACGCAATTGAAATATCATTTTGATCTTAATATTGAGCTGTTTGCTACAGCAAACAAGTTCATTGTGGCCAGTTTTCTTATTCATACACTAGGGCGTTATTTCTACTGGGGACAGGGGGGACCCCCGACTTTTCAAAATTGCGTTTGTGTCCCCCCCCCCCACCACCCCCTTTCAAATTTGTTCGATATTATTTTTTAAGTCTCGGTGATCGGCCCCTATTTTAAACAATAAAGAAAGTAAGACATGCAGAAATGCAGGAATTGGGATTCAAATAAAAAACATGTTTTTGGCAGGGGACACCCAGACCCCCTGTTTTGTGTCCCCCCCCCCCCCTCCACTTCTCAAATCAAATTTACACACTTGTACATACACAACACAATAAAGTGATACTGCCAGGCCTTTTTCACAGCAGACATTTTGTTAATATTATTAGTATAAGTATTTTCCTTCTATGAAAAGTCTTTGTTCTATTCGAGTGTCCCAGCAAGCAGCTAAATGGAATTCAGCCATCATTCATTTTATTATTAACACCTGTGCTTTTCCTACTGTGATGTGTGAAAATGTCTTCTGTGAAAAAGATTCTATAGTGTAGTCAGGCTGTTTTCTAAAGGGGCATTCTATTACTTTTCATACATTCAACCTAAAACAAAGGTTATCATGCAGCTTAACGTCATTGTTGCTGGTTTGTAGTAAAATTGCTTCAACTGACCAGGTTGCATGAACCCAAATACTGGTGTCACACAAACCTTAAAGTGCTCATGTATTTTTCCCTTTCCTTTATTGTGTTATATATCTTTTTTGTGCATGTAATAGGTTTACAAAGTGAAAAAGTCCACCCCAAAGGGACTTACCATCTTCCAGCGAAAACACTGTTAACAAACCGCTCCAACCAGCTCTATTGTAGTCCAGCCTTTACTTCCGTGACAAACACGTGTCATTTTGCGTCCCTTTGTAACATGATATAATGCTCGCATAGCTGCTAGCATGGCATGCCCTCATACTCTGCTTCTTAATGGCTAGTAGTCCTTACCTAGCTAGTGCACATGTGGACTCCCAACAAAGGAATAGAATCGAATGGAATAGAAGTGAGACGTCTCACTCTGTAGCTAAAACAGAGAGCTCAACACACAGGGTGAAAAGAGGAGCTGCAGCAATGTGCAGTACGACAAAAATATGGTGTTTGTTTTTTTTAAAATTAAACCATGTAAACCTATTCTGGTACAACCTCTAAATACAATAATGAACCTGAAAATGAGCATAATATGAGGTCTTTAATGAATTGATATTTCAATGGTAGTTGAGAGTATCTCCAGCCACAATCAATGCATCATATTTAAATTCACCATACTCTGCCATACAGATGGAGATAGTAGCTGTATATTAAGTTAAAAAACATTTAATCTTGAAATGATTCACCTAATAATCCTGTTTACATGAAGAAATGTTGGTGAAGATTTGCTTTTTTGAATTGGCTCCCATGCCAGAATTTGTAACATAATTTAATGGCATTTTATTGTAAAATAGCAGGTTCTGAAATTAAAGTTCTGCAGCTCTGACCTTTGTTTCTATCAAGTAAGTAATAATATTAATAAAGTTAAAATCAAAAACATACCATTTTAAAAATAGATACAATAGGATTTATTCAAAAGTATTTAACTTTTAAGTAACTCTTTTACTTTGGTAGTTGCAAATTGCAACACTGTACCCTTTTTGTCAATTTGGTTCGTATTTGGCACAAATGGTAATGAGTTTTCAGTTTCCCCTTGACATATTAAATAATTTGCAGCTTTCAAGCGGTGCACCAGCAATTTTGGCTTAGATGATTTTGACTCTTAAGGGCTCTGTTAACTCTCTCATGTTGCTTTAAAAGCTCAAATAGCCAAACACTGATTGCCAGAACTCATTTATAGCTCAAATGCAAAAAAACATACGATTAACACAGTAATGACATTCATTACATTCACGTTCATACTTTGGCTGCAAAAATGAAGTTTAAGAAATGTTAATTATGTAATATGCCATTTAGGTGATTTTGAAGTCTGGGCTGCATGTTGTATATTTACAGTATATAATTATCTTATATACTATATATAACAAAAATGAATGGCAAACTTCAAATGCAAGAACTAAGTTGTCACTTTCCCTCCATCCATCCCAGCTTTGAGGATGCCGTATGGTAGTGGTTGTCAGTACTTTGACACCATTGACAGATTCAACACCATCATACATTTTGGAAACAGTAGTCCCCGACATTTTAAAAGATCAGACTGGCACGCTGAAATATTCTCTTTGTGCTTTGCATTAATGTCTAGGCTGAACTGCTATCTTCTCTGTCATGGTGGTTATGACTCTCACTGAAAGTCACTTTAATAATTGAACATTTCCAGAGCATGAATTAGCAAAACTGATCTTAAAAATACATATGCTTTTGAGAACAGCTTTCCTTAAACTGGTTGAGTGAGTTTTGCATTCAAAAAGAAGGATCTTCGGTTCTGATCACATTAATACAAAACAGAAGGAATAGTAATGTTCCTAATAGACCTCAATACATCTGAGAAAAGCGTTTTCCAACAAGTGACTACAGCGTCCAGCTTTAACTGCAGTCTTGGGGTTATGAATGGCTTAATTGGCAGTAGCGCCGCAAGTGTCACACAAAATGTCAGTAGTGAAAGAAGAGGCTACTGGAACAAACTCCCCAGTGTAGTCACAGTGTCAAGAGAGAAAGTTTCTGTAAGGCGCTCTCTGCTCTGAGTTCAGTGAACAGTCCGGGTTGATTTCCCGTCATCGCAGGCACATAATTACTTCCAACTCATGTCATTGTGGAAAAGGAGAAGAGCAGGAAAAACGCAGTGAAAAATACTCCAGCACAAGTAAAAGGCTTGCAAAAAGTACTTCAGTATCATACAAATACTGAATTTTGTTGACAAAATAATCTCATCACAAGGTCCATTTAGTGGCTGTTAATTTCATTTCTCAGAGCTCAGGAAAAAACGGAAATCTATTCAATCTGGTGAGAAAGATGTGATATGATAGGAAGTCCCATAAAAGCAACTAAATTGACTTCATGGTTAGATTATTTTTGTCAACTTTTAAACTCAAAGTTACTTATCATTATTGGGGAGTGATGACCCACTATCTATATACCTTGGGGGCTCTATTACAACAAATTGGGAGAGGAGCAGTTTACACCCTGGACTGGTTACCAGTCTATCACAGGGTTGACACAAATAGACAGCCATTCACACCTATATTTACACCTACAAGAGTCTATAATTACCCTAACATGCATGTCTTTGAACTGGAGGAGGAACATGGAGCACCTGGAAAAAACCCACTCAGACTTCTTAATGTATGATCAACAGTTAACGATGCATTTGGTCAGGGGGGAAAGTTTGTTTTTAAAAACAGACAGAAGCCATTCTAAAAATGAATAAACCAACACTAGTTTGATTGATATTCCCTTGAGTGCACAATTAAAAAAAACACATCAAATCATATCAAACCAACCTAACACCAATTCGGTTGATGTTTCCTGGATTGAACACACAACATGCTTTAGTAAAATAAAAATAAAATGGCTTTTGCAAATGAACCCTTGGGTAGTTAAATCTTTAACAATGCATTATATTTTATAGAATGATATGTTAATTGACATGTCAAAATAGAAAGAAAATGTTGCACAAAGTATTATTACCTCCAAACTGTACTCGAGTGCATGTACATTATAATGTGTTTCTTTCCACTACTGTTTTGGCTTTTTACTGGTGTAAAGTCTCCCTGATTTTGAGAGGTTATTGTAGTTGAATTACTGTAGTTCTGCAAAAGATTAAACAGAATCACACACGCACATGCAGTAAATTCCAGCATCAAACCATTCACAAATCAGGACAGCCAGCCAAATACCTACAGCCACACTGCTCAGTGTTACAGGTGCCATTCAAACAACAAAAATACCTCTCCAGAGAAATCTCCCCGCCTGATTCTGTTCCTTATAACATGATAGACAACCATTTAATCTTTGTTTTTCTAGCTTAAAAGACAATTCCGGCGCAAAATGAACCTAGGGGTTAATAACATGTGTACCGAGTCGACCGTTCTCTGGGATATGTTTTCTTGCTAATCGAATGTGACCAGTTTTAGCGCAAACCGCTAATTAGCTTATAACGCCAGTCGTCAGGGGCACGGGTAAAGTAAAAAGAAATCACTATTTCTATACCACTAACAACAGGACAGGATATCGAGGCGTAGTTGGGGTGGAGAGGGGTTGCAGTTCGGTGGGCTGGGGATCTCATCGCTGCTTTTTGCAGATGATGTGGTCCTGATGGCATCATCGGCCTGTGACCTTCAGCACTCACTGGATCGGTTCGCAGCCGAGTGTGAAGCGGCTGGGATGAGGATCAGCACCTCTAAATCGGAGGCCATGGTTCTCAGCAGGAAACCGATGGAGTGCCTTCTCCAGGTAGGGAATGAGTCCTTACCCCAAGTGAAGGAGTTCAAGTACCTTTGGGAGTCTTGTTCGCGAGTGAGGGACAATGGAGCGGGAGATTGGTCGGAGAATCGGCACAGCAGGTGCGGTATTACATTCAATTTATCGCACTGCTAGATGAAAAGAGAGCTGAGCCAGAAGGCAAAGCTCTCAATCTACCGGTCAGTTTTTGTTCCTACCCTCAACTATGGTCATGAAGGCTGGGTCATGACCGAAAGAACAAGATCCAGGGTACAAGCGGCCCAAATGGGTTTCCTCAGGAGGGTAGCTGGCGTCTCCCTTAGAGATAGGGTGAGAAGCTCAGTTATCCGTGAGGAGCTCGGAGTAGAGCCGCTGCTCCTTTGCGTCGAAAGGAGCCAGTTGAGGTGGTTCGGGCATCTGGTAAGGATGCCCCCTGGGCGCCTCCCTAGGGAGGTGTTCCAGGCACGTCCAGCTGGGAGGAGGCCTCGGGGGAGACCCAGGACTAGGTGGAGGGATTATATCTCTAACCTGGCCTGGGAACGCCTCGGGATCCCCCAGTCTGAGCTGGTTAATGTGGCCCGGGAAAGGGAAGTTTGGGGTCTCCTGCTGGAGCTGCTACCCCCGCGACCCGACCCCGGATAAGCGGATGAAGATGGATGAAGATGGATATAACACTAACAAGGCTCACGGCTCATTCGACTGGTCGTGACTGTTTTCCCAAGATGGCGCCCGCATGTATACATGAACGGTACTGTCTTTCTAAACTATCTTTTTAATAAACTGTCTGTACACTTACAAAGTTGTCAATGCTTCGGTTTACATGTAGGGACCCTCATTATGCTACCGTGGAAGTGTGATGCTATTTTGAGCCTTGTTGGTGGTATAGAAATAGTGATTTCTTTTTACTTTACCCGTGCCCCAACGACTAGCGTTATAAACTAATTAGCGGTTTGTGCTAAAACTGGTCACATTCGATTAGCATGAAAACAAATCCCAGAGAACGGTCGACTCAGTAAATGTGTTATTAACTCCTAGGTTCATTTTGCGCCAGATTTGTCCTTTAAGCCGACCAACTTTATTTTCTTGTCTGATCCTGTCCTCTTTTTGCTCATTCTTACCCAGGAGCTGCCCACTGCTTAGTTTGGTAGAACCATCTGTCAGCTGTTATTGAGCAACTCAACAGAATTTGTAGAAAAAGCAGAAACAAGTTTACTCACTCAGTTTCTATGCTCACATTGCACAATGCGTGCATTTGCTGGCCTTGTTTTGGGGATTCATGTTACCCTAACTGAATTTACAAGCTGATGTGATTTCATTTAGAATTCCTATACCGTCCAATTGTACCACTGACTTAATATTCTCTTAACACGACTTCAAGTGAGAAAATATTTCTGCTATATTTCACCTTCAAAGCCAGCAACCGCTCAATCTCCTGGGAGCGTTTGCCACACCACACTGCACAAACTCCCCTATTTATACAGCAGCTGGTGCAGTAAATGTGCTGTAATTGCACAGTCACACATGGATTCGGGTGTGTTCATAGTATCACACCAAATCTTTTCATCTGCAGTCCATGTGATAATGATGCTTGCTTTAGCGCCACACCACCTCCTCCTATTTCTGCATGTTATTTAAGGGTATTGTTAGTATGCCTGCACATAAGCATCTGTCGCCTCGGTGCATTGCTCGTTGATTGCAGGAAATACTTTTGTGCTATGATCTGATTGGGCATCAGCAGTGATTTCGGCAGTAATGACCCGTGCTGGGAGGTGTTACAGGAGCAGATTTGGAGGCGCTATCCTGTTAACAAGGACCCTGCTGAGACAAGCTGCGAGCAACACCGCTCGAAATGTGTGATTTCAAGCAAGGCCTGCCCGTGCCAGACAGTTGGTGATATGCGTACCACTTACTTTTTTTTATTATTATTATTGAATATGTTAGTAAAGGAAAACTAGATTGCTTTAGCTGAGAGCAAATACATGAAAAACGAAAAGTGGACGTTCACTGTTTCAGTTTCTGAGTCTGTGGGATGACTCTGAAGCTAGATTTGGGCCTTTGTGCAGATTTTTATTTGTTTTGAATGTCAGACATTAGGCAAAACTATCAAAGTTTGAAAATAGGAGTGAATTGTTAGCTTTTAAGACAGTATATTTCAGGGGTGGTGTAACTAAGTACATTTGCTCAAGTACTGTACTTAAGTACACATTTGTAGTACTTGTACTTTACGTGAGTCTTTTCCTTTCATGCCACTTTCTACTTCTACTCCGCTACATTTCAAAGGAAAATATTGTACTTTTTACTCCACTATATTAATCTGATACCTTTAGTTACTAGTTACTTTACAAATTAAGATTTTTGCACACAAAACACATGTAGCTTATAAAATAAAAGTCCAGCTGAAATTACAAGCGCATTAAACACAGAACTGTTTGGATCGTTTCCACTTTCTAAAATGTGAGGATTTTTCTGCCTTGAGTACTTACTTTTAATACTTTAAGTACATTTTCCTGATGATACTTACACACTTTTACTTAAGTAACATGTTCAGTGCAGGAATTTTACTCGTAACAGAGTATTTTACAGTGTGGTATTAGTACTTTTACTTAAGTAAAGGATCTGAATACATATTCTACCACTGATATTTTTTGATTTATGTGCTATCTTCTATCTTACTTTTGTCATGGTCGAAAGACCATACACCAACTAACACAGGCTGACTCATCCATTATCCTTATTGATTATTGATCCTTCATATGATTTGACCCTTTTCTTCTCATAATCCCTGAGCATAATCTACAGAAGTACAGTTGGACTAACAGTTGTGTTATTTAGCCCTGTTAAAGCTTTAGTGCGTAACTTTTTTGATATTAATGAACGTCCGTTACATTCAAGCCATCAGCTCCACACAACTCTCTCTGTATTTCTCAGTATGTCTATGTTCAGAAGATCGTCCGGCGACTTTTGCGCAGAAACTCGAGTGAAGATAATTACCTCTTCTGAAGAGTCCATCATGTTTTTTTAATCCTCCGTGTCCTCCTTGGCTACTAGCAACTGTGTGAAGGAGGGGTGGGGGCGGTTCGGGATCACCGAAGGCAACAGTGTTTTTGTTATTACTTAGAATTCCTCATGGGGGAGACAGAAACTATGTACTAATAGCTTTAAATTTAAGACCCCTGATTTTTGTTTAGAGACATGACCCCAGGATAAAAATCATGCTCTGTGTTGAATGAATTTAAAGACAAAATCCTCAGTCATCCTGGACCATGAATGGCTGACAGCACATTCCTCTAATTTATATAAGGCTAAACTGTTACGGTGTTCAAATGCTGTAAGGTTGTATAGCAAATTTAGCAACTGTTTAGTGACTAAGTCAGAGTTCAGATGTTAGGCATTGACTTGAGCTTATCTGAATCTGCCTTGAGCCGCATGGCTCCATGGATGGCTCGTCGGTTCACCACTTTTTCCAGACTGAATTATCTCATCCACCATTGGATGGATGTCTCTTTTGTACAGACATTCAGGGTCCCTGAGGGATGACTGTGACTGATTTAAGAGATTACCTCACTTTTTCTCTTGTGTATGAGACATTTTAGTTTTTTAGTAAAATGTCTCAGGTTGAATGTCTAATATTGGATGAATTGCCATGAAATTTGGGACACACTTTCATGTCCCCCCTCAGGAGGATGATTTGCAATAACTTTGGTGACATCTTAACTTTTCATCTACCACAATCATCAGATCAAAATTATAATCTGTTTTTATATGTTATTATATTATATTTGTGACAAAATGTCTGCAAAACTAATGATGTTTCGATCAGCCACAGCCTCAGCTTTGTGTTTGGTGCTAATTAGCAAATATTAGCATGCTAGCATGCTAAACTAAGATAGTGGCAATGGTAAAAAGGTTAAAACTGCTAAACATGAGCATTTTAGCATGGTCATTGTGAGCATGTTAGCATCGTGACGTAAGAATTTTGCTCAAAGCCCCTCAGCCTGACCGAGCTGGCTGTAGACTCTTAGCCTTGTTGAAAAACACAAGTTTGAAAGTTAAATGATGACCTGATTAAACATAATTACACATCTATGTATAGTTGCACCCTTTAAAACAACAGTATGTGTAATACAGTCTTATATATTTCTGTTAAGCGACTGGTTTCATTTTAATATCCATTCCATATGCAAATATGGAGTACAATACTGCAAACTCACATCATCACCTTTGATACGACAGACATGCTGTGAGTCACGTAGGGCTCTACAAGAATAGAAAAGTACACACACTATGTCAAGGCAACAGTGTAACATTTCGTGAGAAATTTGACTGTTATTTCAGTTACATACTATGTAAACCTAACCATTGTCTACTGTTTCATACATACGAATGGCCATGCCTTAGTTCTATGACTGATAGCTAAATGGAAAAAAGCAAACGTTGTTTCCTTAGGAGAACAAAAGAAGAACTATCCATCATTGCTGAAAACAACCCTGGCTACCCCTGTGCTCTGTAGGCTACATGCAGAGTAAATCTCGGGGGGATGTATTCCAGACATAATGAGAAAGAAACATCGGGGTAAACAAATCGACTTTTTTTTTGCAGGCTGGCCTAATTACAGGGCAGGAAGAAATAACTATTGGGAGAGGAGACAGGCACGCTAGTGCAATGCATTGTAATGGGCCATGGGGAGTTAATGCGTCATTTTTCTGCCTGACATGTTGCTGTGGCATGTTCGGTTCACTCTGATCATACAGATGTTTAGACCTTTAATTCAGTTTTTACTTGTTTACTGTATATCATAAATGTGTCAAAGATATACTGCCAGGTTTATTTTGGTCACTTATTAAATCATAGTGAATTGATTGATTGCTTCAACTATAAGGGCAGAAAACCGAGTGTATTCAGGTTTGACGTTTTTTAGTGTTTAAATGGAATGTATGACTGACTTATGGGAAGGATTATCTTAACTGTAAGAAAAGTATGCCCTTGAAATTATACAGAGATGCCTCGCTACAGATGGATCTGCTTCAAAAATACCATGGCAGAGCAAAATGGCTGGGAACACCTGGGGCTTTCTGGCCCAAGTGCCACATTGATAAGCACTGGAAACGTTGAAAATATTTTCACTTTTATGCATTTTGGGGGGGGGGGAAGCCAGGAAAGCATGTCATATGCATCCCAGGCGCATCATATCATCATTGGTTTTTCACGTCCAGTGAGTTTCTTTTTTTAGTGTACCCACCTAACCTCAAACCACCTCTTCTACTTCTGCTTTAACTTAATATTTCCCAGAGTGCCTTTCAACATCCAGTGTGTGGACGTACACTCAAAGGCCAACATGTGTACATATATTATTGCAGCTACACTAATACGCAAAACACAACATGTCATGTGATAATTATTTTCTTTAAAATTTTTCTAGCTTGATGCTTTAAGTGATCAAAGGTCGGACATATTAAGAGAGAGCTGACTGAATGTAGGAAGAGTTGCATTATGGTTTAATGACTAGTTTTTCTGCCAATGTTTTTTTTATATATATATATATATATATATAGGCTTTTTTTTCACAGCCCAAAGACACCAAAAACTGAAACTAAACATCCCTCCCTTTAAAATAATCCATAACAAGCATGGTCCTCGTAGGTAGGTGCCCTCGTAGTTCACCTGGTTGAGCGCACGCCCCATGGACAAAGGCTCAGTCCTTACCGCAGCGGCCGCTGGTTCTATTCCAACCTGTGGACTGTTGCTACATGTCATTTCCCCTCTATCTCTCCTCTTTCCTGTCTTCAGCTGTCCTGTCAATTAAAGGCCTAAAATGCCCAAAAGATAATCTTAAAAAAGAAAAGTATATCAATAACCTTAAACACACTCTCAAAAACTAGGACAAATTATGATATAAAAAACAAAAATAGTAATTTAATACCGTTTTCAATACACCTCCCTTTAATACCCCTAACAACTGGATCAGGATTTCCATTTAAATCTTAAAGGGGACCCAAACTTAGGAAGAAAATTCATTCAGGGTTTTTACTTAAATTATGCATGATGTTAAATATTGAGATAGACTTAGTCAACATTTGGTCAAGATATCCTATATCATTCAGACCTTCAAACAGGTCTGTCCTAAGGGGTTTATTATAGTTTCTGACTTTGGAAAACGTACTGTATCTTTAAACTCTTTAACTAAATCACACACATTTAATCTATTCTATGTGAGTCTATCTATCGTCTTTTGATAACTAATTTAGCTATTTTTTCACGTCCATTCACTGAGCCTCCCCTGTGAAGCCCCCCTGGGGAGGCCTGCCTCCCACTTTGAAATTTGCTGCTTGTGGTGCTCGGTGATTGTTGCTGTAAAGGCTGTTTACTCTTTAATTCTTAGTAGATAACAAAAACAGCTGATACCCATAATTGCTTCATTAGAAAAAAAAGATTCTCCTGAGAAATTCTATTGTAGTTCTACTGCATGGGACATATCTTGAAGTGTCATCAAATGTTCATTCTTGACCTCAGAAACAACAGTTTAAAGAAATTATATATAAAAAGCTTTCAACCCGCATCTCCTGGACTTCCTCAGTGGGTGGAGCTGTTTTGTTGTCATGGAGATGGTTTGTTGTCACGTGACAACAGGTGATCACGTTGATCGTTTTTCATTTTTTTTATTTTTAAAGGTTATTTTTTGGGCATTTCCGCCTTTAATGGATAGGACAGCTAGATATGAAAGGGGAGAGAGAGGGGGAAGACACGCAGGAAATTGTCACAGGTCGGACTCGAACCCTGGACCTTCTGCGTCGAAGAATAAACCTCTAATTGTGTGCGCCTGCTCTACCAAGTGAGCTCACCCGGCCACATCTTATCTTTGTGTAATCAGTTTTCTGATGACATTAGAAAAAAATCAATAACAACAATATTAAAACCCGATTTTAGAAGTACTCTCTAATAACTGTTGTCTATCTGAATCTTTTTCTTCTAAGTGCTTCTCTTATCATCAGTCTTTGCCTTCTTCACACATGTGATTTATAAATCCAAGACTGATCCAAGATGCTACAAACATCAAGGCATGATTTGGCAGTGTCTCTTTCTCTCACTCTGGTCAGAGCATTCATGCACTTCATGACAGATGAGGTGGAGTGGAGGGGGAAAAAATCCCTAAACTGAATATTCCCCTCACTGTAATCGTTTCAATCTGTTCTGCCAGAACAGATTGCGGTATTTTGCTTCCCTGTTGGAGTGCTGTTTATATCTCCTCCCTCTCTTATTTTCCCTCTCCCCTTTTTCCATTATTGCAATATGGCACTCTCCACTTCATTGTCAGTCTGGGCAGCGCTGCTGTAGCATAGACTCGTTACATTGTGCCTAAATCTCACTGACCACCTCCCTGAAGGCGTATGATCATCCATCATGGATAAAACATTACACTACACCTATGAGGCCACCAGTTCCTGCTTAGGCTGGAAATGGGGGGATAAGCAGAGAAAATATGCTAGTAAAATTGGCCACCTACTATCAAAATGAAACACTTAAGGAAACCGCTACCCTATTTGTCAGGTCAAATTGAATGCATTTTTCTGGACTGAGAGAGCATGGAGCATGAATGCAAGATTAGGTGCTGCTTCTTGTTTTGTATTTCCCGGTGATCCCCGAGCCCCATTTAAGGAGTTGCAGTCCCTGTTGATTGAGAGAGCCCCTCTAAGTGGCCATGGCAATTCCAACAACAACAGTCAACCTCCTCTGGCAGGAAGAAGGCCCTTAACCACAAGAGTTGGGTCTGGAGGGGGGTGGAGGTGGGGAGGTGGGAGGTGAGCCAGGAGGAAGGCAGCTTGCGGTCGTACATCTTGGAAATGCTGCATGTGTTGCCCAGACAGCCCCTTAAGTGACTTCACCTCATCTCAATGGTGCTCATTACGAGCAATAGAAAGCTATCCATTCAGGACAGAAGTATAAAACAAACCAACTCCATCTGGTATGAAGACAAGAGGGTGTTAACATGGGGTTGCAAAATTGATTGGGTTTTGTACAATACTGTGAATGGTAGAGGGTTGTACATCTCATAATTTTTACACACTTCACTCCTTGGTGCCACAATTACTGCAGCATATTTAGAATTTGAATGTATCAACAGGGTTCCCACAAACTCTCTAAATATTTACTTATAAAATAGGAAAAAATATTCAAGTGCCTTCACAGTTGCCCTCTTTAAACATTATTCAATGGCTATAACTCAAAGGGGGGCACCATGGCAAAATCCAGACAGCATCAAGTATTCACTTTGAAGCCCATGTTTACACTGCTCGGCTTGGTAGCCTAGCGTCTCCAAGCAGCAAGCTCCTGCTGAGATTTTAAGGAAGGCTCTGCCTTCACATGATGGAGTCTAACAGAGAGGGAGGGAAGATGGACAGAGAACTCTTGAAACTGCATTATCTTCCACTGTCAAATTCATTTAAAAATGCCAGTTTTGACTAATTGCACCTTCCTTCAACCGAATAACTTCCTGTAAATGCCTTTTCTCTTTCAAGTCTCGAATGTACTTGTATGATTTGGAGTGCAGGAACTGTCCATATTCAGCAAATGAAACGGAGATAAAATCCCTGACGCCTGCCTGTGTGAAATAAGTCCGAAGATAGAATTGTGCCTGTGAACTGTAGCAGAGTGAACAGATTTAGCCAACCAAGAGCTGTTGGGTGTAATGGCTTTGATTTGAATTTCTATTCCTTTCATTAGAAACCATTGACATTTGAAGCACACCTGTACGCTATTGTCACTGACAAAGCTTTAAAAAGAAGAGTGATGTGTCTTTCCTGAGGAGACCAAAGCCCAGAATTAAATACTGTCACACTGACACAGTCTTTCTCTTTAGTCTGTTCTCACTCTCAATAAAACTGACTAAACCAACTAGTGGGAACATTGTCCAATGGCAATGCACAGTAATTAAAGGGTTTGTTGTGCCTGTAGACAAAGCATTAGGGCTGGGTATTGTTCAAAAATGTTCGATACCAGAACTGATAGCGTTACTTCGCTACCGGTTCCTGAACAATACTTTTTTCGATACCAGTTTTATCAAACAAAAATAAATTACAACATTACACATCGCAGCACAAATCTTTTTATTTATGTTTCAGCTCCTACTACGTGAGCAGGTCTCTCTGTGTATCGTAGAGTTTTTCCTGCGTGACTTTAGACAGCCAATCACAAACATTATTAGAGCTTGGTAGAAGCAAGCTGCTTGCTGATTGGCTCACTGATGCTGATGAGACTTATTCCTTTAGGTATTGAAATTTGGCATTGAATGACGAGGCATTTTTCGATACTCGATACTTTAGAGGCAATTGGGTCGGTGCCTAAAAAGTATTGAATTCGGTACCCAGCCCTACAAAGCATACATTAAGGTATGTTGGATGCTTCAAAGCAGTATCATTCCATCAACCGTACCTATTATACAACATAAGAGTTTATATAGAGTACATATACTGCGTAATAAATGTGGCTCTTATGTTCCCAAAAGACCTGCAGGGAGATAAGCTCCTCATGAGAAACAGCTTTAACTTTGATGTAACTAAATCAACATTGCAAACGGGGGTGGGCCATATTTGGTTTGATGCTATTTAGTAATGTAGTGGTAGTATGTTTCACTTCCCTGTCTGTTTGGCATATGCTGTCAATATTTTCCTTACTGTTCCTCTAATCTCCATAGCATTCTTAGACTATATAGCCTATGTTTGTGGGTAAAATAGACCCTTGTGAAAGCTGACTGTTCCCCTTGACATGTGAAATAATTTTGTAGTTTTTCAGAGATGCACCTTCAGTTTGAGAAGTTGGCCTCCTTTGAGCTGATGTTGCTTTAAAAACTCATATATCAAAGTGAAGTCACTGCCAGACCTCTAACATAGCTGCACTTAACTTAATATGACCCACCTTTATTGTTTCTACTTGTAATTAAGTTATTTAAGTGTTTATTTACTTTCCCCCTTATTTGTCTCTCCCCCATATGGTGAACACATTTTAAATAGCAACATGTTTAACTATGTACCTATGACATCTGATAAAAAAAAGTATGCACCCTATCAATCTTTATTAGGGTTAAGTTTCATTTTAGCGGGAAAAAGGAAATCTTTATTAGGGTTAAGTTTCAGTTTAGCAGGAAAAAGGTAATGCTCACACACCCACACACTGCCAATTATTTTATTTCATGTATATTGGCACATGTTAACCACAAAGGACATTTATCTGTGTTTGCACACTTGCCAGGATATGCAAAAAAATGTTATGGCTATATGTAGACATCCCTGGTTAGAATTATACAACTAAATCAGTAGTGATTTAAGCTCTGTTTCTCATATTTCATCATTTACAATAACCACATTCACATTCTGACCCACATTTCCATGTCCCATTTTGATCAATATTTCCTATGCCATGTTCCATATTCACTTGTGTTTTTACCTAGATTCTGTTACTTACTGCCTTGTACATACTTTTGCTTTTTGATCTTTGTGTTATCTTATTTCGCCTTTTATTATTTCCTTTGTTTTGTTTATGTGTTTTGCTTTCCTTTTTTTGTTGACTTCCGCTATACACAGTCCATGGAAACGACAACTAAACACTGCACACATTGTGTATGCGATGAATACATCTTTGCATCTTGAAAAAAAATCTGGGTTTAGGACAAGAGAAGATGTTTAACTAGAAAACCTGTGTGTAACCTCCAAGCAGATTTTGATCCAATTAGCTCCTTCTCCTGCTTAATTTATAGGCTATCATTGAAAACTGGAGTCCAATACTTTTCAAAAGAAGTTGACATTTTAGATTTGGCTCCTTTATGAGCAAACCTCCAATCAATACTGATTTTTAAGTAATCTAACAAAATCCACACTATTACCCAATCTAATAAGACCTCAGACTGTCATAGATCTCAGTTTCTGTGGTCACCCTCTCCATCCTCGTGCTCTCTATGACTTCTGACGTCAATCGAGCCACTGGTATCAGCGGGCTGTGCACTGCGATATTTCAGCAACACACTGAGAGGTAATTAGAACCATGATTACCAGTATCCAGGAAAAGAGTGAAGACAGGGAAAGAAAGTGCTGACACATGTGAGGTGAGCTGTGCCAGGCTCTGAAAATGTGTCCAGGCAAGCACATGTATGACGGGGGTGTGTGAGTGCACACCGGCTGCTTCCTGCTGAAGCAAGTTATGTGCTGTGCGGTAGCAGGTGGGAATGCTCCATGAGGCCATGTGCCCCTGCCATCTTTAGCCCGGGGTTTGGGCCAGGTACATAGCAGCTGTTTGTCTCCCGTAGACAAATAACCAAACACACACCCATGCATATCAGTCAAATGTGTCAGATAAGAAGACATATCACAGCTGACTCAGGATTGAAATGTTATCTTCTTTGGGGCTACCATGATGTAAACGTAGTTTTAAATGTAAACACAGCCACAGACAATGAATCACACACACATGTAGAAACACACATTAAGTCACCACAGTCACCGCCACTGCATTGGCCATAACTGTCCTATCTTTTCAATTAATGGTCACATAATTGAACTTGCATTGTAATTTAGCATTATAGCTGCACTTTTGAGTTCAATGGATGGGGTGATATTTAATTCAGAGTGTAAATAATCCTCGGGATGCACCAAATGCCACGCTAAAGACTGTTCATCTGGCTCTCCTGTGAGCTGAGCCTCATACCACTTAATCTGGTTCTAAATAAGCTCAGGATCAGGATCATGCTGGGATCACATTCAACTCAATGCTCTTATTGGTAATCCACACCAATCATTTGAACAGAATAGCTGATTTGGTGATAATATTGAATATTGTTAGAGTGGTAATATCAAATAGAAGGATGTGTATGATTAAATAATATGGCCTCTGATTATTTAAATGTAAGGGTGATCAAATAGATTCATTGTGTGTGTAAATTCCCTTTAATCTGTACTGGCTGCACTTTTTTTCCCCACCAAACTAATGACGACACCAGTCTTTATACATCTTTGCAATCCTCTGAAAACACACACACACACACACACACACACGCACACACACACACACACACACACACACATCCATGTTACTCTTAATGATGCCTGGTTGCTGCTTTTAAAAGAGTTCAAATTATTTAAATACGTTTGAAAAATTACACTCAACAGCTGCTTCAAGTGCAAGTTAATCCACCGTCCTTTCCATGCAGTAATCTAATGGCCATTTCCTCGACTGCATGGTTGCCATTACTTGATTCATGATGTGAATTTCTCTTTAATGTTGGAGATTTGAGATTTGGTATGACCTTTTTCTTTAATCTGAAAGAAATATGTTCCCAGAACACAGAGCAACAGGCTGTGGGAAAAAACACACACTGTTAAAGAATTAGAAGTGAGTTTGAGCACAGCTGTGTGCATGTGCATTATACAATTGGCCTGTGAACTGACTTTAACAGGCAGGTCTGCTGTGGAATATATTGCTTTATTATAAAGAGCAGAGCATATTGTAAAATCGAATGTGCCATTATCTGAATATTATACATTTATGCAACATATAGAGAGAATATTTCACTTCTCTTGAGCAATATTGCTGTATAATTAATTGTCAACATTTGCAGCAAAAAAAAAATGATATTACTTGCTTTTACTGTAGTTCGAAAACAAACTTTATTTTCAAAAATGATTTGCTGGTACAAAGGTACAACAAATTATTTGTTAGTGTTAACATTATGAGTTACCCCAGAATTTTTGCTACAAAATATCAATATTTTGGTAAAACATTTTTCATGATGAATTTTAGGATCTTATTCAAGAGGGATTCAAATCCTTGATATGTAAATCTCATATGTAAAAACGCATCTTATTTATTTTAACAGATATAGTATGATATGACATAAAATATATGACAATACCTTGTAAATTATCGACTTATTGGTCAACAACATTAAACTCAATCTGACCAGATCCTCAAAACTCCCATTTAATTCTCAGGTTAAAAGGTACATTAGTGTATCATCATAGGTACATGTTTCTTAAATATTACTGAAAAGATAAACCCCTGTCTAAACCAGTTATGTAATATGTTACCCAGTATTTATTTTGTGGATCCAAAATATTACTCACATGCTAGTCTATATCCACGACGTTCCACTTCCGGGATTGTTCAGGTGCCGCCGGAAATTCCGCCGAAGCCTACCTTATGTTTTTTTTATGTTGGCATTTTAAACTCCAGTGGATTTGGATTTATGAGAACTATGGTTAACTGCTCCTCAGATCTCTGTAGGGTAAATCCAGACAGCTAGCTAGACTATCTGTCCAATCTGAGTTTTCTGTTGCACGACTAAAAACAACTTTTCAACGTACACGTTCCACCAAAACAAGTTCCTTCCTGAGGTTATTTTGCAAAGGCGCTGCTGCTCCGTGCGCCACCCAAGACGATTGTGATTGGTTTAAAGAAAAGCCAATATACCAGAGCACATTTTTCTCCCATCCCGAGTGCTGTGTGGACTCGCCAGACCCTCCTCCGCACCACTTTGGAGGAAGGCCTGGCAATGCCAGACTATTAATATGCATGCAGTAAATACTAATTTGTTTATAAGTACTTTGATTTATGTTGTATTTATTCATTCGCTCAGACATAGTTAGCATGTCTGCCCCCTATTGCCCATTAGGAAGCATGGCAGTATTTACAGATGACACATTGAATCATTCGTGTGTTCTCCTCCGCAGTCCTGCTGAACTGTGAAGTGCTGTGTGTCCTAGTTTCCTTGAGATGCATTCAGGGCTCAATAACTAGGATATCCGTTTGTATGAACAGGGTTGAAGGAATTTCTCAGACCTCTAGTCCTTGATAGCAGCTAAAGAGTTATAATAATCACAATTCACTGGAAGAATTTAGTTTACCCAATGGATAAGACTTTGTAACATAATGAAAAGAGCTGAGAATAATATGACGAAGGTATAAAGAAGAAAAATGGTTGGCCCAAGAGGTGAGCCTTGAGGCACACCATGCAATCAGTGAACCTGAAAGACAGTATCATTAATTGAGAGTGAAAATGTATTGTTTGACAGTTCAAATGAGAACAGGTCCAGGGCAGCCACAGATATACCAAACAAAAAAAAAGGCTCTGTCATGCCCATGGGGGGAAATGTTCATGATTAATATGCCATGGGTTACTCAAACCAGTGGGGGGAGCTGTTAAATTTTTCTGAGTGAAAGACTGTTTTATTGGGCAATACAGCAGTGTTGGCATATAACTTGTTTCCAAACAGACAACCATTCCCTTCCCCCTACTCCCTAAAGACTAGTCACATACTGAAGGAGAATACAGCACTTGTTTGCTTAGCTTTCATGATTCTGCTCCATTTAACTATAATGTCACACAATCATACTAACAAACACAGAAGCTTTATTTTTTTTATATTTTTTGTTTAAAAGGGGAGTGATGCAGATGGGAGATCTTTTAAATTGGTCGAATACTCTTCCATTCCGATACCCTTAAAAAAAACAAGGATATTTACTTTATCCCCTCATTCATCCCCTGTCCTATAACAAGACACACCACCCCCAGGATTATTTTAAGCAACTGAAAATCTGAAACTGAAAGGACTTAATCTTATCTTCTGATTTCCAGCCACCATGTGACATTATCTTTTGGAGTCATGTTACAGATGTTGACCATCTGTTTGGATTTCTGTGAATATGAATCTAAACAGGAACACATTTTCCTATTATTTGGACTATGTATAAACTACTTGTGAGGACAACTGCAATGGGCATGGATGTATTACTGCATCACTACTTGCACTGTATGAGTGCTGTATCACAGGATTAGGCTATAAGAGACTGTGGTTCACTAGATTCACTACTATTGAACTTACGACTACTTGGATAAAGAGGATTGTTGCATGATCATGTTTTTTTTTTCAGCTGAATCTCAGTCTATGTCCCCTTGAGGACCTAAATGTAGTTCATCCACATTTTTATTTGCTAAACATAGCCTGTCATCAGCTTGTATGGCTCAGATTTACAACATACACTATGGGCTACAGTAATATTCAAAGATAAAAAAGAAATAAAAAGATGTGCCAGTAAGTAAGTGATAATACAACAGTTCAGAAGTAAAGTGTAGCTATCGTTTATGGTTTTTGTGAAATTTTAATTCAGCTTTTATATTGACAGAACATTTTTGGTCGGCCAACCACGCCATTATTATTGTAGACATAGGACAGATTAGTGTAAGGTAAGTTTGTGGGTAAAAGCCAATAGTTTCTTTAATGCAAAAAAGAGTAAGCTGTTTGGCAGAAAAACTCTACAGCAATGAGCCTTTAGCATTAGCTTGTCAAGTTTGTTAACCTGCAAACAGCTGTCCTCTTACAGATTTAATAGAAATAGCAGCATAAGCAAACACACACTGCAGTCTAATTTGTCATTACAATTTAACAGGCAAGACAAATATTTCTTCACAGTTCAATATTTTGCTGGGCAACATTTATAGGTCCATGATATTAAACAGTGTAGGCTACGTGATGAGTAAAAAAAGACCAACTAGTCCCGTAGACTATGTAAACTAGCACAAGCTGCGACTAGTTGGTCTTTTTTCACTTTGGTGTTCTTGGGTTTGGGCCATAGATGTATTATTATAAAACTGGGTTAATTAGTAACGAACCAAGAGTTAAACAAATGTATTGAGCTTTTAATGAGAAATAACTCTGTGTTTTGGGCCTTACGTCAGTATTAACTTCTTATTAATGCTGTAAAAGATGTTAAATTTGCGCATAGTTTTAGGACACCTGCGGTGTAAAGATGAGGTGTTGTCTTTGGACTGAAATCCCACACCATATTTTAGATTTTGCCTGAGCACACAGGCGGCCAGGATCCAAACTTGAGTGTGACTCCACACCCTGTTTTCCGTGGAGCCGGTGGAGATCCAGCCCTGCCTTCAACACGCTGCTCTCTTACGTCCCGTTCGTGAATAGTGAGCTGGCCGCGGCGGAGATTTCTCCTTCTGGCCGGGATCTTATCTTTTCTCCAACTGAGCTCTTTCTGGTCTTTTCCGCGCTTGACATATATCGGGGTAGTAAAGTCGGCGCTTCGGTGCTCAGTCGCCTGCAAATCTTTTTGTCCTTGTGCTGCGCCTCCGTGGCAATGGATTGATTTCGGTGTTTTTTCTCCGACCTCTGCCTCGACCAAGTTGAGAAAACAGTCTCTCTAACCTGCGGCTCTCTCTTTCCAGCTACATGTTTCATCCGGCCAGTTTTAAAAGTACCTGGCTGTGGATGTTTCTGCACATTTTAGGACTTTGAACTTTTTTTTCTCCGCTTGTGCATTTACAGGAGGTGGCCGGGGATTTTAAGGAATTTTTTTTTATTTTATTTTTTATAAATCTTCTCCGGGGTTCCTGAAGCCTGCAAATATTTATTTGTGAAAAGTGATGGCCGAGCGGGGAGCTCTGTCGCTCCTCTCTCTCCTCTGTCTCACCTTTCTCTACACGGAGACCGCCGCGGCAAAGCATGTCGACAAAGGTAAATACCTTCATACACTGCTAATTGTTCTGCGGTGTGTCCGCTTCTTTACGCCTCGTTTGAAGAAACTTACCGACATTGTATCACGAGTTGTAATAAAAGAAACACACGGAATGCAAGCTGTTGGCTTTGAAAATCCGACGTGGAGCTAGGTAACTGTTAGCTAATTCTGCTGTGTTTAGGTCTGCTACTCTTTCACCATTTACACAACTTTTAAAAGTAGGCTACTTTTCAATAACAGGCACACTATTTACTCCTAGACCAGCCCTGTTTTAAAGCAGTAAAGCAACACGCTTTTTCCACTCCGTCCTTTTGTCTGCACAGTGAGGCAGAACTGCTGCTAGATTTGTTTGTCTTTCCAATGCTTCGTAGACATGCTGTATAGCCTAGTTGTTTCACAAATGTGTCTTTGAGTTATGTGCATTTGGATTTGAAAGGCCAAATAACACATTTTGTTTGAATGAATTAAGACCATCCATCTACCTGTGCTTGCATGGCTCTGTGGTCATGGAAATGCAAAAGGATGGCAGGAACTTGAATGTGGAAAAAATACAAAGAGTCATTACTGCTCACTGTCAGGTAATACGCTAGCATCATCAGTCCAGCAGACATCTCATTACCTGGGCGTCAATATATGTTGAGCTGATGGATAAACAGACCCCAATTCATTTGCTTCTGTTAATTGTTTTGAAGTGAGGGCACTGCACTGCAGCCTCTGTCTTATTCCAACTGGTGGTATATTCTGTAGTGAGATATTTCACAGATATTAGAGGTGATTTCTTGATATTGTAGGCTATTGATTTGAGTCTGTATGTTTAAGCATTCTCCCCACAATCTGTGGTGAGCACTCCCACATGGGAGAGCCATGAGGAGGAAAAAAAAAAAGTCTTTTCAGCAGTCATTGGAGTGCACAGCTCCAGCACATATCACATACCCCATCGTGACAGAGTCACATCTTTATCATTTAAGCTGTTAGACGCTATCAAACACAGCAGCATGTGGTCTGGAAAATTGTGAATATAACTGACTCTTGTGCAACATGGCCCAGTTTTTTTCTCGTGATATGCCATATAGTTGTGTGTCAAAAAAGGCAGTCCATATGCCTATGAAACCTGGTTGTTTATTTTAGGTAGAATGAATGTGCCTAGAAGGCAGGCCTTGGAGTGACAGGCCTGTGCTAGCTGTTGGGCTCTCTTGCGTGTGAAGCTTGATGAAAGACCCTCTCCTGCATGAAAAGCGTTCTGCAGTGGTGGAAGGAAAAAGAGAGAGAGAGAGAGAGAGCCCCTCCTTGGCTTTGCTGGAGATCAGTACAAAAGAGAGAAATGGGGGGTAGGGTGAAACAGGCTGACTGTCTGGAAAGTAATAAAACCAGGAGATTAAGGGGACCAGGGAGTTCCTTTGGGAGCTTTGATTGATTCCAGAGAATTGGACTGGGACCCACACGCAGAGAGAGTCTCAAATTACTAATTGTGGGGTCCCCTTCTCTGAAAATATCTGTTTATTCAAAACACATTTTTTTGAGGTCCTGGCTGTGGTCAGAACTTATCTTTCTTAAAGCTGTCAGAGTTGCAGCCCTGACTTAAAGAGTTTCAGTCTCATTTAGTTTGGGGACACATATAATGGGTATAGTCTGGAATAACCAGTAAAAGTTCAGCCTAACTGCTGCTGTTTTTTTTTACCACTACTTCCTCTGTAGCTCTTACAAGTTGTTAGCGCCGTTAAAAATGTCTCAAAAAGTTTGGCTTTTGTAGACTGCTCCCTGTTAGGAGGAGTGTAAAATCCATTTAGGCTCTATCTTATCTCTGTAATCCTGCTGGGCGGGAATAGTGTGCTGATTGTCTCCCAGCGCACAATGCAAATAACTTGCTGATATGTGTAAACATTTGGCAACCCTCTCTGCTCTTACAGACCACTCACCAGACCACCTTAGATGCGATATTGCCCAGACTTTATAAACAACTGTTGTTTTCTTTGGCTCATATAAGGTCTTCTGTGGACTCTGCTGCTAAGAACATAATTTACCACCTTTGTGTTGTGTTTGGAAAGCCCTGGTGGTCCTACATCCCAGTTAGTGGGAAAAAAGAAGTAGGAAGGCTTAAAGTTGGGTCTTATTCATCCTGAATATCAAGACTAATTTCGTTATCGCCCTCATTTAACAGTGTCATCAGTATGCAAAGTATGGTAAAAGGGTTCTCTTCTAGCCATTTACACAAATGGATTCTACAACTTGATCTTCAGCTCAAAATAGCTGCATCTTCTCCACATGTTCACGTCATGGTGTGCAGAGTTGAGAGGGGGTGTCATCGTGCAGAGTCACCTGCTGTCTCTGCCGTATAGAGCATGCTGTTTACTGATCATTTATTTATGGACTCCCAATTGCTCATAAAGTCCTAATGACCTTCATCCACAGAGAGACGGATAATTGCACGCTTGGCCAAGTGTTTGATTCATCTGTTTCACTAATATAACCACCCCCATTAAGAAAATGCTCCTGATCTGCTATGGACACTGATGCGGAGGCTCACTTTGTTGAAGCTCTGTGTCCTCGCTTAAGAGGTGGTGTGGCGAGGTCACGGTTGAAAATAGCAACTTGTTTTTGTTCAGGGTTTGCGGGGGGGTTAATATGACAGCAATCATTGAAATAATTTGCCCTAAGTGTCACAGCAGTTTTTCACATGTAATTGACAGGGGGAAAGGTAGATCAATATCCTCTGAATAGATGGCATGACATCTGCTGTTGCATCTTTTTAGTGAGTCAGTGTAATCACCGGCTTTCAGCTGACTATTGTGGGAAAGTAATTTGGCTATTGGCTGTTATTTCATCTGAAAAAAAGGCTCTCCACTTTGTCGATTTGCTCATATATTTCTGTTATTCCAAACCGTGCCTACAGTGTCGGCTGAACTGCAGGATTTTTGTAGACGTAGTGCGGTTAAAACTATGTCAAGGCACCGTGGAAATAATGCGCGCCTTGAAACGCACATGGTTTGATCCCATTTCTCAACATATCAAACTTTCACACATCAGCTGTTAGTGTGGAGGTGTAATGTGTGTACACCAGATTGAATCTACATTAATTCTCTCTCCACACTCCATACATTTGAATCCAGTATTCCCTATGTTTATTGATTGCTGTTCAGCATGCTGTTTTGAATCTGTTTCTCTAACTGGCATTGTTAACCCCCTGTGTATTTGAGACATATAGTCTGAGCTGGCTAGTTGGTTGCTCGTCATAGTGAAGGTAGGGCTGTTGTTGAGTGGAGAGAAGCCAAGGGTCATGGTCTACAAAACCCAGAGCGGATCATGGAGTAGAAGGGAGACTTCTATTCGCCTTCCTTCTAAGATGAAATTGCCTCTATCAGAGCTGCTTCTAGTTGTGCAGCTCAGAGAAACATGACGGAAATCTGCTTTTCCCGTCTCTCCACTGAAGCCTGTATACCAGCCTCTGATTCTGGTGCACATTCAGTGGCCTTAAAAAAAGGTCTGTATAAAGTTTCCCCATAGCGCGCTGGAGGAGGGTCTGGCTACTCCACACAGCATTCGGAGATGGGAGGAAAACGTGCTCTGGTTTAATGGCATTTCTTTAAACCAATCACAATCATCTTGGGCGGTGCTAAGCACCGGAGAAAAGCCGCGGTGCCGCTGCAAAATAGGCTCGCAAGGAACTTGTTTTGGTGGAACGTGTGTATGTTCAAAAGTTGTTTTAGTCGTGCGAGAGAAAACTCAGATTGGACAGATAGTCTAGCTAGCTGTCTGGATTTACCCTGCAGAGATCTGAGGAGCAGTTAACCATAGTCCTCATGAATCGAACAGAGTTTCAAATGTCAACACAAAGGAAAGGCAACGGATACTAAATGAGTGAAATCCGGCGGATTTTGCGGCGGCAAGGGAGCAATCCCGGAAGTGGAACGTCGTGGATATAGACTAACCTGGATATATATGGAAGTATTCATCGTTTTTTATGTAGTATGTTTGAAAATGTTCATTGCACTGAAACTCAGTTTATCTTATTTGAATTATGCATACATTTACCATATTTTCATACATACTGATATTTGAGGAAAAAAATGATATTGTGAAATTAATTTCAGCCGTATAGCCCAGCGTTACAGGTATGTTCTCAAAACGTTTTTGTGCTCTTTGGGATTGTTGACTGTGAATGTGTCTACACCGGTGTAAAAGGCACAGAAAACTATATATATATTTTTTCCTATTCAGTATTGTTGGAAACTCCTCTGCCATTCAAACACTGGGACATTTTATATGTAACCGGCAAAGAATAAAGGCTTTCTTTATTTTTTCAACAAAACACTTCTGCTAATCAATGTCCTTGGGGGGGGGGGGGGGGGGACCTGCTCTCTGGACACAGGAAAACACTTTGATTGAATGTGGTGCAAAAGGGGTATAGGTGTTGTTCTGAACCATCAGTTATCTCTGTACTATAAAAGCCAGTCTATACGGTGTTATGATTGGTCGGTTCACAAAAAGCGGCTCACATCAAGTGTGCTCCTTTTTTTTATTTTTTTTTTTATTTATTTTTTTTAAAGCTCAACTTCTCTCAGCCTCAGGTGCACCTGCTGTGACTAAAACCATGCCAGACGCAGCACCTTTCCAATCCAGCTGCCGTGTGTCTTTGTGTCTGCTGACCCTTTTCATGTCAAAACAATAAAAGCTAAAAAAACAAACAACAAAGTGTCAAGAGACCATATAGCTGTCCATACTGCCCTGTTTGATGAGTCCTGTAAGACTTTATAGTAACCTTAAGGGACGTTACTTCAACAATATTGTTATCTTTTACTGGAGACATAGCTGGAAACATGACTAATTTCCACTGTTCGTTTTTTTTATTTTTTTTAAATAAAACCCAATGCAACTTTTCTAATTCACTGTGGTCATGCTGTGCTCTCCAGGATTCCCTGTTCTGCTGTGATCGAATGATGCTCAGGCTTAATGACCTCTGGGAGAGCAGAGTCTTTTCAGTTTCCATGGAGCTGACGCACACAGCAGCAGTGCAAAGCATACAAAGAAGACACTGAAATTATGGCTACATGTCAGTAACGCTCTAGTTTGGCATCTCTTTCATCACTCTGCTACGCACTTCAGCTATAAGTCGACTTCTGTCGGGCTCTGGAGAACTACGCTGGTCAAGCTCTGCTCCTCGAGGCTTGCTACCAGCCTGCAGTTACACATACGAAAACACAAACTGTGTGTGTGTGTGTGTGTGTGTGTGTGTGTGTGTGTGTGTGTGTGTTACAGACTGTTTTGGACATCTTTAAAATCTTGAAACCATCTGAATAGACGTGAAGCCGCACTGATAACATCTTTTCAATTCCTTATCTTGTGACAGGGCCTTTTGACTAAACGTTCTTGCACACATTTCTTAAACTCTGGGTTGTTTTTAGGGGTGTGCAAAAAAAAAAATGGATTCACATTCGAATCGCGATTCGAGCTCTACAGATTCTTAAAAAAAATCCCGCACACTGACCATTACGCAAGCAATAATTTATTTAGAAAAATAAAACGTTTCGGTCTTAGACCTTCATCAGGTAAATGCTCGACGGATTCAAAATCGATGCATAGAATTCCAAAAATCGGTCATTTTTTAATAAAAGAAAAAAAGTTTTACTTGTATGTCTACTGCAATCACATGGGAAATGTAACTACATTTACATACTGTGACTCGTTTTTTGAATCGAGAATCGTTTTTGAATCCAATCTTCAGCCTAAAAATCAATATCAAATCGAATCGTGACGTTTTCTGAATCGTACGCCCCTAGTAGTTTTATATTGCAATGGGCTTGCCATTATACATAAAGAATTGATGTTAAACCAAAACAAATAATTGACCATTCTGCCGTGCAAAGCTTTTACCAGGGCAGCACACGAAACGGCCAAAAAGACTTGTAAGTGAAGGTTGTATTGAGTAGCAAGTGGTAGTCTTGCAGCATTACATGTTCCATAATATTTATGTTCTGCTAGACTGCAGTCATAGTTGGTAATGTTCTTCAGGACAGCGTGGCATTGTCCAGTCTTTTACTGCATGCAGAAAAGCTGCAGCAGGCATGCTACCGTGTTTCAGTGCACGTCCTTTTATGTTTGCAGCGCGACGGCAGCAAATGGCACTGAGTGTACTGACGTTAGATTTAAGTAGTGTACTGCAAGCAAAGAAGTGTTTTCCGCCTGGCCTGGTATTCAAGGAAAACCTTGAAGGAATGAGCTTTGTGGCCCTTCCAAAGGAATCGTTATAAAAGCACAGCAGGACAGTGAGGACTTTTTTCCCTGAAAACTTTCCTCAAACTTTAGCTATTTTGGTTTTGCCGAGCTCCTGTCGTGGTGTCTCCTGTTGGTAGTGGCAGCTGCATAGGATTATGACACATGCAAGCTGTGCTTGTCAGATGAGCCTGGACTAATGAGTGCAAGGCTCGGTTATACACTGAACTGTTTTTACAGCCCTGGGGGGCATATTACAGACATTTCCTATTCAAATAAGATCAAGCCTTTTTTAAATGTTTGAATTTCTTTTTTCATTTTTTTTTTTTCACGATTAACAATTTTCTTATTTATTTTTAACAAAATACAAAACTCGCGACATGAACAAATGCCCTCTTTCCGTCATCACCACCCACCCAGACAAAAATCAGGAAAAGATGACGGTAACTAACTACAATATTCTAGACCAGTCAACAAAATAAACCATAAACCAAATAAACATGTATTAAATGACAAAACCATAAGCCATATGTTTGAATTTTTAAATCCTCTAAATCAGCGTTTCCCAAACGTTTTACAGTCCTGTCCCCCTTCAGACTTTGAACCCCCCCCCCCCCACCCCCGCACTCTTCTATGAAATCCTTTTTCACGTACACATGTCCCAGTTTGGGAACCAATGATCTAAATGTTTTATTTTTACATTTTGTGAATCACAGTCTAGTTGACATTTTATTACTAGTTAAAGGACAAGGCTCGCGTTGTATTGTGTTTGTATTTTGAGGGGAGGCAACATTTAAATGAATGAATTCATATTCAGGCATCTTGCTCCAAGTGCGCTCTCGCTGCACATCTGTATTAGAAGCGTCACGATGTCTGTCGTGACACCACGATGGCCGACAGCCATCGTCGATGAACGATGACATCATCCATTGGACCAACCCTAGCAGGAGCGCTTTCGAATGACAGATAAGCAGCTCAGGCTTTACTCAATGAGTGTAAACTACACAAAGAACAGATGAGAGTAGTTGACATGGCGTTTTCCCAATTCCCTTAGATTTTGGCAACTCATTGCCTAATCGGTTGTTAATCTAAAGAACCTTTTTATTTATTTATTTATTTATATATATATATATATATATATATAAAATTAGCGTAATGAATATTTGATGTAATTGTGAGGTGGCTGGTTTCATTCCTGGCAGCAGTACTTGTTGTAAATTAAGAGAGACTTGAAAGACTGATTAATAACCTTCATTTGGTTGCACCGCACCTGTTGGAGTTCCAACATCCTGCAGCTCTCAGGCATTAATTCATTCTCTATCTTCTTTGGAGAACGTCCAGGGTGTGATGAATTAACCTGAAAGTCTTCTCTATGGTGTAGGGGTGTGACGAGACACTCGGCTCACAAGACGAGACACGAGACTGGGCTTTCACGAACACGAGAGACGAGATTTTAACACTATTTTAAAGAGAACGTCAATATGAAATGTCCAGACTGATCTCACTAAGTGGCGTATGTATGACACGACAATTCGTATGCCGTTTTTGCGTGTTATCAAGACGGATAATCGTTTTTTTTAGCGTGTTTATCAGTGCCGTTTGGCCCCCATTGACCTACGTTACATGTGAATTATCGCCGTAGCGAGTAGTACGACACGACGGAGGGCCGTGGAGGGAGGTTAGTTGGGGTGGTGGATCGCGTCCCGTGTGTGGCATTTCTTTTTTGTGACAGCGTAGACGTACACATGGATAGCTCAAAATGCGTACAGATAACACGCCATTTGGCTTTATGAAAGTGGCGCGTATGTTTACCCAAAGTCATGATGCCATGTTGGAAATATCACTGGAAAAATCATCATCAACCTATTAAATCAAATAATTATACATTTCTTACACTGCACTGTAACTTCTGTTCGTAGCCTGTTTTATTTTTATGACAGTTTTATTTTTTGGGCATATTTGAGAGCGAGAGAGAGAGAGAGTCGAACCTGGGCCCGCTGCGTCAAGGAGTAAACCTCTATATATGGGCGCCCGCTCTACCAACTGAGCTATCCGGGTGCCCATTTATGACCATTTTTAATTACTCTTTAATGTTTCATTTAAAGCACTTTTAATTTCCTTGTTGCTGAAAGGTGCTATAGAAATAAAGTTGCCTTGCCCCTCAGTCTGACCCCAGGGCTTATGAACACTTGTCAGTCAGTCACCAGGGCAATAGGGAACACCTATCTGTCTCGGAAGTGTTAGCTGCACGGTGATCTCGCTATTATATTATATTATATTATACTGCAACAAACGGTGTCTGTGCGAAGTTTTGAAAACTGTAACCACCTTTACCGGGTCTCACTTGTGTACTATCGGGGGACAACTTTTAACCTGGACGAGAAATATCGTAACGTTTTAATGTCACGAGATCTCTACTATGGTGTAGTACAGTTGTTAAGTAGCATGTGCTTAAAGGAGAATGCAGGCAAACGAAAAGCAATGCAACTTAACCAATATAATGATTTTTGTTCATTACAATTGTCCAGGATGGATAGTGCAATTTGAATCTTGTTGTTCCTAACACAGGATTTTTTTTTTTTTTTTTTTTTTTTTTATGGATCCTGTGTCCTTCTGTGCCCTGGCAATACAAGTTGACTGGGGCTGAACTATTCCATTCACCAAATCATCTTGTGTTGTTGTTTTTAACATCAAACGCTGTCATCTTCCCTTTATCCATCATGTTACTGGTGCTAGGTTTACCAGTATGTGTATGTGGGAGAAATCATACACTTACTCATAAAGTATCAATCACCCATGTACACATAAAGCCTCGCAGCCTTCATTCAGTCAAAGGAACTTTTCATGTGCTGAAAGGGTGTGGGGGCAGTCAGTCACAGAGAGAGGATTGTGAGCGCTGCTCGATTGAGCTGGCTGCCATCATCTTGTGCCTGGCCTGTGGTTCTTGGCAGCTTTAGACATGGTGGGATGTGTGTGTGTGTATATGTTTGGGTGGGTATTTGTATAGGCGTATGCCACCCATCTGGGGTTGAACAGATGTTTTATCAACAAGGTTCAGAGAGTTTCCCGACTTGAACTCCCTCTCTAGCGAAAAAACCCACTTTACCTACTTTCACTGAGAAGAAAGGTGGAAATTAGACCATTTTGATTTAGCCTTGAGTTGAATCTGTGTAGCAGCTAGCAGCCTTGGTGGCATTGATTCAGTATTATGCAGCGAGCACAT
Source organism: Sander vitreus (assembly GCF_031162955.1). Classification (NCBI taxonomy): domain Eukaryota; kingdom Metazoa; phylum Chordata; class Actinopteri; order Perciformes; family Percidae; genus Sander; species Sander vitreus. Next base: position 13,104,534 of record NC_135855.1, on the reverse strand, counting down.
ATTTTAAGAAACAAAAAGGGACGAAAGCACGCACTGATTGCCACACCTCTTATATTATTATAGGCAAGAGTTTTATTGTCAAGTCTTTTATTGTCTTTATTTGGTTAAGGACAAAATTACAACTTTGCACGCAGCTGTGAATTGCAAAAAGGTTGGTATTTGTGTGGAGTGGGTTTGTCAAAAAAAACTTTGATTTCTAAAAATGTACTTTGGGTATAGATTTTATAAGTTTCATGTAAACTAAAACCTGATGACTGAAAATATTGACGCGCACTGGCAAGCCTTGTTTAGATTTTTTTTTTTATTTATTTATTTTTTTTACACAACTTTCTTAGATGGCACACTTAACCCATTTCAATACCAGTGCTCAACTCCAACCAAGATTTCTAATTATGGTGTCTTTTCAATCGATAATGAGCTGCTCCAACTTTGCTAAGTAGTGCCAGAAACAAGTGTCTGTATTTTTTCCAACATTTTCTTGGTCTGTTTTACAAGGAAACACATGGTTTGTCTGTTTTCTGTAGTATAAATCCACAGAAACCTCTTACCTTTCAATCATAGGAGGCATAGTGTGTTTAGGCTTTAGCAAGAATAGAGGGTGTCATATTTTTCTTTTTTAAATCCAACACAGTACTTTTCCATGGCACTGTCTCAGCATGCGAAGCACAGCAGTGTTATGGATGGTTGAGCCTCAGACATTAAGTTTAAACAGTTTAGGGTTTACAGTTAAGACCAGTGGAGGCTCTGTGCTAGTCATGTAGATACCAACTTGTGTTCCCAGTTCCCTTTTTGGAGCCTCTCCAGTCAACCTCCCATGTTTTATTTGGATTTCACCTGCTTCTATGGTGACCCCTGGAAAATTCTCCTGGTATTAACTGATGTTTCTGCTGCTAAATCCAAGCTGAAATGATTCTTTGAAAAGTTCAGCATTAGATAGAGGCTCCTTTGTGCCGTTGGGAGCTCCCCTTTGGCATGGGGCTCCACTGACTGCAGAGACTTCTTACCATGTTATTGGAGCCAGTTCCTCCTCAACTCTGAGCTCATCGAAAGCTAACAAGAGGTCAGGAGAGGAAGCTGAAATGGTGAAATTACTGCTTTAAGCTTTTTTAATACATTGCCATGATGTAATGGAATTCAGATTTTTTTTTTTTGGCCCTTCACAGTTGAATAAATGCGTCTTTCAGCGGCACTTACTTGACAAATGATGGCTTTTCTTTTTTAATATAAATGATACACAGCTCTAACACAAAATAAATTTTTACTTGGCATTAGAAAATGGTAATTGTGCCTTGAAATTTGATTGACTGTACAACTGCAATTTTCTTTTTTTTTTTTTTTTTTTTACTGTTGCTGAAAATGTCAAGCATTAAAGTAAAAGATAGTTTAGCTAGCTGTGTTTGTTTTTTTGCGCATCAGCCACATGCCAAGAATCAAAAACAACACACCTTCGACGTTCTGTGTGTGTCGCGTTAGGTCACGGCAGTTTCCTGCGGCGTCGCTATGACGACCAGCCCCGCTCGCCTCACGCATGAGGCAGTACTAAATCTGTAATGGAAAAAGGACGGGCCACCGTGGCTGAGCCGAGTTGGTACTAGCAGCGGGTAAGCACCATAATTTTGTTCACTTTATTTGGCACTTAGCCAAAATTACACATACAGTACAGCTGGGTTTCAATTGCTGTTGGATAAAGCTGTACAGAACCTGAGAGCAGCATCTGGGGCAACAGTCTCTTGAGCTGTGTCTAAATACAGACACGACCTTCCCCTGTCTGACATGGAGGAGGATGAGCGTGGTGAGGCAGGTGGAGGCAGGCCCATAAACTCCTAGAGGTGAGGATTTCCGTCCAGCTTGAAGTGTACACAACGGGCAGTGATGGAAGGCAGCTGCATCAATTCCCTCTGATTCCTTAACCATTGTCCCTTGAACCTTGACTCCACTCGCCCCCCCCCTACTTCTCAGCCTGCGACAGGTCACTCAGCCACAGCACCGGCATGGCTGCAAAATGGATGGCGGCCAGCAGGGAGCACTTCTGGAGAAATAGCAGGCGAGCAGCATTCCATCACAGGACCTCGAGACACAGATGTCATATGAGACACGAGGGACGTGTTTGGAGTGGGGGATGGGCTGGGAGGGCCAATGGCAGAGGTTTTGGCATGGTGGGGCAGTAATGGGGTGGGATAGCAAGCCAGCTGCCACCAACAGAGTCTTAATGAGGTGTCCCATCAAGAACACAGGGAGATGAACATTAATGACTACAGCTCAACTTGTCTGTTCGTTTATTCCCTCCTTTTCAATCACGCTAGAATGAGGTGCGTGGCATGTTTGGGCACACGGTAATGTTCTTCCAAGCCTGATTTTAAAATATGGCTAGCCTTTTACGTACTAGGGCTGCAACCACTGCAACAATTATTTTCTATATTTTCTGATGAGTTGATTGATCGTTTAGTCCATTAAGTCAGGAATTTCCCAGAGCCCATTTGCTTCTTTTGTATGACCAACAGCACAAACCCCACAGATATTCAATTTATTCTGATATCCTCACATTTGAGAAGCTGCAACCAGCAATGTTTTTTTTTTTTGTCCATTTGCTTCTTTTGCAGTGTGGATGCATGGATGGGAGATGCATGATTGCCATAATCAGATTGTGTGGATGCATAGAATTAAGACTCCTTGGCCTTTTTATGAACAAATAAATACATTGGCTTAATGAGTGAAGTAACAGCCAGTGAAATGGTCATGTGGATTTGGATCCCAGATTCAGCAGCAGTATTTTCTTCTTCTTTTTTTCCCTCAACAAAATGTGAAACTCTGCTCATCAAATATTAGCTTTTCAACATGAACAACAGGCAGTGAAACGATGCAATAATAACCAATGGTAGAACCATTACCCGAGAATGTGAATATGTAAATTTCTCTCGGGAAGGACAGTGAGTTCTTTTATAACCTTTTCTCTGCAACCAGACTTGAATTACTGCTTGGGGAAATAATGCAAAATGCTCTTTCTGCTTTCATACTTCACTTACCTGGCGTGGTCTAAATTAGTCCTGAGTGCATTAGTATGTCATTCAAGCTTTCAGGACACCTGCTGAACAAATTCACTCAAAGAACAAACACACACACACACACACACACACACACACACACACACACACACACACACACACACACACACACACACACACACACACAGCAAGATCCCCAAATATGTCCTGCAGTCTGTTTGTGCCATATGCCGTATAATATTGAAGTGAAGTGTAGCAAGTCTCAATAAAAATTCACCCAACATTATCTAATTAAGCAGGTGTGAAAGCAGCTTAATTCAAGTCGGTTTTGGCACGTCTCACCGGTCCATGTTCAGCATGAAGTAACACTTTATTCATCTTAGAGATGTGAATACTTTCTTTAATCTGGGGACCAAGTTGCACACTTTCATTTCTCCTCAAAAGAAGATGTTAGAAGTGGTCTTGAGTTATAAAAAGGGGGGGGGGGTTTATTAGCCACCGCTTGCCTGTGGGGTGCTTTTTGTTGGAGAGTGACAGGGGACTTAATAATGAAGCTCTAACCCAATGAGCCCTGAATCAGTGGAGCCCCTCTTCCCATTCTTTGTCCTTCTCCCAATCCCCCCACAGTGCCACTGCATTCCCAGCCTGGCGGGGCAGTGTCTCTGGGCCAGGGCCATGTCACGCACCCCTTCTGGCCCAAATGGCCGTGGGGGTCAGGGGTTCAAGTGCTCCCCGTGGGGCGACGCATAGGATGCCTAGCGACGCCGTGGCTTGGTCTCTGCACTGGCTACGTCTGTAATTCATTTCTAATGAGAGAGAAATTGGCTGACCTCGCAATAGCTAGCCTATTGGCTCTAGCTCACTGTTACTGCCCCTTTCCCATCTTGGCTTTCTCTCACACAGACTTCAAAGAAGAGGAGAGGATAGCCCCTCCTGGCTTAACGCTGATAGTGAAGCGCTCCGAGAACATTCCTCGCGTGCTAGACGGAGGAACACAGAGAGAGGACACAGTGTGGATTTTATAGGCTGTGTTTCTGCTAGTCCCACACATACGTGTGGTTCATGGGTTTGATGTAGAAGGTTAACTGTTTCCTATGTAACATAGGGTAGCGTACCAAATTCTGTACTTTTTTAGGTACAGACCAAATCACGTCGGTACTATCGAGGACTGATTCACGTTAATTCAAACGGTGCCAAATTCCGGTACCTGAGAGTGTGTAAGCGCGAGCCTCTGTTCTCTCTGCATGTTGACAGAGAGCGGGGCTGACCTCTGACACACGCCGAGCTGCGGACGGAGCAAAATTGTTGCCTCGGCAGTTCAAGTCACAGTGAGTCACCACAATGGCGGTAAAGCGGTTGCAAGTGTGGTCACAGTTTTCAAAACTCCACGCAGACCGTTGTTGTTGTTGTTGGACGGAAAGTAGCTTGAGTAGCTGAATTGGTATCAAGAAAAGTATTCAGGAATCATTGTCACGGTATCGGTAATGGTACCAGGTTTTTGAACGATACCCATTCCTACACATAACCTGTAAATATGACAGCTTTGGAATTTCTGATGGCTTTTGATAGCACTTGGCTATCTGTGTTGCAGTCAGTGTTAAGGTAGGTGTAACACCTCACAGGGCTACCTCTTTGAAAATGTTAGTTAAAGGAACAAACCGTGATCTTCCCATTCAAAGCACAATGTGTTGTCGTTTTTTTGGCCAACGTGGCGGCAGCCTGTATCAATAACATTTCCTAAAGGGAAACAATTGTGTGAAATGCAGGAAGCCATTGGGAAGCCAGGGACTCATGTCTCTTCCTGCTGAGTAAATAGTGTCTGGGCCTCCCCCCCCCCTCCTCCATTTCATCCACTTTTGAATGAGCCCAGCACTTGTAACAATAAAGGCAGGAAATGAACTATACTCACACAGGAGCGTGCAGGATGCTCATTGTGTTCCTAATTGACCAAACTAGGTTGGATGGTGAAAGCAGGCCTTTCTCTAGTTGAAAATAGCTCAAAGGTAGAATAAGGTAGGTGTGGTCCAAAAAGCAGCTAATGAGTTAGTATTTCCTTGTATAATTTTAGATTTTCTTGGCCGTGTCCTCTCTGACCCAGTTTGTGTGAAATTGAAGCTCACAAGCTCACAGACCCATGACTGCCTAGTGCAGGCTTGCATTGCTTACGTGCAGCAGATAGCACACACATGTGAGTGCGTGACGGAAAAATATTAGTACGTTCGTGGTGCAGTATAGAGCTCAACGGTGTGGTTTCCGGAAGTATGTATTGCATTCATATTCTGCAAAAGGATTGTTAGCCATAATGTCTTAACCATCCAAGGTAGACTTACCATGAGCTATGAGTTGTGTACTATTGTGAAACAATGGTTTATGCCCCTGTAGAAGGCACAAAACCGGATGAAATCAACCTCGTTTTATGAAAAACATGTTTTATTATATTTGAGAAACTCTACACCACCCACAAACCCGAGAACAGCCAGGAAGCTGCTACCACTGAAGTCTATGACCGTTTATGTACCTTAGCCTTTTTTTCTGTTCTCAAATGTATTTATTTTTCGCCGAATCAAATGTTTTATGGTCCTGATGAGTCTCGTAGCGCGTAGGCTTGGTTCCAGGCTTCAAACTCTTACATCTTATTATACATTTTACCATTTTCTAAAACATCAATAGAGTGGGCGGTCACTGTTGAGCTCCATGTGCTGTGTGAAACCACTTGCAGCCCTCAGTGTCAAGCTGTTTACTATTTGCCATCCTCACCTGGCTACAACCTCCTCATTTTTCTCTGTGGAATGCAGGTGTGACTCACAGCCAGACAGCGTCACTTGAACTGTCCTCTCAGAAGCCCTCCAGGGGAAAGTTGTTTTGCTCTTGAGTAGAGCATTAGTGTATTTGAGCTGACCTGCATTCAGAGAAGATTGGTTATGTAGTTGGGATTTAGGTTACTACTTCCAATCCCACTACTCATTAGACAAAATTTGATTGTTTGTGTGTTGTAGTAATGCCCACTTTCTCCCCAGAACCATTAGCTTTTCCTTCCATAAGCATCTGCTATGTTTTAAGGTAATATGTATACCAATTATGCACCAAGAATCCAATGAACCAGTATCCAGATTGCCATTCTGGTTTAATTGTTGGGTTAGGGATCAGTGGTTATCTGGCCCACATTTTGTGCTTAGTGTAATTGATATTTGGTTTACCCCTAGATTAAGTGACAACTAAGCAGGTTAGCTTTAAGGATTTTCCCAGATTAATTCCAGGAGTCCAATCTGAGTGGGCTGACCACTCTCCCCGTATGATCCCAAATGTCTGCTTTACCTGGGATTTACTAGCATATGAAAAGGAAATGAGATCAGAGGTGGTGATAAATCCTGCAGCTAAGCCTCCCTTTGAGAAAATGAGATGCACACATGGCTCCGTCAGTCACCAGCCGCTCATTTCCGATAAATAGATTTTTGGTGCTCAGGGGATGAGAGGTTGGGTAGTCCTTCAGAGTGCAGCTTTGTCAACTAATGTCACGGTCACTTTGGCCATGCATTTCCTTTATTTGCTTTCTTGTCTCTAATGATATGTGATGCAGCTTTGCAGTGACTTGTTTTGTATTGTGGCATGTGAAGAAATGTGTTCCAGTAAGGCCATCTTCCCTTTGTTGTAGTCCATTTAGCCTCAAGTGGTATGTTCTACTTCACACCAAGAGCTGTTGCACTACGCTAGACATTCACACTGTGTCCACAGACTGTTTGGGTCCCCATGTCCCAGCAGATTTGCAAGCAACTAATTTAGGAGTGGTTAAGTGATTTAGCATCTGTTTTTTATGGGACCCTAGTGAGCCACAACTGCCACCCCCCTTCTGCTCATCACTGTCTGTGCCTGTGGCGTCGAGGCTTGCCTTTGAATTTCAATCAGCCCTGGATGCATTGTTGTGTTTATTTGAGGGGGATGGGTTAGATAGGCTGTTAGTAGTAGTATCTGGCTGTGTGTGCCAATCAAATATTCACTGTGACCCATGGGCAGCTCATTGGAGGATAGGTTGGTGTGTTCTCAGGGGGCACAAGGCTTTAACTGCTGCCCGCGGGGGCAAACCCTGCCCTACATTCTTCACACATCGTCCTCCCTCCCCTCGTCATCCTCCTCACAACGTGAACACAGGCAGTACAATCAATAACAGACTCACCCTCCTCCTCCTTTCACCGCCCTACCCCCCTTCGACTCCTCCTCTGGTCATCCGCTCCCTGCTTTCCATTTATCAACACAGCTTTTGATGTTGGCTTCATCATTCTCTGTCAACCCCCCCCAACACCTCGATGTGTGTAATTGTATTAGATTCGTCATGGTGGCACATTTATTTGGCCCGCCCCGGCTGGTATTGGGCCAAAGGGTTTCTTTTCCATGTACCTTCAACCCTAGACATTACTTTTAAGTATGCTAATTCAAATTTATTTCCATGTGGCATTGCACAGTTGTGGTTCAGTGGGTTCTCCAGCACCCTAAGGTACATTACGTGTTTTATTAAAGACTGTTTGTTTTTGCTTTTCCTGATTCCCATTGTTCCGACCACCATTCTTCTCGTCTTACCAGGCAATGAGGCGTAAGTGTTGAGCTTACATTAAAAATCCAACCCCACAGCAGGCCTGTTGAGTAGGACGAGTGGAAATGAGAGGAAAAACTCATCTCAAACATAAACATACACTCGGACAGTGAAGATGCCGGCATTGTTATCACACTGTGAAATATTTCTTGAAATATTTATGGACATTTCTGTCACTTCTGTCGTGCTCATTCACAGTTTATTTCTCAAAGATTGTGCTCAGTTTGAAAATATTTGACAAAAGTTTTTATTGGCCTCACAAGGAAAGTGTGCGTGCGTGCGTGTGTGTGACAAGTTCAAATTCAGACCTAGTCACGTATGCTGTGTTTCACTTAGGTTTTAGGTAAACATCACTGGAAAGAACTGGAAACCTATTCAGACACTAAAATCAGAGCTTTGTTGGCAACATTTCCAACGAAGCTCTAATTCCATTTTACTGCACTCGCCTTTTGTCTCATCAAATCCCTTCGTCAACTAATGAGTGCTAATTTTCTTTCGTGAGGCTCTTTTGTGCAACCTGTTGTGTGAGGATAATCTCTGGCAAATACATTTCTTGTTTTTGAGAAACAGTGGGAGGATGTACCGGGAGAAAGGCGAAAGATGGTGTGCAGAGGGGAATGGGGGAATGGGAAAGACTTAAGAGGCACAGTGAGAGAATCTGTCTTTGTCGATTACACACGCATTACAACCTTGGCGGCCACATTAGATCTCTTTCTCCATACACCAAACTACCATTAATAATGGATACAGCTCTCTAGCTCTTTTGCTTTCTCTTCCCCTCCCCCCAGCATTGCCCCTCAAGCCATCTACCCTTCTCTCCCTGTCCCCATCTACCCTACCTCCATCCTGTCCTTCCCTTCCCTTCTCTCTCTCCCCCCCCCCCCCTCCCTTCCCCCCACTGTTTCAGCTATGAGACTGCTAGCCAGCAGCCATGCCAGGTGTGCATACATCATCATGGCGCTGGCCACACAGCCTGCAGCACCCAAACAGTCATCATCAGACAGATACATCCACCTGCCTGGAAAAAAAAGAACATTGTTGAATAGTTGAGTGTGTGTTTGTTTCCTGTTTTGTAGCAGTTTGTGTTATTTGGGTTTCAATGAGGACATTAGCTTATTTTGTTTCTCTTGACAGAAAGCTACAGACAATGACAGATGAAAGACAAATACATTCTGTAGAGATATTGAGAATACATTTGCGTGCATACATGCTATTGTTGACACACTCCTGCATGCACAGTGGGAAAAGGCTTAGTTGTTTTATTAATGTCTTGATTGTCACTTCAGTGTTACATCTGTCATTTGATCTCGTGTTCCCCAAACACAAGCTTCTCAAGAGTAACCCGTTTTAATGTTCTTTTCTCAAACTACAGTGTAAAGACATCTATAGTTTATCATAAGTTACTTTTTTTTCTGTCTATAAGCCCAGGAATCCACTCTAAAGAAAAAGAAACTACAACTGCACACAATAGCGAGCAAAGTAGACACACAGTTTAACAGCAGTCAACTGGATTATTTGTCATGTTCGTTGTTAAAACACACATTGATTTGCAAAATACCACCTGAAGTACTTTTTGTTATCATGTTTTCTCCCACACCAGGGAATGCAGAGGTTTATCTTGAAATGCAGAAACAATATCATCTATCGGGCTACCCCATCTTATTACATTTTATCTTGATGTGGACTATGCAGTCCTTCCAGAAAATGCGATGAGTTTTTTGTGTGATTGTTGCGGGCCAAAATCCTTGATTATGCGGCACGTTTTCTTAAAAAATGCGATGGAATATGCGGGATTTTTATGCGACGAAATTGCGGGAACTTGCAAAAACTGCGGTTTCATCACGGCTTCATCGCGGGGTTTGCAGCTTTTCGATGATGTTCACGTCGCGTAATTACGTCACTTCATGACGTTCCCATGGCAACAGGGGAAAATGGCTGCTCTTGAAGTAAACACAACATTTTTCAACTTTCTGTAAGATATATGTGACTTTTTTGCAACAAAAATGCAGGGATTATGAAATCATGCAAGCCCCGCATATTTTGCGCGGAAATAGGCAACTTATGCGGCAAAAGTGCGGCGTATTTAAAAAAAAATATGGCCCCCGCATAAATATGCGGACTTTGGCTGATTATGCATTGAATTATGCGATCGCATGATCACGTTTTTCTGGAGGGACTGACTATAGCATCAAAGTCATGTTTAAGCAGAAGGCTAAATCAGGAGAACAAACAATATGGAGAAAAGGAGATTTGGTAACACTTTACTTGACGGTATCTACATAAGAGTGTCATGACACATGAACTCTAACCCTAACCATAACTTGTCATGACAAAAACCGAATGACACTTAATAAAAGAAGCGTTATGTCATAAACGTTTGACTTGTTTCTAATGTTTATGACACGTTCATGACAGTGTCATGTCACTCTTATGTAGAGACCTTCATGTAAAGAACAACACTGAACAAAATCATCTGGTTTAAGTTTCTATTTTTTGCATTAGATGGAACATATGCATGCCCAAGACTTCATTGGATTTAATGCATTACATAATAGCAATAGTTTCCACGTTGTGTAGTGGTTTCAAAAGTGCACATATATGTGACACCACTAATGACGTGTATGGGCTGAGGATGGATAATATCGTAAACCCAGTGCATTTGAAAGACACTAATGCCATACTAATCCTCTCACCATGATAAATGAAATGCATACGTAAACAAATGGGACCTAGCTGTGTAGCACAGTAGTTCTCTGCTGGACTGTTAATCCCTCTGGAGTCACTACTTGCTTCCCAAGATCCTCTAGTTTGGAGCTGGACACTGCATCATTATCTCAATTTATGGCAGACACTAAAACACCACACACCAGTTTCTATTTAAATTAGAAAGGTGTGAGCAGACATGTCTACTATGCAAGGAATATAAATGATTTTCAGTTTAATATGATTTTGTCATGGCCCAACAATAGATTGGTGACCTGTTGTGGGTGTTTCCTTATTTTATGCATGCTCCAATGAGCTCTATCCATTCAGTGACTGATGAATTGTCTGGGATATTTCTGTGGCCGGTAGTATATTTCCCTTCAAAGACACCACCAAACGCATCGGGCTCATGATACCAGAAACTGGTCCTGGTTGGCTCCCCCTGTCATAGATTGTCACATTCAAACCAGAGTACAATAAAATAAAAATCAATGAAAAAGGGCGGTGGAGGGTGTTGAGACTCCCAGCTGACAGATTACGGACACAACACTCATAAAGGAGAAATCATGTTTCCTGTCCACTTCTGTGGGATTATCCTTATCTGCTATAACTGTATATGTCCTCTGCTGTATTTGTGAGATTGTTAATGTAGTTGAAAGCACTACACGCCGTAGTACAACACCATTCCCACTGAAGGGATGTCTTGCTTAGAGAAATGAATATATTTGTGGCCCTAATGGTTTTAGGTTCAGTCAGAGGTCTCACACTCTACTAGGAGCATTATCACACAAGCATGCTATGAGCAAACAGCTGTTCAATTTGCTATTGAATAATTGGTGACCTTTTTTAAAAACTGAGGTTCACAGTAAAGCAGTGGAGACCAAACCACTGTGTGTGTGTGTGTGTGTGTGTGTGTATATATATATATATATGTGTGTGTATATATATATATATATATGTGTGTGTATATATATATATATGTATGTGTATATATATATATATAATATAATATGTATGTATGTATATGTGTCAGATTAACAGATGTGTATGTTCTTTTGATGAATGCTAAGGTGAGTTAACGCCACACAGAAGATGATGTGAGGATAGGACATGGCAGTTTGGGGTTTCAGGCTTTAGAAATTGGGAGCGTTGCCCATCGGAATTTGTTTTCCTTTTCCTCATGGGACTGTCCGGCCCTCTCCACCCGAGGCAATCTGTCTTCCTGTCATCCTATTGATCCCCTACAACGCTCATTAATATGGGGAAAAAGGCCGTTGAGCCAGAGATGGGAGGCAAGTGGCTGCTGTTTGCTGTTGGGAAGGTGTGTAAATGGGGGGAAAAAAGGGGGAATGATTCATCTAGCCCAGAACTATATTCTCAGAACTGGGATACCTTCCATCTCCACTTAGAAAATGTCTGGCTCAGGGGGAACAGCACAAGCTTTTATGAAAGCCCCACACTGAGAAAACCATTGCGATAGATAAATAAAACTGCAACATCATCTGCGCAGCCAGCCACGGAGGTGTGCTGTAGATGTTTGGCCTTGAGCACATGGATGACAAAACCCTCTCGAGAGGAGAGTACATAGAAACAAGGGACTTTAATCTCCTAGCATCAAGTGGCCTTGCTGAGCTCAAACCAGTTTAGAATCAGAGAATGTGAACGTCAGCTCTCTCTCTCTCTCTCTCTCTCTCTCTCTCTCTCTCTCCAGGTTGCTTAAAAAACGGAGTGGGTGGTGGCTTCAGAAGCATTTTGAATTGTTTAGATGAAAATGAAATCGATCTCAAATCCACTCAGAAAACTAAATCTGCTTTTTCTTTTTTCTCTATTTTTCCTATCTGATGTTGTATTTTGTTTTGAGCTTCATTTACATTCATATTGAATTTGTTGTGTGCCATATGCTCCCCGACGTTGTCATGGGATACAGGCCAGAGACTCATCATTTTCTTTTTGGAGGCAGCTGAGCACATACATTTGTATTTGTTTTAAGTGATGAGATAAGGAGAGGAGAAGTCCCTCCCCAGACAGTGGGTACATGTTTAATGAAACCAAGATGTTAACATCAGCCACCGTTCCATATCAGTTTGACATATGCGAGCAGCCAACAGGTTGTTCTTCACTGTCATGTTGCACCAATACATGTGATGTTTAATCACAGAGATAGTGTTCTTTCAGGAGAAACGGGCAGCATGCAAAATGAGCATCCGAAGCAATCGCAGTGTCCTTTTGGCCTGATCCAATCTTGTTAGTAAATCTCTCCCTGCGTTTATTCCCTGTAAATGAGAAGTGAAATTGACTAGTTTTGATGGACAATGAAATGTGCTTGGGGACTCCAGCCTATTCACTCGCCAGGCAGCAATGGCATAATCAAGGGACTCGTGCACAGTAATTTACAGGAAAGTTTACCCGGCGCGCCCCAAAACACTCAAGCTTTTCTTTAACCTGGGATGGTCTGGCAAGATCTTTTCATTCAGCCCCTCCTAACCTTGTTAGTAAATCAGGGCCATTGTGAGGTGCCAGAGAAATTGTCCATTAATAAGCACTATGCCTAGTCAAGTGGCACAGAAAGCATAGGGGTCAGGCCCGACTTCCAATCATTATACCTCATCCACTTCTTAGTAAAAGGGCCCTAGCCACTCAGCTACAGGTCGCCATGGAGACCCCGGACAGGGAGCGGTGTGTGGGGTGGGGGTGGCTGGCTGGAGAACGCCGCAGACGACCATTAGCAGCCCATTCCCTGGTAATTAATGATCATCACTGGCTCAAAATTAGGGCTCAGAGAAAAACAGACACAGAGCTCGCTCTCCGAGAGCAAATGTCACAGTATCACGAAATACGTCTGAGGACTGGAGAATGGAGCGGAGGTGTTTTTTTTTTTTTTTTTTTTGTGTTATGGATGGAAAATGGTGACAGGATGTCGAGAAAAGCTACAACGTTGCAAAAAGGAGGGGGAGGGGGTGATGTGAAAGTGATTTATGGTCGGGATGGATTGGAGGGATTGTGTGCAAGGAAAAATATTGTTTTCATTTGCATAAGCATCCATCTCTACACACAAGTCTGTCTTCTGTTATTCAACAGACAGAAGAACTTACAAAGACCCTTTCGCCCAATCGACACCTTTAACTGGTATCTATCTGGCTGCACTGAGATAATCACTTGTCTAATCGAGTTATGAGCGCTGTTCACATTGCAGAAATGAAGCTCACATTATTGGGTTTGTAATCAAATCTTGCGTCTGCTTGCCCTTAGGGGATTTTCAGCCAGGCAGCCAATCAGCCCGCCACAGTGGCTTTGAAGTGTGCCGGCAGACCAAACTACCCATCTTCCCCCTCTCTCTCCTCAAGCAGAAAGCTCCTCTCCATGCTGCACAACCAAATGTGCATTCAGACACAAAAGCAATTCTGTGGGCAAATAAAAATGCAAACAAATGCCGCACAGATGCCCATGTTTGAACATGCTGATGGGCATAGACAATAACATCGCACACACACACACACACACACACACACACGCACACGCGCGCACACACACACACACACACACACACACACACACCCCAATCGGTGGCACACAGACCAATCGGTGGCACACAGACAAAGACTGTAGCCACACCATTCAGGAAGGGCCAGTGGTGCTCTTTCTGACAAGCATGCTGTGTGTGTCCTCGCTCAGTCTGGGCTCACAACCCAGATACACAGCAGTGACACCACACTTTTATCTCACAGACACACTGGACAGATTAAGAGGACTTTCGCCAGTTTGATATGCAGGCGAAGGTGGGGATGTGTTTACAACCGTGTTTAATTGCCTTGATAATTGTTTTTGAAGTACACGGATTTCTACACGGATATTTGAAGGCAACGCTTTTAGTCTCACTTGAAACATTATAGTAATAGTAGGGACATAAGGCCCTGTAGGCTCTGTGTTGCATTTATTTAACTTATTTCAGGTATTTCGTGCTTTTATTTAGAGCACATTGTGATGAGTTATGGCTTGGCCGTGCCTATAATTCTGACAGGATGGATGACAATTATGTTGACAGGAATGCTGGTTGTTGCCAGATGGCACCTGTGAACGCCATTTTATGTATCCTTTGGATAACCATAAAACAACCGAACTTATAATATGACATAATTGTTTTGTTCAAATCATCAATGCCAGTGTGTCAGGATTTACCCCGTCAAACGTTCATTTGATTTAGTTTATTTAAAACTATACAAACAGCCCATTTTAAAGCTGCAGCAGAAAAACAAAATGGACCAGACCTTTTTGATTTACAGTTTGGAATGAATGAAGTGGGATTATTAAAGTTGTGTAAGAGCAACCTTTTCATTCAGAAATATCTGAACTCTGTATACATTTATGGGTCGAAATAAGAAATGAGTAGTCAGCGAAGACTAATATTTTAGACTAATGCATAGAAACACTCTACATCAACCAAACTAAACGGGATGTAGGCCTCACTCTTCTGCCGTCGTTACCTTTCAGACTCTGGCAGGCCATTGCCTACATACAGTACGTCCAGTTAGTGATACAGGCAGTGGTTGTTGTTATTCGAGACATTCCTGCTGTTGGGTTGCATCATCATCTGTGGCATGGTGGCGAATTCTAGCATGTCTGTCACCCAACCGACTCATCCCACAGGCGCTATCAGTGCTCAGCCTCTCACAGGCATGCATGTACACACTGTGTCCCACTCTCTTAATCCCCCTTTTTCTCTCTCTCTCTCTTGCTCTCCCTTTGCTTTACCTTTCCTGCCCTCCCTCCTCTCTCTTCTCTGTCTTCTAGGCTATCAAAGGCCGTGGAGAGTATTATCACCCAGAACCATCCTCTCCTTGGCTAGGCTAATGCGGCCCGACCCCCCCCACACACACACACACACACACACACACTCACTAATACGCACATACAGTATATACACAGAGCGAGAGAGAGCAACCTTATCCTTATCAGCAGCCGCTGTCAGACCCACAATTAATTTTGTCATTAACTGCATCCCATTACTCCCACTGCTGTTGCAATGCCATGACGTCTCACCCTCATGGATGGAAGACACTGCCAACACACATGTATTATGCTCTTACACACACACACACACACACAAACAAATGCCAATTCTATCTCATTCATATCTATTCACGCTGACATCTATTTACATCCTAATGATGGAAGTAAATCCCCAGTGCGATCAAATGACCTTTCACCCCTCCTTGCGAGTCACTGTGAGCACGTTCAGGTCTGTGTAGCCAATCTGCCACCAGAAAGGGAGGGATGAGAGGGGAGGGGTGATGGATAGGGATACAGACAGGCATGGTGAGAAAGAACTGAAGAAATAAGAACAGAGAACCAAGGGGGTTATTAAGTGATAAGAAAGCACATGCCACAGAGAGACAATGTGAGAGAAATGGAGCTGGAGTCCTCACACATCTCCATTTTTGGAGTGGTGATGTGGTGCTGCAGCTCCTGGGCTACACGGGGACCAGCGGCGAAGCTGTTTACTAGACTCGCCAGCTCATTTACTTTCGAAGGAAACCGCTTGTGGCCCAGCTCCGCTCATGCCTGATACCGATTTCCCTCCTGCTGCTCACCCTTGTCTGTCTCTGCAGCTCTCTCCCCATCTCGCCACAATGATCTCTGCCACAGCAGGCTGTGGTGCAGAGTAACCCGACTCCATTTTGAAAGCCAATTGGTCTTGTTAGGACTTTCTGACTTGTGGAGAAAGTGATCTTGGCTTGGGGGCAGAAAGGGACAAACTCCCTTCTCCCAACTCACTTCCAGAGTTTGCCTACCAAATAGAGCAGATTGTGTTATTGTTTTGGAATAACTCATTCATGTTCCACTGCCATTCTGCTTATCTTTTTTTCCTCAAGCCTTAGTTAAGTTATTTCTCCCTCTCTTGCATAATATTTCAGTTTTCCTTCCTTTTCTCTGTCCCCTTGCTAAATAAATTTTGCTTGCGGTGCATTCTGTGGTTTTGAGTGAGCTGTGTGGGTTGGGTATTGTGTGCTCATGGCTTATGGGTTCGAGTCTGGTTCACAGCTTACGATGCTGTTTAGATTATCCCCGCATCATACTGGAAATGATACAATGCCGCGGTGTCCTGCTGGTGCATTTGGCTCAGGCTTGTACATATTCCCTGAGACCCCTGGTGTTTGAATCAAACCCACTTGTCTATTAGTTAAACTAACTACTACGTTTTAGGAATGTGTGATGTGATTTAGTTGTTTCACAATATTAGGATGAAAGCAAAATGGCATGCAACCATAGAACAAATAATTAAGATAAATATGGCCCCTGAAAATTCCCCTCAGAGAAATGGTACCTTTTTTATTTTTTTTTAAAAAGAAATGCTCATGACTACCAGTGCCAGCTGACTTAATGGGCACTACACAGCATCCCTTAATCCATGCTTACTCATGTGAGTCTAAAATGTATAATATACTAGGGTGCCAGCCTGTACCCCTGTCGGTACATCCCCATCCCCTGTACCCTTATCATGACACTTCCTAGAATACATTTGCCTCTGTCTGTTATCTCTACTACTTCTCTTTGTCCCTCACCCATTCTCCTTCACAATTAGTCACCTTCTATGTTCTACACACACACACACACACACACACACACACACACACACACACACACACACACACACACACGTGTGTGTTTAGTACCTTTGCCCCTTCTTCCCCCAACCCTACCCCTAATTCTGTCTCTCCCTCTGTCCTCCCCACCCTTGCCCAGGGGGCTCCATAAATATCATTTCATCCCACGGAGCCGCTGACACGCTGCAAAGGGCCTATGATAAATAATTCACTCCCTTGGTGCAGGGCAGGCAGACTCCCCTGCTTAGGAATTCAGCACGAGTGTGTGTATGTTAGGGTGGAGGGGGCTTGTGGTGTGGGTGTTAGTGGGGGGTTGTGTGGCGATGATAACACACACAGACGTACAGAGTATAACTTCTACTGCCTACTAACACACAATTCATTTTATATGAGCAATTGAAATAGTTTAGCAGAGGGTGTAGACTCCATCAGTTCTCAACATTGAGCTTCCCTCACTAGCTAGTGGTCAAGCAAACTAAAATGTATTGTTCTCATGCATCCCTTGGTTTTGTGTCCTCTACAGTACTTACTGTATATCTTGGCCAGTGATAAACCAACATCCCACCTCCCCAACTGTCATCCCCAAAGACCGGCTGTTTCTCTGTCCCTTCCCTTTTTTTTTTACCCCCTCCATCTTCCTGCATCTGGGGGATTGTGAACGGACCATCACCTGCCCTCTTAAAGTACTGGCTCCCTGATTTATTGATGATACTTGGGATTATTAATGCCAATTGCCTCCCTTTTGGCTTACTGAGCCGGCATGAGCGCCAACCCTCCCAGTTATCTGAGGGCCGAGAGATGGTAGAGGCAGACAGTGAAGGAGACAGTAGATGGGCTTTTGTGGAAGCTTTGACTCGAGTGGGAAATCAACACCAGTCGGCTTCAGGCTGGGGTAAGGCAAACACTGACAGTCAGACACTTTTCATTTTGGTAGTTTTGATTTTTTTTTTGATTTTTCTTTTTACTTTAGGGGGATGTGAGATAGTATAAAGTTAAATGAGTGACAGATGGGGAAGGAATGTAGGCACTGAAACTGTTTTTGTCGGGCGGTGTGTGTGTGTGTGTGCTTCCTCATGCCTGTCTGTGTCCTATGGGGAGTTTTTGTGTGTACCTACCGCAGTATTTGTGTTTGGCATTAGTCTCTCACTGTCTTGTCAGGAGCTTCTAATCCACGGGTTCACTTGCGTACATAGTTAACAGTTAATATAGGTAACAGTTAGGCTTGTGCTAGTCTATATCCACGACGTTCCACTTAGGGATTGCGCCGTTGCCGCTGGGAATTCCGCCGGATTTCACTCTTTTCGACCGGATGTCCGGTACCTTCCGCTTTCTTTGTGTTGAAATTTTGAACACGATTTATGAGGACTGGCAATGCGAGACTAGCCTTGTGCCGATTGGCGATCAGATCGTACATCCACCATTTGAAGGAATGATCGGCGATTGGGGTTTCCTTACGCATATATTAAACACTAATGTTTATTTTCTGGTGGCGCGGTAAGTCCGCCCGCTGAGCCACATAAATCAGCACGAGTGCGGAGTGAATTTTAAATCCTTAACGGTAATTACAAAGCAGTTTTCCCTCTCTTTTCTATGGATCTGACACCTGATTGGCTGTGCTTCTTTCAGACAGTGGCCAAGCCTCCCCGGCTTCTCGGCCGCTGCCAGAGGCCGCTACATTAGATCAGTCCACACCGATTAACGTTACCGGGGGCTAAGATACAGCAGTTAACAATCGAGTTTCGCCTCCAACACAACGAATAAACTACAGTTATTACATGTACAATTATCACATTAGGAGGCAGAGGAACAGCTAAACATTTGACATGCTGATCAGCAGAGAGCCGGAGAGAGAGAGGGAGAGAAGCCTCCGCTAACTGCTAAACTGAAGTAGCTAACAGAGCTAACAACGGGTTAACAACTGTGGGATTAGCAAGAAAGTCACTAAAAGGAGAGCGCTATGAGTGCTTGAGTAAACTAGTGTAACGTTAGGTTTAAATGTAAAGTGGATAATTAGCCGCTGTAATGAAGAATGGGACAAAAGTAACTGCGTCGAGCTACCGAAGCAAAGCGCTATCAAGACACAAGCATGTCAGCACGTCAGCCAATCAGGAGGCAGGACAGCCGAGCCGGTGTAGCCAGTTTCATTGATGATAGTGAAAGCCACTCTGTATACCATAATGTCATGTCCAATGACGTGTTCAATGTAGCCTGTCAGACTGACCATCAGATCGCCTACCTGCGGTCTTTAGTAACCATGATTGAATGATTTGAAAATGTTAGCGATCGCCCAAGCCTGGTAATAGTTGGCATTCGTCGGCCGTAAATTTAGATTCCCCCCCCCCCCCCCGAATAAATGGACCTCCTCCTCTGTGTGGGTAGCCCATTGTTTACCAAGTCATATAATATAGATATACATTTTGCATATCAATAAATGTCATGCGATGATTACTTTTTGAGTTCCTTCTGATTCTGTGTCACTTGAAACTTCATTTTGTCTTTATGAAAGCTAGTGAGTTCAAGTGTTCTTGCTGATGAAACACATTATGACAGCTGCACAACTTCATCAACTGGGTCGTCGCAAAGCCTGGTTACCAGCGTGCCCACTTAAAGGGATGATTTATAGTGATTTCTGTAGCCAAGCCTGCAATCTCAGGTTTGGATTTTGTTGCAGCAGCAACCCTTGTTTGCTCAAGATCCTGACCACTATCTCTCCCAACTCTTTGTGCTAACAATAGTGTTTTCTTGTTTGTCTGAACCTTGAATGAGTGCTACTTCAATAACACACATGCACTGCAGGCCCACTCGCACCACAGAACTGCTGTAAACAAATCTGGCAATAGGAAGAACTGACTTGCACTGTGGCTGCAAGAAGGCAGAGGCCACTAATGTTTAGCGTCTCATCTTCACCCTCCGCCCATTATAATGGATGCCAAGGAAGGAGAAGGGAGTCTTGGATTTGATTAGCCTCAAGCTGCAGCGTCTAATTGCCCCTTCTACAAAAGCCATATTGAAATGATTTATTCATCATCAAGCTCCAAACAGTCCCTTGTAATAGGCCGCCAGAAAATAGGATGCTCGATCCTTGCTCCCCTCCCGTGCACTATTGTCTCTGTCGTAGGAGAGGATAATGGGCGTGATGTTTCCATGGCTAGCAGGATGTAGGTTGATGTTTACAGCTATAATAATGGAGGACATTACTGTTGTAAAGCATTCAGTGTGTGTGTGTGTAAGAGAGAAGGCTATCTTGGCACAGTGGAGGGGCACTGCCTCTTATGCTACTGCTGTGCCTGCTCTATGCTATTGTTGCATCTGCAGGGTTTGTGAAAAGCCTCAGACCATATTAGATATACCGTTTCACACCTCATAACGTCATGAACAACTGTTGTTCGTGTGTGTGTGTGTGTGTGTGTGTTCATATTTAATTAGCATGAAGAAAAATGTGCTTATCCTTGCCAACCCTCAAAGGTTGAATTAAAAGCAAATGACATACAAATGCCATACATCTTCAGCTTTAGTAGACTACTTGAGCCAATCCCCTTTTTGATCTCTAAGCAAAGCAAGTTTATTTAAGGCTTTCGCCTGAAAATGTTCTGGAAACTTTTAATCTCTCAGTTCTTAGCATCTCTGCATCGGTCTGCTCTTATCCCTTATCCAAGAACACACCAGTGGGGCCACAATCGCTGTCAATCCCAAGCAGTAGAGCTTCTTACTTAGTTAAATATGCCCTTTTAAAGAACCCTTTCAGCTTAGCTTTTGACATTTAAGCATGAGCAGGCAATGGCGTTAAATATGGGTTAGAAGTGGTGGACAGTGGTAGGTTTGACTGGGCAGCGTGAAACTGATGAACCGAGTTTCATATGGAGCAATGCCTGTATCTCGACTACTTCCACTCTTTCTTCTTAATCTATCCTCCTGGACGACTGTAAGTCACCTTGATGTCACACGAAAACCGAACAGCCTCTCAGAGGATCAGTTTAACACCTAAGCAAATCGGCTTTCAACAGAGTTATATTAATATGTTATTGCCCGCCGGCTAGCAGCAGGTTAAATATAGGATGCCGGTGGTGTGGGGCTATTGAGGTGACCCTGTTACTATTCAAAGGGAAACAAGAACCTGAGCATGTTGGCTTAGTTGACTTGCTTAGAACGCCTCGCATGTAGGCCAGTTGCGTGTCCTGTTGTGCACAAAGACTGGCCATATGTAGTGTCACAAGGTTGGCTGGCCCGGCGGCGTTTCTATCCTGATGGCAGCATAACGCAAGCAGTCTGCCTCAGCCCCGCAGGCCAGTGTGGAATGGAGTTCAGAGAAATGGCTTGGGTTTACCCTTTTATTATCATCTACTGCTGTTTCTATCCGACTCCTCGCTATCCGTCTGCACTGTGGAGCTCTGCTCCTGTAGGCCAAGTTTAATGCTATTCCACAAGCCTTGACTTAATCCTCAAAAAGGATTGTTCTAAGCCTTAACAAGGTAATATCGGTTAAACAGATTGCTCTGGTGCACAATCGGAGCTACTGTAATGTGATTCTTCAAATCCTTGTAACCTTCACAGGTCTACTGATTGTGCTACTGTTTTTGAATTATTTATAATAGATTTATTATATATTTTTTTCATTCTTAAAAATGTACTATTTACTCTTCTGTTTGACAAAAATACTTTTAATATATTTTAAAGGTAATTTTAGCCATGTGTACTATCCCATTCAGTGAATCCTGTGAATGTGCTGAGAAGGAGCAGAGGATACGAGGGGTGATAAATGCTTATCAAATTGGAAGTGTCTCCCACCATCACATTACTGCCTGGAGAGGCTCCATCATCACAGTCTTAGCTGCCAAGTTTCAAAATGCCTACAGAGGAAGGAGTGGAGGCTAGAGTGTGGTAGCAGGCGATGGCGTCCTTTTACCTTGAACTAATAAATCGTGTTATTACTGAGGTCCTTCCTCAAACCTAGTATGGGATTTAAATGAGTTAATTAAGCAAGACCACATGTTATCATACATCCAACATTGTTTTTTCGTTCACACGTTAAGTAGTAAGTAGTTATATTGAGACCGGTTTGGGAAAAAAAATATTCACATGGCCTTTCTTGGTGATCACTTTGCTCTCCTAAACACAATGATAGAAAAATAACAGGAATCATGGAAAACGGACCACTGCAACATTCAGGGTTTACATCTTTTACCTACTTTTACCACGTCCACATGTACCCCACATGTAATTTTTTTTACATGTATTAGTGTGAGCAAACTCCTAAAAAAACATGGAAACTCCATAAGTAGAAAAAGATCTCAGACTAGGAGGCAGTTCACTGAGGAGTGATGGTTAAAGTCTGTGATTAGGAAACATGGTTGTAGTATGCAGCGTCCTGATTGGTGGAAAATGCTTGCAGAAAGAAACGGCTGCTCTCAGGTAAGAATGTCACTGTCAAAGAGGCTGAAGCGAAAAGTTGACGCGGAAAAGCCCAGCTTTAATGATGAATGGACAGATAAGCAGGCTATGCATTCGTCATGTTTGCCTCATTTGCAATGAAACGATGTTGTTGCAAAATAATACAACCATCATCATCAAGAATGAAGAACGCAAACATAATGGTCGTGTCATTCACGTGCATATTAAGTAGCCACATGTATATGTGTCCAAATTTCAAGATTCCCGGCAAACTAAGAAACAGTTAGACTACAAACCGACAGCTTTTGTTTCAGCTTGTTTGTAAAAATTCTCTATTTGCAGAGTAGGCTAGAGCTGTGTTTGCGTAAAACAGCGCGGTGGACTGAGCAGACAGAGCAGATAGAAATATGCTTTCTACATGTTTATGCCGGTCTACACAGGTGAGTGCATTGATAAGTGTTGACTTTTTACTCACAAAGGTTTTATTGTAGCCTACTTACAGTAACGAGACTAGCGTGAGTTGATCTGCCCCAGCGGCCGTTGGTAATCCTCCTCTGCATCGTTCCCAGTCAGGTACTGCGTGTTTTAACGCACACACATCTCGGCTCAGCTGTGTGTGTGGAGCGCAGGCATCGCTGTACAGAATCCCGGCATGTGAATAGAGATGCAAATACAGGGGGCTGGGTTTGTGCTCTACCTGTGTAATGTTACCTGCTGTAAATGCTTGAAATGCTAAATAACAGAACGCATTTTTTCCTCTTTACATTTTCTGAATTCGTGATTATTCTGCGGGCCAGACTAAAAGCTTTGGCGGGCCAGGTCTGGCCCGCGGGGCGCCAGTTGACGATGGCTGGTTTACAGGATTCGTTTGGACGACCGGCCAAAACGATGCAAAACATGTGCGTGTACACCAAAAAGCGCTTCCGTGTGGATGGCCCATTAATTGCACTGGAAAAAAAGCAACTGATAGGAAATGAGAAACGGTTTGACATAGACCATGAACTATCCACCTAATGCATGCCATTTATTTGTGTGATTAGTGTCAGCTTTTTAACGTGCTGGTTTTATTTGGCTTGAAACGGGCACAGAAAGACGAGGGCCACATTGATTCGGAACAAGCCATATCGGCCGGTTAATGAATCTGGTTAATTGACTGTGTAAGGGGGTGCCGTAACAGTCAGACAGTTAAGAGATACAGCAGCAGCAGCCTGCAGAAGCCAGCCAGCTCATCTGTAATTACGTCACTCTGCTCTTATTGATTCTGGTCTTCTCTTGATGGCACGGCACCGTCACAATTATTGTAAGCAGAAAAAGGTTTGTGTCCGTGATCATGGCAGCCATTACTGCTCTATCATGGGCATTTGGATGTCTTGACACTCTTGTAAAGTGATTAGCATCTCCGCTAAGAGTGCAAAAGGGTCCCGTTGGGCTTTGCACCCCCCTCTTTCCCTCAGGGAGCTCAACTGACAGCTCTGTGTGACAGGTAGAGACAAAGAAATTCCCCAAAAGAGAGTGCGGACTGCTGCGCCTGGGAGACTCCTCCATTCTGCTGTTCCTTTCCTTGTTCCTTCTCTTACAGGTGAGATAGTGGCTTTCACATCACAGGAAATGAGTCGTGGAGCTCCCTACCGCGCGGCAGTGAAATCCATGGTCCTTGTTCTTAAGCACATATACGCCCACTCGCACACAGACAGCTTGTACAAACAGTGTTGGAGACATCTCCCTGTGTACTGGCAAGGCTCACCAGGAGCTGCCGCCTCCTCACAGCTCTTTTTCAGATCATCGCCACCTCACGGTGGAGATTTGATTGCCCTTGTGATTTCTCTGGATCCCAAACTACCAACTGAGTTACAGAACACCCCTTCCTGTACTATCCCTAATCCTCTTTGTTCTTTGTTTGTTTGTTTGCTAGTAGATTTATTCTACTTGTATGTACTCCTAGGATACTACCCCATTCTATTGTACCGTACCTGCCCATCAGCTCCTTTTTCTTTCCTTTTCACACATTCCCTCCGTCCTTGCTTGCTCCAGCTCAATAAGCAAACAAATCCCACTTCCTCTTGACATTCGGCTCCGTCGCGGTGATTTGCTGTGGTTGTCAGGTCGAACATTGAGCGACATTGTGGCCCCTGTCAACAAAAGAAGGGCCCCGGAAGCCAGAGGGGCAGCGTTATTTGTGCGTAGGGTGGATTATCTCCCCCCACACGGCATTCTGCCTTTTCTCATTGTCTGGCGCGTAACCGGCATGAAGCATGCCGATGCCAGGATGGCTCCCTTGTGGCATCCACAATGCCTGCCATGTTTTACCCAACTCACTTTGGTAAAGCTGGATATTACACACATGGCATTATTATACAGACAACCATGTTCTACCATGCTTTTGCTGGTATCCTTGTCTCACTGGTCCTCTGGACAATGTCCAACACCAATTTCTTGATTGAACATTGGGTGAGGAGGGAGAAGGCAGGAGAGGATCCCTTCCAATGTCTCATCAGGTGACGTTGTTGGGAGTACTGTCAAGGATGTGAAGCCACCGAACATATGTTCCTGTGTTTCACGCGTTCATCATTGCATGTAGGGCTGCACAATTAATCAAATTTTAATCACTATCACGGTTTTGGCTTCCCACGATCAAATTCACGTAATCGAGCGATATTTAAAATCCTTCATTCCGTTCATAGAACGCTCTGTATCAAAGTTTTTTTTTTTTTTTTTCAAAGCTCCGTAAACCACTCTCTGATCACGTGCCTCCATGAGCCAATCAGAGTTGTTCCCTGCACCGCGCAGCCTACGTTTAGATGTAGACAGTCACAGAGGACAGAGTAACATGTAACCCATCCTCCACTACCCTGATTACACCCTGCTGAGCCTCAGTTGGACATTGTAATCAATGGCGCAGCAGGTGCTTTAACCCTCATTGACACAGGTAGAGTTGCCTGTACACACAACCCTATATGCAATACTTTTGAGCACAGAAATTAGACTTGTACACCATACACGCTGCCACCGTACACAGTGTTTGTTTAACAGTGGGTAATGAGATGCAAATGATCATGCATGAGGAACTGGGGACCCCAAGCCACAAGGGAGAGTGTAGGGGGGAAGGGATGTGACACATGTGTTTGCACGGTGGGACATTTTTAGCTGGTAAAGCCAGCAGACAAACAGATTTCACGGCAGGGAACAACACGACGTGTCAAAGGTACCATGCCAAAATGGGATATCACACCCGTCTATTGGTGGGAAAGGGGAGACATGGTGCCACTGGGTGCTTTCCACACCTTACAACATTAGACTTGGATAGCTGGGCTGGTGGTATTGAGGCTGTGACTGGGGGTACAACGGACCAGGAGAAGCTATGCAAATGTGGATGTACTGGGAAAGTAGAAGGCTCGTCACCTTCTTTACTACAACACAGTAGCTGAAGGATAACAGGCTGTTCTAAATAGGGTGTTGGCTTTTTATGTGCTGGCTTCTCCATATGAAAAAGAAGGTGATGAAGAAGAGGGGTAAAAGGGCTGCAAGTAAGGCAAAACACCATAAAACCACAAAATGTCAAGCATGAACAGAAAATGTTTTAAAGCAACACCAAAGATTTTGTACCTTTTTTTTTTTATAAATGTTTCCAAAATAGTTTCAGTGGTTCATCAACTCGTAACGGGGTGAACGGCACTTCTGCATTCGCTTTGCGGCCCTCTATCGGCTTAAACCGCACTATGCAAGTTTGCCAGATCGGGTAGCAGAGCTGTCGTTCAAATACGATAACGTATTCGAAACGGTAATGGACAATTCCGCTTCCAACCTGTAGGGGGACCGAACAGGGAAAAGTGCTTTGGTGTTGCTTTCAGTGCTGATTTTTACACATGGAGTTTGATTTGCATGGGTAGCATGTACATGCAAAGCCAGGTAACCGTCTAGCCCAGGCCTGAATTGGTGTTGAACCCAGTGTCAGTGTGTATAACACAAAGACTTTTTATGTTTCTATATGTGGAGTGAAATTGTGGAACGGTTTGAGTACATTGTTAAAGAACGTGTTAAATATGATATAAATACTTTATGATGTAAACATTGACCTATTCATGATGATTATTAAATAGTAGTAGAAAAGGAGGTAGGATTAAATAAGCTTTTGCTTCTTCCTATTCCTTTTCGGACCTTTTTGTTTCTGTGTTTTTTTATTTTTTTTATTATTTATTTTAAAATGTTCGAAATAAAGCATTCATTCATCCATCCATCCATTCAAGTGTTGGTTGTGTGGGCTCACAAGTTAACTTTGTCTAATCTCCCAGACAATGGCTGTAATGGTGCGACAGGGCCTTTGGCTTTCAGTGTCACCCATCATCATGCATGCGTAGAAACAGGCTGGCAGCTTGGTGGTTTGGGACCTACTGCAGCGGCAGACGGTGCATTGAGGGGATGAACTGTGCCACGCTGTTTCTACCATAATCTTGTGATGGACTCCAAAATGCCCCCTACCAGTTTAGCAGATATGTGCCATAATTTAGCATATAAACCTGGAACAGTTTCTCTGAAATGTTGACATTTTGACAGCCGTATCAGAGCATTGTTAATAAGATTAAAAGTGCTGCTGATTTTCTTCTCTCATCAGAAACGGTTTACAGTTACACCTGCAGAAGTAACTGTGTAGATTGGTCTGCATGATTATCGGAAGAAAAAAATTATCTTAGCGTCTTTTTTTGCGATCAGGATTTTTGTGGATTGTTTTTTTCTTGATATAGTGCACTTTTTTTTAAATGTATTTCCTCTTATAGCAGCACCAGTTTAACAGTCTTGTCGTCACCACACTGTCTTACTTTTATTCTTTGTTCTCTACTTACAAAATTAAAATAACATAACTAACTAACAACAAACTAATTAATTTGAGGTGTAGCTATACCCAAGGCAAATAATACACTAAATCACACAGCAATTCCTCCCCAATGTTGGGTCGATCTATTCTTTTCCAGTCTTTGCGCGTATAAATAGCTCACATGAGATTTATGTTCTTCTTTCCCATTATAGCTGCCTTTCCATATTGACCTTAATATCAGTCACATTTGTACACATAACATGTCACTGGACACATGTAATAGATGAAATCGTTAAACCACACCGGGATGTCTAGGGTAATTGAAAATGTAACAGACACATACTGTTACTCTGTTGTTTAACCATAAGTTTAGGAAACAAAATTGCAACATACGGCTATTTGTTATTCATTTTCCAGCTGTATTTGAGGGAAGAGAAGAGCACAGAGGGTCCCGTGGGGGCAAATGTTGTACAGGAGTCAGGACATTTGTCTTGATCAGAGCCGTGTCAGACTGAAAGACTAAAGTGTTTGTTTGGTTTCATAGGGAGAATATAAATGAGATCTAATTTGCTGTTTTATGCTTATTTATTCATTTGTTTGATTTTACCTATCATGCCTATTTTTCATGATCTGTAGATGTTTGTGCATGTGGATACACACTCTCAATTGGTCATTGTGTTTTGAGCTACTAAACGGCACAATGTGTTTTAATTAATGTTGCTTATTGGAGTATCTAGTTGTGTGGGCGAAATGTGCGAGATGAGCTCAGTTGCTGAACCAATGTTAACCCTTTGAGTGTGTAGAAGGAGCTCTATTGTTTGTGTTGTGTCACATCTGTTGTGCTGCTTGCGTTCTTTGCGTGCAAGAAATGTTTCATAGTAGGGCTGGGCGATATGGAGAAAATCAAATATCACGATATTTTTGACCAAATACCTCTATCGATAAAGCAACGATATTGTAGTGTTGACTGTTGGTGCTTTCGCAACATATTTACACAATGAGATTTTTGATAGACATAATGACTAAGTGTGTAAAGGCAAATAACAGAACAGTTACAACAGTCTGGGAAGTTCAGAAAATGACATCACTTTACTGTAATGCTTTAAAACCAGGAAACTTATGCCAAATTACGATATCCAAAATCTAATATCGATATATTGCCCAGCTCTATTTCATAGTGCATATGTATGGCTTTCTGCACGCTTTGGCTTTTTGCGTGTTTGTGAGGTGAAAAGTGAAAGAGACTTGGAGACTGGGAAAGAGTTGCTCAGTCTCTATTCCAACCACCTCCCTCCAATTTATAGCTCTTGGAGAGAGATCTGTCTGACAACAGGCCTGTAATTAAAATGAAAAACCTTCTCCAAATGCCCTCCAGAGTGTTTTTTTTTCTTCTTCCTTCTCTCTTTTGATGGGTTGAGGGACGAAAAAGCTTTTCCATCTCCTTGTCGCACTCCTACTCCCCCGCTGAACGTCACTGCTGTTACTCTTATTATTATTGTTATTTGCTTTTAAGTGGAATGTAGTTTATCTAAAGAAAAACATTATTCAATCATCATAATCCCCCCCTTTCTGTCACTGTTAACTACTGCATCACTGACTTCAGCCTGAAGCGTCTTGAGCACGCATGTAGCCGCTTGTCATCACCACGTTGGTCACATACCACTACACATTATAGACTGACATTGAGCCCTTTTGATTGATCTGAAATTATGGTCTGACTGCCTTTTTACGTTAAAATGACGTTACAATTGGACGGCTAATCAATTCCTCCATCAATAACCTCTCTATACAAAGGCCCTGCGGCTCTTGAGCTACAGCTTGCAGGTCTTTGGGTTCAGTAATAAATCGGTGCTAAGGTCCTTAGACACCCATTTATATTTCCTTGATTTGTTTGAGTTTATTTGCCGAGATCTGAGTGATGTTTGTAAGCATTTTTACATTTTCAAACCCCATATTTGCCTTTTGAAAACATTATATTACACTTACATAGGTATATAGTCATAATCCCAATAATCTCCCTTGAAGGAAGTATTTAAAAATGGATAGTCTTTTACAGACTGATATGTTATAGAGCATCCTTTTGTTTTCGTGATGGAAAACGTTTGCCAAAACATCTCCATTAGCAAAAGCAATGGCCGACTTTTATCTCGGAAGTGACTATTAGATGAATATATGCACACTCATCACACCATCGGCTTTCAACACACAATTAGATGGATGCAATTAGATAGATTTTGCTGTAGCAGACGGATGCCTTTGTATTTTATATTGCTTGTTAGCATAGTCACGCGTGTATCTGTGTGTCCTCACTGACACTCTGAAACCACATATAGGTCTACACCATTGTTTACTGCACCTCTGACATGTTCATTTCATTAACTTTTTGGATTTCTCGGACATAGACACAGTCCTCCCACATGTACAGTTTCGGTCCTTCCATATCGCAATGGTAATAATATTTAGTTCATTTATACATACATTCTTGCTGTTTTAAACTTGCTTTTCCACAAAGTAGAAAAGCTGGGATCTTCTAACGGGTTAACCAGTGACCTGTTTAGCTCCTTTTTGTCTCACCATCCTTACATTCTCCTTTGCTGAACGTTGGTCTTCTTTTTTAACTGACCTGCTATTGCCACAAGGGAACAAAGGGCATCGAAGAGTTCTTTCTGCTGTCTGGTGAATCAAAAGATCCAACGTGACTCCTTGGGGAGCATGGCAGTCTGCCTAGGTAACCAGTCTGAGCACAAGTCTGGAAGGAAATCTACAGTTGTAGAAATTCCACTCTGGGGCCATTGTCAAAAATGTAATTGCGCATGGAGATGTATGGTTATTTTCACACGTAACAAACGTGCTCTGGGCCGTGTTAGCACATGTTGAAAGACATTGTTTTTGCATCTAGATCATCATGGATTTCCTTTCTGTTTTTGACCTAAGAACAAAGTCAAGCCTTAAAAAAAAAAAAAAAAAAAAAACCTTCACAATCAAGCTCTGATGGAAAGGAAACGGTTAAAAGCTGCTTTTGGAGGGGAGCGTTTAGACTGCCATGGTGGACCTGCGCAGCCAGTCGACTGAAGCAGGACTAGCCCAGTGACTGAGTCGAGCTGGCTGGCTGCCAGGGGCGCCCCACGCTGCAGACAATACCCACCTGTGTTAGGCAGAGGAGGCAGAGTTTTGTGTGTGTGTGTGTGTGTGTGTGTGTGTGTGTGTGTGTGTGTGTGTGTGTGTGTTATTTTGCACTGAAACAGTCAAAGTGTAGCTCCTCTTCCCCCAGCTCTCCATCCTCTGGCTCTCCAAATGTCTATCAACAGGCTCCAGCTCTTGTTTTGGCTCATTGTGTTGGACTCTAATGTTTGAAAGCAAACTCGGGAGATGAAAATTGAAACTTGTTTTTTTTTTAAGATGACGAGGGCTTACAAATGGACAGAGGGTCTATTGGTTGCTTGTGTATGTCTGTTGAAAGGACACCCCCCCCCCCCTTCACCAATGCCAGACACCCACAGTTGGATGCCTGCAACCCCTCCACAAACGTGCCGGAGGCTAGAGGGGTGAGGGGGGGGTCTCTAGGGGTCTTTACTCTCTGGTTACTGCAAGCAGGCTGCTGCTACTGCAAGATGGTCACCATGGCAACGCTATTTGATTCCTACAACAATGCTAAAGCACCCCCCATCCTCCTCCTCTTCTGAGTCACACACACACACACACACACACGCCTGTGTGATTGGAAGATTACATTGGGGATCACGAAAGAGTGGGCGCCGTAGTTGATAAAAAGAGACTGACAATGCTCATGCAAATTAAAATCTAATCTATGTGTAATTAGAATGTTGTCTGTAAATTAATTATAATCTCATAATTTATACCATTCTTTTTTTCTTTTTTAAATCCTTATTATCGCAATGCATTTCATGTATTTTCCATAGTTTTTAAACTAGAATTAAAAACCAAAGATACACAAACCGGAGACCATGCGTGGATTCGTATGCCGTATCTCAGTCAAACAGGGACTTACAGTGATTGGAAGACGAGCATCTTTTGACATTATTTAATGCCAATAAATATGACATCTGACAGAAGTCGACCATGTCTGAAACATTGCAACCTCTTGTACTTGTCAGCTCAACAGCTTGACAAAGATTTATTGTACAGCAGTGCGGCAGTTACCAAGGCGCTCTCTGGCTGAATTAGTTATACAATAAACAACGTGGTGTATTTATGGGCATCCAGCTCTTTATAAATAATAAATAATCAAATCTGCTGTTAAATTATCAGAGAATTACTCCTGAAAAAAATCTACAATGAATGTCTTAGTAGTTTTTTTTTTTTTTTTATTATATTATCATCCTTTCAGATTAAGCAAAATGGGTATTTTTAGCAGCGTATGAAGCCAGTACTAAATCACACAAAAACCCCTTGAACAGTAATAACACCCCGCTAGTAACATGTTACCCTGCATGGGAGGGAGGGAGGGAGGGAGGGGGGAGAGGGAGTGTTACACCAGACTCTCATCCCACTGACAGTGTCAATGTTTGTTGTGTGGATAGTGCTGCTAAAAGATGTCAAGACATGAAGTCTATTTTACGAAGGCTGTGAGAATCTGCTTTTGCCTGTCCCAGAAAAAAGAACATAGAGGAGAAGTACACTTTGCTGCTTGATTGTCTGAGACAGTACTGTACGTGCTTGAGAGCAATCATTTCTCACCATAATTGTGTGTGTGTGTGTGTGTGTGTGGTGATTTGCATGCTTCACCGTTAAGGGACATGCTGGGGGATTAACACCACCACTGTGCCTGAGCCTTGTACAGTAGTATTCCTCATAGACACACACATTGACACTCAGACAGCTTCTGTGCCCGGTGTGGCCATACTTTGCTACTGTATTTTGAAAGACAAGCATTCCATAGTTGATATGCTGTTTTCAGTCAAACAGTTAGATAAAGCAGTGTGATGTCTACATCCCTTCCAGGTGTCCACATTCATGTACAGTGACACGTCTGCTAACTACTTGTATCAAGATGTTAGATGTCTCGTCCACCCTTATGAGCTGACGAAACACAAGTGGTAATTTGCTCTCAGAAAATGGGACGACGAACTAATTTGAAAGATTTGACCGCTGTGAAAATCAATAGGAAAATCCAGAGCCTGCAAAACAGAAAAGTACTACTGCCATATGTCCACAACCCATCCTATGGTGTGCCCTATGCCTAGCTCCAGGGTGTGGGCAGGAAATGCCATATTGGCCTCCCAGGACAGTGAGATCATTGGCTGGGCCCCGAGGATGTGGACACATGGTCCCAGACTGCCTCATTCTCCTGTCTTAGTCCTTTGTCCTCCTGCTGACATGACAAGCTGTACGCTTTTAAGAACTCTTTTGAACCTTTTCATCAAGCCTTTCACCTTTTTTTAGGATTGATGTCTTTTCTTTGATTGGCTTTTCTTGCCCGCATTCAAAGAATAAATGCTGTAAGGCTAACCGTGAGATGATGTCAGACATGAACACAATACACCTGTGGGTAATGTGGCCATTCAAAGTAACCAACAGCCAGAATAGAGGGCAATTGTGTTAATCACAGCCAATTAGAGGGACAGCTTGTTGCTTCTTACTGCATGTTCAGATTGAAAGCCAAGGAGTATTACCTATATCTTGGCTATAGCTGGATGGCCCTTGCTGGCCAAGCAGGGTCCCTTTTTAATATGATTAGGACGGATTATGGCGTTGTCTGCACATCAAAAGAGCCAGGACCAATTATCGCCCCTGCCTTTCAACACGACAGCCGCTCCTCCTCCCTCCCCATGAACGCAGAAAGAAAAGGGGGAGAAAAAAAAAAACGGAGCCCAAGCGTCTTGTAACACTCCAGAAGCCCCATGCTAATGGATGGATTCATCATTCATTCAGGCCTTTCATGTACAGTATTAAGCAGTGATGGTGCACAGTTGCCAGCGCTTTGGCTAGTCCCTAAAATAGACTGAGCGTCAGAGCTAATTATCCCAGTCCCAGAGGCATGAACAAACAGGTTCATATGACAGAAAATGTGGCGAGCTCTAAGGCAGTTGAAAAGAGTAGGAAACTGAAAACAAGAACTTCATGACTGCAGGTGATGTTTGTGAATATTTGTCTTAATTTTTGATTCTGTTTTTTTCTGCATGCTGTTGTAATCGAGTTTGTGTGCAGAGTAACAGCCGCGACTGTTAGCTTTGCCCTGTTTTGCTTAGGTGCCCATTACCATAATCCCCCATCAGAGCGGGTCTTCTATTAGCCCTTTGTGCTGTCTGTGCTCATGACAGGAAACCAAATGGATGTGGATGAAAGTAGTCCCTGTGCCCCCTCCCTCCCCCATTTTACAACACTTACACACACACACACACACACACACACACACACACATTGCTTTGCCAAATTACTCTCATAGTTTCACTTTTCTCTAAAGTGCCAGAGCGTATGTGCTTAAACAAAGGTGCCCCCTGGATCCCTACCACCCATCACAGGCAGAGTTGGATTCAACCCAGAGTCCTGTCAGGAGTCAAATGAAGCCATTAAAATCCCTTTTTCCCAGTGCCCTGACATTCTTTATTTATTTATTTATTTTTTTGGTGCAGCATGGAGC
The DNA here is from genome assembly GCF_031162955.1 of Sander vitreus. NCBI lineage: Eukaryota > Metazoa > Chordata > Actinopteri > Perciformes > Percidae > Sander > Sander vitreus. The sequence continues at coordinate 13,070,843 of NC_135855.1, read as the reverse complement.
TAACACCTGCACAGAGAATGTGACGCATAACTTTTTTCCCCCCCAGATATCGGTATAGCCTGTTTTTCTTTGTAATAATTGTGTGGCTTGTATCATAGCCTCAATATAACACAGACATCTAACAACTGTCCTTTTCTGCTCAGGGAAATTGTCACTGTGAACTAAGAGGAGATGAGTTTGTCAGCCTGTGGAAGATTTGAAAGACAGGAACAGTATCACTTAATTTCTTCCTAAACCTCTGTCTTCTACATTTTCTTCCTTCGTTTTGTTTTCTTTTTTTCAGAGTAGCTCAAACCAGCAGCACAAAGTGGAGCTGTTACCTGCCTGTGAAGATAATTATGCTTTATGTTCTGAGCTAATTCCGGTGGGCAGACCGCTCCTTTTGTATCGCTGCACCACAGCTGGTCCCAGCGTGTGCACATCCAGCTTTGCTGCAGTGCTTGGTTTAATCACAGAACCTTTGCAAGCCACGGCCATGAATTTCCAAATTCGACGTAAGCAAGCCCCATGTGGGTTTACGCCTTTTGTTATGTTTATCTACAGGACACGTACTGTATGTGTATTAAATGCTTTGGATATACAAGTATATCCACAGCAAACATGTCAGCACAACTGACACCGCTGTGGACGATGAGCAGGTGAACACTCAATCACAATCCCCACAAGCATGTAAACAAGGGCTGAAGTGGCTCCTGCGCCCTACATACTAGCGCCCTGCCTTTTGGCTAACCTGCAGCGGGCGAGGGCAACATTAATAATTTAACCAAACACTCAGACGTGATGGAGGGGACAAGGGAACCCAGTGAGATGCGCTCTGGTTGAGAGAGGCTATTAAATATGAAAACTACTTGTGGTGACTAATAGTATTTTTGTTTTCCTACAGCTTAAATGTCTCGCGTACTGTAGCTTCGCTTCCTCCAGCCTTGAAGAAGGTAAATAGTTTGATCAGGAATGATTAGGCTGGAAGTAACTGCAGTCTGAATACTAATTGACTCTCTGCTCTCTGTTTGCTAATACCTTGGAGCCTACATGGTTCAATCAACTGCAGATGAACTTTACCCTAAATTTAACCTAATTGTGTACAATTATTTTCTTTTAATAATTTAATCTTTTTTTAATTTTACAGTTGCTTACAAATAATCATGCACGCACACACACACACACACACACACACACACACACACACACACACACACACACACACACACACACACCCCCCCTGACTGGGGGCAACAGCTACTTGTATATTTATGGATTCATGGGGTGTTGCTGCATGCTCCATGAAACACACACACACACACACACACACACACACACACACACACACAGGCTTTATTCTTGTGTTGAGGATTAGATGGGTTCAGGGCCAGAGTGCCCCTCTGGTTGCAGCTCTCGCCTTGGCTTGGTGTTTAGGTGGGTTGGTTGGGGGGATGCATGAAACCCTCTGGGGGAAAGACTGCACTGAACACAAATCATTACTGCTCATCAGTTGCTGCCACTCAGCCACCTATTTACACAGCAGCTTGGCTGAGATGTGGATGCACAGACAGACAGACACATACCTCATTACACATCAGGATTGTAGGGAAGAAATGATTGAGAAACACTGTGTTGTAGTTTGTGGGGGCTGAGTGGATCAATACCTCAAGCCAAATACACACAATTCATCATAACGTCAAAGTCTGTTCCCGATCAAGTTTTCACAAATGCTATCAGCGTGCAATTTTCTTTTGGGAGAAGAGTGTCGAGGGAGCGTCAACATGGAGCGTCAACATGGCAGAAAAGTATTGCGTCAGCGATACATAGGCCCCTATCTAATACCTTTTTCCAGTGAATAATTTATGACTGCCATACTACGTAAGCTATATGTAGCATATTAAATACATAATCCTCTCATCTTTTATTGATGCTCCTTTTGATATGAGCCTCACTGATAAGTTTGATAAGAGAGCTTAATATGTAGGCCAGGAAGCAGATTGGACTGCCACATTTGAGCCAATAGTGATGAAACTTCACCCAAGCCTGATTGATGTTGCCGTTTGGTTCAGAAGTGAGGACTGGTAGGGTTGTAACTCGGACCAGATTGCTCAGTTTACGATACACTGTAAACACTTGCACTTGACTGTTTGCACACCTTGGCTGGCGTATAAGAGGGAATTTCAGCTGCACTCTGATCAAATCTGCCACAGGACATATCTGTGTCAAGTGCTCATGGCCTCTGCTTCCTGTGTTTTTATTGTGAGCGGGACGGATACATGCAGACAGAAAAGTGGGAGGGTGAGGGGGGGGGGGACTCCCTTTGATGGGCTAAATCTCTTGCTTTGTGGGCGGTAATACGCACACACACACGCGCACAAACACGTGCACACAATCACATCACACAATGGGGCTAAGATACAATCCGCCAGTGTACAGGAAATGGGTTTTATCTATCTAACTCGATGATGCTGAGACACACCAGCAATTGCACAGATAGCACTGTTTTGTCAGCTGAGGACTGCCAAATTGATTCTGATAATATGGTATAATTGCTGCAGACAAATGAGCTACCACCGAGCAAACAAGTAATGTCTCTCTTTTTTTTTTTTGTGTGCTTTCGTTCAAAAGTCTTCAAACCAACATGACATCACGACTTCGCGTAAACATACACGCCCACTTAAGCCAAGTGGCGTGTTATGTGTACGCATTTTGAGCGCCGTGTACAGCGACGGGTTGGGTTTAGGAAAAGAAGAACCGGTCGGGTTTAGGAAAACAAGAAAGCTACGGTTGAGTTAAGGTGCTTACACACCAACCCGACGGCCGACCGTCGGCAGAAAAGGCAGTCGGACTGATCAGTCGGGTCCCTGAGATCCAAAAAAATGCCTCAAAACACACTGAGCCGACTTGAGCGTACGCTCTGCGCGTGCGCGAAACGTAATACTTCTCCATAGCAGCAGGCAGCGCTTCTCTGTGTTGTTTCCCAGAAAATGAAAACCGACAGCTGATTGGATGAACGTGTCACGTGGTTCTTTTTTCTCTGGAAATTCACAGCCAGACTGTCATGGCGGCTTGTTCAGAATACGATCTCATATTGTACTGAAATAGTTCACCGAAATGTGTTTCTGAAAACATTTTAAGCGAGAAATAAGCCGTGCAGTTGCTGAATCCGTCTTCATTTCAGATCGACGAAGGTCGGTTTAAAAGATTTTCTTCAGATTTTGAGAGGCTCATCCGCTCGCCATTTCCGGGTGAGTCCCGACTGCCCTGTCTCCGACTGACATGTCTGGTCGGCCAAAATGAAGGCCGACGGCTCCTCGGACGGACGACGGCACGGAACACACCGAACAGACTCGAGACACCGACCTCGCCAGACGGTCCGACGGCCGATAATCGGCTCCGTGTGTCAGCGCCCTTAAGGAAACGGGACACGAAGGAAACGTGACACACGAAGGAAACGTGACACGTGGGACACGAAGGAAACGTGACGCGCGGGACACAACACCACCCCGACCAACCCCCCTACGTGGATTCTCCCCCTTTCATACTACTCTCTACGGGGTAAATTCACACGCAATCGCAAGGTAATATAAGTCAGTGGTGGCCAAACGGCGTTGATAAATGCGCTAAAAAGCGAGTATACGTCTTGATAACACGCCAAACACTGGCATACGAATTGGTGTGTCATACATACGCCACTTAATGGGTCTGTTCAAACAAAAACTCATGGCTGCAAGCAGTGTGTTAATGCTATAAATATATCTAAAGCAGTTACAGGTAGTTTAGTGAAACTAGTTATTTTGGCAAAAGCTATGTTTACTAGTCCTAAATAAGGAGTATAAAAGTTAGACTGCTGCTACTACTCTCTTTGATTTTGACCTCAAGAACTTCACCAAGACATGAAGTCATTGTCTGTTAGCTAAAAGGGCAAGGTGACATTTTCCAGCTAAATTCAATTGCTGGTTTTATCTTTTAATCAGAAACATGTTGTCTGTAAATCCAGATAGTGTAGGCTTAAGAATGAACACACACCTTGCATTGTATACTGTGATATTGTTGGGGAAACGATTGGACAGTAAGAAATGATACCCATTGTGATTGAATCACTCCTTCCTTTTGTGGCTGCTGGGACACGAGGCTCTTTTTTTTTTTTTTTTCCATTCTGCTCTTATCTGAGCCACAGACTGATTGTGGCCACATAGCCTTCTTTTTAAACAAATGAGACAATTCTTTTCCTCACTCGTTGAGATGCACACACACAAGCACAGTGAGTGACATTCACCTTGTTTTGCCCTGCTGGATTTTTTTCCTTTTGTCTTGACTGCACAACAAAAAAAGCTATCACTCTCTTGTTAGCAGATCACTGCGCCTCTTCCTCACCTGCAATATGATCCACATTAGCATCCACAACAGCCTGGGCAGCTCCTGCTGTCCGAACCGACAGGACTGAGAGCAGAGATAAGCTGTAATGAGTTGTTAAGCCTCTGTTGTGCAGAAAAAAATAAAGGGGGGAAAAAAGCCCTTCCATGCTGCAGTGTAAATGGGGTATCAACACAGGTCACATGCATGTATTTATGTCCAAATCAGTCCCTGACCAACAATACTGACTTTGTGAGGCTGTGTGGTGATGCGTTCCTTTGTTAATGGGTGATATTTATGCAATACTTCACCTCCCGTTCATGCCACCAGCGCCACAACATCCTCCAAGCGCTTTTGTTGTAGTCTACCCTTGGAGACTGGCACAGGCCTCACACTCGGTGTTGGAGCGCGAAGAAGAGAGAGAGAGGCCGGTTGCAGGCGAACAAAGGTGCAAACAAAGAAGTGTAACGGTTGAGCAGAAGTGGTCGAGCTGTACGAAAATGCATGTACGAAAAGCGAGACCTGCTGAATTGAACAGAAATACGGTCCCAAAGGAATGCGAGAGAAAGAAGGAAGGCAGGGATCAACAGATAGCATCAGCACAAACAACTCGCTCCCAATCATTCTGCTTTTAACTCTGCATCTTATCTTAATTCTATACACTAACTTAACACCAACACTGCCCATCCTTCAAATAAGGTTGTTTTCCGGACACATTACAGATATTGGTACACCTGGTCAGTTCTGTGTTTGGACAGAGAGCAGGTATGTAGGTCTAGGGCTGCAACTAACGATTATTTTCATAGTCAATTAATCCGTTGATTATTTTCTCGATTAATCGATTAGTTGTTTGATCTATAAAATGTCAAAACATGGTGAAAAATGTGGATCAGTGTTTCCCGAAAGCCCAAGATGACGTCCTCAAATGTCTTGTTTTGTCCACATCTCAAAGATATTCAGTTTACTGTCACAGAGGAGAGAAGAAACTAGAAAATATTCACATTTAACAAGCTGGAATCGTACTCCTTTTTTTTTTTATATATATAAAAAAGACTCCAACTGATTAATCGATTATCAAAATAGTTGGCGATTAATGTAATAGTTGACAACTAATTGATTAATCGATTCATCTTTGCACCTCTGTGGAGGTCCCTGATCCCTGCACTTAATGCAGTGAGTAGAACATGTTCTTCCTCCTGGGGCGGCTGTGGCTCAGTGGTAGAGCCCTGGGCAAGACACTGAACCCCGAGTTTCCCCCGATGCTGCGCCATCTACATTTACATTCCTCCTCACCCAAATAGATTTGTAGTAGCCTTTTCTGCTTTGTCATGTTTTGGAAATTGACAGGATACCTGTCCAGAAAAAGATTTTACGAGAGGATTTCAACTCTAAATTGGAAACAAAGTAAACATTACTTTGCTACCTGGTGAACCCAGGTTTTGGTCAATAACTAGTTAGGGGTATTTATTAAGGTATTAATGCTCGGCAATTAGAGGTGTGCAAAAAAAATCGATTCACATTCGTATCGTGATTCAAGCTCTACCGATTTCAAAATCGATTGATAGAATTCCAAAAATCAATTAATTTATTCTACTGCAATCACATGGGAAAAGTAAGTACATTTACATACTGTGAATCTTTTTTTAAGATTGTTTTGGGGCATTTTCAGCCTTTATTTGGACAGCAGGAGACAGGAAAGGGGGGAGAGAGAGGGGGGAAGGACCTGCAGCAAAGGGCCGCAGGTCGGAGTCCAACCCGGGCCTGCTGCGTCGAGGAGTAAACCTCTATATATGGGCGCCCGCTCTACCAACTGAGCTATCCGGGCACCCGTGAATCGTTTTTTTTTTCTTTTTCTTTTTTTTAATCGAGAAGCGTTTCTGAATCGAAAATCGATTTTGAATCGAATCTTGAGCCTAAAAATCGATATTGAATCGTTACATTTTCTGAATCGTGCACCCCTGTTGGCAATAGAAATATATCTGTGGACTGACCGGGGAATTGGCCTGTGTCTGCAGGCTGGATGTGGGAGGTGATGCAAGTGCACTCTTTGTTACAAATAAAGTGCCTCTCTCCAGGAAAAAAATAAATAAAGATGCTTTCATGACTTCAAAAGGGAGCTTGACAGTATTGTACACTACAGTAATAATATCCAAGAGACCTCGCTTTATGCCTCACAGAGCGTCTTCATTTTGTAATCTAACTATGCCCCTGGTGCAAACACTTAACCCCTTTAACCACACTTAACTGCACCATTTTTACTGTACTGTCTTCAGATAGCGTTCCCTTCTGTGCCCCTGCTTCTCCAAGTTGCCCTGGATAGTTTGTCCAGAGTTATTGAAAGTTTTTTTTATTTTTTTTATTTTTTATTTTTATTTTTTATAGGGGTAGCATCCAGTTTCAAGTAAAATAGTAATTGAGTCTCCCTCCCAGTGTTGGCTTACAGGCTTTGATCTCTCCTGTGCTCCAGTGTTAAATGGTTTCCTCCAAATCACTGTGAACATGCAGCGACTAGCTGCTCTTTTATCAGCAGCCCGCTAACAGCACCTCCTCGCCAACCACTTTGAAGCCCCAGACAACTCGCTCTGAAAAGAATAGAAAAAGGAGCAAAGGATGGGAAGTCCTGCATACATACTGTGTATATATACTGCTTATACAAGTCTGTTTTTAAGAGTAGATGTTGTTTTCGAGGTTGAAGGCAGAATGGTGGGATTATTGTACAGAAAGAAACTCTTCAGTTGAGGGTACAAATTGGAGACCATGTCAAGACTTTGGGGGGGGGGGGGTTTCTTTTTCAGAGGGAAAAGAAATTCTATCGTTAATGCTCACATTATAATAATTGGCCAGTGTAATTTTCCGTTAATGTTGGGACTTTAAAAAGGGGGTGACTCAGCTTTCTTGTTGTAATTAGTAAGATTTACAAGCAGATGCTTATCTTAACAAGGGGGAGGAATTGAGATAGTTTGAAATGTTTTTGTGTGTCTGGGGCTGGTAATTGGTAGCAAGCTTATCAGAGGCAGATTGGCCACACTTGAGCGCTCAAAGGCGCCTGAGTCAGAGACTGTGATCAACTGAACGGCTGCATGTGACCTCGAGTAGAGCTGTCCGATGCACACTGCACTTTCATCCCCATCTCTTCATACCAGATGCTGTGCTTAACTGTTACCATCCTGTCAGGGAAATTGTACTGTACCCTTTTATTTCTTTTCTCTTGTGTTCGAAAAGAATGACAGCAGTCAAGGGCAAAATAGGCCAAAGACCCAGACTTTGAAATCCAATACTGATAAATTGCTGGGTGTTTGACTTTGCAAGGCGTACTGGATTATATTGATTTTCTTTCCTCTCTCTCTGTGTGTGTGTGTGTGTGTGTGTGTGTGTGTGTGAGAGAGTGAGTGAGTGTGATAGCAGAAAACCAGGGGCAAGAGAATGCAATATTGTGTTTCATTAAAAAATCTATAGGATATCTCATTACAGCCACATGATTTTCTTTAATATCAGGGTTCGTGGGAATGGGGTGGAGCAGGTGGGTGGCAAGATGAATGTGCTTTCCTGTCTCAGATGACTATCTCATCTGTTGTTCATGGAGAAAAGGGGGAACTGGGCTCAATCTGCCCAGTATGTCGACTACTTCCTGTTCATGTTTGCCCACTGCCTGCTTATTTTACAACCGTATCAGATAACTCATGCATGGCAGAGCTCACTAAAAACCTCTAAAATCCCAAGGTCTAGAGTGAATTTGGCCATTTTTGCAATACATTAGTGTAGAGCTGTACAATTAATTGTCTCAGAAATAATTGCGATTCACAAAATAATGGTCTCTTTCAGTCAAATTTTAAAAAAAATATTTATTTATTACTTTTTTTTAACAAATTAAAGTTTTGAATGAATTCCAGGTACATCTTTCGGGTATATCTCTGTCACGTGACCCAGATAATGTAGTAACACAAATACACAGCCTATGAAGTAAACAACGCCTCCTTATAATCATAAAACATTTTTTCTAACTGTATCCCCCCTTGTCATTTTTGTTGCTATGAACACGTATAGGCTCAAGTGCTAACAACTAGCATAGCTTTAGCTCAATGGTCCGACCAATAATCACTTATATAATTACAATTCTAAACAAAATCAACAATTGGCCTCAACGGTCATACGCCGTAAGACCTTAGCTAATGTTAGCAATTACTTGCAGTGATACAAAGAAACCGCGATTACGTAAAGGAATTGACAATTATGTAATAATTGTTACAGGCCTACATTAGTGTTATCACTTCCATTTTTATTTACCGTATACTACTGATATTTTCCATGCTAGTTCGGTCTTTGTTGAACACACCAAGCAGTACTCTCTGAGCATGTCCCGCCAAAAGGGTTTCAAAACCAAACCGTGCTGTGTGTTGTTTCCTCGCAGTATTTTAAGTGCATACTTTGTCTTAGCACCTGATGGTTTTCTTGAGAGTTCGATTTGAAGAGCATCTTACTTAAACACAGCAGATAATAGCATCTGCCTCCACAGTGAGATTTTTAGTGAGCTTTCTGCAACAACCAGAAAAGGTTAGCCCAATTTTCAAATCCTGACATTAAGTGATGGTTTTAACCTTTTAGTCTGACTGCTCTGCGGGTATCCATTTAGCCCAAGAAATGTGCTGTTTCTTGCTTTTTTTTCCCTTTCCAATTATTCACCATGAGGCAGTGTTTTTAACGTTCTCGCGCACTGTACTCACGCACACTCTCTAAACCAGCTCTCACAGTATGCTCGTCTGTGTTGCTGTCGTCTCAGTAGGCCAATTCTTCAACGTGGGCCTGTGGGAGGCTGATAAGAGGGGGAATTTGAGTCTCAATCAGTGCTCGTTAATTATCATAACCAGGGGAGGTGAGAGAGGGTTCCCCGGATACCCAATCCCTCCTGGATCTCGGTTTCCCTCTCAAACACACTCCTGTTGGAAGCCCTGTCTTGCATTCCATTCTTCAAGTGTTATTTTCCCTGTTTGGGTGTATTTCTATTCTATGTATTTATGTTCAGCCATACTCGAAGTAATGGAACAGACTAGCCAGTGTCATTTTTCCCTCCGTGATCATTTGACACATGTTGATGGCCTTCACTTTGTTGTTTTTATGTATTTATTTATTTACATCAGTGTTATGTTTCCTATGATAAGAGGGCTAACTTGGTAACATTTTCATTTATACATATAGTATAAACCATGGTTTGCTTTAGGGGTAATTGTAAAAATCTTCCTATTTACCCAGTAGGACAAACACTTGGATAGCCTTTGGCCACTGTATTTTTGTTATTTGGATTGTGACAGTAGCCTAGCTTAGCCCAATTAGAATGTTTCAGGCTTAATTAAGAGTTATGTATTTGTGAAGTCTCTAATTCCATAATTAAAAACACATTTTGATTACATATATATCTTGTTTAAATGCGCTGCCATTGCAGATGAATACAAATAGGCATATTTCAAAAACATGGGTTCCAAATGTAATTGTTGTTAACGTTGATGAAAAATGAATGCCCCTCTAATGAGTGCAAGCATGAATCATTCAGCATTGGAGGGCTATTTCCCTACTTTTCAGAGGAGCCGATTTTCTGCTCGCCATTCAATGTGCTTTTCAAACTGCATGCAGGGAAAATAAAAAAATAATCTTTGAGTTCAACTGACTTAGCCTAAGAAAGTAAGAAAACCAAAAGCCAAATCACCCTTATACTTGTAATCTCTAGGCATGGCAACTTTTTAAAATACATAACCAATAGTTTGGGCTAGATCTGGTAGGGCACAGTGGATCATTCAGAAGCTCAGTGATGTCGGAGCTTTGCTCTCATTTAGGCCACTGGGATCCTAAATGTGGACAATGCCTAAGACTGCCCCCCTCCCCCCATCATACACATATATTAATTATCATTACTGTTTTGAATGCACAAATTGAAAGAACTGAGAGCATTATGTTTTACTGGAATTGTATTTTACATTACTTAATGTGACAAATAGATAACATGTATTGATTTATTTTGCCTAGTTCTTCAACTAACACTTAATTTACAATGCTTTAAGCTATTAGTTTTTTGATTTAATCGTTTTACTCTATACAATGTATTAAAACGAAGACCAATGCTGATCACAAACTTTCAGAATTGAGAGTGATGCCTTTTAGATTGCTTATTTTGTCTGAACAAAAGTCAAAGAGCAGAGCACTGGATATTGTTTTCTTACATGCTGACTGAATAGGGGTCATTGTGTGTGGTTATTGGGAAAGAGTGATTAGGTACTCAATAATGACTGTTACACTTTTTGCATGACTAAATAGTAAGAGTGCCATGCCCTAATGAAAACACATTGCACATGGTTGTTTAAATTTTATATTTTGCCGGACTCTTCCACTCAAAAGCATTTGCTAATCTTATTAACCAGCAGACCATTCGAGTAGGATTCTTTATCTGATTAAAGAGAGACTGACATTTGTATTAGAATGCAGTAGTCAGTGAAACCAAAGCTGATGGCGTTGCAGTGTGACCCAGCCCCGCCTGTGACCCTGTCATGTTTTCTCTGGGCCTCCAGAGTTTGACAATGGCAGTGAGCAGACAGGATGACAGAGAACTGCGAGCTTGAAAAAAAATGGATCCTTTCCTCTTTTAATCTGCCAGTTGAGTGGGTGCCAGCGCAGGACAGCCAGTGTGCACTAGGCGCCTCGATCATTTTGTCCATCCCTTTATGGCTTGGCCTCAACCTCTCATTTCATCAACTGCTGGAAGGAACGCTGAGAATACCAGAATCAGTGGCTTGTGGTATCCCTGATTGTAGCTACCTCCCTCGGGCATGTGAGACATTGTTCCTGGCATCAACTCTTAAAAGAAATATGTGACCGACCACACTAACTCTAACAGTTATGTTACAAATCTGAAAGAGAGAGGCATTCTTCTGTCATTAGGGATGTTAACTATCAGTTACACATCAAATATAAAAAGTAATTAAAAAAAGTTTGTTGCATGGTAAAAGAAAAACAGGCTACACAATTACTACTACTACTATTTCTTAACTGCTAGTTAACTTGCTAGTGCAAACTTGTAAGCTCTTTTTTTGTTGTTGCTCTGGCTCTCACGACTGACTGCTGAACGGCGCAGGACTGGCGGGTCAAATCGGCCGTCCTACACGCAGAGAATGCCAGGCAGACCCACAGCTCACAACCTCGCAGCTAAACTAATTGATGCACTGTAGACGGGCTCACACGTACTGTACGTTGCGTGTCCGCGGACAGCTGAGGTCTTGAGCCTCCCAGATGGGTAAACTGGGACTTAGTTGCCTGCTAGTCGGTTCACGGTTACTGATTGGTTAACGTAAAAAAAAAAAAGAAGAAGAAAAAAATCTAAATTAGCATCCCTATCCATCATTAAACTTCTCCTTTACTTTAGTTTGTCATTGTGACTCATGGACTTTAATGGTTACCATTCTAACCTGGGATTTTGTCATTTCTCACATTTCTCAAGACTCATTTTAAGAGATAAATGTCTTTCATAGTATTGAAAACACTAATCTGTCTTAATAAATGTGCCCCCTTCTCCTCTCTTTTCTATTACCTAGTGATGAAATACATGTCTCCACTCAAAGCTTCACTTCTTTGACTCATTTCAAGTAAAGTGTCCAAAATTTCAATTTTAACAAAATGAAAGGAAGCAAGCTAGCCGCCTCAACTTGCAGCCACTTTATAATAGAATCCTTAAGGAGCCCTGTGTATTCATCTTTTGGTTAGAAAATGACTCATTTCCTTCCCCCCCCCCCCCAAATAGATACCTTTTTAAAAATAAAAAAATAAATAAAATAAAAAGTTAGCTGCAGCTCCTTCTCCTGTTCTATTAAAAACGCGTAGTCCCTTCACACTTGGTCTCAAGATGATTGTTATTTCCCTGAGGTCTTTTTTTTGGGTGACAGATGGGCTTTAGACAGGAGTTTGGAGAGATGGGAAGATGAAGGACTCTGCAGAGTAAGAGACAGAATGAAGGTATAAAGATGAAGGAGACAAGGAGGGGGGGGAGGAGAGAGTGTGGGAGGGAAGCATAGACAACCATTTCCATTAGTGTCATTAAAGCGACCCCAACACTGAGGGTGGAAGGACAAACAGTGGAGGGATGAATGGATATGAGAGGCAGCAGCCCAGTGAATGAAGTGCTCAGGTTCATAACAAAGTGCCATCCCCCTGCCTCTATCTTTACCTGCATGGAAGGTTTCCATTCATCTTTGATGTGCTATTAATGATTCTGTACCCTCTGCTTTTTTCTTTCTTCCTTATGATAGTCTTAAAGATCAGAGATCCAGTGACATATAATACAACAGGAATACAGAGCAAAGAGATTGAAAATTGTATTCCTACATAAGAATACCTATATTAACATTTAACCGTTTGTGTAAGTACCATTTTACACTGGTTGTAAATGCCTGTCAAGTGTGTTTTTTTTCCCCAGATTTCCTTGTCCCTAAGTCCTAGCCACAGAAGGGCCTCTGTTGTTGAAAATGTGACTTGGTTTTGAGAGTGGTCTGCTCTGTCTCAAGAGCGGCTCAATAAGGAGGGTAGTCAATATGGCTGCTCTCAGGCGGTGGGTCAATGAGGGAGGAGGCTTCCTGCTGAGCCAAGGGTAGAATAGAAGAGAACAGGGGGTCTTTGTGTGCCGAGCATACCCTCACCCGCTCCTCTTTACTGCCTTTCCTGGGATATTACACCTAACATTGAGAGACTGTGTATTTGTCTGCAGGAGTTGTAAACTGTATACAGGTTGGTACAGAAAAATACATTCATCCATGTCATAGAATACACGTTACACAAGTGAGTTATCCACAGCGTTTTTCCAGGTTACTCAGGACATGACAGAGATGTTGCAAGCGGAAATATTTTGACATACATTCTGTGAGTTCACGCACACCTTACCTTGACAGCCCCGTAGCATCTAAAACACGCTTTCAACACTGGCTCATGGTGGGAACTACAGCACAAACTCCATTCATACAACACAAGTCTCCATTCTCTCTCTCATCTGAGAGCAAAGGGAGAAACTGTGAGGAAGAGAGGAAGGCAGCATATCAGGGCTCCACCTTAAGCTGGGCTCCCAAACCTTTTATGACTGCTGAGCAAAGTGGATGTGGGACAGAGGTAACAGCCCATACTTATCAAGCAGACAACCTCATTTTCTAGCCCCTTGCTCTCCTCTCCCTCGTTGTCGCTGCTTGCGTCCTACTTCTCAAAGACAAACGGGGGTCTCCCACACTGCTGGGCCTGAATAGATTAGACTACCCACACTGTAATGTGCTTTCTGACACCCCCTTTCTTCTTTAACTCTGCAGCTGTGTTGTTAAAAGCCTGCCGTGTTTCACTACTAATATGTTCTGGCATAAAGATGTGTGTTCTCCATTTCAACCTTTTAAAAACATTTTAAGGGGAAATTAATTTTGTTCAGGTGTCCTTTGCGTTACACACAGTCATCTGGACGAGGGCTGCACGGTCGCAATATGAACCAGTGCAATATCCAAATCGCAGGGGGGCGCAATATTTGTTAAAGGCAAAATATGTGTCAAAACATTCATAATTAAATATTGTGGCGCTGCAGAGACGTCTCGGCCTACAAATCCTATCCTACAGACTGTTTGGTACAGATCCTCGCAAAAATCGCACTATAATCAATTACATTTTTTTTTTTTTTTTCCATATTTTTCAAATGAGTAACACAAAAATGATCATTCCCCTCAAATATCGTGAATCAAATCGCAATTGCAATATCAGTCAAAAGCATCGCAATTAGATATTTTCCTCATATCGTGCAGCCCTAAGAACTGTGTATATTATTGATGACTATATTACAAGAACAACATGTTTCTGTACAAGAGACAGCATTCCCTGTTGTTAAATTTACTAAATCTCCTTTTCATTACGTTCTGTTGCAGCAAGGTTTGGTTAGATATTTCCCCTGCACTTTAATGATGTGTGGGAACATACGCTCTGTTGAGTTTTCACTCAACACTTTAGAAAACATCAAGAGAACACAGCTCGTTCTGAAGGTGTTCATTTGACATGTTTTCCAGTCACAAACGCACCCTTGTTAGTTGCCAAAAGTAAACTTTTCCTTGGCTTTGACCTAAAAGTTGAAGTCTGGTGATGCTTTTGCCTTTTTTGTTTGTTTTCAATCAAACGCTGCAGAGATCCTTGCTCCCTGCTGAGATGCGGGCCTTATTCAGCTCATTTAGCCTGCCTGCTTATCTTCCTCATACTCTTACAGGAAAGACAGTTTGGGCTTGTTCACCTTTTTAATATTAACCACAGACATGGTTTTCCAGCCTCATTCTTTGGTGGAATTGCTTATGGTTGAAGTTCAGAGGCCTGTATTGATACTTGGGCTTTGTTGTAATTCCTAAGGGACCCCAATAAACAGGTGTTAGAATTTTGGTTTGTGCGCTCATACATCAATTTGAAATAGGGGTGCAAGATATATCGACTCAATATCGAAAGTGTTGCAATAAGTATGCAATATTTAGTTTATTTTGTGGAGCACTGTGTCCCGTCCGTTGGCTGTGTGGCTTAGTTGGGTTTGATTTAGAGCCCGCTTGAAACGCAATAATGATCATGTTTCATTGGCCAGTTACCGTGCCACTTGCACGTTATGTTAGTGCACGTCAGCGCACGGGTCCACTACGTGACAAACCCTATGGAGCGTACCACGTGTGTTCATATTTCGACAGAGTGACAGTGTAAGTGAAGAAATAGATAGAGACAACGAAACGGAATGAATCAGAGAAGTAAAAGAAAAGTTGTGTCCTGTTCTTTTTATTTATTTTATTCTGTCCAACCAGTAAAACATGTCCTGTTCTGTAGACATGGTCCTTATTTATTTTATACTGTCCAACCAGTAAAACATGTCCTGTTCTGTAGACATGGTCCTTATTCATTTATTTTATACTGTCCAACCAGAAAAAAACATGTTCTGTAGACATTTAACTTTTGTAATTTGACATATGTTTAAAAATATTGAAATTAATATCGATATTGCAGTATTCATAATCGATATCTCAATATCACATTTTGTCAATATCGTGCAACCCTAATTTGAAACTGCATAAAGGAGAGGATCTTCCACACGGTGTAGACTTTGCAACCAGGAGCTTTTCTTATGATTTCTACTGTAGTTTCTCCATATGCTACAATGGAAATAACAAACATTTGGTTAACAATTTGGAATAAAATGAAAGCCTTTTGGCAGCTAATGTCGCTTTTCATCAAAATATTTGTTTAGTCTTCATGCAGTGGGTCCAACATTGATTACACTGTCCCGCCTTCCAATGGAGTTTGGACTTTGGCCACTACCAGGGGCATCGTTGTTTTGCTTTTGCTTTGTTTGTCTGAATTTTTTCGAGGGAAATTATGACAGATAATGTGAATAAGCGTTGTAAGTGTAATTAAGCACATACCAGCCCCTAAGCTTGCCATCGAGCCCTCATACCCCCTCCCCCCCGGTTTATCTCCATCTCTAGTCCCACCTTCTTCTCTTTCCCCTGCCCTGCGCTGCTGACAGTGGCGGTTGTGTCTGCAACTGAAAACAGATGGTTGGCCATTTTGTTTGACAGTAGAGCTGAAGCTAAGCCCTCCCCTACTGCTCATACGACGGGGATAAAAAGCTGCTGAAGGCAGCTGTTTTGGCTCTGATAGAATGCCGCAGGACCCTCAAGCCGATTCAGTTTTCTCCTCAGATAGAGAGCGGTCTTCTGACTGGAAAAGAGCCAGGCTTGGGCCTGGAAGCTCTGCCCAACCCACACACCCACTGTTCCAGCAGCGTAAAGCAGAGATGATTAACCATGCCGTGGTGCCTGTCTCTGGTCTGCAGGAGAGACACATTCTCCCCACTGCTACTCCACTGTGGTCTCTCTCCATCTGTCATATACGCCATCATTAAAATACATTTTCTGGTGTTGTCACATTCTGCCCAATATGTACACTAGGCCATTCTGAATGTATTGGTTTCCTGAAATCTGCTGCTTACTTCAGTCTAATTTGAAACCACTCGCTTACTGCTAAGACTTGCAGTTGGCTTAGGACATGGAATATCTTATTTCTTACTGCTGTTTATTCACTTCAATCTCACATCTACTTCTGCCTGACAGGATTTTCAAAATAAAATATTGTATGTATGTATGAGCACTTGTGCTGTGTTTGCATCAGCAGATAATAAAGTTTGGTATCCTGAAATGTTGCTTTACTTGCTAGGATCCAGTCTGTAGCTGCACATTACTTGCGGTAAAATCTGATTTGAAACTTGCCAGTTTAACAATTTAACTTCTGTAAAAAATGGCACGGTAGTAGCAGTCATACGAGAATGTAACTAAGATGCCAGATAAGAGATGTGTTTGTACATTTCTTTGTCTTTGATGAAGGGACCATGCTTATTAATCTGGCCTTGATACATCAGAAAGAGTGGCGAGGGTCCAACACTGTCCATTGAGACACAATGAGGGCACTATTTCCCCTTTCTCTATTCTAGTCTTGTCCATCATCAAGCTAGTGTAGAGACGATTGCACAGCATAGTTGGCATGCTGTTTTCTTACTTCCATTCTCTAAAGTGGAAAATATCTTTTCAATTCAGTCATTTTCTGAAGCGTTTTGCTGTAATTGTTTGTGCTTTCAGGAGCAACAGCCATATTGCTGTTGTAATGGCCATCACATTGCTTCTCTCTTTGGATCTCACACTAGGGACTTTGTGCCGCAAGATAGAGAAATTACCTTGTAGTAGTTAAATCGCTGAACCATTGACATAGCATCTCTCTTTTCTGTCTTCCTCTCTTTCGGTCTCTTTCTGGTCTCGCTCTCCCCTGGAGACGTGCCATTTCCTTGGAAGAGAGCAGGCATATTTTAAACTGCATTTAACATTCAGCTGCTTATTTCACTCCCTTCGCTGCATTATTAAAACACCTTCATACCCTCTTAATTATTTTTCTAGCTCTCCTTCATCCCTGCAGAACTGATAATTGGTGTTATTTATCTAAACAATACCACCGTGTGACTCTTAGGGTGGGAGCGCTTGAATAATGGATGAGGACAAATGCAAAGCAATTGCACTTACTCTTATTTTGGCACTATCCATGTCAGTGCAATGTTGCCATTTATGCTCGAGGAAGGAAATGGCAACAGCGTTCCAAAGTGTTTACTCCTTTCGCTGCACTCTCTACTTATAATAAAGAAAGGCGTGATATTAACTTGCCAGGGAGGCTAGACTGGGTTAAATTTATCAGTTCCTCTCTTCCAATTCCAGTGGGGCATGTGGTTTCATAATGAAAAGCCTCTAGGAGTCTGAGATAGACCGAGGCACAGTGGCTGAAAAGATAGAATGAACAAAAAGATGTTTTTTTTGCTTTGCAAACATTTCATTCAGTGTTTAGGGCACTTGGAGTCCTGTAATGTCCTTTCATTTCAGCCACCAGCACATTTTATGTGAGTGGGTTTTAAAATGTTCCATTGACGTCAACGACGTTCAGCACTTGCACTTGTTGTGCTGTTGAACCCAAAAAGCAGCTTCAGCAGTGGTTTCCCAGAGTGATAGTCAGCAGTCATCTGCTTTAGAATGAATGTTAAACATTTTTTAGTAATATGTACTCCGTAATCTGTTACAGCAGGTACATACACATGGCTCAGTGCTACGTTTAGAAACTCATCACAGATCGTAAAGCTTTTTCGGATAACAGCATCTGCAGCAAAGCTTAAAATGTACACTTCCACCACTAGTGGAAAGTTGACAAATGCTGGTATAACGATAAAATAAATTGTTATCAGCTGCAGTGACTAAGTAACCGCTCAGTTGTTGGATAGTCTATATATCGACGACGTTTCCTTTCCGGGATTGTTCAGGTGCCGCAGGAATTCCGCCGGATGTCCCCAATTTTCGGCCGGATGTCCGTCACCTTCTGCTTTCTTTGTGTTGGCATTTTAAACTCCATGAGTGGATTCATGAGGACTATGGTTAACTGCTCCTCAGATCTCTGCAGGGTAAATCCAGACAGCTAGCTAGACTATCTGTCCAATCTGAGTTTTCTCTTGCCCGACTAAAACAACGTTTGAACGTAAACATGTTCCACCAAAATAGATTCCATCCCGAGGCTATTTTGCAGAGGCACCGTTGCCCTGTCCGGCGCTTAGTGCCGCCCAAGACATTTGTGATTGGTTTAAAAAGAAATGCCAATAAAACCAGAGCCCGTTTTTCTCCCATCCCTGAATGTTGTGTGGACTTGCCAGACCCTCCTCCGCAGCGCTGTGGAGAGAGGTCTGGCAATGCGAGAAGACTACAAGAATTGAATCGGCTGCTCAGGCCCCAGTGGTCCTGTTCTAAACACTAAATGGTGAAGAGCATCCAGCTAATATCTCTGTTCTCCCCCTCTCCCGTGTTGTCCTCCAGGTTCAGCAGCGCAGCCCTTCAGCCCCTTCTGGTTCAATGTGGAGCCCCAGGACACACTGGCCATTCGGGGCAACTCTGCACTGCTCAACTGCTCGGCCCACAGCGACGCAGCTACGCCGGCACGCATAGAGTGGAAGAAAGATGGCACCTTCATGAGCCTGGTTTCAGATGAGAGACGAAACATACTTCCCGATGGCTCGCTGTTCTTCACCCACGTGGTCCACTCTAAGCACAACAAGCCTGACGAGGGCACCTATCAGTGCGTTGCCACTATCGACAACCTAGGATCCATTTCCAGCCAGACGGCCCGTCTCTCAGTAGCAGGTAAGGGCTGCCACATTTATGTCTTGAACACCTAGGTTAAAAATGAAGCTTTTTGTTGTAGTGAGCGTTTGTTTGTTTTTGTTTTTTTTTACCATTCAACATTCCCCCCTCAGATTATGGGAAGAGTTGAGATAAGTGACTTTAACAATTCCGCATGCACACCAGCAAAGGCTTTACACACCCATCGTACACCTACACAAGTTTTTTCTCTGGTGCCAGCTGATGAGACCTCTCTCAGTGTTCAAATGTGTACAGTACATGCCTGATTGATAAGATAACACCTGTGTGTACGGGCTAACTGACCTCAACAAACTCCCAAATTTAGCTCCTCTCAGCTCTCACCTTTTAAGGCCCTGACACACCAACCCGATAACCGGCCGTCGGACAGTCTGGCGAGGTCGGTGACTCGAGTCTGTTCCATGTGTTCCGTGCCGTCGTCCGTCGGAGGGGCCGTCGGCATTCATTTTGGCCGACCCGACTTGCTGCGTCGGAAGGCGGGCAGTCGGACTCAATGATAGGGTTGGGCATCGGGAACCGATTCCTACTTGGAATCGTATCGTCTTGGAATCAGTAAGCAGCGCTCTAGTGTGGCTTTATTTTACATTGAAAAGGCCCTGTAAAACTGCAAACCACCATTGAATCAAAATAACACTTTCCTCTTATTTGTGAAAATAGGCATGTGACCCGTTTCAACTCCACCCCTCAAAGAATCGGACTCGAGAAACGTCAAGAACCGAATCGAAAGGAAGAATCGGAATTGGAATCAGAATCGTTAAAATCCAAACGATGCCCAACCCTACTCAACGACCAATCTGATTGGTGGAGTGCTAACCCGGAAATGGCGAGCGGAATGAGTGACGAACGCCTCTCAAAATCTGACGAAAATCTTTTAAACTGTCCTTTGTCGATCTGAAATGAAGACAGATTCAGCAACTGCACGGCCTATTTCTCCCTTAAAATGTTTTCAGAAACACGTTTCGGTGAACTATTTTCATAAAATACGAGATCGTATTTCGAACAAGCCTCCATTATCGGTCAGCTGGAGAAGCCGGACCCACGTGACGAGTTCGTCATTTCCGGTTTTCCTTTTTTGTATTACGTCTCGCGCATGCGCAGAACGTACGCTCAAGCCGGTGTTGCTTCGGTGTGTTCCAAGGCACTTTTTGGACCTCGGGGAGCCGACTGATCAGTCCTACTGCCTTTTCTGCCAACGGTCAGCCGTCGGGTTGGTGTGTCAGGGCCTTTACCCGTCCTAATAAACAACAATACATGAATATATCCGTGTGGATGTGTGTAAAAGAAGGTAGGAAGGAAGAACAATAGTAAGTGAGAAGTAAAAGTGGTACGCAAAATTCACATTGTACAGCATTAAAAAAAAAACAAAGATGAGATAAATACTATTTAAAGAGCAACTCATCACCTTTTTGTTACGTCTTTTCGTTCTTACGTCGGCCTCAATTTTTAACAAACCGTGCAAGACGTCATGCAATATAAAAGATTTCTTTCTTCAACCATTTCTTTGACTTGTTTGCTACTCCGCGGCTACGCTGCAGATACACCCCCACACCACATAACATCTGAAGGTGTGAAGAGGTTCTGTAGTTGCTTCGGCGTGTGGATTGTTTTTTGTCCTTGAATTGCTCGGCCATTTGTACTTTCTCTTCCATAAAATCCTTCACCTTGCTGGAGCCTGAATGCATTGTCCTACCGGATAAATGCTTGTAAAAGGGTCTGTTTTTTTTGTTTTTTTTTCATCACTAGTCCTACAATGTGACCTTGTTCAGTTTAGCAACAGCAAGTGACGTGGGATTATTAGGTGTTTTGAGTCAAGTCGCGCCCCCGGAATTCAATTTGCAGATGGAGGGAGCCACAGAAGGCGTTTTATTGTGTGCTTTCTGCTCAGCAGTGCTCTGCCAGCTTTAAGTCGCTCAAGAGAGGCCTCTTGTTGACAATGGGATAGTACAGTATAAGCCTCTCTGAAACGGAGTGCCTGTGTGAAGTTACTGCCTCACTGTGATTCTGTTTCTTCTCATAGGCTTTTGAATTACAAGTTAATGAGGCGGTACATTATCGGAGAGATTGAGAATATTTAGTCTTATCCACCGAAAGAGTGGATAAGACTAAATATTGCAACAGCATTCTCAGACACTATTTACAAAACTTAGCATTCAGTATGGACACAGTGCTTCGGTGTTTAAGAAGAATACAGCGGATGACCAAATAAAAAGTATTTAACTGTGATATCATAGACACCAGTGGCCCAGCGTTGATGAAACCTTTGAGAGATGATTCATTTTTAGTGTTCGTATTTTAACGTGTTAAGACCCTGTAGTTGGATTTGGGAGATGAGATATATATATATTTACAGTTGTTTCTTTGCCACAGCTGCCTCACATATTGCTTATCCAGCAGCAACAGAGATATGTGCTTGGTGTAATAACCAGACAATATGCTTTGTATTAACACATGCTTTAGCCATTTTCAGCTTTAACACAACATATTATAATGTTGATGTGATATAGTGGTATAGTAGAAGATAATTTGTGTGTGTGTGTGTGGCTGCCATAGCCTGTTCTGAGTCTGCCTGACCCTGTGGTCGCAATGGCAATTCTCCTGACTTTAATCAAAAACGGATAAATTGTACACACTTAAGAAAAAAGAACACAGGACAAGAGTTTTTTTTTTTTTTTAGTGTATGTGTGACATTAGTAATTGTCAGTGTGCTTGCATGCGTGTGTGCATCTTCAAGTCTTTTCAACCATAGCTGGGCAGTAGACAATCCATCCCGCCATTCATCAATACCCGTCACTGAAGCTGCATCGACGTACGATGCAGAGGGGACTTGTTTAGTTCCTGTGCCAAGATGAGTTCTGCTATCAGACAACCTCAGAGCCAGTGGGATCTACCTGGGTCAACCATGATGGGATGTTAGATTCAATCAATTTCTACTTGAAAAGGGAAGCAGGTGAAATCTGTTAGCTATTGCACACACACACACACACACACACACACGGACACGGACACGCACACTGACATACTTTTCACATGGAAATTCGTTGACGTAAAAGCTTAAACCATAAACATTAAGCTATTGCATTTATGGTTCTACTTGCACACACACACACACGCACACACACACACACACGCACAACCACTGATGTATCTCCAGCTGGCTGGCAGGTGGCCAATAAAAAAGGTTAATTGCGGTGTAGAGAGAGCAGGCCATTAGGCCGCCATCAGACCCAGGAATGATGGTGCAGGCGGGGGCGGAGTGGGCGTGACCTCTCAGATGTAATGATGGCATGAGTCACGGATGGCTAGCGTGCCAGGGAGCAAATCTGACAAGTACCGGGGCAATATCTGAGATTGATTCGAGAGGAAACGTGCGGCTCATTCTTCTGAAGGAAACCCCTCCACTTCCACACATCACGGCGCTTTGCTCCTCACAGAATTGCTGATGTTTGAATGAACAGTGCTTGAATGATAAGTTGATTTAATCAGTAAGTCGACCAACATACCGTATTTTCCGGACTATAAGTCGCACTTTTTTTTCATACTTTGGCTGGTCCTGCGACTTATAGTCAGGTGCGACTTATATATCAAAATATATATAATTTAACGTGTTTTTAAATGTTATTTCATGCTGAAAACATTACCGTCTACAGCCGCGAGAGGCGCTCTAGGCTTGTGACAACTATATGCTGCTCCTAAAGACAACTGAGAAAGAAAAGAAACTGCAGGTAATAAAATACGCAGCCGAAAACGGTAATCGAGCAGCAGAACGAAAGTTTGGAGTGAGTGAGAAACTTGTGAGGGACTGGCGAAAAGGTTAGTCTTACTGCAATGAAGAAAACAAAGAAAGCTAGTCGCACGCTGAAATCCAGATGGCCAGAGCTGGAGGAAGGAGTCCACAGATGGGTTCTTGAACAACGTGCTGCTGGGACATAGCGGACACCTACCGTATTCAGCCCCTTGTCCTGTGTGCTATTGTGTAGTTTAATAACTTGCCTTTCCAGATTAAATGTCTATTCTTGGTCTTGGATTTTGTGAAATAAATTTCTAAATAAATGCGACTTATAGTCCAGTGCGACTTATATATGTTTTTTTCCTCTTCATGACGCATTTTTTGACTGATGCGACTTATAGTCCGGAAAATACGGTAAACTTTTAGCATCAGTACATCATCAAAATACATCAAAATACATGCTGGATATAACATCTCATGTGAAATTTTGCTTTCTTTTGTCAACTTAATACCACTGTACACTGAATATTTAGGGTTCATTTTATGTTGGACAAACAAAAGAGCTGCAACATTTAGTCGATGTCGGTTGGCAAAGTGATCAGCAACTATTTTGGTAATTGTTTCAGTCACGTGACGTTCATTTTTAAAGCAAAAATGTCAAATATTTGATGATTCTAGGTTCTCAAATGTGAAGCTTTTCTTTACCTTTTTTATTATAGTAAATTGAACATCTTTGGATTTTGGACATTGTTGGTCGGATGAAAAGATGACAGATGAAAACCGCACGAGTCTGGGAAACTTGGACGGACATTGATGTTTTATAGGCCAAATAACCAATTGATTGATGAATGAATTTATCATTCAAATAATTGTTTGTTGCAGCCCCATACACTACCGTGGCTGTAACTAATCAATGAATGGATTTAATTCAAGTTAAAAAATAAAGCATAAAACAATCGATTATGGAAACAAGATAATTAGCGCAGTTTAACTTCAAAACCTCAAATTTCTTTCTTTCCATTACTATGCAGTCTGATGAGATGGATATTTAATTTGTATGCTCTGTGACACAGACACACACACACACACACACACTGTGTGTGTATATATATATATATATATATATATATATATGGTTCTCCATATTGCCCAGCTTTGAAGTATCTCCCTGCCTTGTGTTTTTCCTCTTTGCTCTTGCTTCGTCATCCAGTCTGCCTCTGTGTGTTTTGTCCTGTGTGTGTGTGTGTGCACAGTCAGATACTGTGGAAACACAAGCAGACTCCGAAGAAAGAGAGGGGGAGAGGGGCCTAGTGGGGCCCAATCTTATGTATTCAGTTTGAGTCTCTGTAAGAGAAAAGGAAGGGGGAGAAAAAGTATAGGGGGCGAGCGGTATACAGCAGTGATGGCCAGGACACAGAGCGAGACGCGAGTAATGAGAAATCCCATCTTTAACTGTCTGCTGTTCTCCCACTCAGCCGACCCTCCTCCCACTGGTACGCTTTGAACTCCTCCTTAAGAATTGCTTGAGGTGAGCCCCCACCTCACCCCCAGAAACCCCCAAAAGGGAAAATGGAGAATTAGTTTAGCCCTTTCTCTCTCTCTCTCTCTCTCTCTCTCTCTCTCTCTCTCCCTCCCACTATCTTGCAGTCTCTTTGTTTTCCTTTCTGACCTCTCAGTATGTAGATGAGACCATTCTCTATTCATATATATCACCTTTTTAGTTTTTTTTTTCTTTTTTCTGCCCTATCTGCTCCTCTCTGTTTTTCTAATGTTTTCTTCCTCTCTCACCTATAGGCGACTGTGGTTTATTGAGATAACCAAAGCCACTTATCTCTTTGCTTTGATATCAGGTTTCACTGAAATCTAATTTCTCCCAACACTCTTCATGTGTCTTGTGTGTCACCTCACATTTAAGCATGCTCATTCTGAGCATAGAGGCGGACGACCTTTGAAGGATTTAGGGGAGTCGGCAGATTCTTTAATCCCTTATCCCTTTTTTTTTTTTTTGATGTATTTTTAATCTGTTTTTGTTGTGTGTGGGTTTTTTTTTTTGGGGGGGGATTGCACCCCTAAGGACATGACAGCTTGAAAATGTGGAAAAATATGATTGCGCCACTATTACATGGACAACCCTTTGTGGTATTATCGGAGACATTTTGTAGGACATACAGTTGATAAATTAAGTTGGCATCTTAACATGTATTGTGAATAATCAGACGTCAGCTACGTTTTCACAACAATGACATGAATGTCAACCAAACACGGATGAAGACATTCAGTTGGGATAAAACATCGTAATGGTCCACATGCACTGAGGTGACTCAGATGAACAAAATGGAAATATCATATACAGTTATCAATTTTAGTTGGATGACGTTTTTAAACGGTAGTCGGTAGTTTGTGGTGTGACTTGTAGTGTGTTATATTAAGAGGAACATGGGCAACACTGCTTTTCTAAGAAAAGACCGTTACTTAATAACGGTGTCTTTGCATCTTCAATAATTAAATCCAAACGTAATGAGTAAATAAAGCCTCTTTCCACAGCTGAACAGTTGAAAAGAAAACTAAATATAACTTTCTTCAAGCTTCTGCATCATATTTGACTTGACTGTTGTCTTGCAGTATGTAAAATTAACTTTTATTGAACTGACCCTGATATCAGCCAGTTCCTTTTGTGCACTTAGTCCGTGTCACCTTGTGTCATTAAACTCACCCTGATTGAAAACACACACACACACACACACACACACACACACACACACAGACAGACAGACAGACAGACACTTTTGTCTCAAAGGCTGATCTGGTTCCAACGGAGATAGAGCTCAACCTGAAGATGTCTGACCACTCACTGAGCTGCATGCATTCATCCTACTTATCCTTTCACACTACCCAATAAGTATTGCTACTACGACTTTTTCATTTCTCACTCTTTCTCCCTTGTCTGGTTCTCTTTATCCTTTCTCTCACTGAATCAACTTCCTGTCCTTTCTTTTTTACCTGCTTTACTACACCTCTCTCAGCCCTCTATTTTCTCTTTATTATCCTTTCAGCCCTCCACCTCTCTACTACTCTAACACACACACACACACACACACACACACACACACACACACACACACACACACACACACACACACACACACATTTTGCAGTTCCACAGTGGCTGCACCCAATACCCTCAGAGTGCTGAATGGAAAACCAACAGTAATAAATCTCAAAAACAACAACAAACATCTCCCTCGTTCTCAAAGGAACCCCATGTCATTGTTGCCTTTGTTTGTGAGTGTGTGCATGTGAGTGTCATCTATACCATAGACCGGTAAAGAAATGGACAAAGCGACGCCGTAGACTTCCACTGAGACCAGTGAAGTCTATTAGAAGCACTTTTCCGGTGAGGGCTGAGCGTTACTGCGCAGCCTCCAACTGAGTTCGACGACGTAAATGTGACGTGAGCAACCGGTCTGAAAGGTTGAAGTCTTCTGGTAGCTGTGCCAAGAGAACTCTCAATCATTCCAAATCTTGCAGAGACGGAGAGCGTAGGTATATGTAAGGAGATAACACAGGCTAATTATTGCTAACTAAAATGCTAGTTAACATTAGTAATTAAACTTAACCGGCTTAATGTAAGTCGAAACTGCCTGCGAGCTTCTCCTGTACTGTACGGTAATTTGTCTACTATGCAACAGAAAGTCGCGTGGTAGATACAAGGTAATGGAGCCTTTTTATACATTGTCGTGTTTCTTTAGAAATAAACAATGGACAAATAAAGTCTTTAAATGCTTCAGATGTAAAGTTATTCGCTGCCAAAGTGGCGCCAAAATGAATGGCAGTCAATGGAATGCTAACGGCAGGTGATGGCTTGTTAGCCTATGAACTTCTCCATAGGAGGTATGCTTTTCATACGCTTGCTTACCCCCTTGATCTATACACACCACGCTGGCTAAATATATATATATATATATAAAAACATGCTCTAACAAAACAATCTCCTCCCTTTAATCTGATAATTAAACAACTTTGTTGTAGTTTGGTTGGGGGAAATCTGTTAAAACACAAAAACAAATAAGTGATACTCAATATAAGTGATTATGTAAAGCAGAAGATGACTAAATGGAGGTTTAACTGGCTGACACCAAGTGAAGTAACCAAGTTGTCTGGCCCACTTGCTGCCATGGTATTGCTCTAATACAATTTTTTTTGTTGTTGGCCAGTTAAAACAGGAAAAGTAGGGGATTTGCGTTTAAGTGTGGACAGAGAAAACATAGCCCAAAATGGCAGCATAGATTCTGGTAGTTTCCAAATGTACACAGCATTTTAAGTATACGGTATACACCTTAGTGAAGACATTACCTTAGCCAAGCCCATGGCACATGGCACATTTCCAAGTGCAGGTGCTTTCCCCCTTATGACCAATCAAGTGTTGCTTTGATGCTGAGTGCCGGGGCCGTCGCCATGACGAATGGCTCTGACCCGGAAGCAGGGTCAGGGTCACAGTGGTGTTCCATTACCCTGATTCCCAATCTGTCTTTGGCTCATGTGAGGAGGGATGGAAGCGACAAGATGGGAGCGGCTGTAGATAAAGCGGGAGAAGAGCTACTGCTGCAAACCCGCACTTCTACGGAGGTGCATTAATCATACGTTGAGCTGAAAAATGAAAACGTTCAGCTACCCTTGGAGCACAAGCGATGAAAAAGTAAAATAAGTAAAATGCTGTTTAAAAAAAAAAGAAGAAATAAATGTGTATTTGAGCTGTTGTAGCCAGCTGCAGAGACACGGCTGTAAAACAGACAGAGAAACGGGACTCGGCTGAGGAAATATAATGTGGGAAATCTTGGTTGAGGATGTGGCTGTAAGGAAAGATACATCTTTTTTTCTCTCTGGGCGACGGCTGGCAGGGAGTCTGTTGGGCTGGAGGTAGATGACAGCCTCCATTTTACTCGTATTCACTGACTGATTAGGTCCTCTGGGTAGGTGGATAGTCTGATGGAGACAGCCCCTATCTCTGCTATCCAGACACCTCGGTGCCTGGTGTGTGTGCGTGGGAATGTACACCCATGCATTTAATTGTCTTTGTATGTTCTAGAATTCTTCCACTGTATGTGACATGTCATCTTGTAACATATTCAGATTGTAAATTTAAAAGTTCAGCACAAATGCAACGCTGTTTATACACAAATTGCCAGCTTCAACACAGCTTCTGCCTTTGTTGCAGGCTAACATTGCACAAACCCAGCCACGTTACTGCTATATCACGATTTGATATACTTTAAACAGGATTTTTGTTTAAATCTCTTTTTAAAATGGGCCCTGCAATGTTGATTTTACAGTATAGATTCACCATGGTGGACAATGTGTTTTTGTGATTTCATTTATTTGGTCACCATATGAAATGTTAATGTTAAAGTCGTGCAGTGGAGCTGGGTGTGTGCCAGGACAGCTTTATCATTAATGTGCCTGCTAAGTGTATACTGATAGGAAATAGAGTAATTCCCCATTAAATGAATTCTGTATCACTGTTATATGTGGTGCATGTCTTAAAGGAGAAATCCGGCGCAAAATGAAGCTAGGGGTTAATAACACGTGTACCGAGTCGACCGTTCTTTGGGATTTGTTTTCATGCTATTCGAATGTGACAGTTTTAGCGCAAAGCGCTAATTAGCTTATAAAGCTAGTTGTCGGGGCACGGGTAAAGTAAAAAGAAATTGCTATTTCTACACCACTAACAAGGCTCAAAATAGCACCACACTTCCATGGTAGCATAATGAGGGTCCCTACATGTAAACCGAAGCATTGACAACTTCGTAAGTGTACAGACAGTTTATTAAAAAGATAGTTTAGAAAGACCGTTGTACCGTTCACGTATACAGGCAGGCGCCATCTTGGGAAAACAGTCATGACCAGTCGAACGCCGTGCTTGAGCTATATTACTGGTTGCAGGGCGTTGTACTTTATAAAGTTGTCAATGCTTCGGTTTACATGTAGGGACCCTCATTATGCTACCGTGGAAGCGTGGTGCTATTTTGAGCCTTGTTAGTGGTGTAGAAATAGTGATTTCTTTTTACTTTACCCGTGCCCCGACAACTAGCTTCATGAGCTAATTAGCGGTTTGCGCTAAAACTGGTCACATTCGATTAGCATGAAATCAAATCCCAGGGAACGGTCGACTCGGTACACGTGTTATTAACCCCTAGGTTCACTTTGCTTCGGATTTCTCCTTTTAAGACGTTTTTAGATTCAGATGGAGTTTGCTACTGTGCCTGTCTGTGCCACATTATGTACCGCTCCTCAGAGAGTGTTTGAAGGAACTCCAAATACCTGGGGACATTTTCTTCACTACAATGAAGCTGCATTTAGAATATCAAATGAAAGTGTACTGTCCAATTGAACTTACACCATTTTCAGCCGCTTTCTGCACTTTGCTTTAGCTAGTGCAATTACTGTGTTGTAATGAGAGCGTTAATTGACTGCTGCAGTCAGCAGATGACGATAAATTCGAGCATAATGACTTCCCCAACTCGCTCTACTCGTCTGTGTTTTCGAACCCACTGCTCCCCATCCCGCAGCTCAACTCCCCCACTGCCTGAACGTTTATTCTCAACTGTACATCGTGCATCTCCCGATATGTGTAAGGCATCTACACTTCAGAGATGATTCATCACTGCTCAGGGCTCTCACAACCTCAGAGATTTTCCTTAAATGCTCTCATTTTCAGTTCGGGCCCGAAAGATAGAAACATGGCGTCAGGGAAATTTGGCTGCTCGCGTGACATGTTAATCAGCTTGAGTGTTTTGTCTTTTATAGATGCTTTGCTACCATCTGCTCTAAAATATCTACTTGTACGTGAGTAGCATAATTTTGGGGTCTCATACAATTTTTGAATAGGCCTGCAACGGCTACAGATGTATGGGATTTATTTCAAATGTAATACATCAACCTGAGACTGAACTTGACACATATGATGATGATGCTGTGAATTCAATGTTTTGATTTTGAAAATGTGGTGTTTATCATGTGAAATATCGCATCAGAAGATCTCCTTCATACCAGTCAAGAGGAATTAAAAATCAGGACTTAACATTAAGCCTGCATTGTGTTGGAAAGCCTACTTTTAAAATCAAGCCATTAGTCTACACAACCAAAACTGAATTCTTCTTCTTTTCTATCTGCAGTGCCTGGACACAGTCCCGAGCACAATTGCATGGACGTAATGCTGCTTGTGTTCTTGTGTTTTGGCACGGAACTGGAATGTAATATTCACTTAATGAGTACCCCTGCTTTAAAAAGAACAGACTTGAACAGATGACCAGATGAGGAGAGTAGTTTCCACTGCAGCATGCAGATCTTACCGAACAAATTACTTCTACCATTTTGACTTAATTCTAAACTACTGGTTTATTTAATTTTGGGTTGGTGGGATGGTTGGGTTTGCGTGTAAGCAGTGTATCATTCTGGAATGCCAATATTTGCTTGAAAGGAAAGGAGACTTATTTAGTCAGTAGAATTTGCCATGCTAGGTTTGTCCCTGCTTCAATTGTTTGATTGTAGTAGTTGAGTAGTTGGTATTGTCAGAAATGCAAACCTCCATCCCGAAGGCCAGACGGGAGTTCAAAAACTGCGGTTTCGTCATGGCTTCATTGCGGGGTTTGCAGTTTTTCGACGATGTTCACGTTGCGTAATTACGTCACTTCATAACGTCACTTCATAACGTCACTTCATAACGTCACTTCATAACGTCACTTCATAACGTCCCCCCGCATATTTTGCGCGGAAATCGGCAATTTATGCTGCGAAAGTGCAGCGTATTTGGAAAAAATGCGGCCCCCGCATAAATATGCAGATTTTGGCTGATTATGCATTGAATTATGCGATCGCATAATCACGTTTTTCTGGAGGGACTGATTACACTTCATAGAACCACTTGGACAGGAGGAAACAATGCCAAATAGCAGAAGATACTTTTTTTGTTTTAAACTGTGAAGATAGTATAAAGAGGATCTGTGTATTGTCGTTATTTTTAAACAAAACTGTAAAAAAAAAAATAAAAAAAAACAAATAACATGGACAAATGAGAATATTCACCATTTCTGAGTTCTGGATAAAAGTCACACAGCTTATGGTGAGAAATCCTGTGGCTCCTGGAAAGAGTTAAATGTTCCTGGCAAGTATTCCACAGGAAAACGTTCCACCGTAGCACATGTCTATGATATGAGGATATGAGGTGGACGTGCGTGGTAAAGTCTACACTTGACTCAGAAAATAGCTGCTTTGTGCAGGGAGTTTTACTACTCTACTACTACTTATTCTTCAAAGGCAGTGAAACGTTTTTTGGAGCGGACAATCCATCACTGTTGCAGTTTCTCTGAATCTGCATAAAATAGAGGCACTTGAGAGCATTTTGTTTATCCTCCCATCCCTCATTGACCTTCACTGTCCATGTCTCCATCCTCGCGGTTGTACACATGGAGACACCTACGCAGTTACCGACCTGTGTGCTCACCCGCAGCACCCTTTCATCTCCCAGTGCCCGTCCGAGTGAGCAGGCATGAGACAGTTTGGCGTTTTCATATTAAAACGTCCCCATGTTTCAAAGCTAAATTGGGCTTCATAGAGCTTCTGAAACCTGAAAGAGAGTTGACTCACATTTTGTTATGGCTCCCCATGCTGCGGGGGAAAACCTTTTTCAAAAGCATCTCTGAATTTGTTAGACACGCAGGGTGTTTTTTTTTAAATTTTTTTTTTTTATTCCAGCTTGATTCGGTCTAGCTAGCCTTGAGTTTTGATATCCAAGGACACTTGTCTTGACACCTGTACTACAAAAGATATTTTGCAGAGGATAGTTTCTGCATAAGTCACTCCGATATTACCTTATTACCCTTAAGTTTTCGTCACTAGATGATGCCAAGCATATCATATTTTATTCGTGGGATATCCTTTGAAAGATGGTCTATTTTGTGAGTAGAATGTGTGATTTCAGGGTGACGGGAAAGGGATTTCATTTTGCTACTTTAGATGTAAATAAAATATAGAATGCATATTTCGCTCTTCTTGGCTTGTGCTGAGAATGCAGAAATATGGTGCGACGCTAAGTGTTTCATTGCATATTCTGCACTGAAAGAACACCTCGCCTTGGGCACAGATGGAGTCTACTGAAGAAACCAAAGTGTGTTTCTAATGCTTTAGAGACCTCTAATGTTATTTATGGATTGACTTTTTTTCTTCTTTTTTTTTGCACCTTCTGAGCAGGTTTCCATACGCATTAATGGTATTGCGATGGCAGTGGAGAGGTGGAGCTTTAACTGAAAGGGGCACGCTCAAGGTGTGAGAGGTGACACCTCAAAAAGCATTTCTCTCCACTTCCCCTCAGTTTATATCCCACGCTCTGTCTTCCAGCTGACTGGTTTTTACCTTTTTGTTAAAAATGCTTCTTTATGCTGGTGGAAGAAGAACAACAAATAACAAAGCTTTTTTTTTCTCCCCCCAGTTCCCCATTTCCCTTCATTATGGTAGGTTCATTGATGTTTTTTCTTTAGTAACAGACCGAGAGGTTTTACTCAAGGATCTTCTGCATTTTGCTTGACAATCCTTAATGACAAGTTCATTTGCATTTATTTTGTTGCTTTTAGCCAAAGACAGACAGTCTGCATTCCTCACTCAGTGTCACTCGGAGCTAACGTAAGTGATGGGGGGGAAAAAAGGGGGGCTTTAAGAGTTCAGGATAGATGGGTGGTGCTTGCCAAGTAGCAACAGGGATGGAAAAACTAGGAATGAATGGGGCACCGTACGTGTTCTTCATCTGGAATAAAGACTGTTTGGGGAGCTGTTGGAGCCTGTTCAGGCCTGCTTGAACACACTCTGTCTTAATGTGCAGGGGCATGACATGATGTGACGTGATGCAGGCAGGACTTGTGTGAGCAAGAGCGACGTGTGAAAAAGGAGAGTATGAGATAAACAAGGGAGGATGTGTATGTGTGTGTGTGCAGATCCTGCTTTGACTGAGCTGTCCTAAACTCTGTGCCCTGGTGAGGTTGTTCAGACTTCTCATCTTCACACCATGCAGTGCCTTCACACTTGGTGGTTGCATACTGTGGAGGTATAATTTAGAGTTGTGTGTGTTGGTGAGCGTGCACATGCATGATTTCAGGCCGGCGTAGAGACTCACTGAGTTGAGACTGATGAGGTTTGATTGATGATTTGGAAATAATAAAGGCTTGTGGTGTTCAAGTAGAGGCTCCCTGCTGTTAGTGTTGATGTGTGGTAATATGGAATTGCCTTTTGTACAACTGACTGCATCCTGCTGTACTATAGAGTAAAGCTTTAATGTCTCTGAGGAGCAATTTGACTTACAGACAACAATCGATAATAGTAAATGAACAATGAATAAAAACAGTTATCAATACAATACATACATACATACATACATACATATACAAGACATACACAAATGCACACGTTAAAGGTGCTGTAGGTAGGATTGTGAAGATCCAGGACTTAGCTAAAAAATGTGAACATCGACAACTTTTCAGTCCGTCCCCCCTTTCTGCTAAAGCCCAAAACGGTCTCCTAAGCCCCTCCCCCCACAAGGGAAAATTAATATGTGTGCATGAGCAGTGATTGACACACAGTTAGACACCCCCCCGGCCCTGATTGATGCATCTGAACAGGGAGCGGTGGATTTTTGCAAATCGCACTACAGGCTGTAGGTGGTACCAGAGGAGCTGGATTTTTTTTTAATGTCCTGCTTCATGTAGTTCTACTGGAACATGGGGTCAGTTTCAGCAAATATGACAAAGTTAGTTCTATAAGTCTTACCTACTGCACCTTTAATGCCTACGTCACTGTTGTCATTGTCACCAAAACCATGAGAGAAAGCAGTGAAAAAGAAGAAGCCGTGCTGTATCACATCCACAGCTAGTAACAAGCCAAATCACATTTTGTTTAAAAAGCCAATAGCTGATGGCATAAAAGAGGTAATGTATCTGTTTGTGTCACCTCTAGGGAGGTTAAACCTCTGCCCTGATAGAAGTAAATTAAGTGTAGTGAGTGCTAGGAGTCCAGTAAGACGACCTGCTGAGATTTCTGTGTGGCTTTGACTTGATACAACAATTTTTTTTCTGCATGTTGTTGTTTTTCACACTGAGATTACCAAACCATTAGCCTGACAAGCCAGACCCACATCAGGATATTGGGTCTGGGAACTCACCATTGGCAGGGCTCAATCCGAGGAGCGGGATAAACGGTTGTCTTTCAAATTCCCTCTGCACACAATATGATAGCGCTACAACCAGGCAGAGCAGCGAAGAAGGTAGCGAAGCTAGTTGATAGATTAAACTTTTGCTGTATCCGTTCGGCAAAACCCCGAACACATCTTCCTTATTTAAGAATGACTTCAGTGCCGTTCTTGGTTCTTTTCTCAAAGAAAAGCTTAACTCCAAGTCTTCCAGAAGACCGCTGTTTGCCAGCAGCAGCAGCCATAAGCCCGCCCACCTACTCTATACACGCTGTGATTGGCCCGGCCAGAGTTTGGTTTTTCCAGCTCGCAAGCCAACGGAGAGTTGCTAGACGACCCTGGCTGCAAATTCCATTTGCTGCCGCTAGGGTGCGTCTAGATTTCTAGGCTACCAAACCATCAGATCATGGCAAATGTTAAAGCAGACTCAATAAAGGAAGTATAGCACACCTTTAACATTCATGAACAAAAGTCAGCGTAGCATTTATCATCCAGGATGGTTCCCAAGTATTTGTACTGCTGGACTGCAGTCACAGGATTCCCTTTTAATAATGGTAAGAGCAAGAATCGTTGGTCTCCTGTGAAAGTCAATGAGCATCTGTTTGGTCTCAGACACATTTAGCTGCAGGAACGACTTTTCACCCCAACATCGACAAATTGCACCACTGGGCCATGACTCTGATCCTCATTGTGCAGAAGGCTTACTATTATTGAGTGATCCGCAAACTTAAGAACATACCTGTCTTTATGATAAGCTTGACAGTTGCTTGTGTACAAGACAAATAAAAGCGGGAAGAGGACGCTGCCTTGGGAAGAACCTGTGGAAGATGAAAGAACACTAGCCAGAGAACACTCATCTTCTTCAGTACTAGAGTGGGATGCTGTGCGTGCATGCGTGCGTGTGTGCATGCGTGTGTGCGTGCGTGTGTGTGTGTGTGTGTGTGCATTCTTCCAAGCTGTAGAATAACTTGTGCTCCAAGGGCAGTGATAAGTATCTCCCATTGTTTATTTTTACACACACACACACACAGGCAGATGAGGCAAAAGAGCGCCACAACAGCATGTTTTTTATTCTACACACTACCACCACTTTCATCCTCCCTCTCACCTTTCAGCTTCCTTTGCACCTCATTGCTGCATTTTAACACTCATGTCTCAGTTCCTGTTTACAGTCTACATTTACAGCCAGGGAACACAAAGCAAGCTTGGATTCGACCATTGCATCAAAACATGTGATTTGTCTTTGACGTATTAAATCTTTCTCTATGCAAAAGGGGATTGTGCAACGTTGTGCTTAAAGGAAAGAAATGTGCCTACCAATTTGTATTGGTGAAATATGGATTACACAAGTACAAACACAAATTATTTTCGGCGTTTAGATGGTTAGTTTCTATGTCGGACAACACAATGTGCAGACACACAAATGCTCACATATATACAATTAAGACTCACCAGAGTTTGATTTTGTTCAGAGGCCTTCGGCGTAGCATCTGCTCCGTACGAAGGCGATGCACTGCAGATGGACTGGAGTAATGCCACACTGTCGGACTGTCCAGGTGTTCTAGAGTTCTGTTGCATCCTTTTCCAT
Source organism: Sander vitreus (assembly GCF_031162955.1). Lineage (NCBI taxonomy): Eukaryota > Metazoa > Chordata > Actinopteri > Perciformes > Percidae > Sander > Sander vitreus. The sequence goes on along the minus strand of NC_135855.1, from coordinate 13,035,207 downwards.
TAGGGTTGAGTGATTGATTAGATTGCCTTCATTGCTACTTTGTCTTCCTCACTATCCGTGATATTATAATTTCATTATGTCGTCTTTGATTTGTTCTGTGTGCTGTTTGGAAGGAAAAAAAAGCCACTCCTGCACATTTGCCCTTAATAAATACTGTATATCCACTTCATATTTGCAAATTGAATTAACCACAGTAAATAAATAGTCTACCTATTAGAAGTGTGTAAAGAGTTGGCGACTTAGGGCATAAATGCTGCTGTATGATCCTCAATCAAATATGTATCTTGCCCTTCAGCCTATTTAATATGTACAGTAGTCTTTCTCAGTAATTGATGTCTGTGTTTGCTGCCGATTGTTTAATCTGTATGATACATGGCATCTGCATCTTACCAGACATGGCTAATGAACTTTGAAACTGTGTTGTGTTTTATGTCTACATAGAGAGATGGGTCTTCTCATCATGTCGGATCCATTGCTGACATATGAGTGGCTCTGCTTGTCCTGTTATTGAGGCTCACTGGTGCGTCTCAGAAAGATGTTAACATGAATTTGAGAAAGAAAAAAAAAGAGAGAGAGGAAAAAAAAATCTAAACTGATTTCTGGTCTTGTAGCTTTTGACAGGCGCAAGCAATCAGCCGTATTCACTGGTAATGTCAATTCAGTTGTATAAACTTGCACTTATAATTATGCAGCTAATACATCATACAGCTTTTTTTTAATCTTTCCACTCTGTGCTGTAATGTTTTCTCTTAAATTTCGGCTTTCAGGGGCGACCTAGCTCACCCAGTAGAGTGTGTGCACCCCATGTAGGCTGAGTCCTTGGCAGCGGCCATGGGTTCGAATCCGACCAGCGGCCCTTTGCCGCATGTCCCCCCCCACTCTTTAAGCTGTCCTGGTGATTAACGGCCATAAAAGCCCAAAAAATAATCTTAAAAATAAAGATTTTGGCTTTCAGCTCCTCAGAGTTGATGAAACTCGACAATCTGTCGCTCAGCTGTCCGAGTCCATTTTTCAGATTGTTTATTGAACTTGGACCTGTCACTATTATGTTGATCCTAAATTTAAACTCAACATTAATATTTTGGTCTGGAATCCAAAGTTAGTGCGAGAGATGTTGTGTTTGGATGGTGTGGAGGGGAGGGGGGGGGGGATGGAGGACGGAGGACTGCTAACTGACGTTAATTTACCACAGCATTACACCTCCTCAACGAGGTAAACGATGATGAATGCCCCTGGCCATGTTGAGTGACATCATCACCCTGCACTACATCTGTGTCTTCAGAAACATCTGCTGCTCCCAAGCTGCCAGTTCCATACTCATACACATGTATACATACTCACACAAATACAGGCATAGTTCCTATTTGCTCTTCTGGTAAGAATAGTGGTTGGTAGAGGGAAACCCCCCCCCCCCACCCTCAGGATAGAGCGTCAGCAGCCATTCTGCCTGCCTCAACACTTTGAAAAGACAATTCCCTTCAAGTTCAGGAGTCAAGCTGATGCTTTGTGTAACATGGTTGACTGCCTGAGCTTGCCTCATTGTGTCTGCAGCGCATTTCATTATCAACAATAGCACAAAACCCATGCTGATATTATCCAAATAGCAGCTGCAGATGCTTCACAATGATATGCGTTACACACTGTCTACATAATGTGAATATTTGGTGCAAATGTGTGTGTATTTGTGCAGCAATCCTCTTTAAACACAGCTCACTTCTAATCTCACTGAGGCAGGGAATGGTTTTTGTTCTACCTTAGCTTCACTGGGGTATAATTTGTAGCACACACGCCACACTGTTTTAAAGAAAGTACTAAATTATGCTGAAGAATGCTCAGTGCTTGTGTGTGGTGTTGTGAAACATTTGCATTAAGCTCCCATAGATCAATGCCTAGAGGAGAGTTCTGTCTAAAATGGTGGGCTTTTTCATCACTGTGCTATGATGATGAACGACCGGTGATATAGATATCCTTCATAATTGTAGTGTTGAGTGTTAAGAGAAAGTGGTTTAATGTGGAATTTTGAGGGTGGAATTTAAACACTTTATTTGTACTTTTCCAATTATCACATAAAACAATCGTGTTCTCTATTTTACAAATAACCATAGAAAAACAATCCCAACAAGAGAAAGACAGACCAAACCCAAAATCAGCCTGACAGACTTGTCACAGACAACAGACGGACAAAAAATTAATTAAAAGTAAAATAAAATAAATAAATAAAATTAAATAAAATGAAAAAGTACACCTAACATTCCTTAATACAGGACTGACCAAGGGCAGGTGTAAACATTCAGAGTTCCAGTTCCAGACCAGGTAAATTGTTCACATAAGTTGTCAGAGGGTCCCAGGTTTTGTAGAATCCTCTACTGTTTTTTTCCCAGCTTAACATTCTGCATAATGTCCCTAATCCAGTGGTGGTGTGATGGAGGAGTAGCAGCCTTCCATTTAAATAAAATCAAGCGTCTAGCTATGAGGGTGGAATTTAAACTGTGAATGCTAGTTTTTGGGATTGTGGTTAGATCTTGGTTTCACTTATCTACATCACCTTCCAGAGGCTCTCACCTCTCTGCCCTTTACTTCATAATTTCTGCTGAGGAAGATGGCCCCATCCTCCATCCATCTCATTTCCCCGCTAGCTGCTCTTGCCGGGCAGGAGCATAAACGGAGCAACGCTGACGATTGCATCTGTGCCGACAACATGCTCAGATAAGAACCGGCAGCTGCATCCCCCCCTTTCTAGCAAACAATGGAGCTCCCTCTGACATGTGTGGTGGGAAGATGGAGAGGAAAGAGTGGGGATGGGGGGGGTCACAGGAATGGATGGAAACTGAATGAATGTGACTCGGAGTAATGCAGGGATTGAGAAAGAGGCCACGCAGTGGCAGAGAAGAGGCTGAAAAGTTGGAAGGAGTGTATGGTGCTGTAGGGTGGGAGGGACGGAGTGTAGGAGAGAGAGAGCGAGGTGAATATGGAGAGGTTATCCCTTGAGCTGGTATCTGTGTGTCCATCAACAGCAGCACAGGGGTGTGTTTGGGTCCTTTATCTGGATAGCCTGTTGAGCTGGAGGAGGGGCCCTTCATTCCAGGGGGGGGGGGGGGCGTTGCTCAGGGCCTTAAGGAAACAAGCACTTGATGAGAGATGTGAGGACGGGGCAGTGATTGCTGCTCTTGTGGCACCTGTGTTGGCTTTGATTGATTGACATCTCCCTCATAAATACCACACGTGACGCCTCTGCTGAGCTTCCCTCTGGATCCTCTCCTACCTCTCACCTCCTCACCTCCTCCTCCGCTCTACTGCTCTGATAAGGAAGCAAAGGAAAGCGGGGGGGGAGATGAGACAGAAAGAGCAAAGGGATGTACGGTCGAAGTGCAAACACATTTATCTGTGCTCGGTTAATGGTCTCCCGTGGCAACGACCTCTGCAGAAGGTTGGCCTCAAAATGTGCCAAGAATGAGCTAAATTCCCGCTGATAAAATAAGACACCTTAACATGATTAGGGGCCCTAATGCAATCAGTATTGTTTGAGCTACAACTCAATTACCTGTAATGAAAAAGAGCGCGTCTCCCACAGGTTCTGTGAGGAGTTGTGGGTCTAACTGTGAACAGGTGAAACGCACATGGGAAGCAGAAGAGACATGTGATACCCTGGAAGGAAAGATTAAATGCCTTACATGCTGACTCACAAACTTGGGGACCAAGCAGGTTTAGTGCTGGACATGGACACACGGTCACATCTCTTAGCTTTCCTCACAAGTTCCCCAGTTAAAGAGACTGAACTCATCCTGAAGTGCAAACATTGATCCACAGCCAAGAGACTGATTAGAACCAATTCCAGTACAACAATTAGTAAGTCAATGAAGTAGTTGAAATACAGAAAATGAATTGGCAGTATTTTTGATAATCGATTAACTGTTTATTTGTCAAGCAAAAAAACATACAGACGTTACCTGGTTCCATCTTCTCAAATGGGATGATTTGCTTCTTTTCTTTGTCTTATGCGATAGTAAAGTGAATATCAGTCCCTCCAGAAAAACGTGATTATGCCATCGCATAATTCAATGCATAATCAGCCCAAGTCCACATATTTATGCGGGGGCCGCATTTATTTCAAATACGCCGCACTTTCGCCGCATAAATTGCCGATTCCCGCGCAAAATATGCGGGTCTTGCATGATTTCATAATCCCTGCATTTTTGTTGCAAAAAAAGTCACATATATCTTAGCAGAAAGTTGAAAAATGCGTTTACTTCACACAAGAGCAACCATTTTCGCCTGTTGCCATGGGAACGTTATGAAGTGACGTAATTACGCAACGTGAACATCATCGAAAAGCTGCAAACCCCGCGAAAAGCTGGAAAGGTTACTTATTAATTGAAAAGAAAAGATACATCTTTTTTTTTATTCTCTGCAAGGCCATGCACAGTGACCTCCAAAGCAGACAAATGATGCCTGCTGTGTGGGTGCAGTTTCTGGCCGGATGGCTCTTAATGACTATTGACAGTTTTTGTCTGTGTGGAGAAGAGAGGACAGAAAATCATCTCCATTTTCATTTTCAGGTTTCATGCTTTTACTTGTCATAGCGTGTAGGGCTGTGTATTGGCAAGAATCTGGCGATACGATACGTATCACAATACATGGGTTCACGATTCAATATATTGCAATATATTTCGATACTGTGCGTAAGGCGACCTATTGGGTAAAGTATAATTTTAAATAAAATTAATATTTAAAAAAAAAAAAGACATGATGTTCATGAAAGTCTAAGAAGTTTACTTTAGGTAAACAATTCAGTACACAGAAAATCAAACTGCCAGTTTGGGATTGTGGTTCACAGGTTCTTAGTGAGCTTTTGATATGCTAAAGTAGGCCAAAGTTCAGCCATCGCTACGTTGTTAGCTTCTAGCAAAAAGTCAGGCACTGTTAGGCACTGTTAGGAGAGGACACTAGTGGTGTGTCTCAGCATAGCCATCTAGCGTTTGGGGGTTTAAACACAACATAAACTTGAAACCACTGTCTTACATGAATATTTTTGAACGTAAAAAAATATATAAAATAAATATATATATCTATATATATATATAGATATATATATATCTATACATATATCTCGATACAGTATTGCGATATTTCGTAGTACTGTATCTATTTTTTAAACAGATTTTTTTCTTAGACCCTAGCGTGCATACGGTGTGTGTGTGTGTGTGTGTGTGTATATATATATATGTATATATATGTATATATATATATATATATATATGTATATGTGTGTGTGTATATATATGTGTGTGTATATATGTGTGTATATATATGTGTGTGTATATATATATATATATATATGTGTGTGTATATATGTGTATATATGTGTGTGTGTATATATATATATATATATATATATATATATATATATATATATATATATATATATATATATATATATATATATATATGTATGTGTGTAATTGTTTTAGTTTGATGAAGATTCAGTAAATAATAAGTTTAGCAGGTATGTAATATAAAGATTAGACTCATACTGACCCAAAGACTTAAGGCTTGAGATTTCTCACACAAATTACTGTAATTATTGTATTTGAATCAAATACATTATGAATTATTTAATGCATTTTACTACACATGATAAAGATGGTTGACATATTTGCCAATTGTCTGTTATGGAATTGAAACAAACATTTTTTTTTTTTTAAAGGAAAACCTATTGTTACCCTTATTATTGACGTTGCCAGGGCAACATCTGACCCTAACCCTGTCATGTGTCCTTCTGCATCCATCACCATCCATGAGCGTTTGTGCAGTTTCTGCTGTGTCTGTTCCCACAACAGGCAATCAGGAGCTGTCAGAGTGCAAACTGTGCTTCATCCTGACGTGTCATTCCCCATCTAGACACAATTGATTGTGTGCGATTTCGTTTTTTTTTTTTTTTACTATCGTATGCAAGTGGAAAAGAAATTCGGCCATCAAACGAGCAACTTGTCACACTTGCAGCGTGCTCAGCCGAGAGGCAGGTTACTGCAATTCGTTTAGAGCAGACGTTTTACATTGACTGTCCTCTAAAGGGCATGTTATATTGCTTATCTTCCCGAGCGTTGTAAAAACAAAGCAAGAAGTCGCTTCTGTGAAGAATGAGAAATGTAGTAATCAGGCGGAGGTGACTTCTCTCCTCAGTTGTACTCTAAACAGCAGCTGCGCCTCAGGGCCCATCCACTGATAGTCATAAATGTTTAGAAGGGCGTTCTTTGCGCAACATCTGGTCTGCACCCAGAGTGGTTTAGCAGCTAAATATATCCCTTCCCTTGCTAAGAGCTATCAGAGATGTTAGGCCCTGCAGAGTTACCTAAACGTACTTAAAGATGTCTGTTGGCTGTGGATCAATGCCCCGGATACACTGCTTCTACTCCAATATGCTTCTGTTTGCATCTTTGTTTTCAACAATGAAATGATTTAGTTTTGGCGGTCTGCCTCCTGCCGCCATTGTCTTGAGGTGTTGTCGTATTGGCAATTTAACAATAGGCTGTTGTGGCACCAGTTGTCTTCTAAGGGTTTTACTGTAGGCACTGACTGTTGACAAGGTCAGGATATGCTCTTTCTCCTGCACCCGGAAGCCATTTTTACAGCCCATTAGATAAAATAACAACCCCCGTCTGAGGCTGATTCCTGTGGAACGCTACCCATCCATCTTCTGTCTGTCCTTTCTGATGTGTGTGCATGCACAACATCAGCATTTATGCGTCAGGGAGTGTGTACAGTATGCTTTTGTGGTTTCCATTGTTCTGCGCACGTATCATAGAGTTTAAAAAGTACTGATTCATTCTCACATCATGTCTTCACATCCACTGATTGTTCATTACACGTTTCAGTGTGCCAAAGGGTTATTGGAGTAAGCTAGTTGTATTTTTAGCTTTGTTGTAAACTGGTGTCATTGCATGTTTATGTTAACAGACAGATGTTTGGATTAGATATAAACTGAACGTATTTGATGAATGAAGATATAATTACACACGTTTTCTGGTCCAACATCTGTCCATCATTTCTGTTGTGGCAGTCACTCCCAGTCGTCGTCCCCCTTTCTTCCTAGTTGATTGTACAGATTTAAACTGGCCAGTAGATACATGAACACAGTCTTTCTCATACATTGGTGGCTATGCATCTTTTGCATCTTACCCTATCTTGCCATGCAAACTTTTTATTTAAACATTGAGGTTTTCTTTGTGAAATGCTTCAATCAGCTTCAATCAGCTCATTTGTATAAAAAGTAAAAATAGGCTCCCTTTTTGCATAGGATTTAAAGAATTCATGCTGTGGTTTACATGCACAGGTACTTAAGAACATCATTACAGCACCACCCGTCAAAGCTAAATTGCACAATGATCTACAGTAGACTGCATTAGAGATATAGAATAATCTTTTTTTCTTTATGCCATTATCCCTGAAGTGCCTCTATTAAGAGTGATATCGGGGGTGAACTATGTTGTCCTTATGTTGTTTGGAGGGAATGTGTGGGTTTTGCAATGTAATGCAATTAAAGTTTTATAATGGATAGGGCAAAGGAGAAATATAAGCATTTGTCGCTGAGCGTAGACTACACTTTTTATGCTACTTTTTGATTGTTGTTTACTGTCGTCAGTTTCCATGGTGTTGCCTTCACTCATGCACACAAACTTGCATGCACATACAGAGTGCATTCATGTATTAATAATCACACGTAACCAATGCTTTACCAATGGGAGCTTTATTTTCTCACGTTAAACGTTTGGGCCCAGCAGTGCTTTCTCATAAACCCAGAAGGAATCGTCCCACTGACTTTTTAATCCAATCTTCAAAGGAAAACATAAACCCCTAAATTAAGTGAATTGTCTATAGTTTTGTAAAGCTTTAACTAGAATTGGATTTCTGAAGATAAATATCACATGAAATCCTTACAATTTTTACAGAAGTCTAAATCTAAACATTGTTCTTTATTCTCATGCCTGTGAGCCAGGAACCAGCTAAACCCCTCAGGTCATCTGGAACAGGCCATCTGGTTATTCTCCACGAAATTTGGTTAAACTGCCTTAAGCTTTTATGCTCCAAGCCGCTGTAACATCCAATCATATTAGGTGTATCGTCCTTAAAACTAAACTGAAAACATTCCTTTTTAGCGGCCCCTTTCACCAGTATGGTTTGACGGTCTTAATTATTTTATTCTTTCCTCTTTTATTGGTTTTAACTCGTGTCTTATTTTTTTGAATTCGTCAACTCTTGGTTTTAATTATTATTTTATTCTTACTTTTTAATGTCTTTCAATGGTTTCACTTTTTTTTTTTCACAGAATGTAAGAAAAAATCCATCCCAATACATTACTAACATCTCCATTAACTACATGTTCACAAATGACCAGAGATTTAAAGCAACCCTAGAGAACTTTTCCCGCTTCGGTCCCCCTACAGGAGGGTTAGTTAATGGACAATTCCGCTTCCAACCTGTAGAGGGACCGACGCGGGAAAAGTTCTCTAGTGTTGCTTTAAATGAAGAGCTGTGAGTTGTGACTTTATAGGATTGTGCAGGTGTACCTAATAAACTGATAACTTAGTGCTTTCTACATAACTTTCAGGAGTTTCCTTTTGTTTGACAGAGTGGAATTCTGATTAAACGCTATATTTCAAAATCCTCTCAAAGTACAAAATAATAATGTGTTTTAATGTTTTAATGTAAGAATGTCATCTTAAGTATGTAGTCTGAATAGCATGATTTCCTGTTATGGAGGAAGACCTTAGATATATTCTCCCCTGAAGCTCTAAAACCCTCAATTAGGGAATTATCACTTGCTGTACGCTGCAGCTGGCCTTAAAGGGAGCACGAACAGAAAGAGGCACTGTATAATTGTATAAAGCACATATTGTACAGGAGGATTTTACAGCAGGGAAATACATTTAGACCTCGCCTAAGCGCACACTTCTCAAAGCCAATACATCTAACAGACATTATTGTCTTTTTTTGTACTGCTTGACTACCCTGCCAGTCCTCCATTCACTCGGAGTGTCAGAGTTGTCATTGCCATTGATTGGATGTCTTCACACTGTCCAATCTACTCTTCATCTGTGGTTGGATCCAACACCTCACTGGCTGAAATTGGTCTTCTCTGAATCAGCAAACTTGATTGGTTCTGTCTGATACTGGAATTCATAAAAGCATGGGATGCAAAACTGTAATAGAAAGTTTCCTACATAATAAGATTGTATTTGTGGTGGTAGCGGACCGGTTGGGGAAGCAAACCCACGCTTTATTAAACAGCTATGTATTCTAAGGTTAGTTTATATATATCCTTACTAGCTAGGCTCCTTACATGTTTGCTAATACCTCTGAGATTGACAGCGTTGTGTTAAAAGACAGTTCCGACGCAAAACGAACCTAGGGGTTAATAACAGATGTGTACCCACTCTGTCGCTCTCTGCGACATGTTTTCATGCTAATCAAATGTGTTAGTAGCTTGAAACAAGCTAGCGCGGACCGCTGATTAGCTCACAACGCTAGTATTCGGGGCACAGGGAAAGTAAAAACAAATCACTATTTATACCACTAAAAAGGCTCAAAATATCACCACACTTCAACGGTAGCGTAATGAGGGTCCCTAAATGTTAACCGAAGCATTGAGAACATTGCAAGTGTACAGACAGTTTATTAAAAAGATAGTTTAGAAAGAAAGTAGCTCCCAAGACGGCGACCGCCTGTATACAAGAACGTGACTGTCTTTCTAAACTATCTTTTTGGAATTGTCCTTTAAGAACATAGACAGACTAACTTGTCCGAGTTAATAACTTATATGCATCCGTTTTGGACAAATTTGCGCAGAGGTGTTCATGATACTAACCCTTCGTTAACTCGTGATTGGTTCTTTTTAGGAATTCGGCCAGCTGCCTTCTCTGCTGGGAAAAGCCAACAACAATCATTTCTTCTGCGCATGGTCATATGTTTTGATTCATGCTATTCACAGACGGGTCAGTTGTGTTTGTGAGATAGTGAGAGAGCGAGAGTGGGGCCAGGATGGGCTGAGCGAATCAATGCGCATCTCTACAATGAAATACGATTTTGTACCTATTTTAAATAGTAAAACAAAATAGAATATCAATACTTGGCGGACCGGTCAATGTTGATATTGTAGCTGGCCGCCACAAATAAATCAATGTATGGGAAACACTGGATGTGTTAAGGGAGGACCGTGTTGGAGGGAAAGATGGAGCTAGTGAAGCTGTTATTGTGTTTTTAAGAAAAATGGGCGTGAACTTGTTGAATTCAGAGAGGAAGAAAGAGAGAGAAGGATTGGAAATAACAGCGTGATAAGAACGCGAGTCCCAGTTGTGGCTGTGTTGCATTCTGGTCTACTGACTCTGCTATCAGTGTAACAATTGTGAACTCTGCCACGTTTTGTGATGTATTTCTTCCTTCTGATTGTTCATGATTGCAAAATGTCAAATGCTTTTAGGAAGTAAAGAATTCAAGCTTAAAAGAAAAAGCAGCTGTCTCCGTTCAGATGACGTACTCAAGTTAGAGCTTATCTGTTGGTATAAACAGTTACAGTCTACATGGAAAATATAAGCCTGCTCGGATGCCTTAACTATGTGCGCTTTTTTGATTGCTTGATTACTATTATTTTTGTAACATTCCAAATGTTCACAGTGGAAAATGGGTTATTTCATGTTGCCAGTCCAAACACAGCACTTTGTCAGGTTAGAATCATATAAGTACCTCTGGGCAGCTCCAAAATGGGAGCCAGTTTCAGTTTTATTTCCTTAGTTACTTAAACTGGCTGCTTGAAAATGTGTAACATAGAGCACCGTTGTATTTTTGATCCAAGGTGAAAGGCAGTCCTTCTGCAGCCAGTTGAATCTGGAGGGAGATCCTTAAAGCCTTCTGCATATTCCATTAAGCTGCTCATTGTTATTCTATACCTGATTTTAATTAAGAATAGTAGAAACCCAACTGTGTGATTTAAGTGTATGTGCATGCAATGTTACTCCCAGTTTTGCTCTGAGGCGGGGTAGACAGTCGTTACGGCTGTTCGTAGCTCTCTGCGGCACCATTCTTTTCTGCTAATCTCCATCCAATGATGAGCATTCACTCATTAGCATTCATGTGATTTTAAGCTCTGCTGGCAAAGCCAAGCAGATGTTGTAGGGTTTGGTGAGTCTTCATAAAGGAGGCATTTGGTGCCACCACTGGGTTAAATGCTTTATTCTCTAGGAAAATGTTGTTTGGCGGCATAATTAGATCAGCAGTGTCACATTTCTTCTGTCATTTATGCTGTTTGAAATGAACTAAAACACTGCTCTCCATTAGCATAAAACTCTCTCCGTTCTTGTGTTTTGACCACTGAGACATTATTGCTCTCTTGCAATCATTGGCCTCATCGCACTCTGGTAATTTAGCAGATTGGCAGTACAGGACTTGTGTTCAATAGATGGTGCTGAGCAAGGGTGTGGAAAATGAAGCTCCCATCCAGTCGATTTAAATGGAGAATTGTGATTAATTGGAATCGATAGTGTTGGCGAGACCACTTCCCATCCACAGTGCCCCGCCTCGACCCACACTTAATGTACTTATGTAGACTTTAGTTAGTCTGCGTAACACACATGCATGAAATTACACATACATATTCAAGGCATAACGTGAAGCGTCCACTTCATTAACATCGTAAGTAATTAGTCGATTGTGAGCTTGAAGCACAGCAGAGTCACTGCGGACGGAGTTGTTAGGGCGATGATGTCTTCTCTTCTCTCTGAAAATGTTCAGTCTCTGTGGAACCATAATTTCTTGTCATGTCTGCAGATGACTTTTTAGGGCTCTGTCTTGTGTCTTCTTTGGGCCAAATGTCAAGTCTCAAGTCGTTACACAAAGTCGTGGTTTATATCTGTAGCTATTAGATCTGGAGCGCATTAACTCAGGCCATCGTCCTCAACCTCATCTTTTGAAATGTCATTGCTCCGTGGGCCGAAGCACCGCCTAAAGTTGAACATTTCAGTTAAAGCCAATCTATGCCTCTAGCTTGCTTAGAGGTTACTGCAAGTGTTTATTGTGCTTTGTAAGGCAAACATATCAGCTTGTCTGTATGCTGACTGAGCAGATATTGGCCTTTTATTAAATATTAGCTACCAGCCACCCCATATTGTCCACTTTGATTGAATACAGTTTATTAGTATGCCACTCATTAGCTGAAAACACATATAATGCCAAAGCAAAATAAAAAAGGATGCTGAGGAAGACCTGTCCATTGAAGCTGAGAGACACATACACACAAAAATATAGTTAGGCACCTAATATAGTAACATGAAACACACGCAGATGACTCTTAATTTCTCAAGAAAATGAAATTGATCAGCATAATTTGAAAGAAAAAGGACCATCAGTGAGCATATATCACCTTACAATGTATAGTGTGAAAGATCATGACATGCATTATTACTGTAAGCACCACCATCATGTAACTACCATTATATTCTCTTGACTACAGCTACATAACCTATAGTGAAGTTTCTTTTTTTAAATATTTAATCTAATTTTCTTGATGAATTAAATCTTTATTGAAGGCCTGATATCTATATCCCAGAATTCCCCCTAATGTTGGCTAGACTGATTCCTCACCCTACACTACAGCAGCTAATCATTAAAATAAAGTATTTGATTCAGTGACTCTAATCTAAATGATTCAGCTGAGGATTTTCTACCCTTGCAGGATTATACAGTAGGTGATTGGCAGCTTTCATACAAAGATATCGGTACTAGAATCGGCTAAGCCCATATTAGCTGAACTATTGTGCTGAGATATACTCAGAGAAGCTGTGTGTGTTGGTCCACGCCAGACGAGAATCTGTAGCTGTTGGGGCCTTATCTTAAAGTGTGATTTACCCTGGAGCCACTCTTGGCAGGGGATTTGAAGAGCTGTCTGTAGGTGAGAGAGGGCAAAGATGATACATCATCTCTCAGCAAGCCTTCAGCATCACTTCCTGTGTAAAAACACAGTTATAGCAGGCAAACGTATATTTGTAAGTAGATAAACAAACACTGAAATGGGACTCTTCTTTCCATCCATTCATTACACGCACGCACACATGCGCGCACACACACACACACACACACACACACACACACACACACACACACACACACACACACACACACACACATACATACATAACCAAGGAGACAACATTACCAAGGAGACAACCACAGTCAGCCCAAAAACTCAAGAGGTCCTCCATGGTAACACAACATGATATTCTTTTTATTGTAGATGTAATGGCCTTCTCATTTCCTTCACAACTCTTTCTTCTTCACTAATATACCCAAGAATACCATTTGCAGTTCACACATTGTAAGTTGTTTTTAATTTAAGCCATTGTTTGCGGTTGTTCAGAACGCGGCCCGCGATTGTTAGTTTCAGATCAATGGTTTCAAACGCAGGAAATAATTATTTTGCGTTGAGATGAAAGTCGGGGTGCAGCAGCACAAACAGCCTGTGGATCCAGCCCTTTTTAATTAGGGCTGTGTGTCTCCTGCTCTGCGTGGCAAATTAACATCCACCATCGAAGATAAGGGATTGTGCTACGCAACTGTGTGTGGGTGTGTGTGTGTGTGTGTGTGTGTGTGCATGAGGATTTGGGTATGCAAGAGGTTAGGGGTGGGTGGGGGGTTGCATTTGTTTGGCCTTCTCCACTCCTGAGAATCTATCCTTAATGCTGATTGCAAGATTTCGTTTTGAATATTCTGTTATGTTTTCCAGCTCTAAAGATAAAACCAAAAACTGTATACATCTTGTCATAGTTTAAAACAGATACTCCAAGTTATATATAACATCCCTTGCTTCTGTGTTAAAGGTCCCAGATCCATCTGCTTGTATTTTTCAACCTGTCTCAGTAAAAGTATGGCTTACTTTCAAATGTTGTGAATATTTAAAGTTGAATAAGTAAATTTAAAACAGTCTTACCGGCTTAACAGTAGTAGCTTTTTTTTTTTTTTTAAAGTCAAATACCAGAGTCCCATCACTCATATTTAGAAGCTGATGAGAAAACACCTTCTCAGGGCCTTTAAACGTTTTAATGTACGTACATGGAAGAACATTTTAATTATTGTCGTTTGATTGGTGATCTTTATTTCTTCCCACTAATTCTGTTGATGTTGGAAGGGAGTGCAGATTTTACATCCATGCCTCGTTGTTGTCTTTCAGGGATGCCCAGGTTCGCCAGCCAGCCAACGCCGACCACCGTGCATCTAGGGAACAACCAGGTGATGGCATGCGAGGTCAACTCCGATCTGGTGCCCTTCACCAGGTGGGAGAAAGACCGCCTGCCGCTGGAGCTCAGCACCAGACTGGTCCAGCTGCCCAGCGGAGCCCTGGCGATCAGCAACGCCTCGGAGGCAGACGCCGGCCTTTACCGCTGTCTGGTGGAAAATGTGGGGTCGTCCAAGTCCAGCGACGAGGCCCAGCTCCAAATACTGCCAGGTAATTTGAGAAAATGAAGTATTTTCAGACATCGGGGGAAATGATGTCCAGCGAGTGTGCAAATCAGTGAAAAGATATAGGTTATATACATAGTTATAATTTCAGTCACAGACGTATGGTTTCATTACTGGAATGATTTCAGATTTGACCCGCTATACTTCCATTGTTACCTAATAATAGTGAAAGCATTTTCCCTGCTTGTTAATCAAAACATTTACACATCCTTGATTACACTGCAATTATGTTAGAGCTTCTATTGTAGAACCACTTGTGCAGTCAATTGAAATTAAAATATAGTTTAGTGCATCACTTGATTAAAGTGGTCCATGGTGTCCTCTTTGGGTTGCTCACTAATTTTAGCATGAAGAAATCTGCCTAACGGTAGTGAGAGATGGGTGAATGCCAAAGGGAGTGGTAGAACTCCCAGTGGGGTTATCAGTAATGCTGCAGTAACTCAGTTGCAGCTCAAAAGGGGGCTGAATTCCATAGTGGCAGTTTTTCGTCTCACCCCTCTAGAAGTTTTATTTACCGAGTTGTTAAGCACCAGGCTCCTGGCAGCACAGAGACAATATTAGAGGTCGTAAATCAGACTTCAACAAGATTTTTTCTCTGTATGTCTCCTCCAAGGATGTGTGGTGGAATGGCAAAAGGCTGTATGCATACAGAAGGAAAACTCGTGGAAGTTGTGTAAGACATTCAAAGAAATGTTGTCTCGATGCGACCAGATGTTTAAGCGACAGAAATACATTGATAGTTATTTGGTTTTTTTAAACAACAACAAATCAGCTTGAGATACAATAATGTGGGTGTTTGCTAACTTGTGCGTTTGCAGGGGGAAGACCTTGAGAGTTGAAAAAGGGCTTGGAGAAAATGATTTCATACATTTCTGTTTTTTTTTAATTAAAATCCTGGTTTGAGCCTCATAGAATTATGCTCTAGGATAAACTGATATTGCTAAAGTCCTGTGTTTGTGCTGTGGTCCCACATGATTGGGTATTGCAGGCTGCTACTCAGGCAGTTAGTTGCAGCTGGAATTAGATGTATATGGGATCACTTTGAACTCCTAAAGAGCTAAGACTTCAGATGTCTCAGACATCAACATGGACATTATTCATGTGACCATTCTTTGGTTTGGTTGTCAGGAAGGACTGCCCATTAGACAAGAGCTCTTTTGAAGTTTTTAAGACAGATGACACCCGTTACGTAGAAGGTGCTGCTCTGCTTCACTTACTCACCCCAACCTTAACCTCAGCCTTAACCCTGGCATGTTTTCTCGAATTCCAGAAACTGGAGAAGAGAGTAAGCTGGAGTTCCTGGTGCAGCCTGTGCCTGTGAACAAGCCGGTGGGCGCAAGCGTGCTGCTGCCCTGCCTGGTCACTGGTTACCCTGTGCCACACATTCGTTGGATGTTTGGAGACAAGTTGCTGGAAGAAAGGTATGAGCATGAACTCTGGCTGTATATTTGAATAACCATACCATTTCAGAAATGAAAGAAGCCCTAAAATGCTACAGGTTTTCTTGGGGTGATGTTTCTGCTCTTATTCGTGTTGAAACTGGTGTGCTTATTCAAATCAACTTTTCAAAATCACCTTTGCCCATCAAAGTTGACAATAGTTGCATATTTTTTAGCAACACGGACCATAATGTACGGCTCTTTTGTACCCGAGGCCTCTGGTCTTCAAAGGCGTTATTATCTTTTTTCTGCCACTGGGGGCTGGGGGGGAACTTGTCAATGAAGCTTCTTCAGCTGGGATACAAGGCTGCAGGGTTGCCAGCTGAGGGGACGTTCACAAATTAATAGCCAAGAGAGAGTGTCACAGTGCCTGTGCTCTCACTCCTCTGGCTCTCATTAGCTCAGGCACAGCAGCTCAAATCCCTCAGAGAGAGCTGCAATGGATGTGGGAAGTTTGATTCTCACCAATTAAGAAAGCACTTTGTTGACCTAAACCCTGTGTACCGGTCCTGCAGAATAATAACTTTGCAACTTGTGGGGTCGACAGAAAATAGCTGAATTCATGGCTCATTCATTTAAATCCGGCCCCAGAATGGGATTTCTACCTTGAGTGAAATTAAATGTAAGGTCATCACAATGGTACATCTACATACATACATACCACAGGGCTCCAGTGCAGTGTGAACTAGAATATCATTAAGACTTTCCAACCTTTAGTTCCAAGCAGAGCACCACATCTCAAGTTTAATGTCTTCAAGTCCGATGGAATCCTGTGTGAGTACATCTGACCTCCGATGGGAGCTGGCTAAAAAGGTACTTATTAATCTACCTTGTATTAATTGCAAAACACTATCCAGCGTGCATATCCACCCCCCTAGGGTGTCTCCGTTGGTAATTAGCAAGCATACTCTGAACAATCAGGGAAGTCTTTGAAGTGGACTTTCATGCTCCTGCCTTCAGAGCAGAAATGGATTGTGTGGCGAATACATTACCAAGACTGTTCTTTTGATTTTAATACGACATTGACAATTAAAAAGAATAGAAGTGGAACTCTTTTTTTTGAGATTCTCCTGTCCCTCTTAGGCATTACATGAGAGAAAGAAGAGCTGCTGTCAATTAAAAATCTGTGTGGCATACAGTCTAAGGTAGAGAGAGAGGCAAATCTGCAAAGAGTGTCTAATTGTTCTTGGGTGGACAGCACAAACGGCCTTTAAAGTGGCGACGCCAAAGCTGTGTAGACATAAGATGAAGGTTTATAAAGATGTGCCAAAGCTACCAATTGAAGGCAAGGTGACTCACTGACAGTGGGAATTATCACATTGAGCTTCTGCTGCTGGTGCTTCAACTTGGTCATGTCTCGTTTTCTTCCTGTCTCTCTCGGCCTGTGTTCACAATAGCAGAAAGACAGTTTTATTCAGAGCTGCAGATAATGTAGCTGATTCAAAAAGAAGTGCAACATGAAACTGTGTATGGCGGTTTTAGACCATACTGATTCTTGGATGTCTAATTATCTTTTGTAACTCTTTGCTAGTTGTTCCTCTAGCGACTGACTCCTCAGTTGTACTTTAGGATACTTTTAAAGACAGTGAAATCCTTCAAATGTCTTTTCAAAAATGTGCCACATAAAGGATTTCTGTTATAAGTCTTTGAAGAGTCTCATTAGTATGTTTTTTCGTAACCTGCCAGAAGACAGACATTGCCGTTTCTTTTGTATCACCTGTCCATATTGCCATGCTATAAAACTCTTTGATGTCTGCGATGACAGATGGGATCAGAGTAAAGACCTGAAATGGAAATTTAGAACAGGTGCTTCTCTCAGTTGTAGAGAAGATTATTTCTCTCTGTTGAGCCACTGCATGTATCGCTTAAATGTCCAGTATGCTGGGATCATACTACACATGTTTTTTTTTTTTTGTCTTTTGAGATCGTCACCACATAGGACAATCATATTCAATAATTCTTGCTGTGATTTGGCAGATAAATGTTGGACTCAAGCGTCTACTTACCGTGACAGCAGGCCAACAGGGGGCGACTCTGCTGTCCCCATGTTTGTCGGGTCAGACTGTTATGGGTTGATATTGTGTAGTCTGATTTACTCCAACATTAAATCTATATATTAATAATCCGAAAGCCAATTATTATTTTATTTTAAATGAATGTGTTTTTTTTTGTCTTGGTGACAAAAGTGAACAAGTAGATGG
Organism: Sander vitreus; assembly: GCF_031162955.1. Lineage (NCBI taxonomy): Eukaryota > Metazoa > Chordata > Actinopteri > Perciformes > Percidae > Sander > Sander vitreus. The sequence continues at coordinate 13,017,065 of NC_135855.1, read as the reverse complement.
GAATCTCCACACAGTATCTTGAATGATATTGTGGTACACATACACTATGACTTATTCTGCTATAACATGCTATTTTATGTATTCACCAAATCCTAGCCTCAAATTCATTTAGGGTCTTAGCAAGTCTATTGCCAAGGACACCAAGTTTACCGTTTATTCTGATTAAGCTCAGCAGCACTGTGACAAAATATGTAACACTGTTGAAGCTGTTCAGTCAAGGTTTTGAAAACACAACGTGTGTCATCGATAGCAGGTGCCAGTGTGCACACATACTCACACATACTGGTCCTGATGACACTCATGAAAAGGGCAGTCATCTTTTGTTCTTGGGAGTATCACTCTATCACCTAATAAAATTCCCCAGCAGTCAATACAATGGATGAATTATGCATGTCCGCCAGCAACAGGGAATTGACAGAGCATGTAAATCAACCCCCTTCCAAAGCCTCCGAGCCGTCCGTCTGCTCTCCTCCTTGTCTTCTCGCCGTCATTTAAATATGATTGTGTATATTGCATTTAAAAAAGAGAAGCATGGTGTGGGAAATTTGTTTGCAATTGGACTGTAGCGTAACCCTCTTTTACATACAGTGCTGCTCATAAGTATTCATACCCATGCTAAAGTTGACTAAAAAGAGGAATAAAAAAATCATCTTTTGGAAATTGATCTTAATGCCTTAATTAAAAAAATGAGGAAAAATCCGACCTTTTAAGGACACCAATTTCTTTTGTGAATGAGTAATGTATTGTAAATAAATAAATGTTCTTCCTTAAAATACAGGGGCAATAATTCTACATACCCCTATGTTAAATTCCCATAGAGGCAGGCAGATTTTTATTTTTAAAGGCCAGGTATTTCATGGATCCAGGATACTATGCATCCTGATAAAGTTCCCTTGGCCTTTGGAATTAAAATAGCCCCACATCATCACATACCCTTCACCATACCTAGAGATTGGCATGGTTTTATGTCAGTTAGCCTAATAGCTAACTGAGATAAGATCCATATCAGTGCAAATCAAACCAGCTATTAGGCTGACTGAAATAAAACCATGCCAATCTCTAGGTGTGGTGAAGGGTATGTGATGATAACACTTTATAATATGGGTAAAATACTGGTAATACAGGTCTCAAAGCTGTGTCTGATTTGACATACACATATAGACCACTGGCAGCACAAAGGATGTCATAAATTGTATCAAAAATGGGATTAGATGTAATGTAGTCTGGCTTACCGGACATACATTGCTTTGAAAAAGCTGGAAATCGTTGTCCCTCACCTTCCGCTATCTCCGCTGTCTATTTTGCAAGGGCACCGTCGCTGCATCAAGTTTTAGAGCTGCCCAGGACGGTAGTGATTGGTTTACAGGTACATTGTGTAGGAATTTCTCCCATCTAGCGGTGAAATTGTATTTTGCATTCAAACGAATAGTGCTCTCTAGCGCCTCGCTTTTTCAAATGCGCGTTGCAACTAGGGTAGCCGTTATGTACCAAGAAGCTATTCATCCAGTTTTCTTTCGGGTGATGAGGTTCGTTATTTCAAACAAACTGCAAACTGAATTGAATCATTAGTGCGAGCGTGTATAAGTAATTACCCCTGTAATTTAGACCGTAACATTGACTTACCTGTCGAGAAGAAAGCCGGCAACTTCAGCGTCCCTTTGAAAGTCGTTCTCCTTCATTAGCTCTTTCCACCTGGGAAAGCCTACCCCGATGCTTACCCTCGTGTTTTGAATTTGCCGGTCACGTTGCCTTTTTAATTCCCTTTTTTCCGCTTTTTTTTTGGCGACGAGCATTCCTTCTCCTGTGGCTCGGCATAAGTATGATCCTTCATTATGAACTAAAGTGCAGTGCAGGCTTTCAAATTTGCCGGGGCAGTGACGAGCGCCTCTCGCTGATCTCCTTCTCCGTTTCAGCTGGTTTCAGTCGCGTGACGCTGGCTCTGAACAAAAACGTGTCGTGGATTAGCTAGACAGGTAGGCTAGTGCTTTATGTCCCTCTCAGCGATTATAGGTTTTCAAAATGCTGGAACGACATGGAAGCCTCCTTGGACTTGCCCGTCCAATGTAAATACAGATAAGAAATTCTTCGCTTACGAGGATAAGTCAGAGAGACAGAGGTAATTTTACACCAATGAGGACATATTTATGAAAGAAGAGATTGATTTTTAGCTAATACAATACTTAAAACACTACACAGTGTACCTTTTTAAAGAAATACAAACAAGTCAGAGTGTTCTTTTTCCCCCTATCCCAAAATAGATGAGATGGTGTAGCCAGATGCTATGAAAATCTGAAGCATTATAACTGTAACGTGCAATGAAATGGCCAATTCACAACAGACATTTAGCAGTAGCAATTCTGGATGAATTTGAATGATGTGAAATTCCAACCACCGGCACTCTTCCAACTGTTTGAAGATTTTGATAGCTCTGGTAATGCTGCATGCGCACACAGAAGAACTGGTTCTACTACTTTTGGAAAAAGGCAGCATGGCCGAGCAAATTACTTGGACTTAGACTTCTCTTTATTGATCCTTTTGGGATGACTCCCGCAAGGAAATTAGATTTCCAGCAGCAGATTTCAGCAGCTTACAAAACTTAAAGAGGTAATAAAGAGGTATATATAAAAAAAAAAAAAAACAGTATAACAATAACCTTTTAGCTAAATATTTTTTTACAAAAAGTAAACAAACAGTAAAAAACAATAAACTACAGATAAATAAAGATAAATATATAGGACTGTATATGGTATTGTGTTATTATACAGTTAATAAATAAATGACATTTAGCATAAATTAGCAGTTAAAATGCCACTGCCATTTAAAATGTCATCCAAGCTAACAATCCTTCAGATGCAATCATGTATAATTGTCTGCATTTTTGAGTGAAGTCAGAAAGTGACACCAGAACTATAACCGGCTTTTTAACTTTCAGTTTCAGTTTTCAAACCAATTTTAAGACATTCTGCACCAATCTGCTCTTTTCTGTGTTGTTTTCGTACAGCCACTGCAATAAGAGAACCTGGGTTGCAACGTAATCTTTCAGCTTGTCAAAGCTACAACCTATCAAAATCTAATGACCAATGATTTTCACTTGTTCCTTTCCTCAGATTAACCATTAGTGACATGTCATTGGAAAGCATAGACAAATACAGCAGTTACTCAGACCATAGAATCCAAAGAAGTCTGCCTAGCCTATTGTTCAGGGTGAAAAAATTGAGAATCCTAATTTCTTGTCATCTAAGTGTTGGAATGCGAGTATATAAGGCACTTTATTAGGTACACTTGTATAATGTAATGAAATCTAGTACAACAGCTCAGCTGCATATATTCTTCCTTAACAAAGCTTACAGTTTTTGTTAAAACTTTCCGAGGTGTTAACTCAACGATGTTTATTACTAAGTCTTATTCTGTCCTAGCTTGTTTTTATTTTCTATTCTCTTTAATGACTGTTTTTAATTGTTTTAATTGCTATTTAATGTTTTATGTAAAGCACTATGAATTGCCTTGTTGCTGAAATGTGCTGTATAAATCAAATTGCCTTGCCTAAGGTCGTAGTTAGTGGTGGTGTTTCTAATCTTTTATTAGAAATCCATCTTAATATAATGCAGTCAAGTACAACATCATTGCTAACTACAACTTTAGTAATAAACATATAGTTAAAGTGCTCATATTATGCTCATTTTCAGGTTCATAATTGTATTTAGAGGTTGTACCAGAATAGGTTTACGTGGTTTAATTTTCAAAAAACACCATATTTTTGTTGTACTGCACATTGCTGCAGCTCCTCTTTTCACCCTGTGTGTTGAGCTCTCTGTTTTAGCTACAGAGTGAGGCATCGCACTTCTGTTCTATCTTTGTTGGGAGTCGCACATGCGCAGTAGCTAGGTAAGGACTACTAGCCAGTCAGAAGCAGAGTATGAAGGGCGTGCCACACTAGCAGCTAGGCGAGCATTATAACGTGTGTCACAAAGTGACGCACGTTTGTCACGGAAGTAAAGGCTGGACTACAATAGAGCTGTTTGGAGCAGTTTGAGAACAGTGTTTTCTGTTGGAGATGGTAAGTCCCTTTGGGGTGGACTTTGGACTTTTTCACTTTGTAAACCTATAACGTGCACAAAAAGATATATAACACTATAAAGGAAAGGGGGAAAAGCCAAAAAGCATAATGTGAGCACTTTAAATCAATACCTCTCTGATAGTGTCAATCAAAATTGGGCATTATTATCTTTGTAAAGGTAGAATTTATGGCTGAGCTGTTTTACTCGATTGAATTAGATTTTAGAGGTGTATCAAAGTGTAAAAAGTAGCGATCAAGGAAGAGTTAAAATCCATGTGAGTATTAATAGAAACTCTTCTCCACATGTTTCCCTCATTGAGAGAGGTTGGCATGTACAGTACTGTAGGTGTCCAGCACACCACATTCATTCAGATACACAGGCGTCCCCTAACGTTAGAATTCTGCTTAGAAACTCTTATTTCTTCAACACTGGTAAAATGATAAATGGCAGCAGCAGAGTGGGTTAAGGTAATGAAGTGGTTTTGCTGGCATGTGGGGCTGAGAAAACAAGACATGCACATGGTTTTCTGGCAGCGGAGCGTTGGAAGTCTCCTTTTTAGGATGTCTCTTAGTCTCCAGCACATCACAAACACACAAGCATCTATTCTTCTTTGAATTCTTGTCACGTTGTGTTTATTGTCCTATAGGAATCGAGGATAAGAGGAATACATTGGGGATTGGCCATTGGCTGAATCTACAGTTAGTTGCATTTGTTTGATTAGAAACCGTGTTAAAACTGTGCGACATCATCAGTAGAAATAGAACTCACAATGTGGGTCTTTATTATAGCCTGAACCTGCACGTTGTCTTTCACAGCATAAAACGACTCACCTTCAGGCTTTACTGTGGCCCTTCATCGGACATTATGTGGGTATATGTCCTATTTAAAGGCTTTATAATACTGGTGGAGTGCTGAAGTTTTGTAGATGTGACACAGCACAGGGCACACAGAGTTCACGTTGCTTTAAGCACCCAGAGGGCCCACCGGAGCCATTTAAAAGAACAGTATGCGAGTTATGGGTTGCAGGCTTCATTATAATATGCACTAATCAAATGATCGGTTTACTCTTGGGGACCCGGGGAGGGTAAAAAGCAAATAAAGTCAGGTATGCAAGAGCTGTTTTTGTCTCGAGGGCCCTGCAGCTTTTCATTACGAGCCAGAGGAAAACAAAAACATTTTCATGACTGAGTCACTTGAGAAGCCCCAGCCCGTGCTGTTGGCACCAGGTTGTTTCTCACATTCACTTCTATTTGTTTATTCAGTCATTTATTACCTATTACCTAGTCTGATTTATTTCTCCCCTCTTTTGTGTCTCACATTCCTTTCCCAACCCTAACACATGTACTAAAGCTCATATGTGAACTGGAATAGTTCAAGAACAAAATGTTTTGTTTTGGAAGCGGCATTCCAATCCGTGGTCTCTCCTCGTTGAAATCCTGCTGATTTTTTTTTACACCTTGGACATGATTTGAAATTCATAGAACTGTTGAGATTATGTTCTGGTCAAAAGGATGGAAGTTGAATTTGCTTACAAAGACAGTGGATGGGTTTGCAGATATACAGAGAGAGGAGGAAAGTAAGGAGTGAAAAAGAGACTTGATCTGAACAGAGAAAAACGAGAGAAAAGAGAGGCAAAACAGAAAAGTTTAGAGCTTGCCACACTATCCATGAATAATGAATCCTCTTTTAAATTTTTTGTGTGACAGTTGCGATTGCACCTGCCTCCCCCTTGTGCTGCAGATAGCATGACCTGTGCCCAACCACTGTCGCAGCACCACTGATTGCTCTGTGACTGCACTGCCTTCGTCAACACACACACACACACACACACACACACACACACACACACACACACACACACACACACACTTCTTTAGTGATCTACAGCTTCCCCTCGCCCAGGTATGCTGACTTTGCCGCCACTCTGTGTTACGGAAGGCTGAGTCACCACTCGCACATACCAAATGTGTTCTTCCACCCCAAAGCCCTTCTCTGAAGTCTCCGTGGCTGCCACCGCCTTCAAAGCTGAATGGCATAACGGGGGACAAGATTGTGTTCGAGGCCTCTACATGTTGACAGGACATTCTCAACACCTCTCCTGGACCCAGCTACACACTAGAGAGGTTCAGAATAAGAGAGGATGTTATTCTTTCCAACATCTCGAAACTGCAAGACAATATTTAGGTGTTACGACAAGGAAAGTCAATATCTAGAGATTTTTTTTGAAAGGTAAACTATATTTGACTGCGTGTTTGTAACGGAATAGAACAACATTACGTGTCCTTTTAGGCACACCACAACGGAAACAATGTGGAAAGTTGTAGCTGCTGGAAGTGGAATTAGGAAAAGCGCTGACACAAAACCTGAACGGGAGAGCAAGGCCAATTAGCATCAATGCATCCCTGTAATCTTCACGTTGCTTGTACTGTATGAGTGTACGCGTGTGTGCATCTGCTTTTTGTCACGAAATAAAGTGACAGTGGCAGTGGGGAGCTAATTTAACAGCTCTCCGCAGGTGAATACAGATAATGCAGTTTTAATTAGAGCCTCATTTACCAGCATCTCTCACCAAGGACCTGTAGCTAATGCACACGATATCCTTCATATCCTTACAGCAGGCACCTTGTCTTTATTTAAATGACTACAAGTGATCCTTCACAATAGCACAAGGTGTCTTTTAGCCCATTTGACTCAGCCAATTTACTTTGTCTCCCTCCCTCATGGTCTATAAACAGTAAAACATGCTTTGTTCCACAGAGCACTTTAGCTGCTGCAGTAAGATTGACTTGAATGAGAAATTGCCTGGTGGTTTGATACGTGCTGTGTGTTCCTCTTTCAAGTACAAGAGAAAGCTGTCAATGCCCTTAATGGTGCATGCGGCACTAAAGGCCAAGAGTTTGAATAGTTGTCCTGGTGAGGCTGACTGCAGGAATGCCTGGCATAGCCAACTCTTTCAGAGGAATTTCTCATTCAGCAGGGATTTGTCATGCAGAGCCTCTCAGCAGAATCAGCCATACTCTCTCTAACGCACAGGGAAGTAGTCAAGGTACAGAAAGCCATTTGGCATTTTTAGTGGGTCTGTGTTATGTTCTGCGGTCTCAGAACCAAAAAAAAAAAAAAAAAAAAGGCAGCTGCCTACTTATGTTACCTCTTTTTTCCTCATCTTGAAGACCCAGGGCATTCTCTGTCAGCCGTCATGCTGAGCATCATATTTTTTGTGTATGGTTTCTTTATTATACAATCTACTGCTGTCAGAATTGGCTCAGTGTGCTGTTTGATAGCACACTTTTAGACTGACACAGTCAGATGTCCGTTACCTTCTGCTTTCTTTGTGTTGGCATTCTAAACTCCGGTGGATTTATGAGGACTACGGTTAACTACTGCTCAGATCTCTGCAGAGTAAATCCAGACAGCTAGCTAGACTATCTGTCCAATCAGAGTTTTCTGTTGCACGACTAAAACAACATACACATGTTCCACCAAAACAAGTTCCTTCCCGAGGCTGTTTTGAGAGACACGGTTGCTCCGTCCGGCGCTTAGCACCACCCTAGGCAATTGTGATTGGTTTAAAGAAATTAATAAACCAGAGCACGTTTTTCTCCTATCCCGGAATGCTGTTGCGACTAGCCAGACCCTCCTCCGCAGCGCTGTAGAGGAAGGTCTGGCAATGCGAGCCTATACATAGGTGAACAACTGATTTATTATTATGTTATGTTACTCTCAATCTAGATATAACATTATTTTAGAATATAAGTTGTCGCATTACTGTAATGTAAACAAATAAAATAATCATTGAAATTTGGAAGTACACTTGCAAACCCGGATCATGTGTGAACAATGACAACCAGGTATATTAACCTTACTAACCTTTATAGCAGTCTGGTATAGAAGGGTCAAATGCTGGTTAAACAGCATGTTTGATTAATCTGCGTCAAACACAGGCTTTTGTGTGAGAGTGGCGTTGGACACGTTACCGCTGCCCCCTACCATCGGTAAGGAAAATGTACAAAAAGCCTACAAAGCAGCGGTCTGTAATTGCATTTAAATCTTAAACGCATATAATTTTGCACTTCATTTTTCAGACAGTAAAGTTTCACACGTATAAGACAGCAAGTCTCGCTAACCTGAAGGGTTAGCGGACTATTATACTTTTATGTGATTGCGGTTCACGCTGAAGTTAATTGTATATTTTATCCCTACAATACAAGTGAAACAGTGATGTCATTTTGGTGACAGCAGGTCAAGTGCCACTCGAATGCTCCACTCCAGCACAGACGGACGGGCAGAAGGTCTCAAAAAGGCCACTGCTGCCAAAACCAAGAACTAGTCAGGGAGAGAGAGAGAGAAACAGGAGCTCATGTGGAAGCCCAAGCTAGTCAGCAGTTTGTATAAAACAAGTGTGGCTTTGCCAGACCCTCCTCCCAGGCGCGCTGAAGGAGGGTCTGGCTACTCCACATAGCATTCTGGGATGGGAGGAAAACGTGCTCTGGTATAATGGCATTTCTTTAAACCAATCGCAATCGTCATGGGCGGTGCTAAACTCCGCATAGATCCGCTGCAAAATAGTCGTGCGAGAGAAAACTCAGGTTGGACAGAGAGTCTAGCTAGATGTCTCAGTTTACCCTGCAGAGATCTGAGGAGCAGTCAAGCGGAAGGGAATGGAAAAGACGTGCATCCGGCGGAATTTCCTGCAGCACCGGAGCAATCCCGGAAGTGGAACGCGAAGGATATAGACTAGTTTAAAACTAAATCAACCTGCAGCATAGTGTTGTTTTCCTCAGTGCACTCTTTTAGCTTTGCATGTGTCCTCACTCTGTGCAAAAACCATTATGCACTGATCTTGCGTTCCTCGGTTGCATCTTACTTGCTGTGGTCCCTTTTTGAATTGTTCTCTTCCTCAGCCGGCCCGCTGCTCCTACTTGTCTCCCCTGCCTCTATGTTTCTCTCTTTCTGAATGCAGAGTTCTCTCTGTAAGCTATTGATTTCTGTTTTCTGTCCTCTCAGCCTCCTCCTTCTCTAATGCTCCAGTGGTTGTTGAATCAAGCCAGAGCTCCCTCCCCCCCACCCCCCCCGGGCCTGTTGGGGAAAATCAAAGTTGGGACTGTTTTTAAAATGGAGGAGGGTCATTGGTTCAAAAAGAGGCTATACAAATATTTGTGTGGTTATATTTTTGGATTAGGCACAAATAGTTTATAATGATAAATATTTAAGGTTGCCCAGTCTGAGACGAGTCAAAACATGAATCAAATAATTGTTATTCAGTTTTCAGTGAGCTATTTCTAACTCCTTCCACTGTGTATTTCAGTATGTAAATATATCTTTTATACATGAAAAGATTTTTTTAAAGAATGAGTTTAACTGAAGGACAAAATATATAATATGAAATTTGAGCACAACACCGAGTGAATAGTACGTAGAGCCTGTACGAGAGAAGGAAACATTTTGGTCTGAATACATATCACCTCTGTCAATACTTAATGAAAAGAAACCACAGTTCTTGAAGTTAGAATCACTTCTCCTTGATGTCAGATTGCTGTTTTTAGATTTTGTCGATGCATGTCACCCCAGTTAATTTACAGCTGATGAAAGAGAACGAAAACATTTGTTATGGCGATGTAACAGCTGCGGCGTTGACACTGTACAAACTACAAGCCCCAGCTGTTACTTCAGTTAGCCTTGGTACATGTACTCTTTTAAAATATTAACGCCTCGAGATTTCTGAATTCTCAAGCAGTCCAGAAGAATTGGAGATTGCCTTTTTCAGGGCAGTTGACTCGGATTTTAGGATCTTTTATTTATTCATTCAGATAGTTGGTAAAAGGTGACAGATGATGGAGTCAACCTGAGGCTTGTAGGTGAACACAGAGCTCCAGAGGCTGCAACATTTACCACTCAGTGAACTGAATGAGTGGGAAGGAATTATGCTTTATGGAAATGGGCTGTAATTACTTTTTACATAAGTCTGGTTCAAAAAACTGTTGAGGCCTGAGGTCTCCTGCATGTGATGCTGACAGTGATACATGTAGCAAAGCCCCAAAGGTCATTCATACTATTTTTAAAAATGAAAAGGAGGAGGTCAGAAGACTTGGTCACGGTCACATCTAAATCATTTCTCTTTCTTCCTTCCCCACGACTTTGTATCTCTCTCTCTCTCTGTCTCCAGTGAGGGTCGTGTGGAGGTGCTGGGAGGAGGCAGTGTCCAGATATCTAATCTCACAGAGGAGGATGCCGGCATCTACACCTGCATGGCCGAAAATACCAATGGAACCATTGAAGCCCAGGCCCAACTCACCATACAAGGTACCCTCAACAACCCACATTGTCGGCTCTCTGTTGTACGACCAGAGGCACAAAATCATTACACTGCCAGAAGCTCAGATCAAAATATATCAGGTTACGTATGTACAAGTCAACCAATCTTAGAACATACTCATGGCTTTATTTATTAGGAACAAAGTGATCGTAAGGGGTAAAATTGAGGCATAGATTGGAAATGTTTATAGAGCAGTGGCAAGTAAGGATGCATTAGTTAGTTACTAAGGAGAGTGCAGTGGTGGAGAACTGAAAACAGTCTCATTTCATCTGATTATGTTTGGGAATGAGCTTATTAAATGCCCTGAGGACGCATATCCCAGACCTGAAACAAAGCAACTGACAATTTAGTTTGAAATGAAAGTGTGTGTCTTGCATGCAAACTATGTAGAGGTGCACAAGCAGGTAACTCAGCCATAGTGAGATGTCCTGCACACTATGAAAAAGGATATCTCTTTGGAGATATTGAGGCAGCTTTGACAGTGAGTGATGTATATAGCATAAGTAGGCAGCATATGGAGTTTTAGTACCTGTTAGTAGCCGTTTCACATACTGTAACTCCACCCCACACAGGAATAACAGAAAGACTTGAGCTGCATATGTTGCTGGTGATGAACGATGTGACAGTTATCGAGACTTCGTATCACTTTTATTTTAAAAGCTAACTCCTCTTATATCTTCCCCTCGATAACCCTCGTTCTACTATGCCCTCTTCTGCTGTACAGTTAACACCAGTTACCGTGAGCGGATGTTTTGGCCTATATAAAAGGAGTTATTTCAGATACTTTCCTGTTTTAAGTTTATTATAGTGACACACACACCCATACTAAAGGGTCCTCGCCTGGGTCAGGGAACCCGAAGGCAAGGCAAGAGACTTTGATTAACACCCTAGATGTCCCCTTGTTCACGGGCGTTTTAACCTCCTATACAGAACAAGTATTGCCCGAGGGAGACTTCATAACCATATGATTTTCAGTAATATTTACAGTTTAAAGCTGCTCTTCGCGGAATCACCAGAAGCTCAAATCCGCTGAAAAATGCAGTCTCCGATGAGTTGAGAGGAGGCTTGCTGTCAAAATCGATCCCCGCTGGGGTCAAAACTGCCTCCCGTAGGGGTGTTCCCCTACCGCTTGGCAGGGTTGAAGAAAAAGAGGTCTTCCAAAAAGGCACAAAACAAATACGTGGGTTTTGTTCCCTAGTCCAAACTTGAACTCAGGTATTTTTATTTTAATTAAAGCAGAAAGTTAAAAAAGGCAAAAAGCTGAACAGAAAGAAAATGAACAAAAATGCACTAAGTCCCTAACAGAATAAAATGAATGCTCTAATACGGAGATTCTTTCAGTACAAAATGCCCCAAAAACAGAGCTGCACTAAGTCCCTAACAGAGTGAAATGAATGCTAAGATACGGAGGTCCTTTCGGTAAAAATGCCCCAAAAAAGATCAACCAACTCGTGCCCGTCGGCAAGTCACCTCTATTTATACATACATTGATCAGTTTCCTAGCCCAACACGCGCTCAGGTATTTTTATTTATTTTATAAAGAAAAGCAAAGCTAACACAGCAGTGTAAACATAAAATGCACTACACTCAAAACCAATCTGATCCTATGAGTTTCCCTCCAAGTGCTGAGAGGTTTAATAAATCTTAGTCCCGTTGCCCGAAGGCACGAGGTACCCTATTCTGTCCCTAAGTGCAGGGAGGACTTTTTTCATGTGACAACTTCCGTTCACAATACGGAAGGACAGAACAGGAACTGGCTCCACTGCACGACCCTTTCCCCTGCGGCCTCACACTCTGTCAGGCAGTCACAAAGCAATCCACACATACATTTCTAAATATGTTTCTAAGCAAAAGTTATAGTAACACTAGCAGCATAGTTTTCAGCATGATTACATTTCTAAAGCAGTAATGCAGGTTTAACTTTTTTTTTTGTTCTACACAATCCATCTCCCTTCTCTCTCAGAGGCATTTACATACAGGATGTGCAGAAATGAGTCAATAGTTTGTGCTCGGCCATTTCCTCTCGCACCTCTCTACACACATATCTTGTCATGTCTTGTCCCTTGAAAAAATGTACTGCACTCTCTGGAACACACTTATATGCATTAATATAAATGTAAAACAGATTAATATGTTTTCAAGCACTCACGCAAATTAATATATTTTTAACTGTTTTTGGGTTAATACATTCTATGCAGCAATATAGTTTTAGCTATAGTTTTTTGGGGGTTTTCAACTGAACCTCCATTCAACACTGGCAGGAGAAAGACAACTACTAGAATAGTAGTAGAGACTGAAAGAGTAGCTTGTTTTTTTGTTTTTTTTAGATACCACACAACATAGTAAGAGGACACATACAGTTTACCTCTGCAAAATGAAGCACCATACAGTGTGTTTTCTTAAATGTTTGTCCAAATCATTCATTCACACTAATCACACTTAGTATTAGGGATGCACCGAATCCATATTTTTGGAGTTCGCCCAAATACCAAATCCACTGGTTAAGATTCTGCCGGATCCGAAACTGAATACCGAATCCTACTCCCATCCTCAGTCCATTAACACAGTAAACACATTAATGAAGTAAACAACGTCCACAGCAGTGTATTTTTCATTTTATTTTAACTGTAAAAAAAAAAAAAAAGAATAGGCAACATTATGCCAGGAAACAAGTGGGAAAAACTATTTAGACAATTACCATAGTTACCACTGTTTGTTCTGTGTAGGGCTAGCAAAGCTGGTAATGGTCGTCTGGTTAACACAAGTTTTTAGCTGCGACTGTCCTTCCTTTCCTTGTCTAACCTGAAGTTGCTGCATTTTGGCTGCTGTCTGTGGATTCCTTCATGCACAACTCGCATTCTTTCGGACGTTTCATACGCAAATGTTTTAACAGCGGTGATGTTGTGTATTGTTTAGGGTCCTTGCCACCACGAGACAAATCTGCATTGCAGATTGAACATGTAGCTCGACTTGAATGGCCTTCTTTTGACTGAAAGTACTGCCAAACAACACTTTTTCTGCTCACAAGTTCCATTTTCACATTCTCACAGCCTACTGCATTGAACGCTCCACCTACGTAAACACCTTCCCGTAATCAACGGCGGCGTCATTACATCGACCAGCGTAGCAAAAAATTCTAAGGTTCGGCAGAAACCGAACCCCGTCAAAAAGCCCAATATTTGGCCGAATGCATCGGTGCATCCCTGCTTAGTATTAAATAGTAAGTAGTAGACAAAATAATCAGCATTGCAATTTGAGCTGCATTTGTATAATTTTGCTCCATGTGGCATTACAGCAACAGTACACAGGTGTCTGTGTATATACTGTAAGGTTTGTCCTGTTCATGATTTAAAATGAATTTCTGGCAGTTTATGGGCTTCAGGTCGAAATGGTGTTCGTTCTGCATCTTATTTTAGGTCAATTCTGTGAAGAAACTAGACTGCTGATGCTCTAGTATTTAACACTCAACAGTCAGTGTTGATGAGCAACTCAAAATTCTCGACGTATTTGTTTTGAGACATATTCTTTACGAGTATTCATTATCACACTTTCCCAAGCAGCAGCTGTTATTTCCCAAGTGAATGCTGACTAGTCTTTGCTTTAATTTGTACAAAACTGGTCTATAATAGCAACTAGAACTAGAATGTATAGTGTGACCAGTGATACCTTTACTAATATTCTGCACTGTTAAGTCACACTGCACTCTGTCATAACAAATGACCAGCACTTGAAATCATCGTAACAAGTTGTCAATATTCACAACTCGGAGCACTTAGATGAACTTTGACTCCTCACTATTTATTTTTTTCACACCACAATCTCTTTATCGGCTTCTCTCTTCCTAAACATTTATACAACTGTTCTTTGAAAATGTCCTCATCCCCAAAGCACAAATAAAACCCTGATATGACCTATTTCAGACACTATATTCACCCGTGCCTCATGTGGTGACAATAAGTGAACCATGTGAAAATTCAGCAAGGATAAAACAATAAATCAATCACACGCTGTGCAAGAGGGACACTCACAACAATCATAATTTTGGCATCACATTGTTTTTTTTCTGTTATGCTGAAAAGGAAAATGACATCACTAATTATCTGTCTTTATTTGAGATACAAAAACAAATCCAAGTGTAGCATTTGAGTAGGTCATTTTACAGCTTCAACTATGTTTCACTTCTGGTTGTAAACCAAAGGAAATACATTTTTTTTTTTTCAACCCATGCAATAAATAAAGCTAGGTTCTTGATGTTGGTGGTTCAGTAGTTAATGAAAATCGCATCGCCCAACTCTAAACTTGCAAAATAATGTACATATCGGAAGTCATTTTTGTCAGATATATTCTGACCAACTATAAAAGTTTCAGGGCAATGTGATTGAGTCTGTATCTTCAAATAAATACCTAGGATTCTTTGAGTGATTCTCTCTCTCTTTAAAGCCTCCCATTCAGCGACTTGCGGTGGTTGAGGCTGAGGCTGGGTTTTGTTTTAGAAATACGTCTTGGTTTTCTTTTGATGCATAAAATGGAGACTTGTTCCTGCTACTTTTACGTCATGCATGTTTATCTTAGGACCCTCACTCACCATTGGTCCTTGTATGCTAGGGTTGGTTGGCCTGGATTGTCCATCCGTGGACTTAATCACTGGCATGTCATCACTTATAAGCAAATTCCTAACTTGCTTCCTTCATATCTATATAAATGTATCCATCTGAAAAATGCTGGAAGCTACCGTCTCCGCTCTGTGCCATATTCGCAAGGCTTACTTTGCTATCTGTCCCCAACGTCCGTCTTGAAGTAGGAAAAAATGTGCTTTTAGGTATGCTGCTACTGCTGCTTGGAATTGGCAGACTGATATGGGTCTAAGGGAGCTGGTCTTTTTGTGTTTTAAAAAATAGATTTAAGGAGTTGGACATCAGGTTGTACTGTAGATACGTTGACTGAGCTATTTGTCCATATGTGATCTAGGATGACCTGAGTCTTATTTTTGGTATACTCATGCTGTGATCTGAAATGTTATTGTCTATCTGTCGGAAACTGTGTTTAACGTGCTGTCTCGACCAGGAAGCTTTTGTAAAGGAGATTTATAATCTAAAATGAGGGTTTTCCTGGTTAAATACATTTTAAATGTGGCTGGGTTAGCTCAGTTGGTAGAGCAGGCGCACATATATAGAGATTTACTCCTCGACGCAGCGGCTGCGGCCCTTTGCTGCATGTCATTCCCCCCTCTCTCTCCCCTTTCTTGTCTTCATCTGTCCTATGGAAATAAAGGCCTAAAATGCCTGAAAAAATAATCAAAAATAAATATATAATGTTCAACTAGCCCATAAATATTAACATCTATGCATTAGATAATGGTGAGAGAAATCCAACTGATTAAAGTTAAATTATTCTCACACATATGAGACTCCCACAGTAATTGTCTTGTAATTACCGTTGTCAGACTTTGTGTTGTTAAGAAAAATACACATGAACACGGACACATCTAGTGTGCTTGTATGCTTTTCCCAGGTGAAGCAACTCAACAGGATTTGGTATGAAATAACTTTAGGATTGGGGGGAGGGGGGGGAACACCCTGAGGCTAATTCCCGG
Organism: Sander vitreus; assembly: GCF_031162955.1. Lineage (NCBI taxonomy): Eukaryota > Metazoa > Chordata > Actinopteri > Perciformes > Percidae > Sander > Sander vitreus. The sequence goes on along the minus strand of NC_135855.1, from coordinate 13,001,101 downwards.
CTTCATTGCATTTCACACGCAGCCACATCATGCTATGACTCAATCTCTTTCTTCCCCAAATCCCTTCATCTCTTCATCACCTCTCCACCACCCTTTCATCATTTCCCGTTGCTCACTGTGGTTAAAGGAGACAGTAATGGAAAATTGGATCAGGTCACAAGAGGCCAGCTGACTTCACTGGTTTTTCAGTCTTCAATTCTCGCTGAAATCCCTCGTGTCTCTGACCTGACCCCTGCCAGCCTCCACCTCCAATGTGACACGACTGTAGAGGATTGATCAGCGCTCATGGAATACTGTTGAGTCATTGTCATACGATAAAACAGTTTGATTCAATCCCATGCTGTAGACTCGCAGGCCTTATTGCATTTGCTTCATCCCGATTCATGAAGCAGCCAGATTGTGGCATTGATTTGCTCCCTTGACAACAGAAGTGACACTTGAAAGGTCAATTGATTCCCTCAAAGAAGTCATTTTGCTCATAAAAGACCCTCGTACAAATCAGTGTGGTCTGAATCTATACTAACATCATAACAATTGTTTCCTATGATTGACTGCTTCTAAAAACAGGGCCTCTTTTGCTGCAGTAACAAGGAGAAAATGTGTGTTTACAGCCAGTGGCTTTCCATAAACACTGGACAGTTTGTGCCTAGGGAAAGAGAGTCAGCCGGGGATTTGATACGGTAAAACATCGTTAGGTTTAGCCTGGAGATGGCTTGGGGGTTTGTGATGCAGCTGGTGCTGATCTCTGGAGGGAGCGATGCATGGACGCACGCACACACACACACACTAACACACAACAATGCAAACATAATGATGCCACACAAGGTCAATTATACGCATACTTTGTACACCTGTATGCATTCACTTCACATGCTTGGTTTTCAGATGTATCTGTTGTTCAGACACTGAACCTGCTATGGTGGCTCTTCAGTTGACTTAAGGCCGGCTACACACTGGCTGCGTGTCAGCGGCGAGGCGTGTCCATTTTTATTTCGGCTCCCATGTTAACAGGTTAGAGCTTGCACACTGCCTGCGTGACAAGCACGTCTCGGCCGCGCCGAAAACACGTGCATGCTAGATATAGGACCCACGGCTATTTTTCACGCGACACGCAAGCGTGTTGGAAGCGTTTCCATTCAAAATAGAATAGGAAAAGATGTTTATATGTCATTTTGACACGAATACATTTAATAAATTACATTTTGATGTTTGAAAGTCTCTAGGTTTTGACATAAATGCAGATATAAATGTAATTATATATATTTTTCGATTTTCAAATATTGCACCTGTCAATACAGAACGAAATATTCTGTAGCCTATTTTGCCGTCAATACTGCCGACGTTGTCTTTGCTGTAATCAAATCAGTCTATATTTATGTTTAACATGAAGTATACTACTGCTTGAGTGCAGTTTATCAATGGGAAACATACATATGTACAGACAAGGCTAGCAGCAGACAACGCCACGCTCACGCCACGCATCCAGTGTGTAGCCGGCCTAAGTCTTCTTGGTTGCTACTACCCACATTATTTTCAATCAATAAGCTTTGGTAACTACTATTTGTTAGACACAAAAACTAAGTTTCATGTTATTGAACGTATAGATTTACAGTGCCCTAACAAATGTGACAACACATTTACAGTAGTATACACAGATTGTTCTGAAAAAGATACACTGTATGTCATAGTATGTGAATTAGTAAAGTATGATCCAGTCAAACCTCTGAAATAATCTGATTAGTATTAATTATAGTGGTCTAACTAACTGTAGTGTACGTGGAAGAGGGGGAAACGGTTTCCCAGAAACTACCAAGACATTTACACTCCCTCAGCAGTGAATCTTACTGATCACACCACTGATTACCACTTCATTATGGCGGCGGTCTGGACAGAAAGGTGACACAGTGGGTCTTTTTCGAACAAGTAAGATTGGTAGCATACAATGGCAGATTTATGGCTTAACTAGTCATTCTCCATGCTGTCAAAGCAGTTGTTGTTGCTGTTTGGCTGCATAACTTTATATGGACAAAACAACTGAACAAACAGGATAACCTCTTTGCAATGTGAAATGATATACAAACCATTTCAGAAGAGCGGCTGTCATAAATAAGCAAATAGGTATCCCAGAGCAGCGTGTTCCAAATCTTTTTTTATTAAATACAATCTAAGTGCCGGTGAGATAAAGGGCCCTGGAGTCTGTATTTGTGTAAACAGAAACACAATGCGGCATTATAGTGAAGCTAAACGTTTTCTTCTACTACAGTAGAACTCAGGGCAGGTAGTTTTGAAGAATGTTAGGCTCTAAATAACAGTGTTATCAATAACACATTTAACTTGTCCTTTCTTTCACATCACATCTAGTATTGTGTGTGTGTGTGTGTGTGTGTGTGTGTGTGTGTGTGTGTGTGTGTGTGTGTGTGTGTTCTGTTCAGTATGACGTTGCTGTGACATCTCACCCTCTATTAGAGCTGGCAAGAGGATAAATGAGGCCAGAGGAGGCAGCAGCTTTTGATTATGGTCTTGCGTGACAGGGACACCACCCAGACCTGGACTCTGTATGTGTGTGTTTGCAGGACAGAAATAGTTTCTCCACAAATGTGCACGTTTCCAGTTTAATAGGGCTCCGAGTCTATCATGGCCTCATGCTATCATGTCATAAACTTAATTGTTCTTTCCATGTACAGCGCTCACATGCAGGAAATCCCTGCCCTGTTTAAAAGTTTTCATGTCTCTCCTATGGGCTAAGGATTTATAACCACAGACAGGAGGAGTGTTTTGGCCTTGTTGTATAAATGGGCAAAAATAGACAGCAACATAAAAATAAAAATAAACCAAGATGTGCTACATTTCATCTCACAGTTCTAGCTTCTTCTTTACTCTTTTGTAGCGAGAGAAAAGTAAGACATTGTCTCTATATCGCATCTACATACTTAAGGCAGCTCACGTTGGTCCACCGGGAAAAATATGTCGCGACTGTAACTTAACAAAAGTCAAAGCATGTGTGGCTTCTATTAACATTTCAGTTGAAAATGCTGTAGAGGGATTCTTTTTTTCCCTGAACTGTTCTCAAAGCATTTTGTTTCCAGCTAGTGACAGGAATAGTTGTTTTAAATGACGCATGGCGTCAATTAGCAATCTGATAAGATCTAGTGGATATTTTGGTCTGTTTTTACTTTGGCATGCCATCTTCCTGCCCTCCCTCCAGTGTCACAGACCAGATGTATTCTGGTTGAAATAAAAATAAACTTTCCATCCATTAAAAGAGCACTAATCTGATAAGAAGCAATACCCACAGGCACTCACCTTTTTCCCTTTTTCACAGTGGGGGTCTTCTCAGCCAGAGTAGTGAGAGGTGTCTCTGTCCGATTTCACATCTGCATGATGTGTGTCTCTGTGTTTTTATATTGAGTCCATGTGCTTTAATAGGAGCTTTCCGACCGGAGGGATTTTTGCAGTTCTTAGAACTAAACATTCCTAGAACACTTTTTTCGTCGTGTTCCGACAGGAAACATTTGGGGATTTTTAAGTTCTTCTGGCCTCAGTAGCGTACTTTTTTAGCTCCTACTTCAGAGCAGGGTCTTTTCGCTTTTCCTAGGTGTATTTGATTGGTCGAACTTATAAGTCACGCCCACTGCCAACTCAGAACTTGCAGACAGAGCAACAACCAACAACGGGACATTTTTAACAATTCTCACTTATTCATCATTAAATTCACTTCTGACAACGTTTTAGGCGAGAAATTAACGGTTTAGATTTCGAATATAGGCAGTCTTGCGAAAATTGATGCCGAATTGACAATTTGCTTCAAAGTTTTCGGAGTTCAGAAGCTCCATGAAGTGAGGCGACAGCCAGCAGGCGCCTGCCCCGGCCTCTAGCTCGTCGCTCGGCCAGTCATGCTCAGACACCTCGCTGTGAGCTGGAGGTCTCTCAGACCGCTCTCGTAAATAAGAGGCTTTTATTTCGCCGTTGACGGTTCGTTTGTTTAAATATCACAACACATCATAAGATTAACGGGAACCTGTGGTTAACTGTCTTTTTGGAGTTAAACTCCACAAGCGTGTCCTGCGGCTCGCCGACCGTCACACACACACACACACACACACACACACACACACACACACACACACACACACACGTCCACAGCGCAGCAGGCAGAGGCGGGGTCTGTTCCGAGTATAATAAAGCCCCGTCTGTGTTGAGCAAAACATTACGTGAATTACTACGACAATGGACGTGCATTTAATATAGGAAAAGTGCACAAGTATTAGCATCATTTGTTGTTGTTGTATGTGGCGCTAAGGTCTAGTGACGATGCTATAAAGATCGTTGCCGTGCTTGCGTCACTGCCTTACCCCTCCTACCAGTCCCTATGGCCACTTGGCCAGTGGGAATGCAAACGGAAAAAAAGATTTTGGGGGAGAGTAGTTCTTAGAACTGCTTAGAAGTGTACTTTTCCTCTAAAAAGTACAAGTACTATCCGGTCGGAAAGCACCTATTGTGTTGTGTAAGTTTGTCCCATGTTGCTCCATCTGCAGTGGGGAACCAGGTCCAGTTTGGGCCAACCTTATCAGGTGTTTGAGTGGGCAGCAGCTTCTGACAGGAATTACTCAGCCTGTCAAACTGTAAAGTGGATTCAATGAGTCATTCATCACCACATTGCTAGTTTGGTGTCACTCCTCAGGAAAGTTTGATTCTGGTAATGGTTCCTAAAGATGCCTGTTATTACAGGGATTGTTGATAATCTTTAGGGAAATGTTACATCCATTTGTAACCCTTGTAGCCGTGTGTGTGTGTGTGTGTGTGTGTGTGTGTGTGTGTGTGCGTGCGTGTGTGCGTGCGTGCAATAACTGAAGTATATAAATCCTAAACGTTTACTGTATTAGTATTCAAGACAAACAAACTTACTCCTCAAGTAGAGATGGTCCGATACCATTTTTTGCTCCCCGATTCCGATATCTGAACTTGTGTATCGGCCGATACCGAGTACCGATCCGATACCAGTGTGTCATATATTTTATTATGTTTCAACAACTGTGTACTACTATCCCTGTATGGATGTGATATGATTTCAAGCTTTGTTGTCTGGCTCAGGTTAAACTCTTTGTGAAACATGAACAAACTAAAACAATGAATGCCACAGACCTTTCTTGTATTCTGCAGTTTGACAGTCAGTTATAACGGAAAAAGAACATAAATGAACTACTTTAATGTAGAATTTCTTTAGGGCTTTATTATGTGATATCGGATCGGTGCATAAACTCCAGTACTTCCCGATACCACCGTTTTAGGCAGTATTGGAGCCGATAGCGATACTGGTATCGGTATCTGAACATCTCTATCCTCAAGCAGGGCTACACAATTAATCGCAATTTTATTGTAAAATACCACTCTGAATTAAGTATTGGGGCGCTGCAGAGATGTCCCGGCCTACAAGTCATAGTTTACAGACTTTAGAAAAAATCTTTCTTTGGGACAGATCCTTGTAAAAAATCACACCATGTATAATTTCAATATATTTTTCAATAAAAGTGAGAAAAATTATGCAAAAATGATCATTCCCTCCAATATCGTGAATCATATCGCATTTGCGAGATCAGTCAAAATAATCGCACTCCTAAAATCTGTTTTCAGAGCTTTACTTTACTCTCTGAAATGAAGGCACTGTGCAGAGGAAACGCTACAAACTCCTGTATACTGCAACCAAACCATCAATCAAGCTTTGTTTCAGCATTTCATGGACAATCTCAGGTCTCTGCTTTCACACAATTCTAGTAATTTTCGAACCATCAGAGTCAACAAAAACATCCAAAGATTAAACTCCCTCTCTATGACTTTGCCTGTAACAGAACATTATGTTCTCCTCAATAACAAGGAAAGCAAACACCAAGCGTATTTCTTGCCTTTCTGCGGATGCTGTTTGATTTGGCCAGGATTAAGAGTAAAAGTGTTATTGTTGGAAGAGCAGGATGGATAATTAGCGCAGTCCGAGTTCCACTTGCCCTCAGAGTAAACCCTGACTGCCCAAGAGCTATTGTTTAACTGTATGAAGCTAACTGGACTCCGCCCAAGCTGACAAAGTAGGAAAATGTCTTTTTATATTTGGATCACTCAGCTTTAATAATCCTATATTAAGCCTTAATAGATGACTACTGTAGCATAAATATTGGAGAATGTATGTCAAAAACATTAGACTCATCCCAGCAAGCCAACAGTACACCCAGCTGCAACAGCTGCTTTTCCAGCTTTTTTCTTATCAGTACCAATAGATGAGAGGCTGCATCTTGTCCCCTCTGTATATCTATATTCAGTGTATTCCTGGCTACCAGTGAAGCTTTAAGTAATCTGCCCACAATCCCTTTAGGAATCCTATGGGGTTTTGTTTTAACAAGCTCACAGTGAGAAACACACATGACCTTTTTGTGGCCCTCTTTTAGTAGTTCACTAGAGTCAATGTAAGTCTGCCTTAAAGCTTCTTTTACTAAGCTACAGGCTAGAGAGATAATACCAGCCCCAAAGAACTGACATCAGAGTTCTTTTGGGTATTCTCCCTCCTTTATAATTGTCTTGGTGTTTTTTCTCTCTCTTTTGCAGATCTGCATTTGTTGTTTTTCTGCCTCTGTTGGATTTCTCTTTCATTAGAGAGTGATATTTATGTTCCAATACAAGTCAGCCTGTTTGGACACACTCCATCTTTTAGACTTGAGCATCTGTGTGTCTGTGAACCGTAGAGTGTAGAAAAACATGGACTTGGCATATGTGACGTCATTCAATATGTTTATGAAGGGACATATTTTTAGTCCAGGATTTGGATTTATCACTCATCACCATCTTTGTCAGTTACTGGATCCAGAAAATCCAAATTTGGCTAAGGGCCGCAGTCAGGGGAAGAGTTGATGAGAAACGTGTGAGCAGCCAAAGCACTGCAGAGTGTGATAGTCTAAGACACCTGTCAATCAAGCAAACATGCTCCAAACATACATGTGTAATTTTCATTAGGCTACATACAAACACAGTTGTATTCACAGTTCTTCAACAAAACACACTGTACACGTCATTATGGTCTGACATTTTTTTTCTTCTTACTTCATGATAATTTAAATTAAAAATGATTTTTAAAGCTTTTTATTGAAACCTGAATTCCTTTTGTTTGCATGTACCTTTTACAGTGTATTGTTTCCAGTGTTGCACCGTTCTGCTGTCGGCAGGTTTATCTTGGCCACCCCCATGCTCATGGCATTCTTGTGCATCATAGTGCATGTGCTTTTACTCCAAAGAATGCAGGAGCCTGCTGATCAAAACATTGCTTTACTGCACTACTAGTGGTCAAAAACATCACCGCTATGTACAATGTTGTGGTTATGAATCACTGTTTTTTGAGAAAGAAGATTGATGTTTTCACAGTAACTTCAGTGCTGTTTGAGTTGACCAACAGCTAGCATTGGTAACACTTCTCTGAATCCTTTTGTAAATGTGACTAACTTAACATTTGCATATGCATGCTTCATGCTGTAAACAGCCAATTAAGGAAAGTCATCGCACGCACACACACACACACACACACACACACACACACACACACACACACACACACCTACCTTGACACACAAGTCACCCTCTGTTAAGTCCTGAAAGCTTCCTCCACCCCCACTGCCCAAGCAATATTGGTATGTATAGGCATTTCCAGGAACCTATTGCTCAGTCCAATAGGTTCCAAATGTCTGAACTCCATTTAGAGAAAATGGTGCATGTCTGCTCAGATGGAGAGAGGGAGGGGGAGGCTAAAGATGGAGAGAGAGAGAGAGAGAGAGAGAGAGAGAGAGAGAAAGAGAGGGAGAGAAAATCAAAACCTGTCACCAGAAAAACACACCACATACAATATATACAGACAGAAAGACATTGCAATATGATGCAAAAGCTCATAGAACTATAATGAACATGCACAGATTGAGACAGCATGGGCGTACAGAAACATATATTTGCACGCATTAGCAGGCACTTGTGTACACACACACACACACACTTGTATTACAAACAGCAAAACATAACAAAATCTACCCATGCACATATTGCCGGCAGGGAAGGAAGCAAACATGATTATGTATAGCATATACTGTAGCACCAGTAATAATGAGACGAAACAAGTATCCAGACACTTTTGAAATAATTCATATTCACACATGGCTCAACACACGCACACTGACTCACTGGTGTGTTAACGTCTTGTCCCTGACACACCGAAGTAGACCAAGGATTCCACCTGCCTCTGCTGCACAGCTACTAGAGGCAAATATTCTGGGGACACCACACATTATTCACAGCTCACACATCCCGCTACAGGGAACAACGGTACAGACACAGACACACAGACACAGACACACACACACACACACACACACACACACACACACACACACACACACACGGCTGTCTTGACAATCATACAGTGATCCAATCCACAAACATCACCATCCTCATTTCCATCCTCGCCGCTGTCAGTATTTGCCACAATAGCTCACAGAATAGTCTAGACATTCATTAAGCAAAGCAAGGCAAGGACGTTTCAATATTCTGTGGCACTATCCCATTGTTTGGTGTTTGACTTGTTCTGCTATATTGTGTGGTTAGAAAACTGCCATTTAGAAGTCTCAATAAAAAAGATACTGTGAGCTTTTGTTTGAAACACTGCAAGTTTTTTTTATTTATTTTGTAGCATCAAACTTGAAGGAAACCTCACCCTGTAATACATTTTGGTAATCTGAGTGATACATAACAACAAAGTTGAGCCTATGGGGTTATAAGTATAGCTCCCAAGGCCACTTGATGTGAACAGTAGCACCCATGTGTATCACTTGCATACTCTAGTTACAGATACAGATCGCTTCGACTGCACAATAGCCATCACCAGCGCAAGGCATTTACAAAATGTGGGGCACACAATGTCAGTTAGGTTTCTGTTTTTATAGTTTACATGATCTGCGATTGATGCCATAACTTTGAGTGACGCAAGAGTCTTTCACATTTTGCGTTTAAAACTGCACGTTGAAGATTAAAAACACTGTTGTTTCCAGGCAAAAAGTTAGGACGCACACATGTGCTGCCCCTGGCTTTTTAGATACGGATGCAGAGAAAGCATTTTGTGGGAATGACATTGGGCTATCTCTTTGTGTGCGACTTCTATTGAGTTGTTGAGTTCCTCTCCTCCCACTTTTGCTCTGTGTGCTCTGTGTAGGGCACGAAAATACCAAACAGATGGGCAAGTGCATTTTAAGGTCAGGAAAAGACAAACATGTCATAGTGCCCACTGTGTCCTGTCGCTGCACTGCTTTTTGGTGTATTGAGGCTATTATTGATGGAGAAATGTGAATGCTGGGAACCGTTTCTTGAGCAGTTTTAATAATAAAAAAAAAATAAAAAATTTGGGAGTCTTCATTTTCTTGCTGTTGGTAACAATGTGTCCCAACAGAATGAAGGCTAATCCGTTAACTGGCAATTTCATGTTTGAGTAAATTAGCCACAGCTACATCAAGCATTGAGGGGGACTTGACCTCACAACCTGCGGAATAAAGCCAGAAAAAGACCCTATCCACCTACTGCTACTAATATCCAATCAGACCTTGCGAATAGCCACAAAGTAGATGCTAATGACGAGCTACGACCGAGCCCAGGAGGCTGTTGGTGAAGCTTGACACACTGCGACTCACTAACAATACAGTCATTTAAACTGTGGTCAGCAAGGTTGCCGCTTATCAGAGAATGCATAGAGATGGCAATGGTACTTGTGCACGTGCACACACGCACATGCACAGTCTGTCTTACTCTTGTCTCTCCTCACATGCAGTCCAATTATAGAGAGAGGATTGAGGCCTGGGCCCTGCGCTCCCAGTGACCTTGTTCCAGAACAGATTGATGAGGCGCTGTATCACCCCAGCAGATCAAATAACTCCTTTCTGGCCCTCATTACCAGGACTAGGGGAGATCTGCAAGTGCTTGGCTTAGCTAGTGTTGCACGCTAACACACGGTATTGGTACCAAAATAGCTGTTGTTTTTGAATAAATAAGAACAGAGGTTATTGAAACTTTTTTTGTAAATCAAATATTCCAAGTGCTGCTGCTGCTGAAAAGGTCTCAGTTGTGTCAAGGAATATAATAATAATGATGATAATAATAATAATAATAATAATTAGGGCTGTAAAAATAACGCGTTAAAAAAATAACTCAGATTAATCCATTCCATATTGAGACCCGGACCGTTCTAGCCACCATTGGACTGTAAAATGAAGGACGGAGACGAGAATGTTCTGCCTGGATTATTAATTGGAACATTTACTTGTAAAAATCTTCTTCCTGCCAACCCTGGCTACCGAAATCTGGTACCACTGATATGTCTGCACTTCTCTCTGATGCTCTGAAGACGATACAGGTAATAAACACCGCTGCACGTGACGCTAGTTAACACTATAGAGGGTTTTCACGGCGTGTCATGAGACGCGTCATCAGACCCGAAGTCGCCATGTTGGAGGTACTCCGCATCACAACAAAGCACAGGCACTGAAGTAGATCCCGATCGGCGTTAAGGAAAATGGTTAATTATTGCCATGTTTTTAGGTTGTACCAATAGGTCAGACCGAGAAAAACATTTGGAATATTATCAACTTCCAAAAGTTATTAAAAACCAGGGAGAGGAATGCCAGAAGTTATCCGAGGAAAGGAGGCGCTTGTGGTTGGCAAAGCTCAACCAGGATCTACGAGGGAAAACTCTGTCTTGTTCGGTCTTTGAATTGAAAAAACAAACAATTGAGAGTCACTTGGCTACACCTTGAGTATCACAATGATATCATACAGTTAAGGTTAGGTTGATTAAAGACGTTATTGCATTACTTACTTTTGGCCTTCACAACACAACGGTCGTTAATGACTTGGTACTGCGTCAATGTTAATGTAACGTTAATGTAATTAATTAGATTAAATTCTTTAATCGATTGACAGCCCTAATAATAATAATAATAATAATAATAATAATAATTGAATAAATTGTTGTTAGATGATGCTGTTTGTTGTTTCTTCCACCCTCCTGGCAATTTGGCAGTTGAAGGGGAGGTATGACATCACTTGGTCTTGTTCATGTTCTGGCAGAAACCAGAGTGCTGGAGTTTGATGTGCCGGGTTAGTTTTGACAATTTGCTTACTGAATTTCATCGTCATCTCTTATGCGCTCCTTTGCTTTAACTGTTTAATCAATTATTCTGAACTTTCGCAATAAATGTAATGTTTTTTTTAGTTTTTTTTTAAACCTCCCTGACTCTTCTTTCTCATCTGGATTCCACAGTTCCTCCCCAGTTTGTCAAGCGGCCAGACAACATTTATGCCTATGAGTCCATGGACATTGTCTTTGAGTGTGAGGTTTCTGGGTCACCGGCTCCCACTGTCAAATGGGTCAAGAATGGAGACGCTGTCATCCCCAGTGACTACTTCAAAATAATTGTAAGTTAATTTGGCACTGAAGTGGCACCTTTCTCCCTTTTCTGCACTGAAGACATTGTACTAGCAGTATGTGCATGATTTTGAATCATCACAGTGTCACAATGAAGAGTTTGAGATTGGTTGAAAATTCTACTTGTGACATTATTAACTGCTTGTCTTTGTTTTCCCCTTTTTTTTTCTTCTTCTTCCTGTTCTGTAGAAGGAGCACAACTTGCAGGTTCTGGGTCTGGTCAAGTCAGATGAGGGTTTCTATCAGTGCCTGGCAGAAAACGATGCAGGCAACATCCAGTCCAGCGCCCAACTCATCATCTTAGAACACGGTACGTCACTCACCATGACAAACCAGATGTGTTAGTTAACAAGATCAAATTGATTCCTAATTGAGAAGACGACAAAATCACACAATTGATCAAATGCTTCAGTGATTAAATAATTAATGCCAGGAGCAACTCCGAAATGAATCACGTCTGATCAGTTTTGCTCAGACAGCCAAACACTGCATTTGTAAACGCAAGCGTCTGTTCACAGCCATTTGAACATCAACAGCAGTCTCTCACCACAATGATCTTTCGTTATTCTATTAGTTCTTACCTTCTATGAATCACAGTTATGTGAGCTGGAGTTGTTAAATGCTAATAAAGTAATTGTTTTTTTTAATCTTTGTGAAAAATACCAAGTACAGTACTAGATACCTGTAGCTCAGAAAGTTCCAGTATAATGTTTTTTAAAAAAGCAATAAAAAACAACGATCTCTGCAAAAATACGCTTTCAACAAAGGCTTGTAAAACACGAGCTAGCTTGGTAATACGGTGGGTCTTCTGCTCTCTATACAGTTTTCCTCATTTATAAACACCTAGCTGGATTCTGGAGGCTGTGCACATCTGTGAAGGTGTGAAGAGTGAGAGTGTGTAGTGAACAGTGCAATGAAACCACTGGGATCTTGTTAAGCCAGAGGTGACTCAAAGGGAACAGAATTATATCTGGGGCAAACAATGCTTGGTTTGCACACAGTCCATTCCACATCTAGTGTTACAGAAATGTTGTGAGGAGGACATCAGGAAAGCTGATTGACACAATGCCTGTGCTTGGATGCAGCATCCTTAGACATTTAAAAGGCTGAGCGGTACCTAAACATGAACTCATATGCTAGTAAAATGAGAGCGCCGGGATAGCTGCGGCATAGTCTCTCTTGTTGTACATTTTCCTTTAAAGCCAAAGGAGATGTTGAATGCTAATTCCCAGAGTGGAGCTGCTGAGTGCAGATTACAACAAAAGCAGACACCAAATACAGCAACAGTAGCTAGTGGTGCCAAAAAAAAATAGTGCCCCCGAAAATGCAAGCAAATGTGGAAAATGATTTTAACATCCTAGTTGTTGAGGTAATTTTGTTTCATTACCTCTGATCACTGGAGAAAATGTAATAACAACTTAAATGTGAGATCATTTGCACCGTCAAAATGATCTTAGTCTAACCCACAGGGCTAGAAAAAAAAACCTCTCCACAAAACAAGAGAACAACAAGACATTTAAGATGATAACCAAGACATAATGTCACTGAAAAAGCACAATCTAAATGAAACAAGGTGGAAAATGGAGAAACAATAACATAACATGGCGAATGAAGGTAGAACAATCCTAATACAGCACAAAATAAAAAAAATGTTGCATGTTCTTTATATTACATTCACTACTTTAGGGTGGACTCAGACTCTCCCATTTTGTTGAAGGAGATGAAATGTAATCAAGCGTGAACTCCCCCCTCACTTGAAGCAGGTGGCTAATGGATTAGCATAGCAGTGTCCAACCGGTGGCCCCCCAGCTGTGTCCCCCCCCCCTCCCCACCCTCTGATTGGAGGACAACAAGTCAGAAATAATAATGACCTGCAGCCCATTGTGTATTTGTGTTTGACACCATTCATAAGGGTTTTGCCACTTTACATGGCCCCGAGTCTTTCCTGTTTTTGTTTGAGTTGAAGATAAATGGGATAAATTACTGCGGCAGCTGGCCGTCTGCCCTGAGCGGGGCTTTGAAGAAATGAATCTCTGTTTAATCCAAAAACATCACAAAGAATCTTTTCTTACTTTTCTGAGTGTGTACCTCAGTCTTTGTCACAGTAATACTAATCCAAACACACTTACCACCAGATAAGTATCCTGTTGATTCATCAGCTTATTATCCAGTCATCATCTGAGTCTCAGATGATTGCTCTAGAAAATAACAAAGTCGCAGTAATGCTGTTTAGTCTTCCTGTACATTATTGACGTTTTGTGCTTGTACAGACATCCACTGCAGCTATCTCCACAAACGCTCGCTTCACTGTATCAAAGTAATTTCCTCTCTCAGAGGTGCAATAGTGAATCAATGAGAACATGTTTGAAATCAGCTCATTTTCTACAGCTAATAGTGTTTTGTGGCTACGACTCTGTGATGTGAGATAAATAATAATAATCGCTTTAAGTTCTAGTAGAGTTGTATCTCTCTCCTGAGAGTCTCTCCTTTGTTGCGTTCTTCTCTCTTTCCTCCTGGACACATCCAATTCTACAGCCATCTGCCACCTTTTTCCCCACTTCCTCACACTTTCTCTCTTCTTGTATTTCCCAGCCACCTGCTCTCTGTGATAGTCCAAACACTGGGCTTTGTGTTAATTGTGGTGGCTTGAACATTCCCCCTATATGGCTACCCCATCACAGCTGGGCATCTTTGTCCACTTCCTAACCCAGTCTTTCACAAACACTCCTCCTGCTCATTGCTGCCACTGTGTGTTGTGCCTTAGTCAGGTGTCCCGCTCACACCTGCCACGCTTGAATCATCCTGAAACGGGGCCAGAGAACACCCTGTGTGTCTGTCGGCTGCCTTGCAGGCGGGGGAGATAAGCCAGGGACTTGCCACAGGGATAAAGTTGTCTTCACCCAACAGGGAAATCAATGGGGGTGACCTGCATCTAAACACTCAGTGGCTGCACGTTGGCTAATATTCATTAGTGTTCCTAATCTTTGCATCTTGACACTGCCAGCTGCAGTTAAATGTGGCTCCACTGATGATTCCCACTTGGGGGTGTTTGGAATGGAAAAAGGTCAGCTGTTAGCATATGTACGGTACGGCATCTTGACAGTTATTTATATCAATAACTTTGGCTTTGAACTCCTGTACAGTATGTAACAATGGGTTAGTACAAGGACAAACTTCTGCAGAATAGGGGAAAAAAAAGCTTTTTCCTCAAAGTTTTTTTCATTTTGCTTCAGCAATCTTCTCTTTTTTGGTCAAAAATAGGACCGTTGATTGCAGTCTCAAACAATTTTCCTGGACATTCCACAGCCATGTGCAATATGGGTCAACTAGTTGCAAACAGATGTGGGTAAATAGGAGCACAAATTCCAAAAGTGGACCTAATTATGCAGTGTACTGCCGGCCAAGTAAGTGCCATGTAAAACTGCCACATTCAGACGTAATCTTTTTGAAGAGCTGGAAGTTTGTGTAGTGGTACTACAGTAGTTAGTTAGTACTTAGAAGGAAAGCAATCATTTCATTTGGTATGAATACTAAATACTTTCTCACATAGAATTATATGTATGTTTAAAGTTTTTTTTTTTTTTTTCTCAGAAAGAATATACATTTTAAGATTACTTAAGTCAATTGTATTAAATCCAGCCCAGATGCGTAGTTGGAATCGGTCAGGAAATGTCCTCACTAACAAGTTTGATTTAACGAATGCATACTGTATTAAATTATCAAATTCCTAGCAGATTGGGCCATGCTTTCCACACTAAATATATAAATATAACCACTAATAGCCATCATGATGATTCCCTGCGGGCGGTTTTATGTGTTTGCTGTCGACATGTAGACCTTATTGTCAAAATGATTGTGAGGGAGGTTAGTCAGCTGCAGAGAATATGCTATTTAAGGGATTGTCGTCACGTGTCATCTATAGACGTAGTGCAGCAACAATTGTCTGCCTTTTCCAGGCACATGATTATGTGAAGCATTGATGCGTGATACTGTAGTAGGCTGCAATTACAGCTTGGAGAGGAAATGGGTCACGTTTTTCAACTTTGAAGTTGTGCACGCCTAGACAAAGCACTTGTTTATATGATTGTCATCTTCCCATATACAGTACAAAGACCGCGACTGTGTTTGAAGTTTGATAAGGTGGCAAACTAAAATGTATGCCCGTTTTTTGCAGTCAGGTTGCTTTTTGTGTAGTTCTTTTAAGATCCAGAGCAGAGATTAAAGAAATATTAGTTTTAAGGATAGCTGGCGTTGTTGCCTTCTAGAAGTGGAGACCTGCATATAGCATTTACATTTTAGAATCAGCCACTGCATGTTTTTTCAGCATCATGTATTCTCATTTTAACAATGACAAACCCAAGGCCACATACGTACGAGCCTAGGAATTTTTACTAGATGCCCACTTGTCAAAAACCGCAGTTTTAACATTCAAGCACCTACTGTAAAAGCTTAAAATGAAAAATGCAGACAGATCTGCATTTAAAATTGGCAAACAAAAGAGAAGTGGATGCACTTACTTTGCTGTATGCCCTTAAGTGCGTGTTTTTATTTTATTTTTATTTTATGTTTGCATAAATTCAAGAGATGCACTTCCATTTGCATCTGAATACTTATTTTTGCTCCTTCCATATGCCGTGCTGGCTTTGATATGAAAATACTCCTCTGTCTGAGTTTGTCTGTTCCTCCATCTCTCCTCTTCTCTCCATTCCCACAGCTCACATGAATAATGTTTGGACATTTTGCCTCCTAGTGCCCAAGCCAAGTACTTCACTAGAGAGCCTGAAAGCTTGTTTGGGTGTACAAGCTCTGAGCTGTCAGGCTACTTTAGGCGCGACCGTTGCAGGTTAATTTCATTGAGATGAATGAAAGGGAGGCATTTCACTTAGTTATTTTCAACCTTAGGTAAAAGATAACCCAATAAAAAATTTTTTTTTTTAAAACATCAGTCGATGCTTGATGCTGTGCAACACAGCTGCATGTTTTCCTAGCTATTATTCAGGTGGTTTCATGGAGAAAGAAAGATGACAAGCTATTTCTGATGCAAATGCATTTATTCAAGCTTTTGTCGAATCCCAAGCTTAAACAGGCAAGCAGCCTACCTCGATCCCTCTCTCTCTCTTTCATCTCTTTCTCCTTCCCTTTCTCTCTGCTTCCCTCCTTCTACCTCTATCCCTCCTCCTCTCCCTTTATCTTCCCCTTTATCCAGCCACGGTGCCATTAGTTTTCCCTCCTCCCCCTCTTAGACCTGTGGCAGCAAACAGAAGAGTCCTGTCCTCCCCCTCCCATCAGAGGTACTCGACCCCCACTGAGAGATGGAGATGCCTCATCACTGCCTGAGTGCTCAGTGTGTCTGCTGGTTTCCCTCTCCCTCCACCACTCTGTGTATTTCTGAGTGCAGGCATCAGGAGGGCTGGCACGATAAACTGACACGTGACATGTGCTGTCCCCAAAGCTGCAGCTTGACAAAGTACAACAGACACAGGAAGATACTGGAAGGCTTATTCAGAGAGTCGCACATACCGTAACTTCATTAGTAAATCAATTAATTACAGCAGACTTGAGCACCAGACCTCGCTGTGAAATGGCACAGAGTCTCCTGCAGTATTTGCGGATGACTTCACGCTACCGTTAACAACCAAAAGTAGATACAAGCGCTGACTCTCATTCACTCTGATCTGGGCCAAGACAGTTAACACACTAATAAAGATTATGTCTCAGAGAGGATCCCGAAATTCAGAAAAAAAAACTAGAAAAGTTTTATTTAGATGTCACTAATTTACAACACAGAAAACCAAATGAAGTGGAAGTTTAATCTTGCCCGTGAAGACAAATTAATTAGAGGCAACGTGTAAGGTTCTGTACTGTTGGTATAATAACATATATTATGCAACAATGGTTTTCAAGTGAGACAAAATGAATATATACATATTTATGTAAAGGCATGAATAAACAAAAAAATACTAGAATAAGAATGATGAAGGTAGCTACATTTTAATTGTCTGCAGCCACTTAAATAAAAATATTAACCAGCAAGAAAACTATTGGCAAGAAACAACCACAACATAAAAAAATACAGATAAATAGACCACTGCCATTACAGCCGGCTGACTATAAACTGATCACAACCCAGCCAAAGAAAGATGTTATGGACCTGGTTGCCAGAAGCAATTCTACTACACTCTGAGCTACAAAAAGCAGAGAAAGCTCCAAACTCTTCCACCATATGTACAAAATGTTGTACTAAGCCTCAAAGAGAGATGCATTTTCTGAGCAGAACTCATATCTGCATCAAATTTGCAACACAAACACAACACAAACAGATTTCAGATATTGAAATCATATTGTATCATTTGTAACAAGCAGTAATTAACCTCTTTCCGACCAAGTAGTTACAGAATCGTAGTTATAGGAACAGTCCACTTATAAACAGTTCTACTAACTACTCTCCCCCAAAACCGGTTTTTTCCAATTGCATTCGCACTGGCCAAGTGGCCATAGGGACTGGTAGGAGGGGTAAGGGAGTGACGCAAGCAAGGCAACGGTCTTCATAGGATCCTCGTAACGGAGTTCGAACGGCGGCGTTTAAAGACTAGGCTGGAGTACTTAACAGAGAAACACAGAAGACGAAGGCTCCAGCGTAATATGATCCTAATTAATATGATGGAAGATAGAAGAGCAGAGTGCAACAGGCAAACGAAACGATGGGTACGTTTTTAACTAGCGTTAACAATTAGCTGGTTGAATGCGTGATGTTTTATGAGTTAGCATACATAGGCGAATTGCAACAGACAGTGAAGAATATGTACTGTTTGTGTTTCAGACGTTGCTAGGTCACTATGAGTTCCTATGTGGAAAAGGAAAAAGCCCCTGCCCTGAAGTAGGAGCTGAAAGAGTTACAGGAACTGCGGTCAGAGGACCTTAATAATCCCCAAATTGGTCCAGTCGGAACACGAGAAAAAAAGGGTTCTAGGAACTGCAAAAAATCCCTCCGGTCGGAAAGAGGCTATTATTTCCACACGGGCTGCTGATACACATTAGAGACGGGAACACAGCAGCCTAGACCCATTGTTGCGTAGACATGCCAGCAGGAAGGATTTTATGTAGAAATTCATCTTAATGGCGTCCTCTTCTGATACAAATCATTCACTTAGTACTTGAATTGATGCTGAATTGAAAGTAAAGAGAACGATAAAGAGAGATACTAAGGAATAATAAGGAGGCCTCTGCTGTGCCAGTGCTGCTGTCAGTGTGGTATACTAGTAGCGCCTCTTTCTGGTGTTGAGGAAAGAAAATTCACTCTATTGTGAATACATATAATATAAAATGTAACTAGATCATGAATAAACGGCAAAGAAATGGGTTCAGTCAAGTTTGAGTAGGCAGAGCAATAAAAAGTAATGTTAAAAAAAAGAATCCCCCTAACACATTTGTAGCAGACAAGCCACAGACAGGGTATCCTTCCACTACACCCCAACACCACCCTTATTCCCTGTTCAAATCAGGAAGTGCGAATAGGCTGCTAAAAGACCCTTCCTCCAGTCAGACTCTACCGGTACTGAATAAAAGCTCAGGCTCACTTCAGGGAATATGGTGTGCTCCATCATCTGCTAGCAGGGTCATGGCTGGGCCAGCAGGAATGAATGTGTAATGTTGTGAGCATGTGAATGTGTCAGCACAGCACAGCGCAGGGCAGCGCACCACGTTTTCTGTTGGCACAGTCTGCGTCGTAAGTGTACCTTCAACAGCAGGCACCAGTGTGAAAATGTGACCGTTAAACAACATGTCATGTACTGCTGGGACAAACATGCATGCACACATATGGTCACGCTTCTTTTCCTGTCTGGTGATGGCCTTTACGAAGGCTTCATGACATCACAGGGACACAAACTGATCATGTTTACTGATTAATCCAACTAAATCGTTGTCATTGTTCGTTCAAGTCGGCAATCGTGATGTCAAGGCCACTTTCGCTTGCCTTGACTCTCTTTGTTTCCTACTGCATCGTTGTCATATAGTAGATCAGGAGTGTCCAAACTTATTTTTTTTTTTTTTTTAAAGATTTTGAAGACTGAAGACATGAAAGGGGAGAGAGAGTGGGAATGACATGCAACAAAGGGCCGCAGGTCGGAGTCCAACCCGGGCCCGCTGCGTCGAGGAGTAAAACCTCTATATATGGGCGCCCGCTCTACCAACTGAGCTATACGGGCGCCCATGTCCAAACTTTTTGAGCGCCAGATTTGATAATGTGAAGATGCCCGGGGACCAATTGTCCCTTCTGACATTTTTTTAAACAATAAAAGTTACATACAAATGCACTGATTTATAACCATTTTTATTTTCATTGTCACCATTATCTTTTTAAATGGCAAGGTAACCAAATCAACGCCACTCAGGCGTAAACAAATATAAAAAACCAACCAAAAACAATTCTGCCTTACTTTTACATCTGTAGTCGGATAACCAAACACACTGTATGGAATACCTTTTAACTTGAAGTTGATAAAAATCTTAATCTCCTTTTAAACATGACTTATTATGTGTAATGCAAAGTTTGTTAACATTTAAGCTTACAACATATGACTCTGGCGGGACTTTGGACATGCCTGTACTAGATGTACACAAGTGACTGCAGTAGGGCGGTGGACAAAATGCCTGACAGGAAAACTTGACAGCATAATGCAATCCATTGCAGGCATCCTGCAACAATTACTACTTTCATGAATTTTGTATTGTTCAATCTCTGTTGGAGAGGTGTCAATTCAACGCTATGGTCATTTTGGTTACACTTTACTTGAAGGTATCTACATAAGAGTGACATGACACTGTCATGAACGTGTAATAAACATTATAAACAAGTCATAAACGTTTGACATAACGCTTCTTTTAGTAAGTGTCATTCGGTTTTTGTCATGACAAGTTAGGGTTAGGGTTCATGTGTCATGACATTGTCATGCGTTCATGACAGTGTCATGTCACTCTTATGTAGATACCTTCAAGTGTTACTGTTATTTTTAAGGCTGCTGTTTGTGGTGTTGTTTATTTTCAAAATTGCAATTTTCTAAAGTCAACATTATATTATAATGAACATCCCATTAGTGGGATGCAGCAGAAACGGCGATAAGAAGCCTAAACGGGGGAGAGGAGTCTGTTGTTGGCACTAAGCACAAACTAATAAAGTGCAACTGGGGATAAAATTGCCCCCGAAAAAGTAGTTGAATCCTTTTCCACTAAAAAAAAAAACATCAATCAACTCCAAATGTTCTTGTTCTTTAACAGCTACAGCTGCAGGTTCTGTACACTATTATAATTATAAGTATCGTATCTTAACTTGCAGTCTGGAGTATTATTTGCTATTGGTGGAATATGGTTGATTAAAGAGATATGATAATATTGTTGTTTTATTTAGAACATTTTGTGTCTTGCATCTTGTGATCATGAAAAGAGAATATTAAAAACAAATCAGCGGCGTTTGATGGAGAATATTAATTATATGTAAATCTGAACATATCCCACTAAATTCTTCCTCGTGGCAAAATATATTGAGATTCAAATTTGGGGATAAAGCCCTAAAATGTGCACACAGGGTCTTGACTGAAATACACACACTGAATCTGTTTGGTATGCATACATACATCATGTTAGTGATTAGTGAATGTGTTCCCTCACTGGGGGGTGTAGGAAGTTGATCAGAGGGATCGTTGCCAAAATTGATTGTGAAGAGCTGAAATCAGCCTCCACCGAGTCGCCGTTTATTCAGCCGCTGATGACAAAGTAAGTGTTTGTGTTGTGGCTCTGTCTCTCAGGTGTGTGTGTGTGTGTGTGTGTGTGTGTGTGTGTGTGTGTGTGTGTGTGTGCTTGTTTTACTATATTTGTGGGGTCCAAAAACGACGGAATACAGTGTACTTGTGGGGTCTGCACAGCCTTGTGGGGCCCGAAATGCTGGACCCCACAAGGTTAAAGGGCTGTTTGAGGGTTAAGACTTGGTTTTAGGATTAGGGTTAGAATTAGGTTATGGTTAGAGTGAGGGTAAGGGTTAAGGTTAGGCATTTAGTTGTGATGGTTAAGGTTAGGGTAACGTGTGTGTGTGTGTGAGTGCTGAGGCTCTCGGCACAACCTGAACTTTTCTATGGGTTGTATTTACTCTACCGCAGTGAAAGGCTTTGCCTCATTTATAAATGGTCTGTCGCCCAAGTGCTAACTGCAAAATGTTATGGGGCTATTTTGCTCTTGTTTTGCACAGGAAAGCCAAATAAAGGTTAAAAAGTGACCTTCAGTGCCTGCGTCAGTGCTGTTTTTTTGAAGGTCAGTCTTGTTAATAACACCAGTTTTAGGTATATGTATGTGTGAAAGATCTGCCTTTTTCCTGACGGTCTGTTTTGCACACCTCACTAAAACGTGCCCTTATTTACAATAAAACACCATCCGCCTCCAACACACTCATTCAGGATGCCGATCTGATGTTTTTGGACTTGGGCAGTCCTCTGGGTGCAGTAATTGGAAGTACCACATGGCACAAAAACATCACTTTCCCTTCACACCCTTCCCTTAGCTGCAGGCAGCTGACCCCTGTAAGCGGCGCCACCAAAGCTGGAGCCACCAAAGCTGGAGCTTTTATTTTTCCTGTTAGCAGCCCCCCCGCCTTTTCTCCACTGAGCCTCCCAGTTTCCATAAGCTAAAAGTAGAATAGTGAGTAACATCACAGTGGGTTGTGGGCATCCTGCTGCCTGCTAGCATCGTGCGATAGCGGATTCTCAGTGGGTCCAACCCATGGAGGCTGCTTTATTGGTAGGAGTCTGATTAGCTGGCCTGTTTGTTAGTGAGTCTCCCAAGGGGTGTGCAGCTGCTCCCATTTCTGCAAACATCCTATTTGACCTTTTCAGCCCTTTCCCTCGTTGTTCAGCTCCACTCACTTTATACATAGCATGTTGCAAGTGCATGTAAACACACATACACACTGCTACACAAGCTTTCTCTGAAATCAATCACTTCATCCCGCGCTTGCTCTGTTCCCCTGGAAAGGTTGAATTGTATTTGTGTACCTCCAAAGTAATAAGATACAAAGCGAGGCATTGCAGAGAGAAAAGCTTATTTCTGGTCTTGGACAATAGTGGCGAAATGCTCTGAAGATGTGCAGCATCACTCGCTGTTTTGATCTGCTTGAAAGGCGAGCCCAAGAGGCTTCGCTTTCCTCTCCCAGCCAGCATGTGGAGCACGTGATGCATATGATGCAGATTTGTCAAAGTGGTAGGGAGAGTCACATATCTTCATTTGCATACAGAGTCTGGGCAAGCAGCTGTTGGCCCCACGAGCGTGCATGTTTCTGCAAGTGTGTGTGTGTGTGTGTGTGTGTGTGTTGAAGCAAGGCGTTCAGGGGAACAAAGCAATCACACCCAAATTAACTCACCAGTGGCTCAAGGATCAAGGGGGTACATGTGTTTGATGGTGAAGGGACGCTGTATGTACACACAGTGGATGATTAATTATTGATGTACCCGACCCCATTCAATTACTGTCGTCATTTCCAAATAGGGCCGTTAGTTTTCCCCTATGTGTTGAGATCTGTGGTTAGTCTCAGTAGAATGTATGTGGCATTTTACACATTCCCACACATTAAAACCCCTGTCTGTAATGTTTATTTTGAGAACCCAGAGCCGGGATTGTCACATTTTTAATGAAAACTAAATTATGTTAATCGCTTCTCTGCCTTTTGGCTAAGATCAAGTGTAGTATCTGTTCTTATCAGTTTAATATCTGATATGTCCTCTATGATGGGATATCATATTAAATGGATTTTTAGCAATGGGAGTTGAAAAATGGGTTTGCTCCATTCACTCGCACATCGACTCAGGCGGTATTGCAGCTCCGCCGGGAACGGTGCACCCTTCTTCGACGTGGCGGTGATGGGGCAGTGGATATGACACGTGCCTTTGGTGTGGGAGATCTGGGTTCAATTCCCACTGCGATACATCAACCAATGTGTCCCTGAGCAAGACACTTAACCCATAGTTGCTCGTAAGTCACTTTGGATAAAAGCGTCAGCTAAATGACATGTAATTATGTAATGTAATAAAAATGACCAGAAAGTAAATTGCCGGAGGGCCTAGAGTGGATGCCAATCCCATCCAAAACATTGTTGTTTATGTAGGCCCTCAGGGAATTTGAGAATGTTGATTTTTGGATGTGAACAGCAAGACAAATATAGTAAAATTGAAAACAAACTGCCATTTAAGAGGAAATTTCTGCAGGGTTTCAAAGGGACAGCTTTTGTAGTTGTTAAACAAGAACTCACTCAAAATTTTAGAGGTCAGCCGCCAGATAGATAGATAGAGAGAGAGAGAGAGAGAGAGAGAGGAGGGAGGGAGAGGGAGGGATGGACCGACCGACCATCCTACTAAAGCATTTGTAGCATCACCACATGGCATCCAGGACGCTCATGAATCGATCAGATGGGTCCTCTCACACTCCACTTTGTCTCTGCCACCGCAGGAGTGTTTAGGGAGCACGGAGACATAAATACATCTGTGACCCACTCCAAACCCTTTTATAACAGCATTTATGGTCTGTGCTTAATGAGGCAGACGAGCTGTGTTATGCTGTTTTTGTCAGAATGTTGACCTGCACACTTTCTGCGTTGTGAAGCCTGCAGCATCAGTAGTAACAGCTGTCCCACATTTTCAATAATCTGTACCATTACGACCATACGAGTCATAGCTCTCAAAGTTAGTTCTCTTAATTGGCCTGACTTTGATGTGTCCACTCTGTCCCCACCATCAGCATCTAAATCAGCATCAACTAAAGCTTGTTCCAGAAAGAATATTTCAACCACTCAATGAGGAGAACATTCATTTTTTGGGGGGATTGTTATGTATTTCTTTTAATTAACAAAAGCTTATTTCTCTCCCGGGGAACGTGCCAGATTTCAAAAAAGTTTTCCATCGTAGCGAACGTGCCCTAGAAAGTGAGAGGGAGGAAGCGTTGACTGCCTGCTGTTTGACATTTTTGGAGAATGAGTCCGAGACTATGTCAGAGAGCTGGAACACCTCGTCAGTTTAAGGCTTTGTGAGGTTCGAGCTGCACTTTAATCTTGACTGTCTCTGATTATGACAGCGAGAGGGAATGTGTGCAGTTACTGATATGCTGCACCAATCTGATACTGTATCTCAGTCGGTTTCCCCTCGGCCAGTGATAAGGTGTAACAATACGAAGTGCAGGAAAGGTCTAAAAGGGAAATCTTATGTCCCTAACAAGGGGTGCCCCTGTGGTGAAATTGGCAGGGATTTAATTATTTCTCCTTGTGCACAAAGCACTTTTATCCTTTGTTGATGAATGACTCGCATGTTTATTGTTCATATAATTGCTTTTCATTTATTGTTGTATTGCTTGTAAAGCACTCTGTAAGTGTTGAAAACTGTGTTAAAAATTGAGTTTATTATTGTTCTCGACAAGTTAGTTGAGAGGAAACGAAGAGAACAAAAAAAAAAAAAAAAAACATGCTTGGTCAGCCTTTTACTCACACTCCCCCATTTCTCTCGTCACCTCTTACTTTGTCTTCTCTTTCTGACTGTGTTTCTTTTGTCAGTGCATTAAGGAGCTGTTCTAATGTCATGAGCTGTCAGGCTTGCTCATCTTTCCGGTTTTATCTTGAAAGAGAGTGAGGGGTAAAAAAAAAAAGAAGAAAGGAAGCAGCCATAGTTGTCAGTTGCTGTTCTTAGGAACCAACAGTTTTCCACCACATTTACCGATAAGAACCAATAAGAGCAGTTGAAGCGTACTGAAAGTGTCTGTGCATTTCTGACTTTGTTCAGAAGGAATCTATGACATGGTGCATGTTCGTATCAATGACAAAGACTTCCAGTTTGAATCCGACAGTCTGCTTTGTGTTGGTTTTTTTGAAAGCTCTGGACTCGGCTTTTTGAGTACATTGTTCATTCTTGCTCTGTTCATTCTATGGCAGATACAAGTAATGGACCATTAGCATTGTGCTGGATCTGTCTTTTATGCCAGTCATCATTACCCAACCACATTAGACATGGAAACT
This sequence comes from Sander vitreus, assembly GCF_031162955.1. Taxonomy (NCBI): domain Eukaryota; kingdom Metazoa; phylum Chordata; class Actinopteri; order Perciformes; family Percidae; genus Sander; species Sander vitreus. The sequence goes on along the minus strand of NC_135855.1, from coordinate 12,975,572 downwards.
AGTTCTGAGAAAATCCATTTAGCAAAGGCCTGGCATGGCTTGTTGAATTCCTTCTGAAAAGGCTATCTGTAGTTACAGTGCTGTGGGTCCTTCTGGCAGATATCTGCGTTCAGTAGATGTATGCTCTCTTGGTGGAGGTGAGTAGTCTGAGCCAGTGAGGTAGGCTCTCTTATCTTTGTACTCAGACCAGATGATGAAAAAACTACTTGCCGTAACTTTACAGCTACACTCACTGGGGAGCACAGCAAAGGATTATGAAGTTAGCAGCACAACATAAAAGTTTAAGGCTTTAATCAGAACTTTAATGCTACTCCAATTATTTTAATTTCAAAAAGGTCTTTGGCTTCCATTGAATATTAAGATGAATGCTTTGCTATGCATGTCTTTGTCTTGACTGTTGTGCGTATTGGTTTCCCAGATTCATTATGCAGATCTAGAGTAACCTTCCTCATTACGCCTTAATGCCAGCCATTCATTACCTCTGGCACAGAGACTAATGGCACTATTAATCAGCTATGAATAGAGCTTGGCAGTGGCAGTGGGAGGCTGACACCTCCTTACAGTAACAATTTTAGGCATGCATGTACAAGACAGATTGTCAGGACACAGAAAACTGCCCAGCATGTCAATTACCTACAGCTGACAAGGTGTATAAAGATGGAAACTACATCTAATGGTCCTTTGCCTATCCCACAATGCATTTCTCAGCCGTCTTTACTGTATCTCTTTGTCTGACCTGACAGTGAAGTGTGGTATTCCTCATTGTATTGGCTCCATCCAACCTCTTTTCTCGGTTCCTTTGTTCTGAGATCCACACTGGACACATTTACTGAGAGAATTAAAGCAGTGTGACCTGTTTCCCTCTCTGGCCTCTGAGATACCGTTCTCTCTATAGCAGCACTCCAAGCTCTACTTGTTTTGCTTTAAAATGATTCATCTACAACAGTTCAGTACGCCTGTAGCAACAAAGCCAAAGTGAACACTCTCTAAATACTGTATGTCTACATACAGTACATATTCAAGAGCTTGGCTCCACTTTTGTCATGTCTTATTCTTCTATCTCAGTCAACAAGCGGTGGCTCAACTCCAGACGATGTAAACCTGACTAACATGAAACACATTTTGGATACATTTGGGATCCTGTCCTTCTTTTACAGTTACATATGTCCAAGTGTTTTCTCATTTAAAGGGAAGGTAAAAGGGCTTTAAAGGGAAATCTGGGTATTTGCCGATAACTGTCAAGCCTTCCATATGTTAGACTATAGGCGATATGTCTTATCTTATTTGTGAGCTGGAGCACAGCTTGAAGTTGTTGAGTACAGAAGGGGCCTAATACTAATTTGTGACAGTATTTGCTGTGTATTCTCACTACATATAATCCACTATGTATGTTCCTTGGATTGTGTTCTCTTCTGTGTTCACATTTTAGTAATGCAGGAAGTGCTTCCTCATCAACAAACAGTCTTCAAGCTTTTGTTCATCCTGTGAGCCTTCTATGGTTATGTAGTGATGGGGTGTGTGTGTGTGTGTGTGTGTGTTTGTGTGTGTGTGTGTGTGTGTGTGTTTGTGTGAGAGATTATAAATGAGGATAATTGTACAGCATCTGGTAATTTACACTGCACTCAGAGAGTATTAGGACAATGATGTTTTCTTTTGTTTTTGGCTCCACTTCAGCCAACTGGATTTGAAATGAAACCGTGGCTTTGAGGTGAGAGAGAGAGCGAGAGAGAGATCCCAAAAATAGGAAATTACAGTGTTACAGCAGCAAAATATCAGTCACACAATAAGATAGAATACAAGAACAAATATTTAAAATACATACAAGTGTTGACTTCCAGCTTTTAGGTTGTTTGAGGTTGTTGTCATCCATATTCGGTATAGTGTAGGAGTTCTAGCCCTGTGTATACATTAGTCCCCCAATATTATTTCCCTGAACATACAGACAAGGTAACAGGAATGATCTTGACTGGCCACACCAGTCACTCAATCCATCTGAGTCTTACTCGCTTAAGACCAGACTGAAGGCAAAAATCCCCTGAAATAAGCAAGAAGTAAAGATGTGTCTGCTCCATCTCTCAGTTGTAGCTCCAGCCAGACATCGACTTTTGCAACCAAACCTTATGATGAATTGATTTAGTTTTTTTGTTTTAGGTTTGTGTCAAATAATCTGAGATGGCAGAGCATAGTCAGCATTTTAACCTCATAAATCATTCTTTCATTTCAAATTCAAGGCGCTGAGGTACCGAGCCAACACAACACAAAAACACACACACACACACACACAAACGTTCATTTATATGTGCTTAGTAAAGAAGACACATAAACATAAAGGTGAATTCCAGCATGTGTGTGTGTGTGTGTAAGAGTGAAAGAATGTATGTGGACCAAATAGCAGCAAATCCTTCATATCTCTCCAATCACAAAAGTCTGTGAACTCTGGGAATTTGAAATGCAAACAAATACTGACAGCCGGGTTAGTGGTTAGTCCACATGCCATGACGGACAATGATTCCAACAGCCGCTTTGTATTTCAAAACAATTTCTCTGGTAATAATACACCACTTGTACGCCCCGCTTTCCTTGCTCCTTTTCCGTATTTTAGTTTTGCCCTCAAGTCAATTTCCTTGACCTGTAAACAAATGGAAATGTCATACAGACTTGACATTCTTTCCGTATGGTTTCATTTCACCCACTTGCCAGGCAAATGGAAAGCAGATCACGCTGAGTCTGACCGCAGATCGTTCCTCCAAAAAAACTTCAAAAATAACCACCAAATGAAATCACCAACATTTCTGTGGCTAACCTGTGGAATGTGACAGCAAAAGTGTTTTTAAAAAAAAAAAAAAAAAAAACATCATCTGGTGTGTTAGTCGAGAGAATCTAGACTTCAGAATAAACCTATTCAGGGGTTGGGTTAGTCTTTAATTGTTTTACTTTGTCTGAAATAAAACGGTTTAATTCCCTGAAAACATAGACGGTTTTCTTGTGTGCATTTCAGGGGCTAGAAGGTGGCTTTGTCCCCGTCAAAACAAAGTCTACCTCTGTTTGACATGCCACAAAAATGCTACCCAATCATTTTAAATCACAAATGATTGGCGGGAAGGCCGTCTATGAAAATTAAATGTATGATGCTATGTTCTGCTCCCACTACCCTTACATTAGAGAGCTGTGTGTAGATCTGCATGTGTAGTCCCCCCTTGTATTGTGCTTTTATTTGTCAGCTTTGTGAGTGTAGTAGAAGTGTTTTATTTCTGTGGTTACTTGTCACGCCAAAAGGTTTTTTTTGTTACGTGGTTGTTATTTTGTTTTTTCTTCTTTTTTTTTTTTTGTTTCCTTCCTTCCTTCCCGTTTCACTGTCATTTCCATTTCATCTCCTTTCCTCTCCTCGACCTGTACCTTTCGGACGCCTCTGCGTGATATTTCTCTCATCCCCTCCCACGCCGCTGCTGTCTCCTGCCCCTCACTGCCTCGCTGCACCCAACTTGCCATCCCTCCCTCCCTCCCTCCCTCCTCCCAACCCAAAGATGTAGCCCTGCCCTCTTTCCCTCCCCCCTCACTGACTCCTAACACTACTGACCATGTAACGCCAGGCTCTGGAGGTGTAGCCAGTCCAGCAGGGCCCACCCCCTCTGCCCCCCGAGACGTTGTAGCTTCGTTGGTTTCCACCCGCTTCATCAAGCTGACCTGGCGCCCGCCAGCCGAACCCCATGGAGACGACATAACCTACTCCGTTTTCTACAGCCAGGAGGGCACTAGCAGGTAGTACACACACTAAACTGTAGTACTGCCAGGAGGGTACTAATACATGCATCACTGCTGGAGTCAGCAGGGCACTAATATACATACATTCTTGTGCAGGAGTCTCAGCCCACTCTGAAAATATCTAATTAAAACAGTTAAAGCACTTATCATAGCAGTAAGTGGTAATTAATTAAAAACAAACTTCCTTCCTCAACGGAATATTTTTTAACATCGAAGTATAAACAAAACCCAACAAAACACAAAACCATTTTTTTTAAGTGGCTGTGCGATAATTTCCCCCATCTTCATGTGTAGAGGATTTACTGTGTATGACCGAGAAGGAAATTGCTGAGAGGATTTCTTCACAATTTCTCTTTATCGTTTTGGCTTCTTTTGATGTTTTCCTGTAAAAGAAGCTGTAAGGCATTTTCAGAAGTGGCTTAAAAAAAAAAAAACTGTTTTACTCTAACGCTTACTCTTTACGCTAGAGCTTGAGATGCAAATGTATGCGTTACTATATGTGCAAATGCATGGAGCGTAGAGTACTATTTACAAAAAACACAGTGTGGTTGTACATGTGCTATTTTGCCTTAAACTAACTATGCTGTTTCTTACCATAGACAGATGTGTGCCTATATGCTTATCATTAGTCAATTACTTTATTAATTGATTAGTTTATGGGCAAAAAAAAAAAAAAATAGTAATTTGAATCATTTATCAACCATAAACTGTTTCCAGCTTCCCAAATGTGAGGAATTACTGCTTCCTCAGGTTTATATCACTGTTGATTAAATGTCTTTGAGTTTTGGTCCGCTGCTTTGACAAATCAAAGCAAGCTGTTAACTCGGTCTCTGGGAAGATTTGAGTGGCGTTTACACGATGTTATGACATTTCATAGAATACATGATTGACCTGTTAATTGAAAAATAAATTAAAAGATGAATCAATAATCTTGCAACGTGCCTTGCATAAAGCAGCAAATACGCACACTTATGTCTATTACCAAGATGTTACAAGTACTGTACAATACACAATCATATATAACTGTATAGTGTGTACCAGGCAATACGAATACAATTAAATACCCAACACTTTTTGTAGTACACTAAACCTTTCAATTATGTTCTCACGTATAATATGTAACATGTTTTTAATAAAAGACATTAGCGTTATTAAGATGTTCTGCTGTGTGTGTGTGTGTGTCTGTCTGTCTGTCTGTCTGTCTGTCTGTCTGTCTGTCTGTCTGTGTCCACATCAGGGAGCGAGTAGTGAATACCAGCCGTCCAGGGGAGATGCAGGTCACCATCCAGAACCTCATGCCAGACACCAAATATCGCTTCAGGGTCGTGGCCCACAACAGCAACGGCCAGGGAGAGAGCTCTGCAGCGCTCAAAGTGGCCACCCAGGCTGAAGGTAAAGACACACGCGCACACAAACATTCATTCATTTGTGCTCAGTAAATAGGACATGTACACATAAAGGTGAACTGTTGGAAACATGCTCACACTGGCACACTGACGCAAACAGGATGCACTCAAAAGGAGCACACAAATGTGCAAATAAACATTTCCACAAACAAATATTCACACACACACAGCATACGCTCACTTCAAACAGAGACACCACACACACACACACACACACACACACACACACACACACACACACATAGAGGAGGCTGTTTGGTGCTGTGCGTTAAGGCAGACCACCCAACAGCAGAGATACCAGAGAAATGCAGCGTTTTCTTCTTATAAGCTTCTTCTTGTTTATGCCCCAGCATTTACTATAATCCCTCTGTGTGTGTTGCTTTAAGCCATGTCTACCTGAGTAGTGAATGTCTGAAATTAGTATCCCAGGTTTTTTCATAAGCATTACCCTCGTCTAGTCTGCACAGGGATGCTGTACAGACGCTCATTAGGATGTTTTGAGCGGAGGGCACGTATGAATTAGTGAGGGGAGAGGGGACAAAGTGGTTCTCTACGTCTTTCTTTTGTCTTTGTGTTTGAGTGGTTTGGCTTCCCTATGGCTGCTGCTCCAAATCACTCAATTTCACCCACATTTGTAAGTGCTGTGATGGGGATTTCCCAGCACACTGTCCGGGTGGATGTGCCTCACCTTCTGGCTCAGCTACAGCTCAGTCACTGTCACTTTGTAGGTCAGCCGCCGTTTCTCTACCTGTGTCCTTGGTTGGAGGGCGGACGGATCCACACACACACACACACACACACACACACACACACACACACACCACTACACCTCAATGCCTGCCAGCAGGCGCCTAGCCACCCGTGGAGATAGCAGTGGAGCCCGCCTGTAACTGTGCAGTATATCTCTGTCGTGTGTGTGCACTTTTAGTGTCAGAACATGCTACGAATTGGAGCTTAAACTTTTGACATGCATCTGAGTGTCAGGCATGTGCACGCAGCGCTGCACCGTATTATCTCTCCTCAGAGACTAGGTTGATACACCTGTGTACACACACACACACACACACACACACACACGCACGCAGGCACGCACACACGCAGGCACGCAGGCACACACACTCAAACCCATGCCTAGGGCTGGGGCGGTACGTATTTTTTGCGGTATACCACAACCCCCTTACGAGAGTAGCGTAAGTTAGAGCGAGAATGGCAGGGTGCCTTAAGTGAGTGACGTCAGTGCCCGATGTAAAGTGAGTAAAAGTGAACAAGAAAACAACAAGCTAGAGCTTCTCAAGACACGGTGGCTTTATCTATTGTCAGTACTGCCGGTAAAGTGAATGGAGTTACCCCCGAAAAAACATCGGCTTAAACCTTACAACATGTTGCAGCCCGAGCGCAGCCCGTCTAGCAGCTGAGCAGACGGAGAGCCGAGAGGGCGACTCGGTCACTCGGCAGTCTGCCAACTTGTTGCTCTCTCTACCGATATAAGCCGCTCTGTTTTAGGCTACGAAACATGCTACGTGCATGCAGGTTGAAATTCAACGTGCCGTTTTATCGGGCTAAAGCTATAAACGGAAGGAAACTCTGCTAGCTGCTAGGCTAATGTGCAATGGTAAACACTGCAGCTGTAACGTTAATGTGTCTACCTCAGCTGAGAACAGAGAAATGTCTTTGCCTTTCCTACCGTAATACACGGTAAGGAACATTGCGCTCCCCAACTCGCGAAAGGTCGGATTTGCGCCATCTTTTGATGATAACTTTTGTTTAGAAAACCTTGAATCCATGTAAGACACAATGTCATCAGACACAATCCATGTCATCAGACACAATGTGCAGGTCAATGGTTGGAACTTGGAACTGGAAAATGGGAGTTTCTCTCTTCTGTCAGGAACACCTGCAGCTAAAGAAGCATATATATATATATATATATATATATATATATATATATATATATATATATACATGCATGCATGCATGCATGCATGCATGCATAAATACATACATACATACATACAGTACAGACATATATCTGTGTCTGACAGTCAGCACTTTAACCTTATAGTCATTGTTTCATTTTAAATCCATTATGCCAAACAAGAAACGTCACTGTACATATACTTACTGACAAATGCTGTATACAGTGCAGTCACAACTTATTAGTGCAGTCATACATATTTTGTAATGTTAGCTCTGTCTTCCAGCGCACTGGATATTAAATTAAATATTTACTTAGAGGTTAAAGTGCTGACTGTCAGCTTTAATTTAAGCGTGTTTACATTTGCATCAGGTGAACAGTGTAGAAATAGTAGCCCTGCTTATCCACAGTCCCCTATTCTCAGGGGATGTAAAGTAATTGGACAAGTTCACATAAACTTCTACTATGTTTATGTTCTCACTTGTTATACATAAGATGTCAGAGCTTACGTAAAGCTTAAAGGATTTAATCTTCACTATAAAAACAACACACAGCCAATTTTAAAGGTAGACCAATACTTCCACTACTTTCAAGAGAGTATACCACATTGCCAAACACTGAAGACTGACATTTCTGCCCTCCTCTATTCTTCTTACAAAAACTAGAGCTGACACATTATAATACACTCGCTCTGTCTAATCCTGGCCCCTATGTTGTATAGCCAGACACAATATGATAAACTGTCTACCACACTGAATAGAAGCTTGAGGCAAGTTGGTGGAATGAAAGATGCACATTGATGTTTTTGTTGAGGCACACCTTCAGTTTGTTTGTCGTGGGAATAACAAGCAAATCATCATGGCTGGCAGCCCAGTACAGAGGGGACTGAGCCGTCTCTAATCTAAGCTCTTGCTAACACGGGGGAAATGTGGCTTTGAAGTAGCCAAGAAATGTGTTTTTTGGCAGCAATCACTGGACATTGCTAAATTGAGTTCCTGTCTTCCAGATGTAGCATCAAAAATGGAGAGGGCTCAAGATGAAACAAAACAAAATTGTGAGGTTTGATCTCTTTTTCTAATTTCTGCTCTCCTGCTTCAGTCCAAGTGCCCGGCCCTGCTCCTAACCTGCAGGCGGTGTCGAACACGCCGACCTCTGTCTCTCTCAGCTGGGACAAACCCCTCACTGGCAATGGAGACATGCTCACCTACAAGTTGTACTACACAGACAAAAGCTTTGGCAACGAACAGGTAGGATGTGGTCCTCACTCACTCAGCTGTAGTTTATGATAGCAGAAAGGTTTTCAGGTATCTAAATACATCTCTCTACATACACAGGTTTTGGTGACAGTTGCTCCAGAATGACTTTTTTTTTACTTTTATAGTAGATAATATTTCAAAATGAAGTTATAAAGTGCTTCACACAGAACTACAGTTTCAGAAACAAAATAATAAAGAAGCTTGACGTGGAAAGACGTTAAGATAGATTGAAAATAAAATAAATTACCCAAAAATTAAATAAACCCGGAAAATGGAGTGAAATCTGGATATGCTTTCAGAATAACATACATTTTCTTGAGAAGAGCTGAAACGATGATACTGCCTCAGCCAAACATTGCGGCGTTTCCTTGTGTGTTTTGCCTTCATTTTTATTGATGACATATTATTAAAAGTTGGACAGAAACATGCAGTTTATGTCTCACTACTCACACGCTCAGACCTTTTACTACTTTATATTTACTTACTGTATGTAGCTGACACTTGCTTTTGCAGGGTTCATTAGATAAAAGAATATGACTGCGTAGCCTAATGTAAGTTGTGATGAGCTAAGGAGTTCCTAATCATTTGCCAAAAGACTCTTTGTACTGCTTTTTAGCCACACTCTTTATTATGCATCACACACAAAAACACGTTTTGTCCAAAAAGAAAGCCGATATGATTCACCAAGTTGTTCTCTGCAGGTCTAACTCTGTCACAAGAGTGGAATTTAGCTGGTTAGATATAGAGTCCACCGCAGCAGTAGCAGTGTGCAAGCCAGTGAGGCATTAAAAAGCCTTTAATATGATAATGGATGAAATGTCGGCCAGCACACTGAGTAATGATGCCTCAGCTCCCTGGAGAAGAGAGCCAGAGATGAGGTGAAAAAGGCAAGAGATGAAGAGAGGGATGAAAAGAAAGAAAGAGGTGAAGGAAAGGGACAGGGCAGAGATGAAGTTAGAAAGATGCAGTGCTGAAAGGACATGAAATATTTAAGGACGGAGAAGTCGGGGACAACCTATGATGCATTTTTGAGGGTGATATGGTCACAGGCCATCTTCTGCCCCGAGTTCAGAGGTTGTGATTGGACCGCTCTGGAGGCAAGATTAGATTTCCACGAAGTCCCCACATTTTACTCAAAATGTCACAGGCAGAGAGCTGAATGCAAATTGGCTTGAAGTAACGCTGGCACGTGCCCAATTTGTAAAGCAAAAAGTCGTGATCACAGGCGGCATGATTTGTTTCTCAATGGAAGATGACATTTTTACACAGAATTACAAACAACGTTAGATTGAATGATGAAATCACGTTTTGTAGCTTTGCCATATTTGAGAGATTGCTTGGGTTGTAAGTCTACTGGAACTGTCTCATTTACATCATATTTGTGCCTGTATCAAACGTGAATGCTAAAATTACAAAATGTCAGTAGGGAAATACTCAAATCAGTGTATGTTTTGTCTATTTTCTTCAGTTAACCTTTTTAACAATAAAACATTTTTCCTTTTTCCATTTAAACTTTATATCATTTGTTTAATTCTCATCTTGTCTTCACATATTAAAGTGCTCATATTATGCTCATTTTCAGGTTCATAATTGTATTTAGAGGTTGTACCAGAATAGGTTTACATGGTTTAATTTTCAAAAAACACCATATTTTTGTTGTACTGCACATTGCTGCAGCTCCTCTTTTCACCCTGTGTGTTGAGCTCTCTGTTTTAGCTACAGAGTGAGACATCTCACTTCTGTTCCATCTTTGTTGGGAGTCGCACATGTGCAGCAGCTAGGTAAGGACTACTAGCCAGTCAGAAGCAGAGTATGAGGGCGTGCCACGCATGTTTTCTGTTGGAGATGGTAAAGTGCCTTTGGGGTGGACTTTCGGCTTTTTCACTTTGTAAACCTATAACGTGCACAAAAAAGATATATAACACTATAAAGGAAAGGGAAAAAGCCAAAAAGCATAATATGAGCACTTTAAGTTGCCAACAAGCCCATTCACCTATGAAGGTATACTTAAATTACGTCTTGAAATCTGTAAATGTCCAATTTGAAGACGTTTGTATTTGTAGTCGCACAACTCTGTTTTAGATTTTAAAGTGACGTTCTCCTCTCCCTCTCTTTCAGGACGTTGAAGTAGATGGTCAGTCCCACACCATGACTGGGCTGAAGAAGAACACCGAGTACAGTTTCCGCGTGGTGGCCAACAACAAGCATGGCCCAGGCGTCTCCACCGACGACATCGTCGTTCGCACGTTGTCTGACGGTCAGTTGGTCGATGAAGAGAATATCTACCAAGACTGCTTTTGGTTTAACATTCCCTAATTTACTTGAACATCAATATACCTGTGTGACATGTGATGGATGAATGTTAAATAGTCTACAGTGTGCTGTCAATGTAGATCCAGCAAGACACATTTCACTCTTACTAATTTTTACTTTGCGGTTGATTAACAATTGTTTTAGTTGCAGTTATCAACATGCCAATTATTTTCTCCATCAATCAATTCATCTTTTGTCTATAACAAATTTTATGTCAGAAATGTGAAAAATCACAATATCCCAGAGCCCAAGGTGATGATATCAAATTGCCTGTTTGTTTTTTTTAGACTAACTCACCCAAACCTTAATTATTCAGTTTGCTATCACATAATGCAGAGAAAAGCATATATTCACAATTTAGAAGCTGGTACTAGTAGCCTGGTTGACACCAGACCCTTCTCAGTTGTAACTGAGAGTGGGTCTGGGGAAGGTTCATTCACAGCCCTGTTGGATGTAAACAGAAAGCTGCTCGCCGTCGCTGCGCTGTGGTCATCGTGTAAAGCCCGCCTCAACGGTTGTGATTGGTGCCTCAATTTGGAAAAATTGGAAATGGGCTTGAATGGGCTCTTGGCCAGACGGACTTGCAGAGCAAATCTCAAATTTGCCGGAAGTTCGTCAGGGTTTTCCCAGGCTACGGTGCTAGGGGATTGCTGGCATTTTTACTTAAAAAATCCCTTTCAAAAATAGTTGTCAATTACATTTCTGTAAATCAACAAGTGGATTTATTTGATTATCTAATCTAATTTCTGTGTTCAGTTTTGTTTCACACTGAAGAAATTCTTTTCATTTGTTTTACAGTACCAAGTGCTCCTCCTCAAAACCTCACTCTGGAGGTTCAGAACTCAAAGGTAAGACAGTTTGCAGGACCTGTAACTGGTGTAGATTTTTCTTCTTTTTTTTTAAGGAATGAAAAGCTTTGACGGTTGTTGCACACACTCCCTCGGATGCAACATACAAATGAGAAATGCACCTAAACTGCTTGCAGCTAGACTGTCTGGTCCACAGCGCGTGTAGCCGCATCACCAAATCCACAAACCCTCACTCTTTGCACACACAAACAGTTGAACAAATACAGCACGTAGCCTGCAGGCCAGAACGCCGTTGTTTCTCTGTGTGATTAGCTGTGTCAGACGCCTTTAGGCCCAGCTGGTTAAGAGGGTGTGTGAACCCTCATCGATCCTCCCATCGGCAGGAGACTCGCCTGTCAGAGGGTTTTATGCTCTGTATCACTCTCCGTCTGTACAGTAACTGGCAAACAAGCCTGTGGCTCAAATTCAAATGGATACGGCACAATATTAGCCTGGGAGATGTAGACGCACTAAAAATAATACTAAGGACGTTAAGACAACGCTCAGAATGTTCACATTTGAATTAAATAAGCCCAGTTAACCTAGATGCCTAGGTGTCTTTTGACCTATACATTGACAAATCAGTGCTGATTGGGATGCTATGTTCAAAGCTACCCTGGCAACCGCCATTTCACCCTGTTGGTTAGCATGTTTTCTAAGAGACCCAATAAATGTATAACAGATTTAAGTGTTTGAAAGGGAGACTTCTTTTATCTAGATTGAATTTCTCAGTTAACTGTATCAGATTTGTCTGGCCCAACTCCAGTTGTCTCAAACTCTTTTTAAGTGTGATTGTTATATCAGATGTATAACAACGTACTGTAGTTGTTGCGTGACACTCACTGATTAGATAAGCCTGCTGAGGTGGCTGCAGGCACTTCACAACAGGCTCCTTATTAAAACAGGAAACCGGCCTCAGCTGCCTGTCCCTTTAGCCATTTTGATCTTCAAACGGAGAGCTGTAGGCCTGTTGATTGTATACTTCCAACCCTAGTGATGGATTAAATTTGAAAAAAAGATGTTTCTCACTCATGACATGTGAGACAGCAAGTGCAAACCGAGAGCAGCAAAGACAAGAAGATACGGAAAAACCTCGGGGCGCACGCATTGACTACTAAACCAGCAGCCGGCACTTTTAGCCCTTTGCTGGTCGATGCAGAACCCGTTTGAGAGAGAACTGTCAAAGAAAACTAGAGAAAAAAACTAAAAAAACTGGTAGACAATCCTATCACACACTCCCAGCTTGAGTGAGAACTGGCCACCCATGCTGAGGGATGCTCAGCTGAGATTTGCGGAGAGAAAGCACGCTCATGCTAATGTTAAGAGTAAAATGAAGAGGAGATGCTCCGTGGAGAGGATAGGAATTTTAGGGGAATTGTTTTTTGAATGGAGAGTACATCCAGCTCTCCCTCCCCAATTAGACCCAGAAAACCCCCCATTTAAAGCTATGAAACAAACATCTGGCATCCTTCATTACTAACCATTATTGAAATTAGTCCTCTAAATTTTGTCTTTGTTGTCATTGTTTAATTCTGAATGTAAACACTGATTAAGTCAATAATCCTGGTACGTCTATAGATACAAAGCATTTATGCAATTAGTTGTTTGATACGCCCAGCCAAATGGAACTAGGGGGAGAAAAAAACTAATTAGCATGCATTTAATATTCAGTCTCCTCTTGTGGGCCTTGTCAAGCAGAACCACACATCTTCTACCTGCAAGGCAACCTGAAAATCATGTTTTTGTGATCTTATTTTGCACCTTTTTTTCTCCCTTTTGGCACCTTTTCCCGGTGGTTTTCCAAAAGTCAATTAAACAGGTTCCATGAATAGAGAGAAGAAGGGAGAAATAACGAGTTGGGACCGATAGTGTAATAAGAAAAATGGAATAAGTGAACACACTTAACACAAATTTAATTTGCGCAATTCCCTTGACTTGGCTGGGGAGCAACGTGCATGTGCCCTCTAAGTGTATTCAGGCTTTTGTGAATCAGTGTGACAGTGGGGAAGCGTTAATTAACTCTTCTCCCATGCTGGGCTACCCCCCACCTATCTCTTTAAACACACACACACACAAAAACTCAAAATGCAGGAATCCCACAACAGTGCAGCGCGGGCCTGCCAGAAAACATCCTGCATTCATCTCTGTGCCTTCCGAGTCTCTGCAGGGTTTACCTGACCACATGCACACACCCACTCATCAGGACACCTCCTTCAGTTGTTTATTTTGTCCTAATTGCGTCAATCTGCACTGCGTCACCCATGCTCAGAGGGGTGTTTGTTTTTGTGGAGCCCTCCCATTTGCGCTGCTGTCAGGAGGAGATGGGGAGGGGCAGGTGAGACAGTATTTCTGTCCGTAAACCCTGCAGAGCTACGTGAACACAAACACCTACTGTATGCCAAGGTGTGATGATACCTGCTAAGCCACGAGGTCACCTTTACAGCTGCAGGCCCGAAACCAGACGGTCCCATGTGTGCTAAACGTAGGTTTTTGTTTCATCCACCTTCATTTTTTTCATTCCTTAGGGCATCATGCTTCGGTGGCAGCCCCCGCCCCTTAACGGCCAGAATGGGGAGATCACCGGCTACAAGATCAGATACCGGAAAGGATCCCGGAGGAGTGAAGCGGCCGAGACCACCGGAGGCACCCAGCTTTACAAGCTCATCGACGGTAAAGGGCACTCAAGTTTCTCAGTTTAGACCAAGCACTTTACATCCAGTTTGTGTAGCGATGGACTGGACAGCAGTTCACACCTGGCTTTAAAATGCATTTTAAAAGCATCTTGAGTCAACTCTTGTGGTCAAATTTCACCTTTGCTACTCCTATCGCTGTGAGTAATTTGTGCCATTGACTGATAGCACAGCTTGTCTACAGCAGTATTATATTCAGGTCAATAGACGATCTCCAACTCTTTCTATATAGTTATATTATATATATTTATAATTGTTGAACATCATTTTAAAATGGTGGATCCAGAAAGAAAACTCTTCTTTTTTTTGTTCTTAGGGAGCACCAAATCCCAATGTTCCCTTTTGATGCTTAATATAGGTCCTACATCAAAACCTTTATGCTATCAGACTCCGTTTTATCTCTGCTGTATGTATCTTAGATACTGTTGGCTAATTCGGACATGCTACAGTATTTAAAATCTTGATCTTGAGACTGAAGACAGAAGTCTGATATGTTGTTTGGAGTCAGTGTGGCTGTAAGTCTGTTTATTTAGTCAACATCTGCATTTTATAATACTTTGAGATGGAGTTACATGTCTTACTGTACCCGAACGTTACCCGCTGCCACCACCAAAATATGCACAATATCACCAGAGACACACAGCAATGATTAATATTAGATGTTGTCTCAGAAACTTTCAAGTGGCCAGGCCTCACGCTGTGTGCTGCATCAAAGAGAATATACACTTAAAAGATGATTTTGGTTTTTTTAGAACTTTCTGGGGGGTGAAACAGAGGAGGGGTGTTTGTTGGTTCAAAAGCGTTTACAAGGAGATGTTGTAGCCTTGGAGGCACGGATAGTTAGGCAGTCCTCAGAAGCTACCCCCAAGGGTGGCCCAGAATAGTGGGTACAGAGAGAAAAGACTACAGGATTAGCGTGTAGCTTGCAAATGGAGCAATATGACGACGATGAAAATTCCTACAGCAAATTAATACAGCAACACATCATTTTGTCAGCAGGCGTTCCCCCTCTTTTGTGAATACCAACGGCTGCAACCAGCAGTGGAACGGCTCTTTCTGAAGGGGACTTTAAAATGTGAACAAAAATCCAGACTCCAAAAGTTTTTTTTCTACTCTTCTTAGCGCCTTAGTGTTGTACTTTTTTTGCTGGCTGCTATTACACACTTTTATTTTTAACACTTCTTTTTTATTTGAGACAATACAAGAAACCACAAGTGATACCAGACATAAACAGACAGTCACATAAAGGGGGAAAACATTTTTATATATATATATATATATATATATATATATATATATATATACATACACACACATTCATACCACATTGTAATATTAGGAGGATCTTCGTCTAACCATTTATGTAGTATTGTGAGGCGTGCAGCATACAAAGTGACTCTAAGAATGTACCTGTACCTACGATCACAATTGGTATCCAGTCCCAGTACAAAATGGTATAGATTTAGTGGAATATCAAGCCCAAAAATGTTCTTAATCTCGTTTTGGACCGATAACCAAAAACTTGAGATTCTTGGACATGACCACATTAGATGTCCATAAGTGCCACAGCTATTTTTACATTTCACACATAATGATGAGCGCATAGAGTCATATTTACATCGAATAGCAGGGGTAACATGCAGTCTGTGGATAATCTTATATTGAGTCTCATAGGATTTATTAGAGCATGTAATTTTCTTTGCATTCAACAAGATCCTTTTCCACATCCCCTCATCCAGTTGGGAACTAAAATCTTCACCCCAAGAAGTTTCACTATTGATCGTAGGGATATTGACAAACATTTGAGAGTAAATATAACTCAATACTTTCTTCTTTAAAGAAGAAGCTTTTAATAGTATATTTTCAAGCGGATTCGTATTCAAGCCACTCATATATGTTGGTATAGAATGGATATAACTCCTAAGCTGTAAATAACGGAAAAATTGTGTTTGAGGGAGCTCAAATTCAGTTCTGAGTTGAGAGAAAAATTTTAAAATCCCATCTGAGATCAGGTCTTGTATTTGAGAGATACCAGCATCGTTCAATGTTTTAAAACCACATCTAAATAAGATAATTCAAAGTCAGGATTGCAAACAATAGGCGCCAGAGCAGAGAATTGATTTTTAATCCCAAAGTGTCTACGTACTTGATTCCATGTTTTAAGGGTATTTCTAACAATAAAATTATCTTTCATTCCCTGTAGTGAGATTGCATTATTTATAAAGGGCATGTCTGACAAAACCGGTTCACATCCGATATTTTCCAAATCCAGAAATGTGGAATTAGCATCATTATTTAACCATTCAGTAATATATCTTTTTTGTGAGGCCCAGTGATAATACATTATATTTGGCAGTGCTAACCCCCCTTTGTCCCTTGGTAACTGCAGTTTCTCCAATTTAAATCTTGGGCGCTTGCCCTTCCATACAAATTTACTTATCAAACTATGTAGTGATTTAAAAAACTTAACTGGGACATAATTGGGTAGCATCTGCAATGGATAGAATAGCCTGGGTAAGACATTCATCTTAATAATGGCAACTCTGCCAAGTAATGATATTAACAAAGGATTCCATCTTTGAAGATTTTTTCTAATTTCATTCACCACTGGGTCTAAATTCATTTTTACCATATCATCAAAATTACAGCAGACATTAATTCCCAAGTATCTAAACCCATGAGGAGACAACTGAAAAGGAATGTAACCCGATAGGTCAGAACAAGTCAAGTTCCCTAGCGGTAAAGCTAATGATTTTCCATAGTTGACTTTATAGCCAGAGAACACCCCAAACTCATTTATTATCTGGACAACAGCTGAGACGGAGGAAATGGGATTGTTCAAAAATAAAAGAACATCATCTGCATACAGTGAAATCTTGTGTATTTGTTTTTTAGTTTGAATACCAGCAACAAAGGAACTAGATCTAATCCTCTCCGCCAAAGGTTCCATTGCTAATGCAAACAATAAAGGAGATAAAGGGCATCCTTGTTTGGTACCTTTACTTATAGAGAAAGGAGAAGACATTACCCCCATAATAGAAACTGATGCTTGTGGTGCAGAATATAACAATTTAACCCATTCAATAAACCCGTCTCCAAAAGCATACTCCTTTTTAAAGTTTTAAACAAATACTCCCACTCTATATGTTCAAATGCTTTTTCAGCATCTAAAGATACCACCAATGCATTAAGTTTCTGGATTTTAACATACTGTAAAATGCCTAATAATCTCCTAATGTTTGAATATGATTGCCTGTTTTGGACAAAGCCAGTCTGGTCATGTCCCACAATTTTTGGTATAATATAATTAATCCTAGTAGCAAGAAGTTTAGCTAAAATTTTACAGTCTGTGTTTTGAATACTTATTGGTCTATAGGATTCAGGATATTCTGGGTCTTTGTTTTCCTTTAATATCATATTAATTGTAGCCAATTGCAATGATTGAGGAAGCTTTTTGATTGACAAAGAGTGTTTAAACATTCTAGTAATTAGGGGAGAGAGAATACCTTTTAAATGTTTTATAAATCTCTGGGGGGAGACCATCTGGTCCACAGGCCTTTCCAGATGCTAAAGTGCCTATCACCTCCTCAACTTCCATACAAGATATAACCATTCTGATGTTGCATTTCTATATTTTGCTGTGACAAGTTGTTCATAGCAGTGTCAAGCTGATTTACTTTCTTGTCTAGTGCTTGGATATTTGAGAGAACCTCCCGTTTGCTGTCTTCGATTGCGCGGAGTATAGTTTCCATTGTGTTTTCACCTGCCATTGTTCCACTCGCGGTCAAACTTTTCGCGCAGCGCAGAGTTCCAAAAACACACTCCTGCGGCTTCCGAAAGTATAATGTTCAGCCCAGTTTCAAAACAGTTGGTTCGTATCTTAGATATCCTTTTCAATGGATCATTCCAATGTAAATTAAGTTCAATATAACTTAGACAGACAGGCCCGAGTGCAGAGCTCACTCATGCACGTCCTTCCACTCCACCATCTCATCACCCTTGTGATAACACTTCTTAACGGCAAATAAATTTGTCCCATTTTTACCCACAAAAACAAGTTAGTCAATGGTAAAAAAAAAAAAATCATATAAATATCATATCAATATATATATAAAGATCTATATCACTTCCATGATATTGAGTGGAAAAGTAAGTTATTTGCACTACAGAAACCTTTACTTTATCCTTCCCCAGGCATGCTTATAGATTTTCTCCTTAAATTGTGCGGAAAAGTATCGGGCATCTGTTTAAAATATTTGTGCTTTCAAAATATTTATAGCGTCCGCAACTCGAAACCCAAATTGACCAGCCAAGGAGAGAGCACCAGTGAGTTATACAATAAAATCAGGTTTTTAAAAATGGAGTGGAGTTTTAATGAAATAAATTGTATTGCTGCTTGAAATGTAGTTTACAGCTCAGTCTGAATACCTGTGCTTTGAATCTGACCGGGCTTGTGTTGTCTGTCCAGGTCTAGAGCGTGGGACAGAATACTCCTTCCGGGTGTCTGCCGTGACGGTGAACGGCACGGGACCTGCCACAGAGTGGACCACAGCAGAGACGTTTGAGAGCGACCTGGATGGTAAAAACCTCCGCTGTACTCTATTCATACAGACCAGAACCAGATTTTGCCTTTATTTGTCCAGTCTTTTTACTGCTTTTTGTCTTTTTCAGCATTTAATTAACAGTACAGTATTGTCTCTCTGGAATTGAAGGACTCTACGTTAAGTTTTTCCTGCATTTCTTTCGCCAGAATCCCGTGTGCCAGACCAGCCCAGCTCTCTCCATGTCCGGCCGCTGATCAACAGCATCGTGGTGAGCTGGACGCCGCCAGAGAACCAGGACATTGTGGTGCGTGGTTACACCATCGGCTATGGTATCGGCAGTCCCCATGCTCAGACCATCAAAGTGGACTACAAGCAGCGCTACTACACTATAGAGAACCTCGGTAAGAATAAACCACTGTTATTCATCCTGTATTGGTACATATTTATCAAAATAGTGCAATGCTTGTGTTGTTTTTGTTTTTTTTACTGAGATATTGATTTGAGACGAATGAATCTTTGCCAGCATTTAAAACACTGCTGTAATTGTCTTACTTGAAAATATAACTGACTGGTTCTTTGACATTTTAATTATAAATGACCAAACACACACACACACACACACACACACACACACACACACACACACACACACACACACACACACACACACACACACACACAAACACACATAAACACACACACAGGTATGTGGCACTATCTTTGTGGGGACCCGTCATTGACATAATGCATTCCCTAGCCCCTTACCCTAACCTTAACCATCACAACTAAATGCCTAACCTTAACCCTTACCCTAACCATAACCTAATTCTAACCCTAATCCTAAAACCAAGTCTTAACCCTCAAACAGCCCTTTAAAGTTGTGGGGTCCAGCATTTTGGCCCCACAAAGCTGTCAGGACCCCACAAGTATACTGGACTCCCAGTTTTTGGACCCCACGAATATAGTTAAACAAGCCCACACACACACACAAAATATGAAGCAATTCATCTGTGCCTCGTAGTAAGTATTTACAGAATTAATGAGATCTTCTCCACCACAGCCACTAATTATACAGATTGGCCCAATGGAGCCACAATAATCTTAAATGTTTAAATAACACAAACTTGTATTTGTGATTTTAATTCTTGCTGTCATCAAAGCAAATGAGTGCCATTTTCTGCGTAGTATCAAAACCTTCGAGAAACTGACACAAATTGTTGTTCACATTAACTTTATAATTTTAGATGAAACCATTTCTTGATAAAACTCGAGAAATCACAGTTTTTATAGTTCTCATTAAGGTAGTAAGCGCGGATTTCGCTCTGATGAAAAGCAAGACACACATTTTGTTCCATAAGAAATTACAATTTTGTTGTTTTGATAGGTCATTATGTGTTGTTGGTTATTATTAATGGTATAATTACTCACCAACAGTAATCCTACAGTAATCAAAGCTTCGGGAAGGGGTATAGAAATGGATCATGAGTTCAAAATAATCTTAGGAAATGGAGAGATTTGGAGGAGGAATTGTTGCAAAAATATCTAAATGTGCATAATTGAAGCCTTTATTACAATCACAGTAAGAGGAATAATTGTATTCAAATTGTATTCATTCTGGCCAATATCGCAATTATGAGTCGAGAGTCTCGAGAGTTTTGGCTTGATTAGATGGTGGGATATATCTAATTTATCTCGCTCTTCCTGTCTCACCACACTCTGTCTCAAACCTCTCTCTCTCTCTCTCTCTCTCTCTCTCAGACCCCAGCTCCCACTATGTGATCACACTGAAGGCCTACAATAACGTGGGTGAGGGGATTCCTGTGTATGAGAGTGCCGTAACCAGACAACAGTCAGGTATGAACTACACACATCTAAATCTACACTTAAATCTGCTCCCTCCTTACCTGGATACATAATTTCTTACATTTGTATACGCTGCAAATGGTGGCAACTTAAATCTCTTTTGCTCATACACAACGGAAGCCACATGCTAGACTGTAAAAAATGTTTACAATTTTTAACTTCCTCCCACTGTACAAAACACCAACATATCATGGATATAGGCGCCACCATCTTGTTATTTTGGAGCACGGTAGTGATCGGGCGGTGGAGCCACGGTATCAAAGCCCCGCCCATTCACCCGCCCGACCAACCGCAAGGGGGTTGAGATGTTTTGGCTTCACTTACACAGTCTATGCATCTGCCCCTGAGCCCCATACAGTATTATGGGATATATACTCACACTGTATGGCCGTAGTCTTCTACTGACATTTATCTTCGCTCTCTCTAACCTGAGATGATTATCAGGCAGAATGATTCTCGACTCCAAATTACCAAAGAGATAATAGATCATCGGGGTGTCTCACTACTCAAATTATATCTCTCCTTAATGGCTCCCAGTATACTTGAGTCTCTTTTTAATCATATCTTCAAAATATTTAGCTCTGAGATTACCACTTGTCCTCAGTTGTAAGGGAATATGATTCCCATATGTTGCTGGAACAGATATCCAACCACAAAGAATGGACAGAAATATTATTGGAGAACATACTGCATACAGAAGGGTCGTTTTGTGCACATCCAATCTTTCATTTGCGGCAGATGCAGGATAGTAAAGGAAAAAAAGTATCTACACACTGGATTATAGCGCACTAATTTAATAAGTCTGAACAGGTCTAAATATATATTTTTTGCATACTTTGTAGTAGAGCCCAACAAATGTATGTATATTCATGTATCTGTCAATAAGTAACAAAAAGTAGCAGTACGATCAGCTGACAGAAATGCCAAAGATACTGTTTGAAGTAGTTAGTTGAAGTAATTTAGAAACAGAGTAACCATTACAGTTTATCTACCAGAGAGCATTGACAAGTTTACTTTTCAAATGTAAAATATCTAGCTCAATACATACAGTGTCTTGGCCACAATTAGTCGGACTGTACATTGTCGTCTGTGATGTTAACTTTGCGCATCTGTGTTCATTACAATGAAACAACTTGAAACAATATGGACGATCCAGTTTGCCTGCCAGCTCGACAGTCTCTACTTCTTTAAGCCTCAGATCACAACCCTGTTAACAATTAGAAGTATAACTTAAGTCTTGATTCGGCAGGCTTGACAAATGATCTTAAAGTGGTAAAACACTGCCAGTTAGGCTGCACATTAGCTGAGTTCACACAGTTTATGTGACAGTGTCAGAAGACAGCCAGCCCCTGTTCCCTGGAGTGTCCCAGAATGTGGGCTGCACCTGCCTCCTCCGTCATCCAGCCTCCCACCTCCCCCGCTCAGCCTTGATCACGCCAGTTTGTCTCTGCCGCAGCACCATTGCATCATTGAGCTTGAGAGGGGGAGGGATGCTGGATGACATGAATCGTGTCAACATGCTTCGCGGGGGGTTCGCACACACCCGCACACTGTCATATGTTCACTTCTCTCTATGACGCTCTCTCTTCCTAACACTCACTCACACACAGCGCTGCACACATACCCGACCCCCTGTGGTGGCTTTGGCAACCCTTCGTCAGATCCAAACGTTTCCGCTCAAAGCAGAACCAAAGCCCACCACCATCGTCTGCTGCTGAATCCTCTGGGGCGCGTTCCCTTCCTGCCAGTTTGTTCAAGCGAGGATTAAAAAGACGAGCTGACCTACATAGTACTTTTACTTTTCCAAAAAAAAAAAAAAAGAAGAAAAAAAAACTGCGGAAAAACTTTGTGAACTTTGGTTGAGAGAGTGCTAGGTTGAATATGTTATAATAATATGACGTCTTAACTGAAGAGCAGCGAATGAGGGCTTGCACCCCTATCTGTAACATAATGTTACAAGGGCAAGTCGGCCTCTTTCCTGCAGTGTTTTCTACTGGTTAATGTAGTAAATGGCGTTTGCATGCTCCTTCCAAAATCCTCAGTGCCTCTCCACGACTAAATAAATTCTCAGATTTTTGTCATGCACACACACACACACACACACACACACACACACACACACACAAACACACTCTGACTCAGTCTTGGGAATATACCGTAATGAAAGCAGCTCAGTACAAAGAGGTGTCAAATGGAGCGCGGTGTAGAGGAGAAGACCAACAAGTGGTCGAAGAGGAGTGTCATCGTGGGTGACTGACCAAAGCTTTTCCTTCCATCACAACTACACCAAGGACAGAACAGTGAAACCAGCGGCCAGCAGGCCATCTTGAAGCATTTCTCCTTCAATATCCTGGCCAGAAGCTGCTTGTTTTGAGCTCCTCTGTCCCTCTCATACACACTCACGCTGAGTTTTATGGGGTGTAATAGGCAGGCACATTGCACATAAACACACTCAAGTGTTCTTCGTCGAGCACATATACACACTATTGCTGCAACAGGTTGTTGTTACAATATATACTTAATGCCATTTATCATATGCAGAGTTAATAAGTGCTGGACTGGGCTAGGTGAATACCACTAGATTTTAAAATTTAATTCAGTACTTATTTGCTGAATAGATGCATATAAAAAAAATACTGTTTAAAATGTATTTAAATAATTTAAACATGTACAGCAATAACAAAATAATGAAGCTATCATACAGGAGGGCATTATGCTACATTGTTAGGTACTAAATAAAACATACAACACAGTAGCACACAACACGTAAACAAAAAAATGGAGTTGTTATGAATCCAAACTAGGTTTGAGGATTAGGATTGTAACTCGCTTCTTATCGTATCCTCACGATAGGAGTGATGCACGTCACTTTCTAATATTGATTAAAAGAGGAAACCTTCGCCACAAGCTTTTCACTCAACCAAACTGAGCCTCAGAACAGAAGCAGCACTCGGCAACTTACACATCCAACCACAGCCACCACTTGTCCGTAACCTTCTTCCATGCCTGCAGGCATCGTTACTTAAAGCCTCTGTATTCTTTCTATAGTTTTCAAGGACGTGATGCAGCTCGCTGAGGTTATTCTGCAAAAAGAAAAATGTCCCAGTGCATTCAGTGTCCAGTCTATCCACTTGACATTCAAATGTTGAATGAAAAGCTCCGTGATGTAAACCTTTTGAAACACATTTCAGTATTGCCTCTCTCTGAAAAGAGTGAGTCAACACTTACAAGAGCGAAATGAAAAATGAAAAGTTGACTGTAGGATTGTGGGTATCTGCCTTCAGCCTAGTTTTCCATTTACTGTAATCCTTTCTTATGAATAGAGAATCACTTCCTCTTTCTCTCTCTGTAGTGCTACAGTAGCTGTTGATAGAACACCACATACTGTACAGTAGCTTCTATATAGCAGCCAGGTCTGTAGATTTGTCTTATTGTAGAGGTCGGTGTCTGTTTTTCTAATAGAATCTTCTCTCTCTTTTTCTTCACCCTTCCCAATCCCATCCTTGTTGCACTTATTCTCCCTCCCACTTCTTCATTTTAACTCATTAATCTTAATTTCTTCTGTTCGTTGCTCCCTGCATCCTGTTTTGTATCCACTGTCTGATCCGCCACGCTTGTCTTTATGTTTTAATTTTGCCCATCTTAATTTGTGTGCATGCATGCGGGTTTCCTGCCTGACGTGCAGACCCCATAGACCCCGATGTTGACCTGTACGAACTCTTCCATGCTCCATACACCCCAGTACCAGACCCCTCTCCCATGATGCCACCCGTGGGTGTTCAGGCCTCCGTGCTGAGCCACGACACCATCAAGGTGACCTGGGCTGACAACTCGCTGCCCAAGAACCAAAAGATCACAGATAACCGCTTCTACACAGTGCGCTGGAAGACCAACATCCCTGCCAACACTAAAGTGAAGGTAAGAGATTCTTGTTCACGGTTTTACATGTATGTTCAATTCAGGAAGTAGATTTCTTAAAATGATTAGATTCAAAAGGCCTGAAATTCGCACTGGTAATTTAATTGAGGAGGATTTCTCCAAGAATAGAAGCTCCAGTTTAGCTCGGCACCTTTTAGCTCAAATAAGTTGTTAACAACTCGGTGTGATTCACTAAAGTACAACTCAAATCATTTTATTCTAATCAAACTTTGGGGATACACCTTCATTTAATACAGTGCGATATCTGCGTATTTCGGTGCAGTGGGACTTTGTGCTTCCCTTTTACGCCTACACTTACCAGAGAGATGTATTGATGTGCTGGAAATTCCCAAGAACAGTGGCAACATAATGCTGATGTTTGTAACTGAGCAATAATCTATATCATCCAACCTTTGAAAAAAAAGAAAAAAAAGAAAAAAAAAGGTTGAAGAAATTAAGAAATTCTTCCTCGGAATTTTGTGTTGCAGCATTAGTCTTCCTCTCAACATGGTTTTTGGTTGAGTATGAGTTCACAGGGTCAGGTCAACAGAACTTAACCAATTCAAACATTTTAATTTACAAGATATTAACAAGACTGCTATTATAGTTGATCATGAGGATGTAGAGTAGGTCGAATGAAATTCTCTTTGCTCTGCATTCCTGTTAAAGGTTGTCTGACTGCACAACTCTACAAGGCCATCTGTATCATTTGTAGATACAGTGGTTTAATTAAACTTTAAAGGCCTCGCTATGGTGTATTATGCTATAGGTTCTTTTTACTGACTGCAACTAAGGATTATTTTCATAGTTGATTAATCTGTTGATTTTTTTCTCGATTAATCGATTAGTTGTTTGGTCTCTAAAATGTCTGAAAATGGTGAAAAATGTGGCTCAGTGTTTCCCAAAAGCCCAAGATGACGTCCTCAAATGTCTTGTTTTGTCCCCAACTCAAAGATATTCAGTTTACTGTCACAGAGGAGAGAAGAAACTACAAAATATTCACATTTAAGAGGCTGGAATCAGAGAATTTTTACTTTTGTCTTAAAAAATTACTCGAACCGACTAATCGATTATCAAAACAGTTGGCAAATAATTTAATAGTTGACAACTAATCGATTAATCGTTGCAGCTCTAGTTCTTTTTACTGACTGCAAGTAAGCATTATTTTCATAAGCTATAAAGGTTATATTTCTTAAGATCACCGTCCTGGTTGATTTGGCAACATCAATGCTAACAGTGTTTGTTATGCTAACAATGCTAGTGTGGTTTAATACCACAGCAAACACTTGTTAAGCAGCTACTTTGTTGGTAATACAGCAGAAGAGAAGGGTCTTGTTGCATGTTTCCTGTTTTCCCTTTTCACTCCTGACTGTCCAGTAAAGGCAAAAAACTGGCAAAAAAATATTCTTTAAAAAAAAAGATTTAAATAAAAAGAAATACAGAGGAGCAACTGTTGTAGCTGTTTACAGTGCAGCCAAACTTGTGTTGTTGTAATAAAGAAGTCAATCAACAACCTTTTTCCGCATACTCTTTGAGTAGTTTAATACAACTTTAATATCGCTATTATATTCTTCATTAATTGATTTAGTCTATAAAATGTCAGAAAGTAGTGAACAATGAAAATAACAATTTTCCACAGCCCAAGGCCTTCAGATTGCTCGTTTTATTTCTGACAAACAGTCCAAAACCCAAAAGTATTCAATTTACAGTAGTATAGAACAAAATAAGCAGAAATCCTTACATTTGAGAAGAAGTCATGAGTGTAATGTGTTCCCATGAGGAATGCTAAGTAACGACAACAAAACTGTCAGCATGTCCACATGATACAAGCCTCCCCCCCCCCTTCCTCCACGCAGTTGCTAGTAGCCAAGGAGGACACGGAGGATTAAAAAAAACACGATGCACTCCTCAGTAGAGGTAATTATCTTCACTCGGTTTTCTGCGCGGGAAAGTCGCCAGACGCCACAATCTTCTGAACACAGCCATACTGAGAAATACAGAGAGAATTGTGTGGAGCTGACAATCTTAATAGCCTTAATTAGCTTTGTAGCAACTCAATTGGCAATGGCTTGAATGTAACAGAAGTTCATTCATATCAAAAAGTTATGCACTAAAGCGTTAAATAGAGTAAATATCTGTAGTGAGTCACGTAGAGAGCTGAGCCTAAAACAAGGTGTTTGAGATTCAGCTTCTGATTCCTAACCTGCAGCTCAATTATTACATCCCTCCAAATACTACTGCATGCATTCGTGTTTATGGCTCCGTGCATGTATGCAATCCTGTGAGCGAGCACAGCTCCGATAAAGGCCTACGTCTACTGATAAATAATTCAAGGACGAGATAAACTGAGAACTAGAAAAGAGTCTGTAGATCTGCATTCTTCATTTAGCCAACTCAGAAGTACACACACACATACACACACACACACACACACACACACACACACACACACAGACTCAGCAGTCAAGTATTGCTGCTTGATGCTCAAATTGGTTTGATTCTCTCACTGTGACAGTCATTATGTTTCTGTCAAATGAACCAAATTCAATATATTAACAAGTCTGTTAGGTATTTCCTGGTGTTCTTTATCAGTGGATTCTTCACTCTGAAAACTACATCCTGTATATCTTGAGACCGGTCTAACCAACAGGGATGCCTTCACTGTAACGCCGCTGTTCACCATGTCCTCTTCACTCTTAGAGCGAGTCTAGCCAGACAAGCTTGTACATTATTGAAGAGGCGACTGCTCTAAAACTGGCAGCATGTCTCTTAAGAACAGAGTGTTTTCTTTTCCTATCCCACTGCCCTCTGTTTGACAGCCCCCACCGGAGAACTGCACTTTTGTCATAGCACGCAACGTTATAGATAGGGCTGTTAGAGACCGGCGAACCTGACTTGCTCCTGCTGCGATCCAGAGCAAGCCTGCCAGCTCAGGCCAGCAAATATCAAGATGAAAGTTTACATATCTCAAGATGTTTTCATTTGCTGACTAATTTAAAAAGTATAAAGTCATATGCATGTGAAATACACCCCTGGTGCAACTATTCTTGATGGTAGTAAACCTGTATTTGGTTTTACTGTGTATTCATAATGGCTACACTTGTCTTTGTGTGGCACTATATTTTCATACCCAACATGACTGAGCATCACGAAATATTTGCAGTTCTGGTTCCACTCAGTGGTCAGTGTGTGCACAACACTCAGAGTAGTGAGTGTGTTAATGATTATTGTGTCTAGTCGATGAAATGAATGACAACTGTTTCAATAATGGAATAATTGTTTCAATGATTTTTCAAACAAAAGTGTAAAACATTCACTTATAACAGGATTTGTTGCTTTTTTGTCTTATCTGATAGCAAACTTCATATGTTTATCTTTTGGAGTGTTAGTCAGAGAAAACAAGACATATGAAGGTTTGTGATTTCTTTTGACGTTTCATCAACTAAAATATGAATCGATCAATCGAGAAAATAATCAGCAGACTAATGGATTGTAAAAAAAATAATTGTTAGCGGGGTTAAAAATGAGTTTATTGTCATTGCTGACAAACTACTTTTGACTTCCCGGAGACTCCATCAGTGTTCAGTGAATGTAATCAACAAACAGAATTCTTGTTTATTGTGTGTGTTTGCCTGTCTCTCACCAGATGGCTAACACCACTAGCCTGAACCACATGGTGACGGGTCTGAAGCCCAACACGCTGTACGAGTTCTCTGTCATGGTCACCAAAGGGCGCCGCACCAGCACGTGGAGCATGACTGCACAGGGCACCACCTTTGAGACCAGTAGGAGCGCACACACACACACACACACACACACACACACACACACACACACACACAAAAGTTACATCACAAAGACATAAACAATATGTCCAGTGTAATAAGCCCCTGGCTGGCTGGGAGTAACATTTCACTTTTTGCAGCCTAAATGGAAGGAGAGGACTGACCTGAAAATCAAGCTGTCACTGCACAGTATATAACCATGTAACCATAATAATACAAAAGGTGTTTATTAGTAGATCTTAGAGCTCCTGCACACTGGCTGCACGTCTCAGGCGCGGCTCGAGCCGCAAGCGTGTTGGAAGCACTTCCAGACAAAATAGAATACAAAAAGATGTTTATATATCATTTTGACACGAATACATTTAATAAATTACATTTTGATGTTTGAAATATTCTGTAGCCTATTTTGCCGTCAATACTGCCGACGTTGTCTTTGCTGTAATCAAATCAGTATATGTTTATGGCAAACATACATGTGTACAGACAAGGCTAGCAGCAGAAAACGCCGCGTCAGACATGTTTCTGGTGTGCAAAGACATAGAAAACGCCACGCAACTGCCACGCTCGCGCCACGCAGGCAGTGTGCAGGAGCCCTTACACCACAAACTGTCAAACTCAAGGCCCACGGGCCAAATCCGGCCCCTTGCTAATTTTGATCTAGCCCCTATATGCATTTAGGTTCACAATACATTTTGGCCCACCTACTTTTTGTCACTTTTCACAACGTTTTTTTTTTCCGATATTTTTGACGCTTTTTCCAAATGGTTTTGGCATTTTCTTCGACATTTTTGTCGACCAAACTGTAAGTGAGAAGACTACATGTATATGAGACATGTAATAATACAGTCAAAGATATTAGACTTTTCCCATGACATAAAAGTAATAAACTCTACATGTCTGGCCCTTGATGTGATTCGCATTTTCTAGTGTGGCCCTTCGGGGAGTTGAGTTTGACACCCCTGCCTTACACTAGCTGCAAGGGAAATTGAGGAAACCTGCAGCAAATTTGGCGATTGGCCAATATAATTTCAGCACTGCTCTGCTCACTGAGAGTAGGTTGGACTAACCCTGCTTTCACGCAAAATACGCCATTGAAAACAAGAATACAAATGCAGTTTTGTGTTAAAACCAATTAGTTGTTGACGTTGTTTTTGATTTGCAGAACCTTGGCCTGGTGAGGATGTAAACTGAGACCTGACTCTTTTATGGTTTCAAGTTTATAGAACAAAATACATTTTGTTTTGGTTTATTATTCCATTACTGTTAAACTCAGTGTTACCTTTTGCTTGGCACAATATCTGAGGGATGACAGTATGATTACTGTCCCCCCTGAGTCCGCTGGATCCAAATTGCATAAATTTACTGTATCGGTGTTAAAATGACTTATAGTGCTGTCACCATAGCGGCATATAGTCCTTTAAAATCCATTGGCCGTTCTGTATTGAAAATATACAATCCCCCTCAGTATTTATCTAAGATTCCTGCAATGCTGCATACCCAATACTGCAGATACTAAAGTGTCAGAGCCCATACATCATTGTAAGTTGTAACTGCTGAGCTAAACGTTGCCTGACAATAAACCGAACATTAAAAACAAACTTTTTTTTAATGTTCTAAAACTAATTTTCTTTGAAACGGCGTCTTTATAGGCGGTATTGGATTGAGATTTATTGGACTTGTTGTTGTTTTTATTAAGAGGTGAGGAGAACAGACAGTTTTTCATTTCTGCCCAGCCAGGGGTTCATTTCATAAGTATCTACGGGGTCATAAACGCACGTGTGTAAACAAGTCATAAACTTTGTGTCGTCAGTTTTGACGGCGGTCATAGACACATTCAATGCACACACAATATCCAAACAACATGTGCTAAGCTGCCCACCACACATGCAAACACACACACACGCACATACACACAGTTTACTCATATCTTGTGAGTGCACCATGTTGTTAAATATAAAACTATACAAACCTCGTGCCATCTTGACCTTTTTTTCTGAACTTAATAACACAACAAATGACCAATCACCCCTCACCCCACAGTTCCCAGCTCCTCCCCGAAAGACGTGACCGTGGTGAGCAAAGAGAACAAACCTCGCACCATAATTGTCAACTGGCAGCCTCCCTCTGAGGCCAATGGAAAGATCACTGGTGAGTCTCAGTCTCTCTTGTCTGTTACATACTGTATGTTCTGGTCTCACAGATAGATCTAGACTCAGGTTCTACCTATATATCCCTCCCTAGCTATAACAAAACAAAAAGACAAACAAATCTGGTGTTTCTGACTTCTATCTTGTTGACTAATTGAATCACATTAAGGTGGATAATTGATCTACACAAAATGATTCCGTATGTCAAATTTCAAAAGAAAAATCCCTTGCACTTTTTCCGCCGACTTTGTATGCAGTAGTGATCGGAGACTGCAGGCTTAAACGGTTTTGCCAATAGGAGATATAATGCAGTGAAATGTAAAAACCCAATGAAACGTACAACACATGCCTCTGATTGTGCAGTTTGACTTGGAAGAAGTAGCACAACGATATTGTAGTTGATCTTATTTTTTGTAGTTGATCTATTCAGCATCAAAGCCACTGAGTCTTAACGGATTTGTCTCTCTCTCTTTCTTCCCTGTTGTAGGCTATATCATCTACTACAGTACAGATGTGAACGCTGAGGTCCATGACTGGGTTATTGAACCAGTGGTGGGTAACCGCCTGACCCACCAGATCCAGGATCTGACGCTGGACACCACCTACTACTTCAAGATCCAGGCCCGGAACTCAAAGGGCATGGGCCCCATGTCTGAGGCCGTACATTTCCGCACTCCAAAGAGTAAGTTTTGGAAAACAAGATAAGATGGGAACATGATAAGGACAAATGGTACAATGAAATTGGAGCCACCCTTTTGCCCCTTCGAGAAAGATTTAATACTTAGAAGTATCTAATCCCACCTATCACTTCAAGAGTTGTTCTGGAGTGGAACTCCCAAAAGAGCTAAATAGAGAGAGAATGAATATTGGATTTACATTAGTCAGGTAGTCCGTAAACACAACTCCAAATGAATGCTAATTTTGCTCCGTGTTTGCAGCTGTTTGCTGAAACGATATGCATGCCATAACAGCTTCATTAGCGGGAATTCAGACTGCAAACGTTATTACAAGGCACGGTGGAGGCGTGTTGTTTAAGGCACTGACAATGAAATGCAATGCAGCAAGTCCATTTGGAGTAACAGATGAATGCATTTAAAGCTTTTAAAAACACTGCACAACAAACAGCCAGGATTTTACAGCTCTATAAAAGGATGGCACAGGGAAGTATTTTATCTTTTCATCACGACGAAGGTGAACAGTTAAACTACGAGCTTCACATCACAAAGTCATCCACCAGGAATGTGTAGGGTTGGGTACCGTTTGAATTATTATGATTCCGATGCCGAACCGGTACTTTTAAAATGATTCCGATTCCTAAACTGATTCTTGAAAAACTGAAAACTGAAAAATCAAAGAGAGGCTCTTTTATGGAGTTTTTTTTATTTTTTTATTGAAAATGATTTAAATTTAACAATGTATTAATGTTTTAAAGTACTTAAATATATAATAAGTAAACCTAAGTCACCTAACACATAACTACAATAATTTAACAAATAACAGTTACACCAGCAACAAGTAACAACAAAATAAATGTTGAGTTGGTATGCCAACCAGCTTAAAACTTTAGCAGTTCTTTTGCAGAAAAATGATCATATTAGCCTTCTCTGGCGAGATACTACACCTCTCCTGACGTATGGCATGTCCTGCACAGGAGGAAACTCTCTCAGGTGGTGTCCAAGAGGCCTGGACACACAGGGAGGAGTTTGAAAGGGCGCACTCCCCCACCACCAGGCTACAGGGTCTTGTCCTGAACGATAGCAGAGCAAGTGTAATATCTTTACTAACGATCACGTGCAGTCAGTGAATGGTTAATATGCCTTTATGTCCGTTTTGGTGAGCCCAGAGGGAAAATATGTTATTTTAAAAGTAGCCTACATTACGGTAGCTAGCTAACGGTAGACTACAGAGAAAGTGTGATATTTTTACATCAGTTTCGGAGCGTGTACTAAAAGCCGTCTATTAGCTGTGACAGTAGAGTGCATGTCCGAGAATAGCGCGGACACGCGCCTCAAACCGCGAACGGGCACGTGCGCCACTCGGCAGAAAAGGGAGAAAGGAAAAAAAAGAGTCTGCCGCTGTCTGGAGCGACAGAGGGAAAATATTTCAGTCGGAACCGAAATTTGCGTTCTAATGCGGTCCGAATACTACCGTTTGCGTAGGAACCGGATCCATAGTGGAACCGGGTTTCGGTACCCAACCCTAGGAATGTGTGCTTGTGTGTATGCGATTGGCCAACACAGCACCAGGATGTCCTGGCTTAAATACATTTTCTACTTAACACGTATCTGACAAATTCACCTGATGATGTTGTTGTTGTGAGATAGTCTTTCGAGAGCTGCGACAGGCATGTTTCCCACGCCTTGTTTATTGGTTGGGGACGACCAAATTACTGCAAAGTCTGATCAGCAAATTTGCACCCAACTCTGAATTTAAGCCATTTCAGGTCGGTGGTGATACATACACCTTATTTTGTTTTTATCTGAATATTTTTCTGTCCAGGGCTGAATCCTCTTTAATGACATTTTTACTCATGGGATGTTTAGTAAAGTATTTTACTTAAAGCAGTATGTGTTTTATTGTACCGTTTGTAGGATACTATTTATAATCTTTACTGAGATACTTTGCTCTTAATGTCAGTTTGGCTGTGTCTGCAGTACACTCTTGCGGTTTGGTTCTCATTCTTCTAGTTTCTGTCCTCCTCACAACTCCCATCTCTCGCTTTAATTCTGTCTCCCACGCTGCTCTTTTCGGCTAACCTGTTTTTTGCTTTTTATTGTCTCTCCCTCCCTGCTCTCCTTTGGCCTGTTAAGCTGAGTCCTCTGACAAAATGGCTAATGACCAAGGTAAACTCCCCCTCCACACTTTGTCTTTCACTGCTGACTCTGCACCTTGCGTGTCTCTCTTTCTAGAGTTTACCATCTTCTGGACTGATGAAAACTTGGGCTGCATGATCGACTAAAATCTGTTTGTGCTTGTAGAAATGTTCACATTATAATGTATCACATGAACGTTTGACAGAGGAATAATAACGTGACAGCAGAAGAGGCCATGAAAACACTTAAGGAGAGTTTCAGTAAAACATCTTTTTTTTCCATTTTGAATCAGCCTCAAATGTTCCACCGAAGCATGGGCCTTCAGGCAACCCAAACCCACAGGACCCTGGGACTGTTGGTAAGATTTTGCTCTCACGTGCTTTCTTTAACAGTTCTGTTCAGCTATCAGTCAATCAGTGAGACACTACAGCAACTAAAATCATGATCTGATTGTGTCCAGAAAGTTCATCATGACATCATGACTTCGCATAAACATACACGCCCACTTTCTTAAGCCAAGTGGTGTGTTATGTGTACGCGTTTTGAGCTATCCGCGTGTATGTCTACGCTGTATACGGCGGTCGTAAACATACACACCACTTGCCGTGTTATCGCGTAAACATACATGCCGCTTTCTAAAGCCAAGTGGCGTGTTATCCGTACGCATTTTGCGCGCCGTATACAGCAGACGGGTTGGGTTCAGGAAAAGAAGAACCGGTTGGGTTAATAAAAGAAGAAAGCTACGGTTGGGTTTAGGAAACGTGACACGCGGGTTGGGTTTAGGAAAAGAAGAACGGGGTTGGGTTTAGGAAAAGAAGAAAGCGACGGTTGACTTTAGGAAACGTGACACAAACGTCCCCTGGGTGAAAGTCCTGTGTTGTTTGACCCATCCACCACCGCGACCAACCTCCCTATGCAGATTCTCCCCCTTTCATACTACTCGCTACAGCGTAAATTCACACGCAATCGCAAGGTAATGTAAGTCAATGGAGGCCAAACTGTGTTGATAAACACACTAAAAAGCGAGTATGCGTCTTGATAACACGCCAAAAATGGCATACAAATTTGCGTGTCATACATACACCACTTCATGAGATCAGTCTGGAAAGTTGGAAATTAGTCCCTTTTTTTTCATGACACTGCATTTAGAAATTTGCAATTTTGAATTTTTTTCCTGTAGTTGGTTGGCATGTTCCTCTATCAGTGACTCACCAGTGTCTTTTAAAGGTCCCATGACATGGTGCTCTTTGGATGCTTTTATATAGGCCTTAGTGGTCCCCTAATACTGTATCTGAAGTCTCTTTCCCGAAATTCAGCCTTGGTGCAGAATTACAGCCACTAGAGCCAGTCCCACAATGAGCTTTACTTAGGATGTGCCATTTCTGTGTCTGTAGCTATTGAGGAGGAGAGGGGGGGGCAAGGTGGAGAGTGGGGGTGTGGCCTTGACCAACTGCCACTTTGCTCGTTTGAAAGCCATGATGTCTCTCTCTTTCTCATGGGCGGGCCAAATTCTCTGGGCGGGCAAAGCAGAGAAAGGGGAGGTAACCTTCCTCCTTATGACATCATAAAGGGAAGATTCCAGATCGGCCCATCTGAGCTTTCATTTTCTCAAAGGCAGAGCAGGATACCCAGGGCTCGGTTTACATCTATCACCATTTCTAGCCACTGGGGGACCATAGGCAGGCTGGGGGAATGCATATTAATGTTAAAAAACCTCATAAAGTAAAATGTCATGCCATGGGACCTTTAAAGACTAATCCAGTCTTTTTCCTCTTGAGGTAAATCAGAGGTTGGAGGCAACAGTGAAAGTCACATCCTGGTCATTGTCATCATCATCTCAGTGGGAGCCTTCACCATCATCGTAGTGGTGGTGGGGGCCTTCCTGTGCACACGGCGAACCACGTCCCACCAGAAAAAGTAAGTAGCTCAGTCACACTTTTACCTCCGTTGTCCTCTTTTTGTTTCTTAGTTCTCCGTACTATTTCTAAAATACATCTTCTAACTCTGTGTTCACTAATCTACAGCTCAGCTCCCTCCTGTGTCCCTCCTTGCTTGTAGATCTCTCTATAAAAAAAGGTCAGGCTTTCATCGTTACCTATGTCTTCTCACCTGCAGAAAGCGGGCTGCCTCAAAGTCCACAAACGGCTCTCACAAATACAAGGGAAACTCCAAAGACCTGAAGCCACCTGATCTTTGGATTCACCATGAGAGGCTGGAGCTTAAACCCATGGACAAGTCGCCAGATCCCAACCCAGTCATGACAGAAACGCCCATCCCCCGCACCTCGCAGGACATCACGCCGGCTGATAGCGGCCTGGATAGCAACCCCCACCTGCAGCAGCGGCGCAACTCCTACCGTGGTCAGTCTTGCCCAAGGGGGGAAGACTTAAAATTGAATGTTACGGGAAAGAGATCAAAGTGAAATTTCACCCTTGCTGTCTGATATGCATAATAACACTGAGCAAACTTCTTGAGTTTGGCTGGCAGACAGGAAAGTATACTTTGGGAGCTTGACTAAAAAAACATTTTTTAGTCAGGAAATGTGTTAATATCCTCAAGTTTACTTCCAGGGTGATGTCTGCAGGAGTCTGGAAGAGATTGGCATGGTTTTTTTGTTTCACAGGTCAACACTTGTGTTTGCTGTTGTCTTTTTCTGTGGTTATCATGCAAAACATTTCATGCTTTTCCATACATAATGTCCATTTCATGATCACAGTGCTATAGCAAGCACACACTGCCACTACAACAACTTTCTGCAAGTACAGCGAATCCACTCAATATAATTAGTTCACAGCAAAAGAATGCTGAGTGTGACAGTGACATTTAGAAATGCAATCAAAACCCAATGATGTAAAATTGATTAAGGATCCTGAGGTCTACAGATGGATCATTAACAAAAAAAAAAAAAAAAGAACAGTAGAGTAGGAGCTCTTTCTGATTGGCTGGTTTCCACCGTACCTTTTAGGCCACGAATCAGAGGACAGCATGTCTACACTAGCAGGCCGACGAGGGATGAGGCCTAAAATGATGATGCCTTTTGATGCACAGCCGCCTCAGCGTAAGTGTGTGTGTGTGAGTGTGATAAGTGAGTCATAATCCACAAATATTGAGCATTTGATTTGGAAAATTTTTGCCTAAAATGTGTTAATTACAGCAAAATTATTGTTTTTAACAAATTACCAATTCCCAAATATATATATATATATATATATATGTGTGTGTGTCATGCTATTGTTTGTCTAATCAAGAGAACCAATCCATGTCATGCTTCCTACAAAATGTTCATTTGACTGGCTCGATTTTAAGCCCTCAACGTCTCCTTCCAGGCAGCGCCGAGACCGTTGACTTCAAGGCACCTAACCCTAACCCTGACCATAACCATTGCCTAATCCTAGAGACGTCGGGGGGCTTAAAACACCGATAAACATTTGACTGAGTGACTGAGAGAGAGAATATTCTAGTGTGTTTATTACAGAAATCTGCATGTATACATCTCACCAGCAATACTTCCACATCATTCATCATTATTACAGCTTGTTAAACATCGTGTCGTGTGTTTGTGGGTGTCCATGTCCATTCACAGCTGTGATTAGTGCTCACCCCATCCATTCCCTTGATAACCATCACCACCATTATCACATGGGGAGCTTGGCGTCGCCAACACGCAGCTACCTCTACCACCAGGGCAGCGGGCACCCACGCCCGCACGCATGTGCCACCCCCATCTCCCATCTAGACAGGGTGGACTCTACAGGTGAGACAGTGCTGTCATATTCATTCATCAGTGAATCATTTGCTCATTCATTCACATGCTGCTGCCATATTGCTACATTCATATTTTATTTGAGTTACTAACCCCTTTTCTCTGACCCCCTTGCCTTCTGAAATATGTTTTTTATTATGCTCTCTTCTACTCCACATGAACAGTTGGGGGCTCAACTGTTCAATTGACAAAAAATATGGATTATCATTTAGATTGTCAAAGTAAAAATACTAACACTTTGCTGGTTGCATTTAATAACATATTTTACTTGAGTTTGGGTACTTAGTACACAAAGTATGCTGTTTCGAATTATGTGATAGATATTTGTCACAGTTATCTTACAGAATTGTTTTTGATTGTTGACTATAAAAATGGGCCAGAAAGACAAGAATATATGTGTGCATTGTAGGGCTGCAACTAACGGTTCATTTTTTTTCATCAACTAACGGTGGGTATTTTTTCAGTCATATAGAAGTTGGAGGTTTCCCAATATCTGTGGGATTAAAATAATCATCTGTAATACAGTATATAAAAAGGACTGTATGAAGCTGGTTGGTGATTCCTGTGAATGTAAAAGTTGTAAACCCATCTGCTCATTGTCTCTCCTTAACTCCCCTCTGCCCCCCCTCCAGAGTCTGTGAGGAATACCCCCAGCTCAGAGCCCCTCCCTCCAGCCGCCGCCTCTTCCCAGGCCTCCTGCCCCTCGGAGATCCTGGCCGACCCTGAGGGCAGCTACCACGGCTCCACCACCACAGAGGAGGAGCCCAGCTACTCCAGCAACCTGCCCCCCCACCGCTCGGCCCACCCGCACGCCCACGCCCACCCACTCAAGAGCTTCGGCGTACCTGCAATCCCAGGCACCAGCCATCCATCATACGAGTCGCCTGCCCTGCCCAGCACCCCCCTGCTCGCTCAGACCGGTGAGCAGAAACACACACACACACACACATACACTAGGGCTGGGCAATATATCGATATTATATCGATATCGTGATTTGAGACTAGATATCGTCTTAGATTTTGGATATTGTAATTACGATTGTAATATGATAATAAAAAGTAGGGTCTTGCTTACCCAACGTAATATCGTAATAGGGCTTAAGTGTTGTCTTTTCCTGGTTTTTAAAGGCTACGTTACAGTAAAGTGATGTCATTTTGTCTGGTCTCGTGAGTATTTCCTGCAGCAGGACGGTGTATGTGGGATTGAGTCTAAACAAATTACAGTGTGTGGTTTTCATGGTAATGAAGGAACGTGTGTCATTAAGTGTATTTGTAAAATGTTTGGACAAAAGAGCTCTATAGCACAGAGAGAAGAACACGCTGTATCGGAGTTTGAATATGCATACAACGCTTGTTAGTAGCAATTCATTGTTGGTTTTTGCAGTTATAGTGGGATTTTGTTGATTTTGGTCAAACTTGTGGGAACAAAGTCCAAGCTCCTCACATGACGGGGCAATTTGACATGTAGTCCACTTATGAGAAAGTGACTCAAGGTTTATGTATTCACTCTTGCAGAGAGCAGGTTTTCATTTCAACGTGTCATTTGTTGCCTTCGCTGACTGTCGTGTGTTTGCGTGCATTCGTCCCATTCAGGGCCTCCTACTCACCCCCACGTTGTTAAAACAGCCTGTATTGGAACGCTAGGAAGGACACGAACACCGATGGTCGTCACTGTGCCCAACGCCCCTGATGTGCCAGAGACCAGCAAGATGCTGGAAGATGTAGACAGCGTGAGTATAGCGCCCCACACTGGCTGCTTGTAGCAATGCAGTCTTTTTGCCAGGTCTAATGGTGGGAAATATTTAATATTCTTGTCTTTCAAAAACGATACCAATCACACATTCCTTCAAAATCCATGTTTCCTTTGAGCACTGGATTATACAGTTACTTTCCACGGGACATTGATTTTAACAACATTTTCTGTTTGTTCTTTCTCTCTTTTTATTCTTTCCAACTTCAATCTCACCATTTTTTTTTTTTTTTTTAATGCCACTGCCTTTTGATCAATTTATTTAACTTCTAACATCTGATCTTAACCCATAACTGGAATGATTTCATTTTCACCATTTAATCTCCCATTCCTTGATTGGCTGTTGACATTGGATGTTGTGCTTTCATCTGCGGCCTCTTTTTTTTGTTTTTTATTGATTATGACGCTTCAGTACCATTGACCCATCCCCCAGCTCGCCTCACCCCACCCATACGACTCCCCCTATCCTCTGTGAAAGACTGACCCTCTCCTCCTCTCCTTTCCTCTCTTCTCCTTCCTTCCTCCCTCCCTCCCTCCCTCCCTCCAGGTGCTTGCTTCCCTCGCCCCCTGCCCCTCCCCCGCCCCTCGCAGTAACCCTGTTCCTCTCCCTCAGAGCTACGAGCCCGACGAGCTGACCGAGGAGATGGCCCACCTCGAGGGCCTCATGAAGGACCTGAACGCCATCACCACAGCGCCATGAGCATGCACACACGCCTACACGCACACTTTCTCTCACACGTACACACAGAAAGTCACACACTCTCAAAAGTCAAAACAAACACACCAAAACATGATCCTTGGGAGCCAAAAGGCTGGTGGACACGAAAATGGCTTCTTGTGCCCAAGAAAACTCTCACGTCCCCCTGCAGAGAAAAACGAAACAAACTCCAGACTGGAACTTAGGAACTTTTTTTTTCGGCTTACCTTGCTCAGTCTCAGGAAGGAGATTGCCATGAGAAGGAAGAAAACGTGACGCGCTTCATCTTTTAATGAAGAATCATTCTCAGAGACAATGAACTTTAAAACATTGGTCGCTATCAACCGGAAGATTGTGAATTTTTTTTTTTTTCCTCAGCAAAAAATACGTACGGTAGGTTTTTTTGTGGTGAATGTTCGGAACGGTTGATTCAATGTCAAGTCAAAAGGAGAAAGTCCAAAAATATGCTGGTTTTGATGTTGGTGCTCATGCAGCGCAGTCTACACACAGTGTTGGTTTGATTAGTGTTTTCTTTGTGCATTTTGTATATCTATTGGGCCGTTTCAGTGAAGTGAACATTGGATATCAGCCCCTCCCCCCCACCTTTACAAGCCAACATTATTCATAAACGTGGTCATTTTTTTCTGTTTTTATCCCCTTGTGTCATATATTGTTCCATTACTTTTTATTATTTTCTATGTTATTGTATTATTTTTCTACACACATATCCTTATAAACATGTACATATGTTTTTTTTTGTTTTTTTTTAAACTGCCTCATTCTTTTGATGTTTCCCATTGTTTCTTTATTTTTTATTTGAGATGAAAGTGGGATTACAAGTTAGTCCTGAAGCTCAGTTTTTCATATCAAAAGGGGAGAGAAGCCTGGTGTGTTTTACAGTACATTGTTCGTTGGCATTGTGTTGCCCCCTTTGTACATTAAAACATCTTCTTTTTCAGTCTTTTGTTTGTTGTGGGAGCTCCGTTTTAAAAGCCTTACCAACGTGTTTGTATGTTGGACAGTCGAGGCGTCTCAGCTCTTCGCGGATGTCGCTCGGAGTTGTGCCGTCATGCACTGCCATGGCCGTTTCTGTGTTAGTTCTGTGGGACTTGACAGTGTCTCCTTACAGGTCAGGGGTACCTAGGACTCAGGGCGCTGACCCCACCCCTCCTAAAAAAAAAAAAAAAAAAAAAAAAAAAAAAAAAAAAGGAAACCTCACATGGCACCCAGTCAATCAATCAATCAACCAACCAACCAATCAATCAATCACCTGCAAAAGACGAGTTATCTTTTATACGAGAAGTTCGATCGAATGTGTGTGTGTGTCGTATCCAAAAACCAATATTTGGTTTCAGACGTCCGTACTGCTGAACCACGTGTGCATTCTCCCACAGCGGCGTGTGTTTGCTGTTTTTCTTCCCAGCTGTACTCCATCAAATACTCCTGGTTCCTTTACAAAGATGCAAAGATGTTGGCCTTTTGAATGGGACTCCCAGATTTTTTTTACATGGTAGTTTTTGTATGAAGAAAAAAAAAAAAAAAAAGAAGCTTGTTCAATACACAAATCCAATGTAAAAAAAAAAAAAAAAAAAAAGTTCATCTAAGAAACTAGTTTTTCATTACCCTCTTACCCAAAGAAATTTGTCAGTAATTTGCTCTACTTTTGTGAATACCATGTTTCTCATTAATGTACATCGTCATGAATGTCAATATAACTGTAAGAGATTTTAAACTATGGATCCAAACAAGGAACAAGTTTTGGGGAAAAAAAACATGTTTGAAAACAAAAGAGGGGGGGGGGGGAGAAAAAGGACCGGACTTCATTTGGGAAAAATCTATTGAGTTGTAAACAGTTGAACCTGTATTGCACTTTTTCACAACTTTTGAAAAGTACATTTCTTACATATCTTGTGTTTTAAATATCAAAAAGCTGTTTGTGTAACGTAGTGTCCTAGGTAAGCAGCAGGCAGCTGGTCTTGTTTTTTATGTTTTTTTTGTTTTTTTTGTTGTTTATTTTGCTTCAGAGATGGTATGAATTTGAGCAGCTGAGTTGTTTACTTCGCAGCTCATGATGAGGAATTCTGTTGTTGCTTGTTCATGTACAGAGCTTTCTTTGCTTTCTGTAGAAAAAAGAATCTGTGGCTTTTTAAAAAATGTCGAAAAAATGTTTGGAAAAAAAAGATGTTTTTTTATTGGTGCTCCTATACATTGTGTATACAAACTATTATGAATACTAACAAAGTAAATGTTTCTGCTCGTCTAAATCAAACGTGATCAGGATGCCCGTCAGGTATAAACATTAGCATTTGATTACTGAAGTGCAGTGGTGGAATGTAACTAAGTACATTTACAAGTACTGTACTTAAGTACAATTTTAAGGTACTTTACTAATTTACTAGTTACTGTGCTCTACAATATGTTACTTTGGTTACACTTTACTTGAAAGTAAGAGTGACATGACACTGTCGTGAACGTGTCATAAACATTATAAACAAGTCATAAACGTTTATGACATAACACTTCTTTTATTAAGTGTCATTCAGGTTTTCGTCATGACAAGTTATGGTTAGGGTTAGTCACAGTGCGCATCCACTTTGGCGACACGACTGAAGCGTGGTGACGCGACCCCTCCCCTCATTTGTACGTTGATGGGCGTTCTCTTAATACATCCATGGTTGATGCTCCACGCCCTTGACCGGCAGCTGATTGGATGAACGCGTCACATGGGTCTGGCTACTCCCATATTTCAAAAGCAACCATAATGGAGGCTCGTTCGGAATACGATCTCGTATTTTACAAAAATAGTTCACCGAAACGTGTTTCTGAAAACATTTTAGGCGAGAAATAGGCCGTGCAGTTGCTGAATCTGTCTTCATTTTAGATCGACAAAGGTCAGTTTGAAAGATTTTCGTCAGATTTAGAGAGGCTTCCCCCAGTCTCCCCTGTGCTCTACTTGTACTGGATAGTCGCGTCACGTTCAATGGATTAATTTGCATAAAGATGGGCATCGGCCAGCTTTTTTGATGCGCATTTTTCAAATGCAGCGCCGCCTTCCCGGGATGCTTTGCGGGCGCGTTAAAGTCGCTTGATGTCACCCATAGGAATAAAGTGGCGCGTCAGAAATGTCGCACAGCCAGGTAGCTCTGCACGGTTAGGGTTAGGGTTCATGTGTCATGACAGTGTCATAAGTTCATGACAGTGTCATGTCACTCTTATGTAGATACCGTCAAGTAAAGTGTTACGATTACTTTTTAATCCACTACATTTGATTACTTTAGTTACTAGTTACTTTTCAGATTCAGATTGTAATACAAAATAGCACAACACATCCATTTTTTTTACACTTTGATGTGTTATTATGGATTAAAGGGTTAGTTTGGATATTTTGAAGTAGGGTTGTATGAGGTACATATCCATAGTCAGTGTATTAGCTACAGTAGATGGCGGTCGGCACGCCCCCAGTTTGGAGAACAGGCCGCAGTACGGACACATAAGCTAAGCAATGTACTGCTGTGGATGGGGGCAGCATTTACATTTTCTTGTATTTGTTGTTTCTTCCGCAAACCGTTGAAAGTCGACCCCAAACAGCTTATCTGCGGTGTTCTGCAGTTGCCTGCACAGCTGCGCTTCTGCGTAGGAATACAGACGTTCTACAGTTGAGAAAATGTAGTGCCAAAGGAAATGGCTGTGTGACGGCAAGATAAAGTGGTGAAAATATAAAAAATATAGGTTTACGGAGAAAAAAAAATAAATAAATAAAAATGCTGCCCCCATCCACAGCAGAACATTGCTTAGCTTCTGTGTCGGTACTCCTGCCTGCTTTTCCAAACTGGGGGCATGGTGTCTGCCATCTACTGTAGCTAATACACTGACTATGATACCTCATACAGCCCCACTTCAAAATATTCAAACTATCCCTTTAAGGGCGCCCGGATACCTCAGTTGGTAGAGCGGGCGCCCATATATAGAGGGTTACTCCTCGTCATTCCCCCTTTCATGTCTTCAGCTGTCCTATCAAATAAAGGCCTTCAAATGCCCCAAAAAAATCTTTAAAAAAAAATAAACTATCGCTTTAAGGTACCCAGCAGTATATAAAGTAGTTGAAAGTAGCTCCACCTTTACCAGCTTTGAAATTGAAATGATGAACCCATTAATTATGAACCCATTAATGGGTTCATAATTATAATCAAGGGATTTAATAGATAGGATTCCAAAAAGGGCTATTCTGCATAAGGAGTATTTTTACTTAAAGTATATTTTGATGTTAATATGTACTTTTACATAAGTATGATTTTGAATGTAGGATTTTTATTTGTAACAGAGTATTTCTACACTGTGGTATTGCTAGGAAAGATCTGTGTACTTCTTCCACCACTGTACAGAAATAAGTTAACAGTAATACACAATCCAAAATCTACAGTATATACTGGATGTCTTTGGGTGTTGCTCAGACAAAAATAAGCAATTTAAATTTTCAAAATGTTAACTATTTTCTGAAGTTTTATGGATTACACAAACAATTCATTGATTTGAGAAAATGTCACAAGATTATTCAATAATGAAGATAATTGTTAGCCAAGCCCTAAAAGTCAAGGATTTCTTTGGGTTTGGTTTAAATTGCCCTGAATGAGAAAACCAAACAAAAGGACAGCTGTCATTTTAGAGATTTTCAGCCTGACGTAGTTTAAGAATAAAAGCCTCTTTTGTACACAGACGTCGTATTTCAGATAAAGACTGTATTCAGTTAATGAGTCATTGTTTGTACAGTCACACATTCTTAAAAGCCCATTCCATAATTGTAGTTTACAGCTGAAATACTCTTAACTCACTTCTTGTTATGTTACGTTGTTTTTTTTTTAGACTACTCTCACATTGACTGACTAACCTCTTCATAGGTTTATATGTACACTG
This sequence comes from Sander vitreus, assembly GCF_031162955.1. Lineage (NCBI taxonomy): Eukaryota > Metazoa > Chordata > Actinopteri > Perciformes > Percidae > Sander > Sander vitreus. Next base: position 12,931,191 of record NC_135855.1, on the reverse strand, counting down.
CAGCATGAAGGTGAGGTTTGGTCAACCAGTAACCGTTTAATCAGATTTCCAGCTTTGGTTTTGTTACTATCATCAGAAACTGGCTTTCTGCTCGAGTTGCTGAAGCAACTGACTCACTCAGCATTTGGCCGAGAGTTGGTTTTAATTTCACACAAAATGTGGCGTGATATTAAATTAATCTGCAACACGTTTGAATAAACGGTGACATTTTAAAACGCTGACATGGACAACTGAGTTTAAGTACACAAAGATTTCTGGAAATGCTGTAAAGATCAACTGACAGTAAAAATGAGTCAGTTTCTACACGCTGGCACAAACGTGTTCTCTCACTATTCTGATACATTTGGCATCTTGTTGTATTATGTGAAATAGAAAAGTTTATGCTTATGAGATGGCTTCACTTCACTACACTGGGAAAAGTATCAATAAAGTAAATATCAGGTAAGTTGCAGAGAATGAAGTCTGTGAATGAAGGTAAGGTCAATTAAAGGTCCCATGGCATGAAAATTTCACTTTATGATATTTTTTAACATTAATATGAGTTCCCCCAGCCTGCCTATGGTCCCCCAGTGGCTAGAAATGGCGATAGGTGTAAACCGAGCCCTGGGTATCCTGCTCTGCCTTTGAGAAAATGAAAGCTCAGATGGGCCGATCTGGAATCTTCTCTTTATGATGTCATAAGGAGGAAGGTTACCTCCCCTTTCTCTGCTTTGCCCGCCCAGAGAATTTGGCCCGCCCACGAGAAAGAGAGAGACATCATGGCTTTCAAATGAGCAAAGTGGCAGTTGGTCAAGGCCACACCCCCACTCTCCACCTTGCCCCCCCCCCCCTCTCCTCCTCAATAGCATTTAAAGCTACAGACACAGAAATGGCACATCCTAAGTAAAGCTCATTGTGGGACTGGCTCTAGTGGCTGTAATTCTGCACCAAGGCTGAATTTCAGGAAAGAGACTTCAGATACAGTATTAGGGGACCACTGAGGCCTATAGAAAAGCAGCAGCATGTCATAGGACCTTTAATGAAAGGAAACAGATACAGTATACTGTAATCTCTGTTATAAAGCACAGTTTATTCCTCAATTTAAATGTGACTCTATTTGCTGTTTCATAGCAGCTGTTAGTCCAGAGAACAGCAGTCTCCACAGCCAAGAAACATAACAAAATAGTACAGTACTTGAGTAAATGTACTTTGTTACTTTCCACCACTGCTCACATGGAATGATGTGAGGAAAAACAAAACTGCTTCATGCTGCACACTGCCCTAAAGCAACACCAAAAAGAATTTTTCATTAATAATTTCTGTGAATAATTCCCTAATATATATATATTCCCTTTATAGGAAGGTCTTCATACTGTACTAATAGGGATAAGGTTCTGGGTCCTTTATTCTATTATTTTTTTAATTATTTTGTAAAAATTAAAATTAAAAAAAATTATTTTGTAAAAAATATTCTAAAAAAGTAAATGCTGTCTTTACGCTGTCGTGTTGCTCGGCGGCCAGAAGGTGTCGCTGCAGACGTTTCCTCGCTCCTGCAACTTCCGTCTACGTCAGTCCCTCTCACAACACGGAATATGGCGGCCAGCTCGGATCGGATTCCTCCTCCTTTCTCTGCCACAGAGGAGCCGGGAGCCGGACCGTCTGACATGGCAGATGGAGACAGCGACGAGGGAGAGGACATATTCGTCAGTAAAATATGTTTACAGCTCATTCTTATGAATTATAACGTGTTTGTGCATTAAGTAAGCGAGACAGGGAGCCAGCCTCTTTATCTGATCTGACCTGCAGCCAAAATAACCTGGAGCCACTGACAGGGAGGTCATGTTTTGAATAAAAAAGCAACGAATTTCGTTCATAAAGTTAGTCGAAGTTAATTTGAGCAGGTTTTATTCGTAACTAGTAAGTTTGGGCCTTTTTTTACGCTGGTGGTTAAAGATGCTCCTGTTTCGATTTCCGGTTTGTGTGTATTTCTTTCCCCCATGATTGCGAAGATATGTCCTGCCCTACTCTGCCTCTGATTGGCTTAGCCTGGCATTCTTACCCGAACCCTGGCCAATCTCATTCATCTTGCTTAAACCTAACCAACTCAACTAGAGCAGACAACGAGTTTTAGTCAATCAGAGAGAGAGCAGTGCGAAATTTCCCTTCGCCATCCTAGGAAAATACATTTTGGCCGGTTCAATGGCTCGTATATATTTTTGTCAGGAAGTTCATTTTATTGCTAATGTCTGGCTCAAATGACCCCCCCAAATCCATCTTATCTGTCTTATCTGTGGCTGTAAACCATTCATGAGACAAGACAGTTCCTACCATGCCATGTCACCCCTTCTGTTTGTGTATTTACCGATGCTGGAAGAAGTACTCAGAATACTATTGTACAAGTAAAAATCCTGCACTGAAAATGTTACTTAAGTAAAAGTACAAAAAGTATCAAATCAGCAAAATGTACATAAAGTATTAAAAGTAAAAGGTCAAAAGTGCGCTCAATGCAGAAAAAATGGCCCCTGTGACTGCTGTTCTACTAACGTTATATATGATTACTCAAGTGCTGTACTTAAGTACAGTCCTCTTTACAATTATTTGACAGCTTTAGTTACTTTACAAATTAGGATTTTTGCATTAGAAAAAAATAAGAGTATATAAAAAGTTTTCTGCTACCCAACAGTATATATATATATATATATATATATATGTGTGTGTGTATATATGTATATGTACATATTTTTTTTGTACACACATATATATATATATATATATATATATATATATATATATATATATATATATAAGTACAGCTGAAACAATTTATTTTATTATTTTATTATTTATCATGAAAAAAAGATTGGGTTATGACTGCATTTCTCACTACTTTCTGAAAATAATTATCAGATTAATGCATAATGAAAATAATGGATTAATCTGCTCGATTAATGATCGGTTTGAAGGATGGTTTGTAAAAATTCTGAAAATAGTGAGAAATGCCATCACAATTAAATATACTACGTATGTTACATTTGACTTACATGTTTTTGTTGTCTTTCTGTGGTTCATTTACTACATGTCTTTCCTGTCTGGTCTTCAGAGTAACCCTATGGCTGTGAGTCGAGGAGTTTCTCAGCCGGACAATGTCAATGAAGAACCTCCGGATCTGTTCAGTGAGGAGGAGGAGGCCAGCAGCACAACTGTCAAATCCAACGGAGTTCACTCTGATGATGACAACGACCTGTTTGCTGGTTAGGAGACATTTTCTACCAACAATTTATGTCCATTTTATCCCACTCACTTTTACGGTAATTTTGCTTCCAGCTCCTAAAAAGAATTAAGTCTTGTGAAGTAGTTTATTTTAAGCCTAAGACACGCTAGACTATTTTTATGCAGATCTTAGAGGGGCATTTCTTTGATTTTACACACCAAGCTCAGTTTATTCGTCACAAGGTGTACTAAACACTTAACAGATGATGTCATCTCAGTTTGGGCTTGAAGTGGGGCTGCAACCACAGACTACTGGTCATCGATTAAACCACTATTGTTGTTTAGTCAACAAAAAAACTAAATAGTTATAATAAAAGAGGTTGAAATACGTTTTTGTGGAATTTCATTGTGCGTGGATTAATCTGTTTGTAGTGAGTGAATTGAAAAAGTCTTATACACACCATTTATTAAAAAGTTGTCAAAATGAATTTGTCACGTAGTGTAAACTGCAGCTTTTGTACTGTAAAGTAATAATTTCCAAAGCAGCAGTGCACTGGATAAATCGGTTGTGGTGATATTGTGTGATCCTGTCTGAGGTACACTTTAGTCATCTGTGTTTCTTTTCTTTTTAGATGAAGAGGCACATGTTGAGCTGAGCACAGACACACCTGGCAGCTCCGCCCGGAAGGAGCTCTCCACCTCCTCTGGCCCTCGTCCCGCCTCCTCCTTCACTCGGAGCCCTGCAGCCATGCAGCCCACATCCTTGGAGCAGGTAAATGGCGTAACTGTGAATGCATGCTTTTGTAGTCTCGCATTGTCAGACCCTCCTCCACAGTGCTGCGGAGGAGGAGGATCCAGTTAGTTCACACAACATTCCGGGATGGAAGAAAAACTTGCTCTGATTTATTGGCTGATTTTTTGGTTTCTTTAAACCAATTGCAATCACCTTGGGCTGCGCTAAGCCCCGGACACAATGACGGCGTCTCTGCAAAATAGCCTCAGGAAGGAACTTGTTTTGGTGGAACGTGTACGTTCAGAAGTTGTTTTAGTCGTGCAACAGGAAACTCAGATTGGACAGATAGTCTAGCTAGCTGTCTGGATTTACCCTGCAGAGATCTGAGGAGCAGTTAACCATAGTCCTCAGAAATGGACCAGAGTAAAGAACATGGATGTAGAATGCCAACACAAAGGAAGGGGAAGGCGTGGGACATCCGGCCTAAAAAGAGGGACATCCGGCAGAATTTCCGGCGGCACCTGAACAATCCCGGAAGTGGAACGTTGTCAATATAGACTAATGCTTTTGTAATGCCTACTGTGTAATCCCCAACTAACCGGTCTGTTACAACCAGTTGTGTTCTTCTCGTTAATTGCAGTTGGAGGAGGAAGAATCCAAGGATAGTTTTGATGTGGATGTTGCGGTCACCAACCCCGAGAAGATTGGTCAGTCTCTTTATTTTTCATACTTTTGTTTGTTAAAACTATGATACCGCTCTCTATAATTTCATAGTTCATTCAGATGTTATTATTTGGGAAGTAGCTGATTAATTATAACATTGCATAGTTAGCTTATTTTAATGTAGCCTTTAAATGCACTGACACATTCATTTCAGACTGAAACCTGCAGTAATTCATTCTCATCTTTAATGTATCTCCAATGTTTCTGTCCTACTAGGAGATGGCATGAATGCATATGTGGCCTACAAAGTATCCACCAGGGTCTGTAGTAAAGCTTGTGTTGATACATATATATATATTTTTACATTGCTTCTAAAACTGCGAATATGTCTAAATCTTCACTCCTACTTCTAAGTATTTACTTTTTCAAGTTCTCTGCCGCCGTCTCTACTTTCAGACCTCCTTGGCCATTTTCAGGAGTAAAACCTTCTCTGTGAGGAGGCGTTACAGTGACTTCCTGGGTCTTTATGAGAAGCTGTCAGTTAAGCAGTCGCTCCACGGCTGCATCATTCCACCGCCACCCGAGAAAAGTGTCGTAGGTGGGTCTTAAGTATGTGTTTGGTTTTTGTTTTTGTCTTTTTTTTGGTCTCTTTTGTGACTGTCATTTGGACCAACAGGAATGACCAAAGTGAAGGTGGGAATGGACGACCCGTCATCAGTAGAGTTTGTGGAGAGACGAAGAGCAGCTCTGGAGAGGCAAGGATCCATACATGTTTGATACAGCGACGTTATTAATGAGATTATAGCTGATATTCATACTGGGCCTTTTTAAACTGTATTTCTATCCATGCCTTTTTTGTTTTGTTTTTGGGCACCACTGCTTCTTAACTCACTTTATCTTGCGGTCACTATGTTTTTTTTTGTAGGTATCTTCAGAGAGTAGTGGCTCACCCATCGTTACTACAAGATCCTGACGTCCGTGAGTTCTTGGAGAAAGAGGAGGTGGGTATTTTAAGATATAAAAAGAATTTCTCGTAGCAATAAGCTGGATAATTACTTAAGATTCTTGAGAATAACTTTTGAGCCGTGTGTGTGTGTGTGTGTGTGTGTGTGTGTGTGTGTGTGTGTGTGTGTGTGTGTGTGTGTGTGTGTGTGTGTGTGTGTGTGTGTGTGTGTGTGTGTGTGTTTTTTCAGCTACCCAGGGCAGTGAGTACTCAGGCGCTGAGTGGAGCTGGCTTTCTCAAAATGATCAATAAAGCATCAGATGCTGTCAACAAGATGACCATCAAGATGAACGAGTCTGACACTGTAAGGGGACCCCACATGAAGTGTTTTTAGGAGACTGATGTGCAAGTGGCCTGCATATGGAGATACATTTTACAATTTTGCCATAGAATTCTAAAAATCCGTTGTTGGATATAGTGATAGGTCAGTGGAGGCACCAGAGTATTTAAACGGCGACGCAATTAATATCCAAAAGTAGGATAGAAAAGAATTTTTTTTCAGTTGAACTGAAACTCCACTAATTATTCATGGTTTCATTATATTGGTTCTATTTTTAATCCCAATGCATTGTGCTTTTGTAACTGCCTTATTTGAAATTCAGACAGACAGGCCTTTCTAGGCATGATGAGGTTGTTTGATTGTGGGTCTTTTGTTGATATTTTTTACTGTGTATCTCAGTGGTTTGAGGACAAGTTCCAGGAGGTGGAGAACGAGGAGCAGCAGTTGAGGAAGCTTCAGGTGGTGGTCGACTCCCTGGTCAACCACAGAAAGGGTGAGCTACGTCTTCCTTTCTTGACTTGTCTTTGTCTGCACAATTTCTTTTTATCACATTGTTTAAAACTGAGGAAACGGAAGAGTACAGTCCAGCTGTCTGGTCTTTTAGGGTGAAACAAGCAAACTGAAAAAAAAAGGTTTTCTGTTTCCATACCCAGAGCTGTGTGGGAGCACGGCAGTATTTGCCAAAAGTATGGCCATGTTGGGAAACTCTGAGGACAACACAGCCTTGTCGCGGGCCCTGTCCCAGCTGGCAGAGGTGGAGGACAAGATGGAGCAGCTGCATCAGGAGCAGGCAGCCAGTGACTTCTTCATCTTTGCAGAGCTTCTGGGCGACTACATTCGCCTGCTGGGTGCTATGCGCGTAAGTTTACAGCTGCAAAATGGTTTTACAGTAGGAGGAAGTAAAGATCTGACTTTTGTCAGAGCAACATAAATACAGCAGTAAGGGCACTCTTTAATAATCTTTATTATGTCTACAGTATGTCACTCTTCTAATGCAAGTGTGCTACCTTTTCTCTGTTTGGTAAGTGGCCTGATCAAGTGTTGACTGTCCACAGGGGTGTTTTGACCAGCGTGTGCGGGCGTGGCAGCGATGGCAGGAGGCTCAGAGCACACTCCAGAAGAAGAGAGAGGCCGAGGCCAAGCTGCTGTGGGCAAACAAGCCGGACAAACTCCAGCAGGCCAAAGAAGAGATCACTGAGGTAACAGACACAGTGACCGCACAGCTGCTGCAGCACAATTACTGTTTTTTAATGCATACATTGTACATTTCACTGAAATTGTATTTATTTGTTTGTGTAATTGATTGGTTGGTTGGTTGGTTGATTGAGTGATTGTAAAATATCAAGACATTCATTGTTTTGTGTTTTCCTCCTCATGTTTGTCCTCAGTGGGAGGCGAGGGTTACTCAGCACGAGAGAGATTTCGACAGGATTGGTATGACTGTACGCAAGGAGGTTCTCAGGTTTGAGGTAGGTTTATGTTGTCACAAAACGTAAAAAGTTTGAATATTTTATCGTCTCACTACAACTTTTGATCAAAGCGGATTTAATGTGACTTTCTTCAACAGTGATCAACAGAGCAAGTGGATACTTTTTTATAGGCACTATATCATTGACCTTCTGGACGTGGCTTTTCCATTAGCACTTGAAGTATAAAGAACAACTTCATTGTGGGACCAACACGTTTCGGTTAGAGGCCTTCATCAGGGTCATCATCAAGCACATTACATTTCACAAGGAGTCTTTATGCATCAGCCAACTTAACTTAAAATATCTCATCTTATCTGGACAGATGAGATCTGGAGCACGTGGTTATAGTATGAGCTTTTAACTAGGGGTGCACCGATCCGATATTAAAGGGGTGATAGAATGATTATATAGGGTATTTCACACTGTTCCTTAAGGTCTCCTAATAGGGTATGTAACATTGGTTGGGCTAAAAATTGCCCAAATGCTATTTTATTAGGCCCTTAACTACCCTGTGAATATGGCTCTATTTGGAACAAGAGCTTTTCTTCCAAATATGGTATGCTCATGAATATTTAGATGAGCTGCGCGCTGATTGGTTTGAGCGAACCCCATAGAAACACATTGGAGATGAGACAGCAGGTCTCATATTTCAGACACTGCAAAGTTATACATTGTTTGTCGTGCTATTTCGTTATTAAATTCACTTCTGAGACTTTTTTATGCGAGAAATCAACTATATAAAGCTCAAATATGGGCCGTTTTACGAAAATGTATGGCTAATTGCAAATTTAGTAAGACGTGTCGGACTTTAGGAGCTCCACACAGTCTGACGAGAAAGCGACAACCTCCATACCCAGTGAAAGTCACCGTTTCTCGGTTACTGGACTACCGGGGCTCCACAGAGCTCCGGAGCTGCAAGCTAGACTGTGTGTCCCATTTAATCCTATGGGAAAAGATCGTTGCTACACTTTAGGCATAACTTTCGTATATTTACAGTTTGAATTTCATCACGCCACTTACATAACATGTACCCCAAGGTCTTATAAAGCTAACAATGGTTTCCGATTTGAATGTAATGAATTATTGTGAACATTAGGGGTTTCGTTAGCTGCGACTGTCCCTCCATTCCTATGTTTACGGATCGCAGCTAGTAAGCTTCACTTTCGGCATAATTAAAGTATATTTACAGTTTGAATTTCGTCACGCCACTTAGATAACATCTACCCCAAGGTCTTATAAAGCTAACAATGGTGTCCGATTTCAATTTATCAGGGCCTCGGCATTTTGTAGTCCAGTAACCCAGAACCGGTGACTTTGCGCGGGTATGGAGTGCCGCAGGCTTCCCTTCGTGACGGAGATCCAGCTAGCTCACAGCGAGCCAGAGTCTATGAAGTAGGACAGGCCGGGCGGCGAGGCAGCACCGGCCGCTGTCACGTAGCCTGTTGAGCTCCTGCTGAACTGCGACACAGTCGGACAAAATTTGCAATTAGCCATCAATTTTCGTAAAACGGCCCATATTTGACCTCTACATAGTTGATTTCTCACATAAAAAAGTGAATTTAGTAATTCAATAGCGGACCTCTGGAGATCTGCATGACCTAGCTAGATTCAGAAGACTAAGCTCACCTCAGGTCAGTGGTGTAGCCTATGCAAATGTTGGGGCGTGACAAAGACTAGGAGTTGGGATGCTGACGTCAGCTTCCAGCTTTGTTGAGATTCGCCCGTTTTCAGCGGCAGTTTCAAAATGTGAGATTTGCAGAGGATAGGGGTATTTGTGGGATTTTGAGGTTCTATATATGTCCTATTTACCCACCAAACTGTCGTTATTCAACTATGACAAGGTAAAATCGATTTTGCATTCTATCACCCCTTTAAGATCAGATATCGGTCCCGATTTTGACAAAATAGCTGGATCGGGGATCGGAAAAATTAACAGATCCACGGGCCGATCCAGTTTTGTTTCCCCTCTGTCGCACGTGTGTCGCATGCTGGAAGAGTTGAGTGTACAAATAAATAAGAAGTCACTACATTACATCTGTTATTTTGTCTTATTTAGGAAAGTAATGTTCAGTTAGGAAAGTCTGGTGCCTTTAGTCTCTTCCACATGGTGGAAGGAAGGTATAAGGTGGAAGGTATACAGTTTATTATTAATTCAACAACGGTATGGGATCGGTATCGACCGATACACAAAACCCAGGCATCGGTATCGGGACTTAGAAAGTCAGATCGGTGCATCCCTACTTTTAACGCAACTAACGTTTTGACATAAATTGTGTCTTCATTAGAGTAACAGCAAATCTGTAAAAGACAGAAAGGTCACATCTTTCCAGATCCTACATTTAAAATAGTCTTCTGAGGCATCACATCTCCAGTCTGGTGAGTTGGCTAAAGGTAGATGGTAGCTCTTTATATTTTTAAACACAGAAATCTGTTAGGCTCATAGTATGTATATGATATTTATTAAAATATGTGTATTTCATATACGATGACCCTGATGAATGCCACAATAAAAACTATTAGACTATCAGACTATTTCCCTACTCCGAGCCAGAGATGTTCACAAGTCATTTTTTGCAAGTCCAAGTCAAGTCTCAAGTCAATTTGCATGTTCCCAGCATTAGCACAACACTTAGCGATGGTTAGCTTGTTACCTGTGGTGATATATGCTAAATGTAATGTCTCTTTCACTCAAAAAAATGTCTAATGTCAAAGTGGAAGTCAAGAGAATAGTGGCAGCGCCACACCAGTTACAGAACAACATGCATCTCAGTGTCAGTCCAAATTACGCACAATAAGCAGTATGAACTCACTGATGTAATGCCATTTATTTTCTAAGTGTTAGTACGCTCAGTGAAACTGAGTCCAGCACGAGGGAGACCCGACTCAGAGGAGGAGAGGTTAGTGAGGCCAGCGTCTCCACGGCAGGTGACAGTGCGCACGGATCCGCTGCGCCACGCATGGATGAAATAATGAAATAGTAAATAGGACTACAGTAACAGAAATATGTGCAGAATTAAGACAGTCAAGACGGCCAGTGTTTGGTGGACCGGGTACACCTTGTTCACTTAATAGCCTACAAATCATCCACGGGATCAATTACGCATCACATGAGTTTGCCTCCCCCCCGACACAGCGTTTGTTCCTGGGGAGATAGATTTGTGCGTCCCGCCTCCTGTGCGCCATGGATGTCTGAGCCTCAGCACCTACTAACTATAAGATACAATGTGTCTGTTCCCAGCATTAACACAACACTTTGTGATGGTTAGCTTGTTACCTGTGACGATATATGCTAAATGTAACGTCTCTTTTCACATTAGCGTGTGAGTGACTGACCTATCTGGGTGCGTTTTGAGATGCCTGATGAAGTCCGACGTTGTTGATCCGGCATCATTTATCTTGGTGCCACACACCTTGCATGTACTGTAGCTGTTAGCTTACTGACACTGTTGTGCACTCGAGTCCAAGTCTCAGACTCGAGTCCCCATTTCTGCTCCGAGCACCTTGGAAGTAGGTGTAGTTCTGCTAGAAATTCCTACTACTTGCTTTTCCATTAAAGGTGCCGTAGGTAGGATTGTGAAGATCCAGGACTTAGCCAAAACATGTGAACATCGACAACTTCTCAGTCCCTCCCCCCCTTTCTGCTAAAGCCCAAAACGGTCTCCTAAGCCCCTCCCCCCATAAGGGAGAATGAATGCCTGTGCATGAGCAGTGATTGACACGCAGTTAGACACCCCCCCCCCCGGCCGTGATTGGTGCATCTGAACAGGGAGCGGTGGGTTTTTGCAAATCACACTACAGGCTGTAGGTGGTACCAGAGGAGCCGGATTTTTTGTAAATAACCTGCTTCATGTAGTTCTACTGGAACATAGGGTCAGTTTCAGCAAATATGACAGAAAGTTAGTTTTATAAGTCTTACCTACTACATCTTTAAAGAGCTTGAGTTGTGACAACACTTTTGTCTTTTCAGAAAGAAAAAGCCAAGGACTTCAGGAGCCAGATAGTCAAATATTTGGAGGCAATGCTGCAGTCTCAACAACGGGTACATATTTAATTATATCAGTTATTATATTCATCATGTACACTTTGTACGCTTTGCTTTATTCACGGGTACCAAAGTGTACCTTTTTAACTAAACATTTCATTTTTTATTATTTGTATTATGATACTGACGTTTAAATATTGGTTACAGTTAGTATTTATTGAACTATTGAGTGATCACTCAAACACACTTTAACCGTCTTTTTATTCTTCTCGTTCTGATTGTGTTCCAGCTTGTAAAGTTTTGGGAGGCGTTCCTGCCTGAGGCAAAGGCAATAGCTTAATGAAGAGGGAGACTGTTTAAAGACCCCAACTGCCTTTTTTGAACACTTTACCTCTTGACCACAAACTGAGAGGACAATTTTGAAACACACAAGAAACTTCCATCCATTTTTTTTCTCTTTTGTCTTTTTAATCATAGTGTATTCTCTTACCTTGTACAGTTCTTTGATATAACAAGATGCCGCATTTACACAACATTTTTTTTGGCATAATTCCTTGTTTATGTTCTTGACTTAAAGATGGTATAAAGCAGTAGATTAATCTGGTCTTACTATTTGGAACCCACTGTCAAAGGCGCGTTAATTGATGTTTCTTGCTTAAACTTTAATAAAGTGTTAACACTGAGGTACTTCCCTAGAGTAACCTTGTCTATAGTTTACATTAGAAGATAGACGTATGTAAGTCATTCCAGTCTCTTAACAGCTTATGTTGATGGATGCATGTCAGATAATGTTTTGATGCACTAAAATGCATTGTACAGTTGGAAAAGCTGTTTTTTAATAAAATGCCACTATTGCTGACTGAGCTAATTTACCAGGAGTATTAGCACATTGTTAATGTATCACACACTGCATATTAGATCATAGAAATCATATTCAAACTCAGATTTGACAAGGTTACAGGCTTGTCAGAGTTGTTACAACATGATAAAAGAAATCTAAAGTTACCATGAGTGCAAGTTGAGAAAATGTAATCACTGCTTTTGTTGGTATTTTCTACAATGATGTATTTGCTAGAATCATGTTTATTATATATATCAATTTCTGACAACAGTTTTAAGTACTTAGATTTCTTGTATCAGAGATTGAGGCACAAACTCATCTGGAACTGCTGCAGAGATTGTTTACTGTCTATAAATGACTATTGACATGTATGTACACATGTACAGTACTTTAATTGAATCATAAAATTACTGTCATATATTATTAGTGACCATACATTTTTTGATGAATTAGTTTAACGATGACAAAAAAGCACAGACATTCAAGTGATATGGTCCCTTTATTTTCTTATTCAGCATTTGTAAGAGTAGTTTTTCTTTCATGTCATCTTTACGTAAGAATGTACTTTATTTTTGTAACCACCTTGCATTGGCACACAAATTTTCCTGGAAACACTTAAAAGATGTACAAAATAAATATGATTGGTTAAGCTTTGGGGCCCTGGTTTTAATGTTTTTTTGTACATTTGTTGGGATTTCCCATTTCAGTTCAGTAGCATGGATAAATTAGAAAAACAACAAAGGCCCTCTTGCAATGAAAATCAATTTGTGTCTTTTCCAGAAATTGTAGGTATTATTAAAGGAGAATTCCGGTCGATTTCAACTCGTAGCTCGGTTGTTTGTAAATTTGGATTGCTGTCAGTGGCGAGAAAAACGAAAAAACAATCAGTGTTGCCTACACCGTGTTATCCTCCTGCTACAGTTTGCATCCAGGAGGCTGAAACAGGGCAAGTTTTAAACGTGTTTTTAGCCTCTTAACATGTTTGAAATGTCATTACAAGTGCCTACCCATGTGAAGTGATTCCTTCTGAGTGAACATGTGCTAATTCAGCTCTGTTTAGTTCCGGTGTTGTGTAAAGGGGTCACTTTGGGCTCTGGTTAATTGTGACAGCATTTGTTGCTATTTAAGAGCTTTTATAAACCAAACAGTCAATCAATTAATGGAGAAAAAAATCAGCAGGTTAATCCATAATAAAAAAAATAATCATTAGTTGCAGTTCTATACAAAATAGTAGTTAGCTCTACTTCAACCAACTACAACCTGCTTTAACATTAATGCATGAGTAATAATAATAATCTATAATATATTGTATAAGGGTACGGTCACAAGGGTGATTTTTCTGCATTGAGTACTTTTACTTTTAATACTTTAATATATTTTTCTAATTATACTTTTACTTAAATAACATTCTCAATGCAGGCCTTTTACTTGTAAGAGAGTTTTTTTGTTTTTTTTTACAATGTGGTATTAGTACAGTTAGTAAAACATCTGAATACTTCCTCTACTACTATTACTCAAGCAAGGTACAAGTACCTCAAAACAACATTATTTGAGTAAATGTACTCTCTCCACTGTACTCCCTCCACCACTAAGTGCGGTTTGAGCTACTTTGAATAGTTAAACGTAATGTCTGAATTAGCCTGTATCAGTACTGACCCGGAAAGTGTGGCCGGTTAGCTCAGTTGGTAGAGCGGGCGCACATATGCAGAGGTTCATTATATACCATCTTCTTTGACGCAGAAGGTCTAGGGTTCGAGTCCGACCTGTGACGGTTTTCCCCTCTCTCTCCCCCCTTTCATAACTCAGCTTTCCTATCCAATAAAGGCAGAAATGCCCCAACAAATAAAAAAATAAATAAATCTAAGTTTAAAAAAAATTAAAAAAAACTGACCCGGAAAGTGTGCGTTGTAAAGCGGGCGGTGCCGTCTTTGTACATCCGGTGGGTTCGAACCTTTCACAAGCAGCGAAGAAGGAGAGAGCTGCTAACTAACGACAGACACTCTGCTGTTAGCGTGAACCATCAGTCACAACAAGTAACACCAAAAAGCTTTAACATTACATTCAGCTCCGCTCGGGCAGTCGTGTAACATTTTGGCGTGACACATACACAAGCCGTATCCTGATCGTCTGGATTAATCACAGCGAAGGTAAGACTGTTGTGTCTGTTTGCGACGAGCTAGCAAAGCAACATTTCATAGTAAGCTTTTTGGTTGTTAGCTAATATTTTCGTTGCTAACGGAGCTAATTTCCTTGTTGCGCTCGGTCCAGCTGTCAGCTAGCCACCAGCTAAGGCGTTAACGCCAAGCAAGGAGTCGGGTTGCTTTATTTGGTGTCAATTATGTGGCCCAATATTATGATTAATAAGAACATGTCTGTGTAGCGATTTTTAGCTGAATACGTTTAAAACCAGAGCAGTCACTCTGGCTAAGTAATGTTTGGCTAACGTTAGCTTCGTGGCTGGTCAGTCAGGTTTTCCTTTAGCAAGCTGGAAAGCTAACTTGGCTAACGGCTAGCTAGTTAATCGATGTGACCATCACTAATGTTAGGCTTTGTCCAGGAAACGTTGGCGTACAACTCGCTTCCTTGTTTTGATTTAACCGGAGGGCCCGCTTACAAAGGATCGGTCGTCTTTATATTAGCCTTAGCTGCCTCTACAAAACACTTCCTCACGTACAAAGTGTTACAACCGTAGGTTACAGCTGCTTCTCAGTGCAAGGTAACGGATGCAAAGACAGGATGGCACAGAATATGAAATGCATTTAACTAAGGCCCCTCCTCAGCCTGGTCCCAGTGGGCAGAGTTGAATTGAAGCTAACTGGTTGCAAGATATTCTGATTTTGTCAGGTGTAACGTTACCTCCCAATGTGCAAATGTTCTTTACTCTTGGTCAAATACGCATACTGTTAGATACGGTAGTCTCAATGCAAATGTCCCTTCATCGGCTGCAAAGATGGCTTATTATTGAATCAATCGAGTATTCAGTTACCCTTCATCTATTTAAATAATTGGTTGGGGTCATTTTCCACTAAATGGCACAGGGCTATAAGAGAGTGGTGCAAACCACTTGTGAAGTAATTTTATTGAAATACTGTATATGTTACTAGCTGGACATTTGCCCAAACTAGGTCTATGTGGAGCCATAATAAATTACTGCTTCCTTTTTTAAAAGAGTTCCACTTAAGGAAAGGCTTGGATGAAATAGTTTGTGTTCTGTTCATGAACTTCACTAAATGCAAGCCTGAACAAACTCACTGTTTACAGGCCTCAACTTAGGAACATCTACATTAAAGTAAACATTTTTTGTGTGTGCATTTCATTCATGTATAATTAGAACATTTGCTTATTATTATTTTGCAGGTTTTGCAGGTAATTATTGACATGACAAAGCTGGGGTCAATGGCTTATCCGTCATCATATGTGCAGTTAATTATCTACAGAATGTAGACCACCTCAGTAAAGTCCAAGTAAGCTATAAGTTGTCTTTACAAAATTGAATATATTTTTGCTGATCATGCAGTATTTGTAAGATTTTTAGCTTTTTTTTTTAACTCTGGAAAAATTAGATCATTGTCATGGATGTGGGTGCACTGCACACAACTGTCGTGTGTTTATCTAAATGCGGTGTTCTCTATGAATTGATGGAGAAGGAAAACTGGATAATCTAAACTCCCACCAGTTATAGTTTATAAGAGCTGGCTTTAAGGAGAGAGAGGCAGCTGTTGGCTGGCATTGCCACAGTAGGAGTCAGCATTATTGGCAGGCCCCCCTCTCAGGCTGATCTTTCCACTGAAGGTTAATCACTCCACTCAGAGCCTTTATGTATCTGTAAAAATGAAAAGAGGTCAACAAACGGCTTTTTTAATAGATGCTAATAAGCTATAAGCATCTCAGTTTCTCAAGATATTTTGACAGGCAGAATGTATGGACTGTAATCAAGGTTTCGGGAGTCTCAAATACATTTTCAATGGCACCACAGTGTGTTAGCCTACTTAAGGGGATGTACCAGTGAATAATGCCGGATTTTAAAACCAGCTATTAACCAGTTACATAAACTTTCCTAAACTCTTGAAATGTTTAGTTTTTGATTACCGGCCTTTTGCCACTTTTTTGTCAGTCTGCCTTGCTGCTTTGACTTTGTGCCAGGGATTAAACACTAATGTGTATGCTTTGATGCTTCCTCCGCATTTCACTTGGATATTATAACAGCATTGTGAAAATAATACTGTCATAACATCAACTTCCTGCTTCATCATTTCCAGTAGGACCAGAACTATACAATGAAATAGTCTGGCGATGTTTTCAGCCTGAAATTTTTCATTCAAATCAGTGGGATATCCTCACGGTAGAGATAGGCAGTTATATTTGAACCGAATGACAGCGTGTGATTGTTCAAAATATACAATGGTATTATATATTAGTTTTTACACATGGTTTGTGCCCAATTGTAGCTCATCTATTAAATTATGAGTGCAAATTTTCAGGAAGCAAAAGGAATGACAATCAAATGTACCGGTATACATTTTAAAAATGTAAACTATGTCTTGCATTTAATGTTTAATAGGTGTAATTAATCAATGCACATAATGATGTTACTATTCTTTAAGTACTCCGACAGGCCAAGGCAGAGTCAAATGAAATGCCTTTATGCAAATGAGCACTATATCAAACATCACACAGTGCCATCATAAATCCAGGCCTCTACCACCATTAAACAGGCAGCTACATTTACCACCTATCTACTCTAGTCCAGCACAAACCCAACTAAGTTTCCACTTCAAAACTACGGTATGACATTCAAGAAAAGACAGAACAACAACTGAACACTACCTCAGCATTTCTTCAACATGCTCATCAGCCCAAATGTTGCACTTTGCACTCTCACCTGGAGAAGACTGTTTCTGAGGTGTTTGATTCCTGGTAGTCATGCAGCTCTGACAATATCAGTTCCTTTTAATAGGGCATGCATATTGATTATATCAGGACGTTCTAATTTGAGACCATCTCATATGTTTTTTTTATTTTTTTTATGTCAAGTCAGTTTTATTTATATAGCCCAAAATCACAAATTATCCCCCAGTGGCTTTAAATGTTTGCACATATTTTACCAAAGTGGACGAGGGCAAAATGCTATATTTGCAAAACAGATTTTTAGCAAGCCTGGCCAAACCAACATTATTTGTTTGCAGTATTTGTTGCTGTCAAAGAATTGTTGAACAAAATGGAAAGAAAAGGGTTAAGATGCTAAATCTGTAGTGGGATTTTAATTTATAATTTCCTTTTATGTCTTCTCCTTCTGAGAATCAAAATTACCTTTACCTTACGTTTATAGGATGCCAAAAGGTGTGTGTCCTCAAACATGTCTTCTATCAGGAGACATGGTGCCTCCACAGGGATAAAGGCCGGGGATTCCCCTTGTTGCATCAAAACTGAAGAAGCCATTTGTAGCGACCACAGAACGTTTAACAGTCCAGTGGATTGCTTGTTGTTCACTTAATTAATTGGGCGGTCAGCTGATGCGGATTTACACATAGTTGCTCCATAACATTTATTTTGTAAATCCCTTTTACAAACACGAGGTAAACAAAACTACAGGGACACCTTCTAAAATAATGCCATACACAACACCACCACCACTTAGTATGTCCTAAAAAAATACTAAAGAGTTGCATAATTTCAGCTGAAATTGAACGTTTACAAATGCTGTATTATAATGGGACTATTATAGTGGATGTCTTTACATTTTGCAGCAGTAGATATTACTTTGTCCACCCCTGAAGCTAAATAAAACAAGATGTTGTTGCGACTCTCCTGTTCTAAAAAAAATTGAGATGACAATGGGGTGGCAAGACTCTTAACTACTTTTTGTTAAGCTTTTTTCAATAAATTGTGTGTGTATGTATATATATATTATTTATTTATTTATTCATTCATTCAAAAATGAACACACAACACATCCACTGTATGTATCAATAACCAGATGAAACCAGTGTTTCCTCTATGTTGATTTTGTAGTGGCGGCCCACCATGGCAAAATTTCTGCCACCACGGTATCAGAAATAGGGCTGCACAAAAAATGTAGTCGCGGTTGCCTTTTAAATTATCCTGCCGACATAATGCCCCCCCACCCCCCCCACACCCCGTTGGCTGTCACTCACATTGCAATTTAACAACAAGTAGAACTATTCAGAGGTTATTGGGCCCAATGTTGTTGTTCGTACAGACCTGCCCCCACTGCTAAATACAATCCTAAAGGAATCACTGGAAAAGGATACACAAGTAGTTAAATCATACCTAGGGGCTCATTACAGCATATAGTGTGATGCACCTTTTAAAAAGCAAAGGTTTCAGTTGTTTTGCTGCCCTTTTATGAAGTGTCGTTTTGCTGCTTTATGTAGTATGAATTCAGTTCTTGTCCCACTTTGATGTTCATTTTTCCCCGTAATCCTCAGGCATGTCTGAACATGTTTGAAATACAGTGTAGATGTGGTAATCTTCCTAGTAATACAACTGACAAATGCATAAAACAGGCAAAGAAACTGCACATTCAGTTTTGTGGTATTTGTTATAATGTGATATTCTCATACTCTGAATTTAATGTGAAAACACCTTAAAAGTAAGCTGGCATATCATTTGCTCCAAACAAACTGGACTAAAACTGGCCTTGAGACTCATGTCTCAAATCAAAAGATTTTAAGATGGGGTAGACTTTAGCATAATTATTGTGGATAACAACATTTTGAAATATTTGATCAGACTTAATTTACACCCAAAAGCACATGAGTGGAAATAACAAATGACATCAATGTGACACCTCAGTGTCTGCTGACCAGTTAGAATCAATCATGCCTCTCTTCCTTAAAACCACACTTGAATCTTCAGTGTAACATTATTATTGTAGTAGTAACTTTGAATAAAGTTGCAAGCTGTGTTTAGCATACACGGTCTGGTGAACAGCAGCAGCGTCCAGGGAATAATGAGTGTGTGTTTATTATCCTGCGCCCACCACAGAGTTTGTGTGTGAAGATGGTCTTCAATCGGGGGAAACACCTAGCCGAGCTTATATAAACACTGGTTCGCACTGGATTGGACTGGCCTACAAATGTTGTTTGCACAATGGAAACTGTAACTGCTCACCATTTGTCGTTGCTGCAAACCTGTTTTTATAGCCATGTTGTTCTGTTCCTGGTTTTATGTAATAGCAACAGTGCACAGTTGCCCTTGAGAGCAAACTAGCTGTCTTTGATGCTGAGATGTGTGCAGGCAATACTCAGCATGAGTCATCCGAAAGCCCACACACAAATACTTTTCAGCAGCAGCCTTTCCATGCTCGGGAATTACAGCGTTGTCATGAAATCATTAGTAGCTGTTTTTTTTTTAACATGCATTTTTGAGTGGCTAATTAATGGAACTGGTAATCTGAGAAAAGAGGCCTGCAGTTGATAAAACGTACTTCTTATTTCTAAGTGATTTTTGAATCTTACACTAAACTGCTTTTACTGAGTTATTTTTCTGAGCACTTGATGAAATCCGACCAGTGTCTATCAAGTTAAGCTACGGTGTCCTTGCGAGCAGATGTAGCTTTATGTAATTGTTGACATAATATTCCCTGCTGTCATTGTCTGCCAGGCTCTAGCTGTGGGTGGTGGAGAGTCTTAGCCCACGTCCACACGTACCAAAACGATCTTTTTTTTTTTTACCCGTCTTCCCTGGATTCGTTTCAAGGATTTTTGCATCCATACGGATCCAGGTGTACATGACTCAACGCGCTACTTCATATTCCAGGCCTAATAGGCGCCGCTGTTTCTGTTACAGAAATTCACCATAACATGACTAGCTAGACTGACGTTCGCTTAATACATCATGGACTATAATAACCACTCATTTTATAAAGGCCTCCGCAAGGAAACATGTCTTTGTTTACATTGTATAATGTGCTGTTGGATTGCTTTTTATTTTGCAATTCTGTCTGCCATCGGACATGATTGCAGCGCGCTAGTGCGGGACTGCGGGTAAGAGGGCGAGGGGTGTGGCGATGACATCATCGATACGATAAATATCCGGCTTCACCATCCAGACGAAGCCAAAAGAGAGCCGTTTTCGAATTTTTTCACCCTGGGACAAGGTTTCAAAAAAGTGTGTTTTCAGGCAGTGCGTTTACTGGATTTGTGTGGACGAGGGGCCTAAACGATGCTAAAAAATGTGCGTTGGCACCCAAAAGCGGCTCCATATGGATGGGCCCCTTAGATGCATTCATGATCTCAAACTATGACGTTTGTGTTGATGTTAGAACTGTTTACTGGTGCTTTCTGTGACCACTGTGACTTGATGACTATCTCTTCAGCTCAGCAGCTCTGTTACAGTAAGCCAGTCCTGTCCTCATTTAGCACCGTTTACTAGTAAACATTGAGCGTTTTATATGACTCATGACCTTCAAATATGAGTAAAACTTGTGTTATGAAGTTAAATTTAGAAAAAAAACACTGCACTTTTTTTCTTACATGATATTGACAGTAGTGGAACTTTAAATGGCAAAATATCTACCTTACTCTTGCCATTGCCCACAACCAAAGCACTGGACCATTATTAAATAAACTTAATTCAATTCCAATTTCTGGTTTACTGTACTATATTGTGTTGCGTTACTTTAAATCTTGAGGTAGGGAGGCATGTTTTTCAGGAAATTTTAAGTGGCTAAATGTCTTCAATGTGGAACTACTTTAAATGGTATTTGCAGTGCCAGTGTTTTCAATTTGCCAGTGTTTGGAATGGTAATTTAAATGTTCATTTGACTGTCAGCTTTTGCTAAAAAGAAGCTCACTGGAAAATGACCAGTCTGCAAGCCTACTGGTAGTGTGTTCTTTTAAAGATTATCTTTTGGGCATTTTAGGCCTTTATTTGACAGGACAGCTGAAGACAAGAAAGGGGAGAGAGAGGGGGGAATGACATGCAGCAAAGGGCCGCAGGTCGGAGTCGAACCTGGGCCCGCTGCATCGAGGACTAAACCTCTACATGTGTGCGCCCGCTCTACCAACTGAGCTATCTGGGCGCCCTTAAACCCAGTTTTGTTTGCAGGACTTGATTAGATTAACATTGGAGACAACACCTTAGGACCACAAAACCACGTTCAATGTGCTGCTCTCTGTGGAAAGTTAATGGCTTTGTCGTATCTTGTGTTTGCTACAGGTCCTCCACCTTCTCCTTCCTGTGACAGATGTTGAGGCCAGAGATCAGTCTGTTCAACAACTGTTAGAGGTGACAGGGTGAGGACGGGGGAGGAGTGTCAGTTAGCTGTACCAGGTTTGGTCTCATGACAGTGACTGTGCCATCCAGGCACTGCCAGTGACCAGGGCTGTGGCTGTGGTGGGCCCGGCCCAGGAGGCCTTTTTGTACATCTTTCCAGGCCCCTGCTGACCTGTGTTGCTCACACCATGGATCAACAGAGAGATAAATATGGCGAGCGGCCCGCCAGGAGCACTAAAGTTTCCCAGGGAAGCCGCAGCGGACACTCGTCCCGACCATCTGGCTCCTCCAGCTCATCTGGGGTTCTCATGGTGGGGCCAAACTTTCGTGTGGGCAAAAAGATCGGCTGTGGAAACTTTGGTGAATTGAAGCTTGGTAAGTTGACTCTAAATCTTGTGTAAAATGGTTCAAGACATAATAACTGACGAGTGAATGTGGACGTTTTTTTTTACAGCACTTCTTAATGGTTCTGTGTGTAACTACAGTCAGTTGCCAGTTTATAAGGTTCACCTAACCAAAACTAATCTTATACTAAGTCTTATACGATAGTAATGCATTGTTAATTTAAACTGTTTTAGAGAGGTGTCGATTCAACTTTATGCTCATTTGAAGGTTGTAGTTTGTGGTAGTCTTGAATTGTTTTGCATTATACTGAGAAGTTTTTTTTAAGTTTTGTCCACCCGATTAAATCAGGGTAGACTAAAAAACATCTCTCAGTATAATGCAGTACAATTCCACAGCAGCACTGTAAATTGTAGCCTCCAAAATAACCAAAACCTCTTAAAACAAATGAATACAAACAGAACATTATAACTTCCATGACAACACCATTTTTTAGGGCTGTTTTATTAGTATTAGTATATTCACAGTAGAGTTGGGAAAAAAGGAACGCTATTGGATAATTATTTTTTTTTGTTATAGACCTTTTTATACATGGATCTTGCAAAATTTGCAAGAAATGTAAATAACAAATCTCCACTCAATCAGACACAATCAGTTACAGAGTTGCCTATTCCCTGGTGAACCTCTTGTAAAGCCTTAAATGGTGTACTTTCTTTTTAAAGCCATCTAAGCCATCTTCCCTGTCTTATTTCAGGTAAAAATCTCTACACCAACGAGTATGTAGCTATTAAACTGGTAAGTGCACACTTTGTTTCTCTGCTCAATTCCCCACCTCTGCTGATGTAAAGATCCTCTGCAACATGATAGATAAAATACAGCTACACAGATGCATAACTTGGTGTACTTGATTTTAGTGATGCATCGAAAATGTTACTAAAATTATTTAAAGTGGCTATATGTAACTTTCAGTTTGTGTTGAGTCCAGCGGCCCCTTCTGATGAAAGTGGTAGTATTTTTTACCACACTTGCTGTCGTAAAGGTCTTTTCTTTACGGTGCTGTATTGCCCACCGTATTACCGAGTTAGCGTTACCGGCGCCTCATATAGTTGCGTTGAATGTTTTGCTCAGACAGAGAATTATTCATTTACAATAAGAGAATACGTTACAGATGCATCGTTGCATTTCAAGTGTTGCATACGGGAACTTAGTCTACTTTGGATGTATTGTGAGCTAAACCGGGTAATGTTATCACTGTCTGAGTTTGTTGTAGCAACCAACATAATAATAATAATAATAATAACTTTGATTTATTTAGGGCATTTCATGAAACCCAAGGACGCTTTACACAAGTACAGGGGGACGAGAGACTAGAAAATAGTAGGCCAACACAAACACGGACTGAAAGGAATAAAACGTCCGCGCTAAATGGAAGGGGGATGTCATTTAATGTCGGCTACTGACGTACAACCAAATCGCGCAATCTAAAGTTATTTTATGAATGAAATAGACATGTATACCTGAGGGCCTATTCAGGGTTGGTTTTGAATCATTAACAATTAGGGATGTGTCTCGAGACCTGGTTCTATTAAGGACCCGCTCCCAAATTCCTCAAAACCCGGAAATCGATAAGGTCCGAGCTTATCGGTAATGCTATCGAGACTAGTGGATCGTATAAAGATAAAAATAAATAGATATAGTTAGGTAGGTATATAAAAATAGATACGTGGGCGAACCGGAAAAATGATTTCCGAGCACAGTGTGCGTAAAGACCATAGGTAAAGACTGGCCTCCCCACCGCAAGTCATTCAGAACATAGTCGGATTGGCTGCCGCTCTGTGGACCGCTTGATCAGCTCGTTGAAACAGCGACAGAGACAGAAGAAATCAAACACAGTTTTTGCAATAAAAGCAATAATAGTTCTGTTAAGGTTAAGAATCTGTCGTCTCGTCTTTTTAGCAAATAATAGAAAAGTGTTGTTAATAGTATCGCTAAAGACTTGGATTGTTAAGCAGTCTCAAATGGTACCAATATCAATAAAAATGAACGATCCCCTTCTCTATTTACAGTCCTGTAATCGTCTCCATCTGTTGAAAGCCCAACCGAGTGTGACTCGGGTTTTCGCCCGCCATATTTCACTTTCAGCTTTTAGCTTTTAGTTGTTCTTCGTTTATTTCCTTTTTTTTTGTGTGTGTGATGGCCCCAGTATCGATTTTCGATTCAAAAACGATTCTCGATTCAAAAAAACGATTCACAGTATGTAAATGTAGTTACTTTTCACCTGTGATTGCAGTAGACATACAATTAAAAAAAATAAATAGATAATAGATTTTTGGAATTCTATGAATCGATTTTGAATTGGTAGAACTTGAATTGCGATTAGAATGTGAGTCGATATTTTATTTTTATTTATTTATTTATTTTTTTGCACACCCTAACAAAGAACTCTCCTGCCACATTTTACCTGCATATAACGCAGGCTTGTGTTTCGCCAAAATCTGTGACCCGTCAGAATGTGTGCTCTGTAGCGCCGTCTACCTGCCGTAAATCATTTTGTGACTTTGCTCGAAAAATCGGACCCGGGCAAAGGCATTAATAAAAATACCGTTCTTTTCACTGTTAGTCTCGTTTGCTGTTGCAGGTCATTTATGATCATCAGATAGAATATTACACCGTTTCAGAAACATTTTAAAAGTTATATAGTCACTTTAATGACAGTGCTGTGTTCAGACAGGGAAGCTGTTATTAAGCTTCAATTAGACACAAATTGCATGTTTTTCATTGCCATTTGCCTTTGATTTCCAGATATGACTCTCAGGTTATGCTTGGGTGGCACAGTGGGGTGGTTGTTACACTGAACTGTTCTGGTTTTAGTGAGAAATGTGAACGAGGTGTAGCTGCTTGGGGATGTGTGTCTTTCCAGTGGTTGCTGGACTGGAAATCATGACTCATGCTTTTATTATTGCTCACTAGAGAGTAGTAAATACAGTAGCTACAATAGTATTACGTTTAATAAGCCAAATAGTTTTTTTTACATTACATTTTTGTTTTATTAAATGGGTATTGAGAACCAAAACATCAGTGAACTGGGATGAAATGACGGACGTGGACGCACTGTATCTTTAGTTTACACCCAGGTCAGTTTTATCAGGAAATTGTTTTCCAGCTTACTTCTGATTGTCCCTTTTGACTAGATTATTATTGAACAATTTAGTGGGAAGTTTAGGTGGAGTGTAACTTTGGGGAAAGACCTAAGTTTCAGAAGTAGCCCGGCACAAAACCTGTAAAATGGAGAGACGGATGGTAACTTTTTACGATGACTGAGATAATGGAGTCATCGGCTGTCTTCTCTAACAAAGTTTTTGGAGGAGGAGAAAAATTTGAGCTGACGGGACATCATTTAGGCTACATGTTTAAACCTTTTGTAAGAAGAAAGAGTTGCTGTTGATGTTTGTGCAAAACTGACACCCAAATCCACATCGCTGACGACGTTTGTGCTGCCAGTGCCAGTTAGTTTGGTCGACCTGGTTTTACACGATGGGAGGGTTTTCCTAGGTCATCCCAAATTCTGTCCTCACATTCAGTTGGATAGAGAGAAAAAAAAGACAGTACAATTATGATTTTAGGTGTGTTTTCTCTTTCTTTCTTTTCACTGTTTTATTCCAGTTTGTGAGGTTCTTGTCATTAACTGATTACTGGTTTGGATCTGTCCACTGTGTAGGAACCAGTGAAGTCGAGGGCACCGCAGTTGCATTTAGAGTACCGGTTCTACAAAACACTGGGAACTACAGGTAAGGTCACAGATGTGTTTGCAAGACCTCAGGGTAGTTTTGTTTTTGTGTGACTGCATGACAATGATTTGACTGTTTTTGGAAGATCAGCCCAGAAGATTGCATCATTTCCACAACAAGTGATTACTCCACTCAGGTTACGTATTGATATTAAGCTGGGTCAGCTACTTATTTTAATCTCCAGGATTTTGTGTACGTGAGTTCGTCAGTGCCTATGTGCCTAAGAGAGTGTGTTGAACAGTGACCTTGCTTGACAATAGACTTGCCAGGGGTGCAATTCAATATGAAATGTGTTGACACAAAGCTTCTTATACACCCACAACACCGATGCAGCAGCTGATGTTTTTTTTTTTTTCTGATCCACTGAAAAGACTTCCTTGTTGTTATCTAGGCAGAATATGCAGGCGGTTTTGCACACAGTATTATGTTCTATATGTATATTAGGTTTACTGTCTGCTGTAGACTTAATGCACATGTCCAATGTCCAGAGGCCCATTCCATAAAGCACGCTAATGAAGTCCAACACCTGGGAGGGATGGATGGAGGGAGGGAGGGAGGGAGGGATGGATGGATGGATGGCAGGCACACATACAGAATATACACGAAATAATTTAAAATATATATATTGGGAATAAAAATGTACAACTGTTAAACTAGTATTGATAAAGCTGTAGATAAATCTATCGTGCAAGGTGCACTTAGTGCGGTTGTGATGTCTATGAGTCTTATCTAACACTCTGTGCTGAAGTGTTAAAAAGTTGTAGTGCCTGTGGTAGGAATGATTTCTTGTAGCGGTCCGTGCAACATCGAAGCTGTCGGAGCCTCTTAGAGAGGTGCTCCTCTGTTGGACCAGTGGGGGGGGGGGGGGGGTGGTGAGGGTGATCGGTAGGGTTGGTCATCGAGAACCGATTCCTACTTGGAATCGTTTCAAAAAATTACGATTCCATCTGAATCATCTCATAAAATAAAATATTGATTATATTTGCACTTAAGAAATGTGAGGTTTGACCTCTTCAGTATGAAGCAGGCTTATACATGCTCACTGTGCTGCTTGTAGCAAAGGAATTCAGTTATTTAAATAGCCTTTTGTTGTTTTATTAAAGCATCCGTAAATGGATGACCAAAGGTACCGTCACCGCATAAAGCTAGTTCATGTGGTCAAAGTTTAGCACTTATACTTTGTACATGTCACCAGATGGTCTTTAATTATTTTATATATTTAATATGCATGCCATAAATTTTAGCAGATGTCAGATAACCAATCACTTCATGGTCATTTCAGCCAATATGACTGCTGATTCATTTTAGTGCAACACAAGTGTCTAATCTAGCACTCCTTTATTAGTTCTGATGTTGTTTGCTTTCAGCCAAGCCCAAATGACTCCACTGTCAAATGTAGTTTTTCCTGATATCTTACCTGTGTACCATGGTATATCCTACAATTCACTGTTTTATTTTTAATACGTTTTTAAATGATTCATAATGGCCAGTTGCGACAGTTTCTCATGGTGTTGAATAGTGATTACAACACTAACGGCACAAACGCTGACATAACTCATGACCTTTTCTTTTCTGAAATTGTGCCCTTTGCACTTTATTTTGTGTTCATAATTAAAGACGATACAATAATAGTTGCTTCTCGACTTCTCTTCCCTTAACTCTGCTTCCCTGAGAATTTATCAGTTCGTCATGAAAGATTAGTCAAGGTCTGCTGACGCATCCTTGTCACGGCAACCAGTGACAAGGATCTTGTGAGGATTAAATGACTACAACAGAGAAATAAATTAAGGGCAAACTTTTTTTTTTTGTCTTCGAACCAGAGGAAATATGTAGGAACGCTAGAAACAATGGAACAATAGAAGGAAAAAAATGTAATAGTTCGTTGCTCTTCTGGTAAAATGGTTAAAATAATAAAGTATACATTACGTTGGCAGTCATGAATACACCTTAAATGGAGCTAGAGATTGATAAGAGAGATTTGTTTGATCATGTTGCTTGTGAATATATTAATTAAGATGTTCCTAAACCACGCTGTCACAGTTTAGGGATGGCATCAGTCATTGTTTGGCATGGAAAATAAAGCCAGGTTTTTGTGATGTATGGCTGTTGATGTGCTTTTTAGAGCTCTACATGCATATATGATAACCAGACTGGGAATATAATGGCTATTGTTTTGCGAAGGCAAGGGCTGGAAAAGGCCAACCATGCGGAAAGTCATTAAATATTTAGAGAGTGGGTCTGCCTTTCTTAGTACTAACCTGCCTCTGTCCTCTCCTCCAGATGGGATAACGTGACCTCATTTCTTCTTGGCTGTGTGCTGGGCCACATTCCTCTCAGCCAATGTGGTTGTCACGGTGTCTGTGTGACACACAAAATAAATGAATGTGGTTTAAATCAGATGCTCAATCAGGTGTTGGATCTCTTGCATTACCAACCGTCACTGAATATTAATAAGGATGTTTCAATTAGGCATTAAGCATCTTCTTCCAGATACTATGTGAGAATATTTATCAGTGCAGTCAATAACTGTTTCGTTGCTGCTTTGGTTTTACAAGACAGCAGGCATTATTTTGAGGACAAAATGTTTTTGTTTTTTTTTGAAGATCAAGAGGGTTTGTTCAAGGGTGGGTGGACACGATTGAGCTGTTAAAGGGATTTGAAATCAGACCTCCTCATGAAACGATACACCAGCTCTGTGACCATTGTGATCCAAAGTAAACATTTCCCACCGTGACACAACTTACTAGATTTTACAAACATGTAAAGAAAGGCCGGCAGACTTATCCTGGATGTCTGTTCCCACTAATGCGAACACATCTCTCTCCGACAATGTTTTACTTTGAGTGAAAAAATAGGACTTGAGAAACTAGAGAGCTGCGTTCTAGTAGACTTTTTGAGACATTGATTATTCTGCAGAGCCGCTGCAGTTTGCCTGTCTCCTTATTCTAAGTATCCACTTTCATGACACAATTTTTGCACACACTTGACATAAACTTACAATGCAAAAATCCATCCATCCACCAATCTCTATACTGACTAGAGACCTGGTGAATGGTGGGGTACACCCTGGACAGGTGACTGGTCTATCCCTGAACTGACAGGCATATATATATAGTAAGAAAAACACATTCACACCTACAGTTTAATTAATAGAGTCACGAATTCACCTAACGTGCATTCCTTTGGACTGTGGGAGGAAACCCACACAGGACCGAGGAGAACATGCAAACTCCACACATACAGGCACCGCACAGTAATCCCAACATCATTTCTGTCATGTTTTCTTCCATTATTCAAAACAACGTACTTGATGTTACCGACACCCTCAAAGAAATCGCCATTTCTCTTTCCGTAACATTTTGTTGAGCATAGCCCTTGTGAGGTGGCATGGTGTTGCTCTGGCATTAAGAATCTTATAATACAATGAAATAGGTCTACAAATTATTGGTGCAAAAGAAACCAATTAGCATTTGTACTAATACTATAGTAATTTTTAAATTAAAATATATATATATATTTTTATTTTTGCACACATAGAAAGTCATGGGCAGGGAGATTTGGGCGAGTGCCTTTCAGTCGGGCTTCTAACCAAATTCATATAGTCATATTCATTCATCCCACATTTCTCTTATTCCCCTTTTTGTTGTAAAGGACTGCAGCCAGCACCTCCTATTAGATTACACAAATGCATAGGGAAATGTGTTATTATCCTTTTACACCCGACAGACTTTTATTTAATGGCTGGGAGAACTGATACATTTGTGAAAGGCTGCATAAAACCTTTTGTAGTTCTTTTCTGATCACAGGCCTGCCGCTCTGAGTAATGACATACGGATATATCTTGATCCAATATTTGTATTTTTACTACATAATACAACTGCATAGTATACACTTAGTTTATTGAGTTTATTAAAATAAGTATAGTATGTCTGGAGAATGTGTCAAGTCTGTAAGGTTTGAGCAGACATCATACCCAGCATGAAATACTGAAATTCAAACATGTAACAATCAGCAGCCTATTAGAAGCTTATATATTAAAAATATTGCTCTAATAGAGAAAAAAAAAAAAAAAAAATGTAGCCAGTGCTGTTCTGCTCAGACGGCTGTCTTTGTTTGTCTATGCCACATACCGTTTACTTGCTTGAAGCACTGTAGAAATGTCTTGAAGAGTTAAAACTACACCCAGGAATTGCTCTCATTATTTTTAAGAAAATTGGATGTGAGAAGTCAAAATGGGTACCTACAAAAGTGGTAGTTTTAAAGTCTTTAAAGAGTCTTCCTGTACAATTTAGAGTATACTTTGCCGTACAGGACACACACATTTGATCTTATATGAGGACCGTTTTGCTGTAGATAATGATCATTCTGCTATCCCCTGTTTCCCTTTGCTAGTAAAAAGCTTGACCAACCTTGTTTTCATTTGAATGACTGTTTATCCACTTATTTACAGCACATCTTCAATCTGACGCATTTTTAGGCCTCCCACAGGCTCCCGGGGTTTCTAGTCACTCATTCCTATGGTACAATTAGCAACCCACAGAACTACATAATGGTGTCCAGAAACACAAGATGGAGCACAGCATGACTCCTACATGTCCATATGCTAGCTGACAGCATTAATGCGACCTTTCATGCTGCAGTGGATTTCTTATTACCCAGCTGGCAAGTCAAATGTCTTCAGCAGCATATTCATTATAAATATGTGAATACACTACATCAGTATTAGTATTTAGTTTTCTCATTATCAGTCTCTGCTTAAATATGAATATGAATGCAAAATGAAATGTTTATGATGGCAATTTGGTCCCTTTACCAAACTTTATTGTTCAAACTCATGTCTTAGAGCCGTCCCCTTCATCGTGGCACACAAAACATGAATGAACTGAGCACACAACCAATACAGTATATTGTGGGCTGGCAGACTGTCCAACATTTTCACCTGTATGTGTCCAGAGGAAAAGAAATCTTCAAGCCTGTACATGGACTGAGATATAGTACATCTCAGTCCATGTACAGGCTTGAAGATTTCTTTAATGTACCAGCTCTCGTCTAGGGAGTTACTAAAAAGAAAATTAGAAATAGTTTAGTACAGAATCAATCTAATCAATATTTTATGTTAACAATTGATCAAATGATTACGTGTAATGTGAAATGGGTTACTCATAGTGACCGCAAAGTTCAGTTCAGTTACTTATTGTTTTGGTTTTAAGGCCAGCAACTTAACTGTTTTGGTTCACTCTCACGCTGATAAATCTACAGTACAATACTTACTTGCCCAGCAAAAATTACAGGCAGATGTTAGACAGAAGTTAGGGGCTAGCTGGTGAACATATTGGAGCATTTAGCAGCTGAGAAGCCAGACAATTTCCTCAAGAGTTGGTGAAGACCACAACAAAGCTAGAAAGAAAGTAAACATTTGACTCCAAATGTATTCCAATGCCGCTCTATTTCTCATATTCACCGTATCAACTTTATAAGGGGATGATATGTCAATGTTGTGTTTACAGCTTAATGCACAGCCACCATGTGGCCAAAACAATCAATGAATGCAGATTTAAATCTTTTTTTAAATATCCTCCATTTACAGGTGAGGAACAATGGCAAATATGATAACATGTACATATATGCACCTCATATACAGTACATAAATAAATATATATTGAAGAGGGCCTGAAAAGTCGCTAAATCTAGCGAGATAGTCGGCAAGTTGGCAACACTGTTCACAACGTTACTGCTGCAGCTTCGTGATTTCCCAAACTACGGAGTGAAATCACAGAACATGCATGCGTTAATCACGCGTTTAAAAAAAAAAAGTGCCGTTAAAAGGAAGTTGCATTAACGGGTTAATTTTGACAGCCCTGGTTCAAACATACACACATCACAGAGTATAAACGCAAGAGAAACAAAGCTACTATGTATACAGTAAAGCTCCCAAAGAGTCTTTCTTATTTCAGAATCTGCAGATAATCAATGTTAAAGGGGTGATAGAATGCAAAACCAATTTTACCTTGTCATAGTTGAATAACGACAGTTCGGTGGGTAAATAGGACATACATAGAAGCTCAAAATCCCAGGGTCGCAGTTCAGCAGGAGCTCAACAGGCTACATGACAGCGGCCAGTGCTGCCTCGCCGCCCGGCGTGTCCTACTTCATAGACTCCAGGCTCGCGGTGAGCTAGCTGGATCTCCGTCACGAAGGGAAGCCCGCGGCACTCCATACCCGCGAAAAGTCACCGTTTCTGGGTTACTGGACTACAAAATGTAGAAAAACAGTAGCAGCTAACGAAATCCCTAATGTTCACAAAAATGCATTAAATTGAAATCGGACACCATTGTTAGCTTTATAAGACCTTGGGGTATATGTTATATAAGTGGCGTGACAAAATTTTAAACTGTAAATATACTCTAGTTATGCCGGCAGCTGGCAGTCAGCCAGCTCTGCGGAGCCCCGCGCCCCGGTAGTCCAGTAACCGAGAAACGGTGACTTTAACTGGGTATGGAGGTTGCCGTTTTCTCGTCAGACTGTGTGGAGCTCCTAAAGTCCGACACGTCTTACCAAATTTGCAATTAGCCATCAATCTTTGTAAAACGGCCCATATTTGAGCTTAATATAGTTGATTTCTCGCATAAAAAAGTCTCAGAAGTGAATTTAATAACGAAATAGCAGACAAACGATGTATAACTTTGCAGTGTCTGAAATATGCTATCTATGCTACCTGCTGTCTAGTCTCCAATGGATGTGTATGTGGTTCGCTCAAACCAATCAGCGCGTAGCTCATCTAAATATTCATGAGCATACCATATTTGGAAGAAAAGCTCTTGTTACAAATAGGGCCATATTCACAGGGTAGTTAAGGACCCATAAAATAGCACTCGAGCAATTTTCAGCCCAACCAATGTTACATACCCTATTAGGAGACCTTAAGGAACAGTGTGAAATACCCTATATAATCATTCTATCACCCCTTTAAAGGACGGGATTTAGGAACGGGGACATCTTTCTTCTTTTAACTTCTAGGCAATTAATAATATTTTACACAGCTGAAGCAGTCTGATAAAGTTCTGTGTGATTGAATCTCCAGCATTTCTTTGACGTTTCTTGAGTATGAGGGGACCTTTTTTAATAGGACTCTGACTAGCACTAAGCAAAGGCAAACTTTGAATTGTGCTTCCCCCGAAGGCAATAAACAGTTTGACCTGATTTCCTGTTCTTTGAAAGTAACGTTCAGGACTTGGTCAGGAAGACAATAAAAGAATACAGATATGACTCTGTATTCTTTTTTGGTGATACAATAACAATTCTAAATAAGTAGGAGTTGCATTTGCATGAAACTTCCTGCAAAACACTAGATTAGATTTATTAGAATGTTATACTGTGTGTGCAGGATAATAAGGCTTTTGTTATAAATTTAGAAATCCCCTTTGTGTGCCATCTGTCTAATTTCATGAAAAACTGCAGGAATAAAGGGACAGTTAAAACGGTTCACACCCTGCCATCACCTTACGTTTACAATTTTTAACAGTACGAGGGGCTTTAATTCCCAGATCGCCAGCATTACAAACAACCCATATGAAGTATAAGGGTCAGAGCACCGGTCCTACCATTACTACTGTTGCATTAGACTGACCACACAACACTAAACTGCACTGTGACAAGAAGTGAAATAAGAGCCAAGGTGACAGATGGAAAGGATTTTGGAGCAATTAGAGTGAATAGAGCAAAGAGGATATGATTCAGTTGGGAGGATGTGATATAAGGGAGTAAAAAGATTAGTTTTCAGCCTGCAGTAGAGGAGTGACACAGTGTAATTTGTGGGCACTGTGTTGTATTTTACATCAGGGTAAATGTTTACCTAGCAGCTTTCTCTGTTCTCAGTAACCTTGTGATGCCCCTCCTCCAGACCAGCTTGAGGCCTGTTATGGTTCACTTTAGACCTAACTTAGAAATATCATTAGTCAAGGGCGACGGGAATAAAAAACACTTTTGCCTCCCTAATAGTCTTAATGTCCAGTAGTATATACATATAACTTACCTTGAAACCATCCAGCAAATAGACGTTACCGTAGGGTGATTTAACGTCACCGCTCATTTTACACACAGTTTAACAACAAAACAAAACGCTGAGTGAACATTACTAGCTACGTTTTTCATTCGCTGGTTTTGAGCGGTGTGCATACCGCTGAAAAACGTAGCCTGGAAAACGGTTTTAAAACCGTAACGTTAATACGGCGTGTCGGAGGAATACAGCGTTCTCCTGCAACGGGGAGTCAAAGGCAGAGGGACCGTCACCGCAGCGTTCGCTAACGTTAGCTTTTTGTCTCATCTGGGGTCTGATAAATAGTAAATTCATCAAATTCCGTGTCCACAATTCTATTTTCCAATAAACTCTATCTGTCATATTTCACAGGACCTCCGCGAGTGCAGATTTCATGTCGCGGCTTTCGTCGCCGTTTGTCACTTTGCCTAAGATTCGGTGACAAGTAGTACTCGCCCTGCTGTTTATTTGGTTGCCATGACTTCGCGAGTGATGACGTCCTGTCACTGTTCCAGTTGCTCATCCTAAACATGGATGTATTAAGAGAACGACCCTAAAGGGGAGAGAGAGCGGATGACAGTTCGCTTGAGAGAAATCTTACCGTGGTGGGCCGCCGCGCTAATATCAATACAGAGGAAACACTAACTGGAAAACATCGAAGGCATATTCTACTTTTTTCATCTTCTACTACTACTACTACTACTACTGTTGAAGGAAAAGCAACTAGCTACTAGTTAGTAGTTGCTTTTACTCCAACAGTTTGCTATCTAAGATATTTACAATGATCTTGCATATTTTGGATGCACGTAGTTAAACAATAAAGACTTGGGATTACTAAATGTAAGGATTAGTACAGGTGTGTCCACTGATTTGGGATATTTGTCTCTTGTAAGTCTAATTTTTTTCTCCTTGTGTTTCAGCTGAAGGCGTGCCCCAGGTGTTTTACTTTGGACCCTGTGGGAAATACAATGCCATGGTTCTGGAGCTGCTGGGCCCAAGTCTAGAGGACCTCTTTGACCTTTGTGACAGGACCTTTTCACTGAAGACGGTCTTAATGATAGCTATTCAGCTGGTGAGTTCAGACTGGTGACTGGCTGGCGAAATGTTAGTATAAAACTGAACACTTTGTGCACGTGTTTGACAATAAAAGCCGTCCAGGGTTTTGAAAGTATTCTGCCCCCTGAATCACTGGATGGCTTTTGATGTGAAACAGATGGAGAAACTTTGACCATTTCTTTTTAAACACATAGTCTACCTGTCTCGTTTGTTTTTGCTGGAGCTTTCAAGCACATCTCATTCTTTCTTAGCAAGTGGCGTTTGTTCAGTTTACAACTCAAACTTTACTCAGTTGACATATGAGCAAAAAAGTGGACCTAGAGTTAAGAGGCTTTTGCAAACTGTCTTTGAGGACAAAAATGAACTTTCACGCTCAAGATGGAGCCTGTGTTGTTTCCTTTTTATTAAGCAGTATCACACAAGAGGGAGTGCTATTGTTTATTTTGTTGTTCAGTCCTAGGCACTAGGCAGAGTGCCGAAGGTAATCAGAGTCGTGATGATATTCAGTACAACAGCGTTGATGTTGCTTAATTAAAGGAAAGCAACACGGCAGTTGCTTTGGTGGCATGTGTGGTTGCGAGCGCCGCTCAGCAGTCGTCATGAATTTAGCAGAAAAAAAAGCTTAGAACCCAACTTTCTAGTGCAAGGTTTGCACTAGCAGGTTAAGTAGCAGTTAAGATTGTATAGCCTATTTTTCTTTTACCATGCAACAAACTTTTTTTAAAATTGCTTTTTATTTTATTTTTTATTTTGTTTCCATCAGGTCAAGATTCTTATCGTCTGTTAAACGGTTAACCATTAACATCCTTACTTTGCGGTGCAAAGTTTGTTACTATCTGAGATAGGTAGGCTAATGACCCTTGATGTAATTAACGGTTAGAACACTTGTAAAGAGGAGTGATCCATAGTATAGTTAAAAGGCCCAGTAATGTTATACTGTATATCAGCACTCATGGAATGCCTTTTGTCCAAACTCATTACTTAGTGTGAACTGTTATATAACAGCAAATAGCAGAAGTGGAAAATTCTAAATACTGGAGAGAGTAGTCTCCCCCAGCCCCTCCTCCCCAGACTCGAAGTTCATAGAGGTTGCCAGGTTGAGAACACAGCATTCAACAATGTTGCTAGATGCTAGTCTCACATAGCCAGACATTACTCCACAGCACAGCGCAGCAGCTAATGTTAGATGCTGGCTATATTGACAGTCATAAAAGCCTGTGCTCATGCGGAGCTCACGGAAACACCACAGCCTGGCCATCCTCTCTACTGGACGGACAAACACCCTTTCTCGGCTTGAAATTACAGCGACAGACATTTAAAAACACCACGGCTTCGCCGTCCTCTCTACTCGACTGACTGACACACTTTCTTGGCTTAAAATGACGGCAAAATCCGCTAAAAACACCACAGCTTCGCCGTCCTCTCTACCCGACTGACAGACCCACTTTCTCAGCTTAAAATTAGGGCAACTGTCGCTAAAAACACCACAGCCTCGCCGTCCTCTCTACCCGACGGACAGACACCCTTTCTCGGCTTAAACGTACTCACAGTTTGTCGGCTACGGCTGCTGAACAAGCTACACGGTTGTCAAACTTGCGGTATCTGTCATAGGTATGTCGGTGGTTGTAAACAGCCGTGGCCCGCTTGCCTGGTCCTCCGGTAACGTTAGCAGTTATCGCGTGTTAGCATGGCGGCTTTAGCCAGGACCAGTCGGGGTCACTTCACCGGCTGTGTCTCAATTGTTTTTGAAAATAACTAACTTGAGTACTCTATAAGTCAATGTGAGTACATGAATGTTGAAATGACTGAAAATGCCCGTCCCTAGTAGCCGTGATAAATTAGCCTGAAACTAATGTTCAGGAGGAAATTAGCCAACGCTGCGTCCTTTTGGGCTCGAAGCTGTCTCCGTCTTTCAAATACATATTTTTACAACATTTACCCAGGTTTTATTCCGTCTCTGGTCATGCAACTGTTTATAAACATGCCAAGGTTTTTTAGGTTGGGCAGAATTTATCTCTTGATCCCGTACTTTTGTTTGCTGCTTTCATGGCTGTAGCGCGCTGGGTTTACGTTTTTTACAGGTTTATCTGGCAACCCGGAGGGGCTGTCAAAATGGGCAGTTCATAACAAAACACAGGCCAAACACAAACAGACATTCTGTCACAGAACGGAAATTTCAAAGGAGAAAACGCTGGCTTTAGCATTGGTGTCAAAAAGTATTTCAACTTGGCATGTTTCCTTAATACCTGATCACACATTGTGGTCGTGTTTGGGTTTAATACAGTATTTATATTACATATTGCACCTTTAACATATGTCCCACAAAGCCTAGTACAAAATAATGTACTATATTCAATAAACTGCATAGCTGTTTTACAGTGTTTGGGTACATTCAGCCCAACAATATATACATTATTTTTATGCTGCTTACAGAGTTCCATGGAGCAGGTCGACTACCAGTGCAGAGTCTGCAAATTAGCAATCTGTCAGTATACACATACTATTGATCAGAGTCATGTAGGCTGTCAAAAAGAGCAAAGCCATCACTGAATCTCATTGAGTCTGAGTGGCTCAGAGGGTGTTTTCCCCAGTCTTTTAGGCGCCTCAGACATCTCAAAATTTCTAGCATTTCATTTTGTCAGCATAAAATCTGCAGTGCTCTTGTAATGCAGATAGCCCCTGCAAATTCGTAAGGAAACCTACAAAACAGCACAACATAAGCATGATGTTGCAGAACAGAGAGTTGCTAAAGCATGCATCTCAGCCAATATCTCTGTATTCACGTAGTTCTTCCTCTTTATTTTTTGGCACAAGTGAGTGACACCACAATAAGAGCTGCTCTTGTTGTCTTATCATCACTCACTTGTGCCAAAAAGTAGAAAAAAGATAAGTGTTTCAGGGTAAGGAAAGGCAACTTTATTTATAGAGCACATTTCAGCAACAAGGAAATTCAAAATGCTTTGCATAAAACATTAAAGAGCAATTAAAAACATTCATTAAAGAGAATAGAAGATAAAAACAAGCTAAAATCGAATAAGACTAAGGTATAAAATACAAGAATAAAAGTTATAGTGCAGTGTAAGAAATGGAAAAAAACTTGATTTTTAATAAAAGGCAGCTTCAAACAGAAAGCATTTATTTTTTAACCCTAAACCAGGGCTTTATAAACCAATAGTATTATTTTTAAATAAATTTTTGAGAGCGAAGAAGCCAGTGTGAAGACCTTAGAACTAGAGTAATGTGATCCACTTTCTTGGTCTTCGTGAGGACTCGAGCAGCAGCGTTCTGGATCAGCTGTAGCTGTAATAGATTATTATGGAGACCTAAAAGAGACACTGTTGCAGTAGTCAAGCTTACTGAACAGAAAAGCATGGACAAGGTTTTCCAATCAATTAGTTGTTGACAATGGTTACATGATTTAACTTCACTACCAAGACTTAAAATTAGGATAATATCAAACACATTTGATTTTGTCGCAACGCCAAGACGGGAAAAAGACTTGAAAAGACTTGGACAGAGTTTTATGACCACCTTACACCAAACGATTTAGACGATGGGAGCGACCCCCCCCTCCCCCAACTCTAGCAAGACTCTCATGATTTCATTCCGATATTGGAAATTGGTCTGCAACGGTGGATATCTCAAGGTTGCAGTGACTTTGACCTTTGGCCTCCACAATCTTAGTTTATCCTTGAGTCCAAGTGGACGATTGTGCCAAATTGGAAGAAATTCCTCAAAGCGTTCCTAAGATATCTGTCGCCGGCACGGAGGCATAAAACAAAAAAGTAAAAAAAAATTGATGTTGCAGAGGCCAAGATCTCCTGACTTTTGTTTACTGTATGGGTGAAACACTGGATCCTACATTTCCCATAATACAACTCAGTTGCGTCTTTCATGAGACCTTCCCTGACGAGGATATCTTCACATCTACAGGGTTTCTTTCTTTTTTTTTTCAAGATTCTTTTTTTGGGCTTTTTCGCCTTTATTTGACAGGACAGCTAGGTGAGAAAGGGGAGAGAAGGAAGACATGCAGGAAATCGTCACAGGTCGGATTCAAACCTTGGACCTCTGCGTCGAGGCATAAACCTAAGTACTGTATATGTGCGCCTGCTCTACCCACTGACCCAACCCGGCCACAACATCTGCAGGGTTTCTGTTATACATTTGTACTGTCTGAGCTGAAATGACTCAGGTGATGTCACTTATGTCATTTTCTCAGACTTGACAAAGCTCCCTCCCCTGACTAGTACACTGATTTACATGTGGCATATCAGTGGAGTGCCCCTTTTAGTATGTAATAATGCTGACATCAATTCCTTATGAAATACTATGCTCTTGAAAACATTGACATAATGCAGCAGTCGACTTTCATTGTATTTTGGATTCTGATACATTGATTCCTGTTTTGCACACTTTGTGGCCTGCTTTTTTGATTATTTCAAATTTTTGTCAACGTTTCTGTTTGCTGACTCTGCTGTATTCTTTCTCCTCAGATTTCTCGAATGGAGTATGTGCACTCTAAAAACCTCATCTATAGAGATGTAAAACCTGAAAACTTTCTCATCGGACGGCAAGGAAATAAAAAGGAACACATCATCCACATCATAGACTTTGGTCTGGCCAAAGAGTACATCGACCCTGAGACCAAAAAACACATTCCATACAGGGAGCATAAGAGCTTGACTGGCACTGCCCGATATATGTCCATCAATACACATTTAGGCAAAGGTAAGATTAGGTTCATAGCTTTGTTTTGGTTCGGTCGTGTTCTGACATGTTCATGTGGTTTGGTGCTTTTATTCTTGAAGTTTCTCAGTTAAATGTTATCAAATCTATCGATATAGAGCAAAGCCGGCGAGATGACCTGGAGGCCTTAGGCCACATGTTCATGTATTTCCTTCGCGGGAGTCTACCGTGGCAAGGACTAAAGGTATGCCAAGTACATGGAAGTGTTACAAAATCAGTTTTAGTCTATGTAGAAAAACATTTATCATTTAAAAAAAAAAAAAAACATCTGAGAGCTGACATGATTTCATGGCAACCCTGACATTGTGGTCTGATAAACAGATCAGTATCATTGTTTTATTTGCAGTTTATGAACGATTTCAGAATGTGTTGAAAGTCAGTTTTGTACTAAGTCCAAATTCAGTATTATTACAAGTGAGAGAATGTAAATATAAAGACCTCAGTTATCAGTGTTTGCTAAAACCAAATGGAAATAGGAAGCAAAGAACTAATTATCACGTTGTGTAATCCAGTAGACTGTACAGTTAGGATTAAAGATTTGCTTTTTAGCAGGCTGCATTAAGAAAGAGTTTTCTTATATTCTGATTAATGCTCCGAATGGATTCATATGTCTTTCTGTTTTCATTCTACTGAAGGCCGATACGTTGAAGGAACGATACCAGAAGATTGGAGACACAAAACGAAACACTCCCATCGAGGTCCTCTGTGAGAACTTCCCAGGTAAACTGATTATAGCTGGAATGAATTTATGGATGAGGCTGTAAAGCTTGAAAATGATCACATTTGAGATTGGTTGTGATTTGATCTTTCTGTGCGCACATTTTCAAATAAAATGTTATGAAGTGCTCATATTATGCTTTTTGCCTTTTCCCCTTTCCTTTATTGTGTTATATACAGTGTTTCCTCTATGTTGATTTTGTAGTGGCGGCCCACCATGGCAAAATTTCTGCCACCACGGTATCAGAAATACGGCTGTACAAAAGATGTAATTGCGGTTGCCTTTTAAATTATCCTGCCGACATAATGCAGCCCCCATTGGCTGCCGCTCACATTGCAATTTAACAACAAGTAGAACTATTCAGAGGTTATTGGGCCCGTCCAGTTTAACTCCACATACTGTTGTGTTGATGTAGTTTATTGTCAAAACATTCGCTTTCTTCCGAGTCGACTATTAAACGAACAGCTCCACCAAAAACGTCACCGCGGTGGGTCCGTTCTAAGTGTAGACCTGTTGTAGATGTTAAGTGCCCTATAGTTCCTCAAAAAATACAGTTCAATCACAACTGAAAATATGTCTAATTGTGTGTGAATAGAGGTGAATAAATGTATTTGTTTGTGTTGCAGTGAAGTGCTCCGTTTCATACGTAAAACATTTGGCGGCGGGGGTGAGGAGGGTGTGTTGTTCGGACAGACCTGTCCCCACTGCTAAAAAAAAATCCTAAAGGAAACACTGTATATATCTGTGAAAAAGCCCAAAGTCCACCCCAAAGGGACTTACCATCTCCAACAGAAAACACTGTTCACAAACTGCTCCAAACAGCTCTATTGTAGTCCAGCCTTTATTTCCGTGACGAACGTGCGTCACTTTGTAGCGCGTTATAATGCTCGCCTAGCTGCTAGCATGGCACGCCCTCATACTCTGCAACTGACAAGCTAGGAGTACTTACTGTGCATGTGCGACTCCCAACAAAGATGGAACAGAAGTGTGATGTCTCACTCTGTAGCTAAAACAGAGAGCTCAACACACAAGGTGAAAAGAACCAAACAAACGTGGTGTTTTCTGAAAGTTAAACCACACAAACCTATTCTGGTACAAACTCTAAATACAATTATGAACCTGAAACTGAGCATAATATGAGCACTTTAATAATTAGAATTATCGTACCCATTTTAAAAGTTAAACCATTTTTTTTATATGTATATTTGTTTAATTCAGAGGAGATGGCCACCTACCTGCGATATGTGAGACGGTTGGACTTCTTTGAAAAGCCAGACTATGAATATCTGCGAACTCTGTTCACTGAACTGTTTGAGCGAAAAGGATACACCTTTGACTACACTTACGACTGGGTTGGCAGGCAGATAGTAAGTAATGCACATAAACTACTAACAAATGTGTTTTAAGTCAGTCAACAATTTATTTTTTTTAGTAAGCTGCATGACTGCACAGCATTTAACTGATGATTATTCACCTCAGCCCACACCAGTGGGGTCTGTCCATATAGACTCTGGAGCATCTGCTGTGACGAGAGAGAGCCATCCTCACAGAGAACGGCCCTCACAGCACCAACCAATTCGAAATCAGGTACACCAGGTTTTGTTTTGAGTAGTGGGCAAGTGTGTGTGTGTTTTTGTCGGGCTTTTTTCCCCCAGTGAAAATAAGGAAGGGTTGCATTAGATCCTGAAATGTATGTATGAGGTACACACACATCCCCCTGCTTGCAAAGTTGTCCACAAAGCGTTAGCTTCCTACGAATTTGTCAAATATATGTTAAAACAGATTCATGGTTTTGAAACCATCAATCCCAATTCTTTCTATATGCTTGTTTTGGTCAACTATCGACAAGTATTTTAGATCAGAAATATTTCTGATTGACAGCAGCCCACAAAAATGACGATAACTGAGATAATGCTTTTTAATTATTCACATACATTGAAATAAAATGGTGAGGGAGGAATTATTTGATTTCTTTACCAGATGGAACAGGTGAGAACATGTGCTCAGGTTCTCAGGTTGCTGACAACCTGAGCACATGTTCTCACCTGCAGGTGTTTGATTAATGGGATTTCTGGCCAACATTTCCATGGGACTGCAGTTCACTCTTAAACATGTTTCATTTTGCGGTTTCAGAGCTATGGTGCAAAGTTGCAGTGTTTTCAGTGAGTTCACTGCTGAATGTACTCTACATTGTGTTTGTGTAAACACTTCTGCTGTGATCGCTGTTGTTAATTGCTGTTACAAAGAGGACTCGTCAAACAATTGGCTTGTTTCGTTGAAAAAGTATTTATAAAAGGTTAAAGACCTTGTTCAATCATTTAGGTTTCATTTGTGTGTTATTTAAAGCTTTAGTGCGTAACGTTTTGATATTAATGAACATCCGTTACATTCGAGCCATTGCCAAATGAGTTGATACCAAGCTAATTACGACTCTCTGTATCTCTCAGTATGGCTATGTTCAGAAACTGGTGTCGTCCGGCGACTTTCGCGCGCAGAAACCCAATACACAGGG
Organism: Sander vitreus; assembly: GCF_031162955.1. Lineage (NCBI taxonomy): Eukaryota > Metazoa > Chordata > Actinopteri > Perciformes > Percidae > Sander > Sander vitreus. The sequence continues at coordinate 12,888,594 of NC_135855.1, read as the reverse complement.
GGTTTTTTTATCCTCCGTGTCCTCCTTGGCTACTAGCAACTGCGAGGAGGAGGGGGGGGCTTGCACGATCAACGAAGGCTTGTGACATGTGGATGCGCCAACAGTTTTGTTGTCATTACTTAGAATTCCTCATGGGTGAGACAGGAACTACGCACTATAGCTTTAAATGTAAATAGAGCCCCACAATTTGAGATGTACGAGCGTACCTTCATTTGGCTCCAGGCTCGTTAGTTTCTTGTTAAGTTCTTTGGCTGAAGCCTTGTTTTGATTTTCTTTTTTATTTTGTTACATTTTTTATTTTTTTCTTCTTCTCCATTTCTCATGCTGCTTTGCATGGTACCTGGCCTCGCACACCCAAATATCCATCTTTCCTAACACAATTATTCCATCACCACCCCCACCCTCTCCCATCGCACCCCTCCCCCCCACCCAATCCCACTTCCCCTCCCATCACCGACGCCCCCGACTCCTGAGCAGACAGCGGTCTCAGATCGACGAGGAGCATGGGAGGTGCAGCCCACACGCCAAGCAAACTCCTCCTATCTGACCTCCCACCTGGCAGCGGATAGGCACGGGGGCTCAGTGCAGGTATACACCCCTCACCTGGTCAACCACAACCCCCACCCGACCTCTATGGAGTCAGATCTGTCTCATAGGATCTAATCCAGAATAATAACTAATATGTAAAAAAAAAAAACTAACGAAAGGTTTGTCATTTTCAAATGGTAATTCTGCATTTCAGAAATGGTTGCTATTATTAACCTAAGGCTATTTTATACACTTTAAGACATGCAGAAGAGATCAAATTGCACTATCGCCCTAAATATCTTTTATTGTTATTAAGCCTTAGAAAACCTAATGAAAGTACAGCTCATAATTGATCCGAAAAGAATGTTATTTCCAGAATGTTTATAGGTATTTCTGATTAGTAAAGTAAATGCACAATAGTAGAGCCCAGACTTTTTACCAGGACACATTTATTTAGTATTTTAGCATTGTGTGTGTGAGACAGATCTACAACCATATACCTCCCCCACCCCTTTTACCCCTGGCTGGGAAATGTTATTTTTCTGCACCACCATATGCATGTCATCTGGTGCCACCCACCCCAGATGGTGAAAATATGATTTAGCTTTATAAACAGCAGCCCTGGCTGTGGCATTTTTGATCTTAGGTCCTACAACTCCTCATGGCGCTTGGACATTCCTTGCAAGATCAAGAAGCCTCTTGCATGGCAGGGTTGACCTGGCTTAGTCGGCTAAATGCATGATCTTTAGTCATAAAGGGCCATTATGCCTAAAGGTACATCCTGGTGTAATTTTTACCACTCTATATTACCCAAGATTGTCCCTATCTGTAACAGGCTCTGTTTGCATAGGCGTGTACAGTGTAGGCTTTCCTAGATCTCTGGCTATTCTACTAAATGCCATTCACTGCTATTCATGTTGTAACGGTGTGGAGATTTAAAAATTGCCATACATCAGTAGGTACCCATGTAACAACTATTGTATGTTGGCTTCATACGTGGACCGTGTCTCCTGGTTGTTTCCCACTGACAGAAACATGTCTCTCCGGCACTGATTGGACTCTTTAAGTGCAGGGTGCCGTCTTGAAAGGTAGAGGAAATGCTTCAGTGTGCAAGATGATGGCCGCAAGATCAACAGAGGTAGCAGAGCTTAGTTGTTACACTGTTGGCTTACAAAATACCATTACCTATAGGTTAGACTCTGTTATTTTATATGGTTATATAAAGATGGTTAAAATAGTTTCTGTATACAGCAGGATGAATATTGACCATTCATGGATATTCATGCCAACACCGTTGCTGTTAACACACTCATACTTTCCCCAGAAAGTCTTTAATTTGTGGGGTAATTCAGAATATCTTGCTAGAAAAATAGCAGATAATGAAGAAGGCATCCTAAACACAATGCTGTGGAAGTCCAAAGAAAACAAATGTCATTTTAATTCACATCACTTCATACCAAAATGTATCTATTTTTTTTATATAAAGTCAGTGTCATAAAATGACACAGAGTTGAACCCAAAGAATAGCCCGCTTGTAGTAGCTCCAGCACCTCCAGCAGACACATAACTCTCATCTTGCACCTCGTCTCCTCCAAAACAGTTCTGATATATCTGTGCAAAGTTGAATGGGTTATGGTAGATGCAGTAATGAAAATAAACAAGTCATTTCAACAATCGCATGTCTAGCAACTTCATCTCCAGGAGATTTATCGACACTGTTGCATCATGAATGGAACTGAATGATGTTAGGATTGCTGAGATTAACAAATGCGTACACTGTATACACCTATGCAGACAAAACACATTTGTACAATAATTAAAATGCAATTTCTTCTACAGGTATGCGATCAATAGCTTTCCTTTGTACAGTTGGTATCTGTCAGTGGCAGTTTGTTTGTTTGGTGTGTTTTCATCTACAGTATGTCTATTTGATTTTAATAAAGGTTTATATTTTTACAAAGTTTTCTTATATACTGGCAAACGGACTGGAATACGACGGCCGTTGTAGGGGAGCCGGGGGAGGGGGTTAATATTCCGTGATTAAAGTCATACATTTACGAGAGAGAAAAACACATTTTATTTCAAAGAACCACATTGCTTCAGGATCACTGCAGATGCCGGGGCTTACCATGTACTATGCCTGCAGTTGATGACCTTATCATAATTTATTGCAATCGGATTAAGCAACAAAGAAATACTAGTGATTTTTGCCCAGAATCGCCATATTAGCATAAGCATTCTGACTTGTTTTGAGACATTGCCGTGAATTGGGCTGTTTTGTGTAGTTTTTGCTACCTTGCAGGTGCTTGAAAGGGTTCTTTTTAACATGTAAATATCAACACTCGTGTTCTCTGGTGCCATTATTACTGTTATTCCTTTCCTTGTCTTTACAGCCATCTGAAGGCAGCAGGTATCTGTTCCCTCTGCAACATGATATGGGATCCGTCCCAAGTCCCAGACAATAACTTTCCTCCGTGGAAAGAAATCTTAAAGATTCCCAAACTTTCAGTGCGTCATGACAGGGAGAGCTCCTTTGGTGAATGTGATAAGCCATGATTGCCACAGCCTCTAATGCACCCACCTATGCCTTTTTTCTGATCCCACCCTGTGCCCAAGTGTTCCACTCGTGCACCAAGGAAGCCTGGCCACAAAATTACCAGAAATGTGTTTGGCACACTCCCCACACCTGATCTGCCTCTGCTGCTGGTTAATAGAGTTACTATACTATAACACCTGAAAGAACCTCCCCCCCTCCTATTCCTGACCCAGTGTCCGGAACTACAATGCAATGGACAGATAAGGATATCCCTGGTTACATCTTCTAGAAATATAACCCCCTTCCCCCGGCTCCATAATTATTATTTTTTTTTTTTTACTATAATTGCCCTAATACGCTGTCGTACTGGAAAGTAAATTTCAAAACCATTGAAATAATTTAGATTCATATAGACGAGCAGTCCTATTTGCTCCCTGCAGATATAAAAGTAAGATTTAAACATACTGTAAATGAAAGCTTTGATTATTACACCTTTTTAAACAGAAATGAGCTTGAAGTTCACATAAATAAATCAGATTTGTTGAAATTGTCATTAATATGAAGATTTTGCAGTTAACTGATATCCCACTGCATAATTGTTACAGTCCTCTACCCATCTCTTGTTGCCCATTGGGACTAACTTTTTAAGTTTTCGAAGTTTGCTTTAAATAAGGGGGGGACACACGGACAATCAGAGCGGCTATGGATACAAAATGGAAGCAACAAAGAGTAGTTAATACAACACAATGTGCTTTTTTTGTTATTGATGTATTGTTCTTCTTTGCTGCTGTATTCCATAGAGAAGACAATAAAAGAAAAGTGAATTGGTAAAGCATCATTCATGCATTAGTTTTTAACCAGAGAAACTCTCCAGCAGGAAGAGTTTTTCACTTTGATTCTTCCCAATGTCTTAACACCCCTGTCTGTGCCACAGGTGGTCAGCTCGACCAACGGGGAGCTGAATGCAGACGACCCACTGGCCGTCCATTCCACGCAGCCCATTGCAGCTCAGGCAGAGGTGGAAGTGGTCGACGAGGCCAAGTATGTGTCATACACCTGCCACACCTCTCCTCCATATCCATTTGTTGCTTTCTCTCCTTCGGCTCTTCCTTTCTACCTCTCTCTCTCTCTCTCTCTCTCACGCCACTTTTTGCTATGCTGTTGAATTGTGACATCCCTCAGCTGTCATCCTACTACTGCCCCTCCTTATCTTCTGTCTGACTGTGAGGGTTTTTGATCATGACTGCTGCCTATCTTTATGTTGTTCCCTCAATTCAACCTGAAGAAAGAAAGCCCATGTATACTAACTTCTCAGTCGGCGTTAATTCAGTTTTTCATACATGTAGCCTGCCTCAGCAGTCAACCCCAAACACAGGCCACACTGGCAGCGACTGAGGATGTTATTTTATCTTCTAGCAGCCTGACCATCTTAAAGAAATACTCCACCGTTGATCAAGCCGATCATCATGTCTAACAGTACCAGCAATGATCAACGCAAAGCAGATTCTGTCAGTGTATCGTGGTAGCAGCCAGTTGAGATCACACCACATTTCCCATGTGGTAACTTAGTCACATGTACAAAATTATGCACATTATTTCATCGTATCAGTCACTCCCTTATCTCCCTGAGAGGCAAACATGGGTGGGGGGAAAAAAAACATGGAACCCCCAGGCATCAGCATTGGTTTCAATTACTTTATCTTAGAGCTGGTAGCACCAGCTAAACCCACTGTACTAAAACTGAATGTCACGAGGTTCAGCTGACTGAAAAGAGCTGAGAAGAGCTCTTCGGAGGCACAACTCGCTGAGAGAAAAAATACATATTAATGGAGAAAATAAGTACCTACTGGTTGAAAATGAGGCTGTTAGATATTACAGGTGTGAAGAAGAGTGAGGCCGGTTTTTTGTTTGATAAAAGTACAAACGTGAGAGTACTGAGAACTACACATGCCAAGACACTCTGTTACCAAGCAGGACCTCAATAGTGCAGGTCAGCACAGTTATTCCCTGTTGTGAGGCTGTGGTGGAAACATTTATTATTATGGCTCTACCGTGGCCCGTTGAAATACTCTTTTTGCCGAAAATTTGTAAATGTAAAATATTATCAAAGTGGGCCTAGTTTGGGTTGTGTGCGTTCTGGTTGGCAGATAAATGGCTTTTGCCCCTATAAATACTGGGTGTCAAATTATGCAAAAATTGGTACACAATCAAAACAGTGGCATTTGTATTGGTTCTACCAAATGTGTTTGTTTTCAACTGTGTGTTTTAATATGGAGGTTTCCCAAAAAAAATACTTTAGCTGATTTTAAATTGAAAGTCAGTGCTGAATAAGTGGTCTATTGAGAAGGTAATGGGCCAGCTGACCATTTTAAAATGAGGGGAAATTATTCCAGAAGCAAAACATCATAAAAAGGTAAATGAATGTTGTGAGCTGTATGTTTTGTTTAAAACAAAATAAAACTGTTAATCTGTTTATTGCACAATCTGTCCAAATACATCTTCTATATGTTGACATAAAAAAATCTGTCAATGTATTTAGCTTCAGTCCCACCCTCTCCAAAAAAAAGATTCCCTTCTGCGATTCTCCTCATGGATCTCCCAGAGGTTCACTTTAATCTGCTCTCCTTTCTATTTCTGCCCAGATGACAGGCCTTGCTCCTGTTGTCTCCATTCACACAATTGATACGCTGATTGGGGTGTTTAATTTACTGCCGGTCTCTTTGATACCTCGTCAGACAAGTTTGATACAAAGACATGAAGTAATGAATGCAAATCATGCGTCTGATGCAATTTAATTAATGTTTTGCCTTCTTTAGGGAATATCAGGTTCCTGTGTTAAATAAATGCTACATGCTCTTTCATCTTTTTAATTATCATTCATAGGCTGAAATTGGTCTCCGATTGTCAAACTATAACACAAATTTCAGTCTGTGCAGGATCAGGTTGAACTCACTCAGAATTTTGGTTCAGTATTTCTATAATCTAAAGTTATTAAAATCATATTATACGTTTATGCTTCTTCCAGCTGTACACTACTTTATACCTTTTTAAATTAGAGCTGTGCCATATATCGTTCACGATAATAGCGGTATACTTTTTAATATGATACGAAAAAATTTATATGATAATGCCAATAGTCTGACTTGTTGACGCGATTGCCTGTTAATTTGTTGTACTATGTACTTATATTTTAAACAGAATCTGAATCTCACTCGTACTTACTGTTAACAAAGTTAGTTTTTACTGAATATTTAATGGAAAACTAACATTTATGCTGAAATATTAAAGTACAATTTTACAACCGTACAGTAAAGTTTTTGCATTTGTATGTTCTTGAAATTAATAATAAAACATTGTTTAGTATTTTGTCATATCAATAAGAATATCATTATCGCAGATATACCCTGAAATATCGTGATATTATTTTAGGGCCATATCAACATAATTCGCAATAATGACTGGCTCCTCTGCATTATCCTGCTTATTACTCTGCTTACTACACGGCTACTCATACAGAGGTTGCCTGCCTGCCTCCCAGTCAGGACAGTTAACTTTACCGCTGATGAGCACGGCTCTCCGGCGGAAGCCAGGTTGCCCCGGTGAGTGAGCTAACCGTGGAGCTAACTAATGCTCTGTTTGCAGTGTTGCCATTAGCGCTGTTAGCGATCCCCGTTTCCTCCACCTACTCTTTCCCTTTTAATCAGCTGCAAAAAGTAGTTACTAACAACTTTGAAAGGACTTATTACTAGGGCTGTCAGCATTAACGCTTCCCTTAATCGCATAATGCGTAATTTTTTTTTTAATCGTATTAATCGCATCGTTCAATGAAACTGGTAATTTACAGCGTCGTGGTGCATTCAAAGTTGTTAAATGCCCTTTTCCCATCTGGAAAGTTGGGTCAGTTGGGTCAACTATCTTGCAATTTCCATCGTTGTCCAACAACCTTTATCAGGATGGAGACGGGCATTCGATGTCTGACATTAGGAAACATTAGAAACTAGACAGTTAAATCATATGAGCTATTGATTTTTATTTGATTCAGCAAGCAGAAAAGATTAATTTTTTTTAAAAAGGTTAATTGCACATTCTTATTGCAAATGTAGCCTACCTTACACAGCCTATTTTGATACTGTAACATCCTCATAGCCAGGAATTCTGCAAGAAATAATGGTTACACTTTATTTGAAGGTCTCTACATAAGAGTGACATGACAGTGTCATGAATGTGTCATAAACATTATAACAGTCATAAACGTTTATGACATAACGCTTCTGCCATTAAATGTCATTCGTTTTTTTGTCATGACAAGTTAGGGTTGGAGTTAGGGTTAGGGTTCATGTGTCATGACAATGTCATGTGTTTATGACAGTGTCATGTCACTCTTATGTAGATACCGTCAAGTAAAGTGTTACCGAAATAATGAACCCACCTTCCATCCTAAATGGGCTCCTTAACTCTGCTAACACAGGGAAAATAGCTGCATAGTAGATGTTCTATAACCTTTCCTGTGATCTTTTCTCCTTTAACCTCAAAAGTTCCCTCTCTGTGTCCACCGGTGTCCTGTTGGTGTCCCGTTTGTGTGCATGTTTGTGTGGCATGTGCCCAGTCCCATCATCTTAGTCTTGCTGTATTAATCTATCTTTCTTTTCTCTTTACACTGTTTCCTCTCTCTTCTTCTGTAGCTGCGTGAAAATGCTCAACCTGTGGTGAGTCCCTCTCTGCTCGTCCACATCAGACTCATGGGACAGGGAGTGGACCAGCCTAGGCTGGGGCTCAGTGGAGTTATTTACACATTTTAAGTAGACTCTCACTGGTACAGTAGTGCCATATACCCCTGAGAACATTGTCTACTATGTGTACTATCAAGTCTCTGCCCTTTTCTACTTTTATGTCACCGCCGCCCGATGTCGTTCAGTGACAGATGAGTAAAAAATACTGTAAACAGTGCTGCCATGTGAGCGACGTGAGCAGGCATACTAACTTAAAACTTGATGTCACATCAGTGCAAAAAGAATATACAAGTACTTTGATACAAGTTAACTCAATCATCTTTTATGTACCCCTGTAACATTTGTAAGAAATCAGCAGGGCCAGACAGAATCTGTAAAAGCAGATTTCCCCCAGGTTTTCCGCAGATTTAAAAGAAAAACATAATTTTAACACATCTCCACCCCAAGAAAAAAAAAAAAAAGCTAAATTCTGCAGAGTTTCATTCTGGATCACCTCTGAAAACAACAAATAAAAAAAATCGGATATCACTCTTTTAGCAGCACATTTGGCTTCAGATTAAAGGTCTCTTAACCCTTGTTGCATGGTGCACCATTATTCGTTATTAACGAATTAATCTAAGAGTACCCAGTCACTGTCCTATGTCTTGATCCACAGCTTTTTTTTTTTCTTGTCTTCGTATGTTCTATCGACCATTTAGGCTCACCCTGTCTTGTGCTCTATGTGCACTGCTCCATTGTTTTGCATAGGAGAAATGTTGCCTTCATTGCAGCACTTTGTAGTTGAGTCCCCTCTGCCATTTGTCTGTGGGAGCTGCAGAACCATGCAAACACTTGGTGGATGACAATGCATCCATCTTGTATCCTAGTAATCTTTTGCCAGCTGCAGTTCACACTATTATGATCCCAAAAACGTATATCTGCTCAGATTTGAAAGTTTGATTTGAAATATATATATATATATAGATATATATATATATATATATATATATATATATATATATATATATATATATATATAGATATATATATATATATATATATAGATATAGATATATATATATAGATATATATAGATATATATATAGATATATATAGATATATATATAGATATATATAATATATATATAGAGATATATATATATATATATATAGAGATAGATAGATATAGATTCTTTTTTTTTCTTTTTTTCTTTCTTTTGCTTCATTTGAAGCCTCCCTCATCTACATATCGGTCTAATGTCTGTCTCTGTCCGCAGGTGCTGCTGCTTCTTCAAGCGAAAACGGAAGAAGAACACGCCGAGGCACAAATGATCATCCACCACCGGCCTGAAACGCTCCAAGGTCCGGCTCAGTTGATTGTGATTTCAGAAATCAATAAGGTCCCATTCAGAAATTAAAGAGGGAGACAACTGAAAGATCTTGATTGAAATGCTCTCTGGAGGGACCCGTTAAAATGGTTTGTTGAGATGTACAAGACGCTTGTGTCTTTTGATGGGAGTCCCTTTTCATGTTTTCTTCTTCTTTTTTTCCTCCTCCAAGATGTGGTGGAATGTTTTGCAGGCCAGTCGTCCAAATGGAAACCTTTTTTGTTGGAATTCTGCAGAGGATACTTTCTTTTTTTTTTTTTTTCTTCCCGAGACACCCAGCATTTGTATTTTTCTCTCCTCGTTGTGGACTTTATGCTCCTGTTTCCCTTCTGTGGTATTGCAAAGGAGAAGACAGATCTTCCTGTGGAATCTTGCCACCTTCAGCCTGTTGCATACTATGATGTCTTTGTTTGACTCACAAAATCATGTTTTCATTTCCCCTCTGTCAAGTCCCAGTTCAAAGTGGTTTGCCCGTCGTTAGTTTGCGAACTCATTTTGGACACAAAGCCCTTTTGGTCATTCCTGACGTGGGACTGAATGTAAACCTGAACACGCGGGAAGCCAAGAGCGTAACTGCCTATCTTCAGGCACAAAGAGCATCAGTCTGCCATTTGGCCCCTGCACTTTTTTTTCCTCCAAAGAGGCCAACCCTGGCACTGGGACCCGGGCCTGAGAGACCAGAAGACCAGAGACGCCTCCTGCACTGTGTTCTCTGAGGATGATTTCTGCTCACGCTGCTTGGTTAAAGCACTCCCCTTAACCATGCTGCAGTTAAAACACACTACAGTCTCTTTTGACTCACATGCAGTTTTGCTCATGTTGGCTTTGTGATAATGAGCAGCGACCTGACACTTGTACACGGGGCTGAAAAACGATATGCTATTTATGCTATTTATCTCTTGGTTGCCACCAGTTTTCTTACTAGTTCTAAATCATACACACTGAATGTATGGACAGAAACGTAAATGACTTTGGAGCATTTATATAATCTGTCATGCGCATGGGAAGGAAATTGCAGTTAAGGAGTTAAGACCAATGTTTAAAAAAAAAAAAAAGTGAGACCAAAACTAAGATGAGAGGAAAGGGAGGGTCTTACATGTTCTTGATCTTAATGTGATGGTTAATAATGGTCTCTACACCAGTAGACACTGGAGGATGTTGCTTTGGAGTGATGAGAGCAACTGGCGCGATGCGTTTGGAAATGAAATCGCAGCCTCTCAAAGCTACTGTCCAATGCCTTAACCCCAACCAGTCGACCACCACATCACATCACCAGATGGATAAATAAAGTTGGCAGCATGATGGTTGTGAGGTTTGCAGTGCAATTTTTTTGAGGTCACCTGTATAATAAAGCCCAAAATTGTGGATTGTTCCCCAGCTAGTATCAGAGCAGTTAATGACTTCCCTTGTAACACTGAGGATGTATTCCCAAGAGAGAGCAATGCCAAATTGAAGGTTTGGTGTAATAATCTGTAAAGGTGTTGAAGTCCCTGCCCCTTGCGTGTCCATTGTGAGGACCCCTGTTGCTGCAAAGCGATGTTTGAATTGCTAAACCCCTCCCCGGCCCCTCTCCTCAACGCCTAGAGAGAAAACCCGACGTCGGCGTGAGCGGGGGCGGATAAGGGAGTCCATACCATTTTTTTTTATTATTATTTTTTTTTATTTTTTTATTTAGTGTCATGGAGGACTGCCTTGAAACAATATCCTCGAAATGTCACCTTGCCTATCCTCCGAACAGAGAGTGAATTAACGTACATAGGTGTTTTTTATTTTTTTTTTTTTTTATTTTATATCTTGCTAATGTGAATTTTTTGAATGCAATTTATTTTGTTTTGTTTTTCCATTCCAAATAGCCATGGTTTTACGGGGAAAGAGAGGGTAACAAAAAAACAAAAAGCTCAAGACCATGACTGCACTACATTTGTTGACCCCGGCTTTCCCTGACAAGACCCTGCCTTCTTAATACTGTACTTTAAACGTGCTTATTACTTTAATTGTAGCTGCCTCGTGTGCTAGGCCTTCCCTATAGGGTGCAGGGAATACACTTTAAATTTACTTTTATCCCCGCCCACTCCTTTTTTGTGCCATGACGCCTTCCTTCTTTCCTCTCTGCGCGCACACACACACACACAGACACACACACACACACAGACACACACACACACACACACACACAGTCCCAGATGAATCAACTCTGTATTTGGCATTTTGTGGACCTGCTCCATCATCTTTAGAAATGCAATGTTGTAGACTATCTCAATGAATCAGTATGTAAACCTGCTTGTTGCGTGTATTTACACTGTATAGCTTTTGGTTTATTCTCACCCCTGACATGTCAGTTACTCCAGGGTCTAAGTTATTGTGTTATTGAAAGTACTTGAATATGAAAGTCTACGGGACCTTTTTTAAAGTTTGTTTTTATGTTCTCGTCATTATCACAGTAATTCCACACAGGATTTGAGGGGAATTGTGGGGAAAATGGGCTATTCGAATGACAGGTATTAATTTCTTTGAGATGTCTCGGTGCCTCTTGAGTGTGTTTGACAGGTTGTGAGACAAACCTGGGGAGTCCTGTGCTAGCAGGTGTAAATGATGGCATGTTTTCACCCAGAGGAGTTGCCGTTTAGATGTTGGTTTGCAGGTAAAAATCACTTTTCAGTCTCTGGTAAACATTCACCGTAATGCATCTGTTGTCGATGAAACCCTTCATTATTTCGGACACCAAACCTGTGACATCTGCTGCCTGGGATTCTCCCCACAAAGCATTAGCGACACGCCCGGCTGTTTCATCCCAGCTACCTGAGAAAAGTTGAAAAGTATTTCTGTGTAGTGAGATGGATATCCAGACTATATAGCCTTCAGCGTCCCCCCTGAATTCCCCGAGTGCCATTCCTGAGACTACTACTAGACCATGCCTTTTACCTGTGCCAGGAAAATATGAAGTTGAATGTTTTTTTTTGACCATCGCATTCCACCTTGTGTCCTTGACGTTTCCACTGTCATTTTGAAAAATCGCAGAGCAACGTGGCTCAATTCAGTACCAGGAAGTGTTGTCAGAGTTGTTAAAGAGTGTTGGGGGGGGGGTGCAGTGTTTTTATGAGTCGCTTCTGTTCGTTTCTTTCCCCTTTAATGTTGAAACCAACACCATTTTATCGACCAAGTTTATGATTTCGGAGTTGGATTTGTGACTGGTCATCTTTGCAACCTCTGCTTCTTCCTTAAACTGGGTCACCTAACTCTTTAGCTCCCGGCTGAAATGGTAGATATAGATATATTACTCTAATGTATTTACTTTTTACTCTCTGGGCCTCATACAGAGCAATATAGGAGTACTCTGTATGGTTTGTATCTGCTGCATGGCTTATCTGGAGACGACGGTGAGCGGTCTCTCTCTCTCTCTCTCCAGGGAATTTTCTCCCCTGTAGAGCTCATATACTGTTGGGTCAGTGAGACGTTATGGCTTTCAGTCCTCATGTAAAACGAATAACTTTTTCATGTCTTCTCACAGCACATTCCATTTCAGTTCCCATTATTTCTGATATACTTCACTTCAGTCAGACTCGTGTTTTATAGCTTTGGTTGTGTGTAAGTCACATTCCTGTGTGTCAAAGCTGTGTAAATCAAAGCAAAGGACAGTTAAAGTGTGAATGAATGGCTTAGGTCTTTATGGGTTCTCTGGCACTTTTTCCTTGTTGCTGTACTGTAGAATTGTCTTGGATTTACTGTATATTTTTCTTTTGAGGGAGAGGTTTTAGGGTGGCATTTACTGCAATATTGTGATGATTATTTGAAAAATTGTAAATTGTACAGAGTTCACAATTACACTCTTTCTTCTTTCTGTTGGGATATAAAATATGTATTCTTTGATTTTTGTTTTCCTCTCAGACTGTGGAAAATCAAATTGTACAGCTCCAAGAGTTTATCCTCCCCCTCAGCATTGATTTTCTTTTCTTTTTTTCAGAGCTATGATTAAGAGAAATCTTAAAACTGTAAATAAACATTGTTGAAATATGAATGTCACTTCAAAAATGTATTTGAATGAGTTAGTCAAGGGCTTCAAGAATGAAGGACCCACATTTCTTCTTTTTATGGTTTCATATTTTTAATTTACAGAAAGATAAAGGTCCTTTTTATCTGAGATACCTATGTTTTTTTTGTTGTGTTTTTTCCACTCCTTGGATTCATACAATACAATGTGTCATATGAACCTTATAAAATCACTTTTTATTCCCTCCACACCTAAAGGGAAACTCCAGTTTGCACCCTTTTTTATGTAAAATAAATGATCTCTCCACCTTGTGTGAATGCCTTTTTCAAGATAATTTTGTATTAATTGCTGCAGATACTGTATACTGTATTTTGCAAATATACACAGTGGATGAATCCAGCTAGTTTACACTAATTTCAGTGTAGATTAATTTTGTCTTCATGGATGCTCAGTGCCTGTGTCAGGATTTCAGTCTGACCCTTTGGAACTTCTTAGATGTTTTCAGAGTGAATGAAAGATCTGATTTGAAGTGTTTGGGGGCAGTATTTACACTTCAGAGAGGAGGGGGCTTTTGCAGGGTTTGCAGGATATTCTCGGATTTTTCTCTCCACTTTTATTAGGAATTTAACAACATAACGTATTATCATAGTTAATATAAATGTGTACAGCACATGTTGCACTCCAATATGAGTTACCACAGTCAATGGTGAGATTGTGCATGCCTCTAAATTAATGCAATGTCCCCTTGTCACAGGTTACATAGAGTATGTCAGTGAGTTGTGATATATATATATATATTTCTTTTTTTATTTGAATATTTTTTAGAGGCCGGATGAGGTCTAACTATACAGTAGCCTAGAAATCTAGATGCACCCTAGCAGCAGCAAATGTAATTTGCAGCCACCTTGATGTGGGTCTGGCATGTCAGGCTAAACTATCCAGTCTTTCACAGTTAAAAAAGTTTAGAAAAAAGTAAGACAAAGTAAACAGCTGACCCACAGGTTGAAAACTGCTGATGCAAGTAATATAAGTAAAAGTAAATATTGGGATAAAAATGTACGACATAATTTCACTAAAGCCTTGTTTCCAAAAGCATCTTAAAGCTAACATAATCTTAGTCCCATGGAATTGCATTTCACCGGTTTTTAAAAACATCGATTCAAATTGTCAAAAATAAATGTTTTGTCATTTTTAAATTCTTGCGAAATACACACTTTATACATATATAGGACATATATATATATAGGAGTGTGGTCACGTTTTTCAGAGGTGGGTAGTGAGTAACTAGGATTTAAGTCAGTGCATTGTATAGGATTGGCTGCTCGTCATTTTGGGGTCCACAAATAATGTTCCACTACATGTTACATGTCAGAGGTAATATATTGTACATTTCCTACAACACTTACTGTATTTAACAGTTGTACTTAATAGTTTCTTTGCAGAATAAGACTTAAATTCATTATTGTATATTGTCTTAAAATATTTTTTTTACACATTATTAAATATAGCTGTATATAGCTACTATATGTAAAAATAGATTTTGTTTATTTAATTTAAAACATGTCAATATGAAAACAAATATGTAATGCAATGAATACACAACACATTTGAAGATTGAATACATTTTATTGCAACTTGTTTACATAAGATACGATGAGCAAATTCAGGTGTTGCAGCGGCGTAAGGACAGAAAAATAAGTATGGATAAATAGAGAAAAGCAAAAAATAATAATAGGAGTATGTCATATAGAAATAGAAAGTATATAAGAGCAATTAATCAAAATTACAAGGCAACACATGCATGGGCAGTGTTGTACTTAAACTTGTGCGTCTCAAGCGAGGTGACACAGTGGTGTTGTTAGTAGCAGCAAAGTCAGCATGTATATGCTGACTTTGCTGCAGCGCTGAGTATGTGAGTTGCGCCCATGAAAAATTTGCCAAATCTTCTCTGCCAATGCCAAACAGCTTATTCTGCCATTGACTCATTTGGTGGATTGGATGATTCTGCCTATGGCAGTTGGATCGTAGGGTCAAAGTGTGGAGAAGACGCAGAGAACGCTATGCTGATTGCTGCACCGATAGAGTAACACCTTTTGGTGGAGGCAGTGTGATGGTGTGGGGCGGCATCCCTCACTGGAAAAACGAGGCTTGTTATCATTGGAGGCAATCTCAATGCAGAGAGATACAGAGATGAGATTCTGCAACCAGTGGCAATCCCATATCTCCACAGTCTGGGACCGAACTCTATCCTCCAAGATGACAACGCTCGCCCCCACAGGGCGGGGTTTATAAGAGACTACCTCCAGAATGTGGGAGTGGAGAGGATGGAATGGCCTCCAGCAGTCCTGACCTCAACCCCATTGAAAACTTGTGGGATCAGCTTTGGCGTGCTGTTCGTGCCAGAGTGACCAACACAACCACGTTGGCTGACTTGCGACAAATGCTGGTTGAAGAATGGGATGCCATCCCACAGCAGTGTGTGACCAGGCTGGTGACCAGCATGAGGAGGAGGTGCCAGGCTGCTGTGGCTGTGTTTGGTTCTTCCACACGCTACTGAGGCTCCTGTTTGTGAAATGAATCAATTGTTAAATTGCCAATATGTCTTGTTTCTTCAAACTTCAATCATCCAATCCACCAAACGAGTCAATGGCAGAATAAGCTGTTTGGCATTGGCAGAGAAGATTTGGCTAATTTTTCATGGTGTCACGCAACCCAAAGACTCAGCGCTGCTGCTCATCTCACAAATGCATGTTCCTTACAAATGGGGAACCATTTGAAAGGGAACTAAACAGGCTTTCCAACGGTATAAGATTTATTGCCAAAAAGCATTGTTACCACAGAGAAATAATCTACTAAACATAAATTTCCTTACCTTTTGTGCTAAGTTTATATATGTATGTATGTATGTATGTATGTGTGTATATATATATATATACACATATATATATATACACACATACATATATATATATATATACATATACATACATACATACATATATATACATACATATATATATATACATATATATATATACACACACATACATATATATACATACATATATTTATATAATACATACACATATGTATGTATATATATATATATATATATATACACACACACACACACACACACTACATATAAGCAGGCTACAGTGTATGTCAGAGTATGTACAATCTACTATAACAGCATACACCAGAATATGGTTATACTTACTGTACATTAAATGATAGTGTACGTAAAATGATTTATGCAGGGATTTTATTTTGATTTTTTGGGGGGTTTTTCAGCCTTTCATTATTTATTTTTTGACAGGACAGCTAGGTGATAAAGGGGGGGAAGACATGCAGGAAATCGTCACAGGTCAGATTCGAACCCTGGACTTCTGCATCCAGGCAGTATATGTGTGCCTGCTCTACCCACTGACCCAACCTGGCCACTATGCAGGAATTTTTGCTTGTAAGTGATTTTTCATTCTTACATTCATTCTTTTACTTATGTAGCTAGAGGATGTAAGAACTTGATCCACCATCTTCATATCCACCTCCCGCCGGTAGTCGTCGCTGCTGGCCGCGGTGGTGATGTGTGACAGCGCGTCAAAACTATAAACTTCCTGTATGAACATCCGGTGCCTCTCTTCCACCGGTCCGAGTCAACATGGTGGGTAACACAGAGAACACTTCACCTCACCAGCCCTCACAATCCTGTTCAATCCTCACTGTCTGTCCGTCCATCAAGCGGTTACAAGCATCACTCTGCACACAAACGGCACAACGTTTACAAACGCTGGAATAGATGGCACTTTAGTGGCGTTGAATATGTGTAAACACGGGCTAAAATGTTCGCAGGTTACTGGCAACCAAACGGTCAAAAACATAACCAAGAATATCACCTGTACACAATTCTTCATATGAAGTATCTGCCGGTTTATGTTTTTCTCTGCTTTTCAAATGTCACCTGTCGTCGCTGTTGTTTACAGAGGAAATCATTGCCTTCTCAACGGTCAGTGTAACCGTCGTTAGGGGACTAAAGTGTTATATGATAGTACGTTACAAGTCAAATTTTACAATTATTTCAGGATTTTTTACTGGGAGTATCCTTTCAAAACCAATAGCCTGAAATCTTAATGACAGTTTGACTCAACATTTTATCTTAAAAATTGTGTGTGTGTATATATATATATATATATATATATATGGTGCTATGACTTGGTGGTCAGAAAAACATTAAGCGCAAGGGCAGGGTACACTAAGTGTGCCTTCATTTTCTGATATTCAGTGATTAAATTGCTGTTAATGTGCATTTTTCTTAGCCTTTAAACGGATTTGAGGACACTTCCAGGCACCTTTAGTACCACAACTACAGTAAAATGCCCTCTGCAGTACAGTTGACTTCAGTACAGTGACTTCATGTGATAAAGTTGATACATTTGGTGGAAATGCACCGCTTTCATTTCAGGCTGTTGATATTTACTTTAGATTTAGCCTACAGTTAGTGGCAAATTAAACTTTGTTAGTCTGGCTGTCAAAGAAGCAGTGATAGTTAAGTACAAAACAATTGATTAGTAAGGTATTGCCAGGGACGGTATAGAGGATCTTTGGTATCGCTAAATGATTTCTGAAATACCATTCCTGCTGAAAATATTCCCAGTTTGACCAATACTGTGCAGTCCAGTGCAATACATATCAACTAGACACATGTGACTTTCCTCCACATAATATATTCTTCTGGAATGTTTCGTTACTGTATTTCTCTTGCCTCTGTCCAGAGCTTTGAATCTGCCCACACAATTCTGTCTGATATCAGGCAAATATTTCTCAGTTGTATGAACACTGAAGCATCTCTGTTTGGTTTCTCTCCAGGGGCGAGTCAGGACCAAGACAGTCAAGAAGGCCGCCAGGGTCATCATTGAGAAATACTACACACGCCTGGGCAGTGACTTCCACACCAACAAGAGGGTGTGCGAGGAGATCGCCATTATCCCCAGCAAGCCTCTGCGCAACAAAATTGCAGGGTAACTTAGTGCCATTTCAAAACTGTTTGCCTTTTATTTTGGAGTGTGCATAGTGCAGAAACATGCACTCCTGCTAGCTGGCGTTCCATCAGTTGTATCGGTAACACTATATAATAACCCTCATTAATAAATGGTAAACTTATGGTTAATTAAACTTTAGTCAATTGTCATTTCACTGTTTATTTTCACCGTTTGTGAGATGTTATAATTGATGTTATTTCGTCATTAGTGTAATATAAAATAATTAGTTCATACATTTAGATAAATAGTTAATACTTTGTCAATGGTTAATTGTTTTTCTAAACCATCTATCAACATTAAGTTCCCACTAATGCTTATAATAATTAGTGAATTAATAAGTGTTTATAAAGCATCATAAAACATTTATTTGGCCCCATGATTTTATGGTAATCCAATAAAGAGATGATTATTGATTATTTGTGAACTGATAAATGCTTTCTAAATGTTTCTAGATGCTTTACAAAGGTATTTATTAATCATTAACAAGGTATTATAATCAGTTGCAACTTTATAATAGCATCCAAATAATGTTTACTGACAGTTTACAACCTATTTCTTAAGGTTTACAAGGTTGTTAATACAAATACGTTAATAATATGTGCAACAATAAACTGTTATACATTAAAGCATTAGTTATAATTAGTAAAAATATTAGTAATTTCATTGTAGGGCTGCAGCTATCGATTATTTTAGTAATCGCGTATTCTGCCGATTATTCCATCGATTAATCGAGTAATCAGATAAGAAATACTTTTGTTTTATTGAAGCGCAATAATATTCAATAGTTTGGTTTAATTTTTGGAAAAAGCAAATTCCTATTGCCTACATTTCTAACAATATCAACATATTAATAAGTGCATTTATCATGCATCATATTACATTGTTTTTAA
Source organism: Sander vitreus (assembly GCF_031162955.1). Classification (NCBI taxonomy): domain Eukaryota; kingdom Metazoa; phylum Chordata; class Actinopteri; order Perciformes; family Percidae; genus Sander; species Sander vitreus. Next base: position 12,869,516 of record NC_135855.1, on the reverse strand, counting down.
AGAAAACATTTTCTGAAATGCAATAACAACCTCAAACTAAGGCATACATTAAACATACATAAACATGACCTTAAGTTGGGCAACTTAACTTTCAGAACTACAAGTTTCAACCTGAGACTGATCTGTATATAGGCCTATATGTAAATATTAGTTATACTCACCCTATTTTCATATATATTTGATTACAATGTCACACAGCTCTGTCACACTTATGCTAGTAGATCGTTGATCAGCTGTTTCTCCGTGAAGAGAGAGAGGGAGAGAAAATGGTGCGCAACAATCAGCTATTTTTCCGAAGGGATAGTCAACAAGTCGGCTCTTTAGATCAAATTGTTGTCACCTCTACGTATTTTCTTGCCTTTGTTTTTGCTAGTTGTTGTGTTTGGGGTAGTTTCATCGTCCATACGACTCTGTGATTTACTTTTGTCGGCTCCGCTTTGTGGAATGGATGACTCGATGTTTTCTGTTGATATTGACGTTGTGCTATTATTGTGGTAAGCTAGTTTGATTTTGCAGTACTGTACAGAATTTTCGTTTTAATTATGTTTGAACTGATTCCAAACTTTGGACACTTTCTGTTTTCTCCAGCCTGTCTCTTCTCTTAGCCCCTCACTATTTACGCTCTTTCTTCATTTTGTAATCAGTCTTCATGGCATGTGTCGCAAGCAGCATCAGCGACAGTAATAATCCTGCGTGCGGAAACACCGTGAGCGATAGAACGTTAGTAACATTAATTAAACAAGGTTTTTTAGTAATCAAATTCATCGAGTTACTCGAGGAATCGTTTCAGCCCCATTTCATTGTTACCAGACGTTACAAACGTTTAATTACCTATCGATTGACCATTTATTAGTGATGTTTATTATAAAGTGTTAACATTTTTATCAGTACATGATTTGTCCAGCACAAGTGATTGTGTTTGTTTGCAGCCTGGTTCAGCTTCTTAAGTTCACCTCTAATGGGATGGTGACATTAGGGTATCTTCAGCAGAAGCAGCATTAAACAGAGGAGGGTCATCTGTCATTTTGGAGTACCTTTAGCAAGAGTCTATGTTGTTACTCTCATGATCTGGTTTATGGTGGACTTAAAAATATTTGTCTGGTTGTCACAGCAGTAGAGAGCAGTGGTGCTTGCCGTTGTTGCTCGATCATAGCTTAATTACCCTGAAAGATGGATTTGTCACTGGCTAAAAGCTGCTGCTGTTTCAATCCTGTCTGCTCTCTGCCCAGCGGGCAGGGCTGCTGCTCAGTTCTCCCCGCGACTGACACACACACACACACACACACACACACACACACACACACAGACAGACAGATGGTAGATGCAGAAGAAACAGGAGATGAGACAGTAAATATGACGATGACTTAAGTTGAGGGCATCTACCCTCGTTATCGTAAGTGCAATAAAAAATGAAAGGCCAATTAGTACTTTATCAAACCGTAAGTGAGTGGTGTGGCCCATGCCAGGATGGGAAATACATTTTTAACAATGTGAACTTCAACCAGCCACTGACAAATATGTTTAGATTTGATTCATTCAGTAGTAAATTATTGTTTTGAGTCTTAAATCCACCAGCCACTTTCATATTATACCAACACCCTGAGCCTTTTTGGTAAGGTTACTTGGAACACTCCGGCCCAGAGTAGTTTAATTATTTATGGAGTTTGAGAGATCACTAGAAAGTGTAAATAGTTGATCCAGACATGTCTTTAATCGTTATGATGAGTGTGAATGGAAACATAGTGATTGACTCCCACTTTCAGACAGCTGGATGTTGCAGTCCTCCAGATGCATCTCTCACATTTTCCAGACATGCGTCTTCGTAGGTCAGCTGTCAAAATGTACCAATGTTCTCTTTGCTGTTGCCTGCGGAGCCTTCAGGGTTGATGTCAAAATGAAGACTCGCTGTTGTTTGATGATGATTGTAGTCCGGGGAAGTAAGTGCATAGAAATGTCAAAGTGAGTCAGCAGGCAGTAAATTCACTGAGAGGACCTGACTGCTGTAGTCTCCTGCAGCTGTTCATCCAAAGTAAACATTCTACCCCACTTTTAATTAAGTTATTCTTGAAACGGATTTTTTATTTATTTTTTTATTGAGAAGCTACATTTAACTGTTCTGTTGCTTGTCCTGAAGAAACAGAGGTGCTGGCCTCTTGGTTTAGCTTTATTACAGTGCGTTGCCGTTATTTATGTGTTTTTATTAAAGTGAGGTCAGTCGTGTGCTTTCTCAGCAGACATCGAAGGCAGAGCACTTCAGTTGAATTAATCTGTTTTGGCGGTTTTGTACTCTCAAACTGTGGCACACCACAAAGTGATGGTTATTGCTGAGTTGATTGTTTTTTTTATGCTTTCAATTGATGTTGCAAAATGCTGAATGAATTGGGTTGGTTATTGTGGTTACTAATAGAAAGTTATCCTATTTTATTCGTTGTTTCAAGGAACGGGAGTCACAATATTTATTTATCGATTAATCTGTGTATAATGAACTTGAGAGCTGTTGCACAATAACCATTACTATTAAAGGTCCCATGGCATGACAATTTCACTTTATGGGGTTTTTTAACATTAATATGCGTTCCCCCAGCCTGCCTATGGTCCCCCAGTGGCTAGAAATGGCGATAGGTGTAAACCGAGCTTTGGGTATCCTGCTCTGCCTTTGAGAAAATGAAAGCTCAGATGGGCCGATCTGGAATCTTCCCTTTATGATGTCATAAGGAGGAAGGTTACCTCCCCTTTCTCTGCTTTGCCCGCCCAGAGAATTTGGCCCACCAATAAGAGAGAGAGAGACATCATGGCTTGAAAACAAGCGAAGCATGGCAGTTGGTCAAGGCCACACCCCCACCCTCCACCTTGCCCCCCCTCTCCTCCTCAATAGCTACTAAGCTACTAATAAATACTAAGTAAAGCTCATTGTGGGACTGGCTCTATTGGCTGTAATTCTGCACCAAGGCTGAATTTCGGGAAAGAGACTTCAGATACAGTATTAGGGACCACTGAGGCCTATATAAAAGCATCCACAAAGCAGCATGTCATAGTTTAGTGTCATTAAGTGTAGTAACAATTCCCTAGTGTTTTCGATATTGCAGATTTTTATGACTGAATTGTTAGAAATGTCCAAGTAAAATTGTGTGTTAAAATTGCTAATAAACTAAGTGATCGATTCATTCTATGTAACTGAAGAAAGAATTGGCAGTTTGTAATCCGTAACCATCTTTTACTTGCTACAGTAAATGGCAATCATCAAAATTGTAATACATCAAGCAAACTCTAAATTATCAGTCAACGTCTTTTGTTGTTGACGTGTTACTTATGCTGGTAATAATCATGTGCTCCTGTTTGTCTCTCAGGTATGTGACACACCTGATGAAGCGCATTCAGCGCGGCCCAGTCAGAGGAATCTCCATCAAGCTGCAGGAGGAGGAGAGAGAGAGGAGGGACAACTACGTCCCAGAGGTCTGTTCACATGCTTGTCTTTCTCGTTTGTGACTTTGTTTCATGAGACATTAAATACATCACGCACATCTTGCCGTTTTTAATCAGTTTGATAATGAATGGTGGAACCGGCAGTGGGAACCCAACACCTTTTTAACTTTCAAGTTGAATTGAACTTGTTAGAAAAGACAATTCAGACAGCTAATATGTTGTTTCTTTACTTCGTCTTTCAGATTTCTGCACTGGACCAGGAGCTCATCGAGGTGGATCCAGACACAAAGGAAATGCTCAAAATGCTGGTAAGTGTAAAACACATGTATTTTTCTGCTTTTATTAGTGACAGATAATTAGTTTTTTGTTCTAGACCTGAAGATTCTCATTACATGGCAGACATTCTGACTTGGAAAGCCAATTTGTTCATTTAGCACATTCACATATTATTCAGATAAAACATAACAGGTGTATTGCACAGGGAATTCCATGTGTAACTTATGACATTAATGATGGCTGTTTAATGGTTGTTTATTGAGCCAGTTTCCACAGTGCCTTGGCGACAACACATAATAGCAATAACAATGCAGACATTATTAATTAGTTATGAGGTTCACCTGTGTTTGACAAGTCAGAACGTCCCAATCAGAAAAGCTTATGACATGATTCTAGTTACATAAAAGTTAATTTGCTCACCCTCTCTGAAAGCAGAGCAGTACCTATTCTCATTTAAATATACAGTATATGAATTAAAGTTTGTGTTGATTCTAGCGGCAGTGTTTTTTACCACACCTGCTGTCGTAAAGGTCTTTTCTTTACGGTGCTGTATTGCCCACCGAGTTAGCGTTACGGGATCATACAGTTGCGATTAATGTTTTGCTCAGACAGAAAATCATTCATTTACAATAAAAGAATAAGTTACAGATGCATCGTTGCATTTCAAGTGTTGCGTACGGTAACTTAGCCTACTTTGGATGTCTCGTGAGCTAAACCGGGTAACATTGTGACTGTGTTACGAGCCAAAGCATTAAGAGTTTGTTGTAGCAACCAATGTTATAATAACTTAGATTAATATAGTGCATTTCATGAAACCCACGGACGCTTCCCAGGGGGATAAGGGAAAAGAAAATAGTAGGCCAACACAAACACAGACTAAAAGTGTCCGCGCTAAATGGAAGGGGGGCGTAACGTAATGTCGGCTACTGAAGTACAACCAGATCGCGCATTTTAAAAGTTATTTTATGAATGAAATAGACATATTACATACTTGAGGGCTAATTCGGGGTGGGTTTTGAATCATTTACAATCCTATAATTGTCTCCATCTGTTGATAGCCCAATCGGCTCGCGTTATTGCCTCTTCTCTTTCACTTTCCTTTTTAGCTTTTAGGTCTTGGTTTAATTTCCGTCTTTTCTGTGAATGGCCCTGTCCCCAGTATCAGCCATAACTACAACAGATAACTTGTAAAATAACATTAGTCCTATATAAAGAAATCTCTTGCTTCCTTTTACCTGGTTCAAAAGGCTGGATACGCTAACACAGGCTTTCCGGTGTTAGAAAGAAATCTGTGACCTGTCAGAATGTGTTACTGTAGCGTCGTCTACCTGCCGCAAATACCGTAATTCTGTGATCGCGCGGGAAAAATCAAACTCGGACAGAGGTCTAACTAAAAGCTATATAAAAATAGCGTTCTTTTTACTGTTACATATAGTCACTTTAAGGTATGAACTAGGGGTGTGACTAGACACTCGGCTCACGAAACGATAAACCATATTGGGTTTACCGGTACAATACCTGAAATTCGGTGCCAGTACCTAACGATACCTTTTTCCTGTTCTTTCCCTCTGTAATAACAAAAAATGTATTTGTTGTAAAAATAATTCCTAACCTATTTACTTACAACATTTTGGTATTTTATTTTACACACCACACAAAATAAAACCCGTCCCTACAACCTATTACAAAATGAATAACCACGTGATGACTAATGTTCCTGTTTTTTTACCCTTTATTTACTTGAATAATTAATTATTTTTCTTCCTCTTGTAGGATTTCAGTGGCCTATCCAACCTTCAAGTTACTCAGCCGACTATTGGAATGAACTTCAAAACACCAAGAGGACTGTAAAATCATGTGTAATAATCCTCCTAATAAAGAGACATAATTATTAAAAAGTGTTTTTTCTTTAGTTTTTACCCAGGAAGTGAAAACTATTTCCTAAATGATACATTACAGTCGTTACATGAGCATTCCACAAAGTGGTGTCAACCAACCTTGCTCATTGTCACCTGATACGGTCAGTCTACCTGTATTACCTTGACAGGCAGTAAGGCTCAGAGACCACAGCGAAGAATCCCACTACATTTACTTAAACCTACATTGTGTAATTTTTTAAGGTTGATTCTTAGCAAAAAACTCTTTTGTACGTTCACAAATATGTAGTATAGTATGTCGAAAAAAAAGTACAAAAGTCATAATATAGTACGTCGGAAAAATTCAGAAACAAGGTATAGTACGTCGAAAAAAAAGTCACAGTATAGTAAGTCGAAAAAAAGTCGTAAAAAAAAAGACAGTATAGGATGTCGAGAAATTCAGAAACAAGGTATAGTATGTCGAAAAAAAGTCATAATATAGTACGTCGGAAAAAAAAATCACAGTATAGTATGTCAAAGAAGTCACAAGTATAATATGTCGGAAAAAAAGTCATAGTATAGTATGTCGAAAAAAGTCATAGTAGAGCATGTTGAAAAAAGGCATAAAAAAGTCAGTATAGTATGTCGGAAAAAAAGTCTTAGTATAGTATGTCGAAAAAGTCATGGTATAGTATGTCGAAAAAGTCATACTATAGTATGTCAAAAAAGTCAGTATAGTATGTCGAAAAAGTCATAGTATAGTATGTCGAAAAAGTCATGGTATAGTATGTCGAAAAAAAGTCGTAAAAAAGACAGTATAGGATGTCGAAAAATTCAGAAACAAGGTATGGTATGTCGAAAAAGTCACAGTAAAGTATATTGAAAAAAAGTCATAGTATAGTATGTCGAAAAAGTCATAGTATAGTATGTCGGAAAAGTCATAGTATAGTATGTCGAAAAAGTCATACTATAGCATGTCAAAAAAGTCATGGTATAGTATGTCGAAAAAAAGTCATAAAAAAGACAGTATAGTATGTCGAAAAGATTCTGAAACAAGGTATAGTATGTCAAAAAAAAGTACAAAAAAAAGTCATAGTATAGTATGTCGAAAAAAAAGTCATAGTATAGCATGTCAAAAAAAAGTCATAGTATAGTATGTCAAAAAAGTCATAGTATAGTATGTCGAAAAAAAGTCATAGTATAGTATGTCAAAAAAGTCAGTATAGTATGTCGGAAAAAAAGTCTTAGTATAGTATGTCGAAAAAGTCATGGTATAGTATGTCGAAAAAGTCATAGTATAGTATGTCGAAAAAGTCATGGTATAGTATGTCGAAAAAAAGTCGTAAAAAAGACAGTATAGTATGTAGAAAAATTCAGAAACAAGGTATAGTATATCGAAAAAAAGTCGTAAAAAAGACAGTATAGGATGTCGAAAAATTCAGAAACAAGTTATAGTATGTCGAAAAAAAAGTACTAAAAAAAGTCATAATATAGTACGTCGAAAAAAGAAATCATAGTATAGTATGTCAAAGAAGTCATAGTATGTCGGAAAAAAGTCATAGTATAGTATGTCGGAAAAAAAAGTCATAGTATAGTATGTCGAAAAAAGTCATACTATAGTATGTCGAAAAAGTCATAGTAGAGCATGTTGAAAAAAGGCATAAAAAAGTCAGTATAGTATGTCGGAAAAAAAGTCATAGTATAGTATGTCGAAAAAGTCATGGTATAGTATGTCGAAAAAAAGTCGTAAAAAAGCCATAGTATAGTATGTCGAAAAAATTCTGAAACAAGGTATAGTATGTCAAAAAAAAAAGTATAAAAAAAGTCATAGTATAGTATGTCGAAAAAAAAGTCATAGTATAGTATGTCGAAAAAAGTCATAGTATAGTATGTCGAAAAAAAGTCATAGTATAGTATGTCAAAAAAAGTCATAGTATAGTATGTCGAAAAAAAAAGTCATAGTATAGTATGTCAAAAAAAGTCATAGTATAGTATGTCGAAAAAAAGTCATAGTATAGTATGTCGAAAAAAAAGTCATAGTATAGTATGTCGAAAAAAAGTCATAGTATAGTATGTCGAAAAAAAGTCGAAACAAGGTATAGTATGTCGAAAAAAAAGTCATAGTCATAGTATAGTATGTCGAAAAAAAAAGTCATAGTATAGCATGTCAAAAAAAGTCATAGTATAGTATGTCGAAAAAAAAGTCATAGTATAGTATGTCGAAAAAAAAGTCATAGTATAGTATGTCGAAAAAAAGTCATAGTATAGTATGTCGAAAAAAGTCACAGTAAAGTATATTGAAAAAAAATAAAAAGTATATGTCGAAAAAGTCAGAAACAATAGTAAAGAATGTCGAAAAAAGTCATAGTATAGTATGTCGAAAAAAGTCATAGTATAGTATGTCGAAAAAAAAGTCATAGTATAGTATGTCGAAAAAAAGTCATAGTATAGTATGTCGAAAAAAAAAGTCATAGTATAGTATGTCGAAAAAGTCACAGTAAAGTATATTGAAAAAAAGTCATAATATAGTATGTCGAAAAAGTCAGAAACAATAGTATAGTATGTCAAAAAAAGTCACAGTATAGTATGTCGAAAAAAAAAGTCATAGTATAGTATGTCGAAAAAAAAGTCATAGTATAGTATGTCGAAAAAAAAGTCATAGTATAGTATGTCGAAAAAAAAGTACTAAAAAAAGTCATAGTATAGTATGTCGAAAAAAAAGTCATAGTATAGTATGTCGAAAAGAAGTCACAGTATAGTATGTCGAAAAAAAGTCATAGTATAGTATGTCGAAAAAAAGTCATAGTATAGTATGTCGAAAAAAAAGTCATAGTATAGTATGTCGAAAAAAAAGTCATAGTATAGTATGTCGAAAAAAAAGTCATAGTATAGTATGTCGAAAAAAGTCATAGTATAGTATGTCGAAAAAGTCACAGTAAAGTATATTGAAAAAAAATCAAAAGTACAGTATGTCGAAAAAAGTCAGAAACATAGTATAGTATGTCAAAAAAGTCATAGTATAGTATGTCGAAAAAAGTCATAGTATAGTATGTCGAAAAAAAGTCATAGTAGAGTATGTTGAAAAAAAGGCATAAAAAAAATAGTATAGTATGTCAAAAAAGTCATAGTATAGTATGTCAAAAAAGTCATACTATAGTACGAAAAAAAGTCATAGTATAGTATGTCGGGAAAAAAAATCACAGTATAGTATGTCAGAGAAAAAAGTCATACTATAGTATGTCAAAAAAGTCATGGTATAGTATGTCGAAAAAAAGTCGTAAAAAAGTCATAGTATAGCATGTCAAAAAAAAAGTATAGTATGTCGAAAAAAAAGTCATAGTATAGTATGTTGAAAAAAAAGTCACAGTATAGTATGTCAAAAAAGTCATAGTATAGTATGTCGGAAAAAAAAGGTCATAGTATAGTATGTCGAAAAAAGGCATAAAAAAGTCATAGTATAGTATGTCAAAAAAAAAGTCATACTATAGTATGTCGGAAAAAAAGTCATAGTATAGTATGTCGAAAAAAGTCATAGTATAGTATGTCGAAAACAAAGTACTAAAACAAGTCATGATATAGTAAGTCGAAAAAAAAATAGTATAGAATGTCAAAGAAGTCACAGTATAGTATGTTAAAAAAGTCATAGTATAGTATGTCGAAAAAAAAGTCATAGTATAGTATGTCGAAAAAAAGACAGTATAGTATGTCGAAAAAAGTCAAAACAAGGTATAGTATGTCGAAAAAGTCACAGTAAAGTATATTGAAAAAAATAAAAACATATGTCGAAAAAGTCAGAAACAATAGTAAAGAATGTCGAAAAAGTCATAGTATAGTATGTCGAAGAAAGTCATAGTATAGTATGTCGGAAAAAAAGTCATAGTATAGTATGTCGAAAACAAAGTACTAAAAAAAGTCATAATATAGTATGTCGAAAAAAAATCATAGTATAGAATGTCAAAGAAGTCACAGTATAGTATATTGAAAAAAGTCATAGTATAGTATGTCGGGAAAAAAGTCATAGTATGTCGAAAAAAAAGTATAATATGTCGATAAAAAAGTCATAGTATAGTATGTCAGAGAAAAAAGTCATAGTATAGTATGTCGAAAAAGTCACAGTAAAGTATATTGAAAAAAATAAAAACATATGTCGAAAAAGTCAGAAACAATAGTAAAGAATGTCGAAAAAGTCATACTATAGTATGTCGAAAAAAAAGTCATAGTATATCGAAAAAAGTCATAGTAGAGCATGTTGAAAAAAGGCATAAAAAAAATAGTATAGTATGTCTGAAAAAAAAAAGTCACAATAGTATGTCAAAAAAGTCATAGTATAGTATGTCGAAAAAGTCATACTATAGTATGTCGAAAAAGTCATAGTATGTCGAAAAAGTCATAGTATAGTATGTCGAAAAAAGTCATAGTATAGTATGTCGAAAAAGTCATGGTATAGTATGTCGAAAAAAGTCATAGTAGAGCATGTTGAAAAAAGGCATAAAAAAGTCATAGTATAGTATGTCAAAAAAGTCAGTATAGTATTTCGAAAAAGTCATACTATAGTATGTCGAAAAAGTCATACTATAGTATGTCGAAAAAGTCATGGTATAGTATGTCGAAAAAAAGTCGTAAAAAAGACAGTATAGAATGTCGAAAAATTCAGAAACAAGCTATAGTATGTCAAAAAGTCACAGTAAATTATATTGAAAAAAATAAAAACTTATATGTCGAAAAAGTCAGAAACAATAGTAAAGAATGTCGAAAAAGTCATAGTATAGTATGTCAAAAAAGTCATAGTATAGTATGTCGGAAAAAAAGTCATAGTATAGTATGTCGGAAAAAGTCATAGAATAGCATGTTGAAAAAAGGCATAAAAAAGTCATAGTATAGTATGTCAAAAAAGTCATAGTATAGTATGTCGGAAAAAAAGTCATAGTATAGTATGTCAAAAAAGTCATAGTATAGTATGTCGGAAAAAAAAGTCATAGTATAGTATGTCGAAAAAAAAGTCATAGTATAGTATGTCAGAAAAAAGTCATATAGTATGTCGAAAAAAGTCATAGTATAGTATATCGAAAAAAAAGTCATAGTAGAGCATGTTGAAAAAAAAGTCATAAAAAGTCATAGTATAGTATGTCGAAAAAGTCATAGTATAGTATGTCGAAAAAAAGTCATAGTATAGTATGTCAAAAAGTCATAGTATAGTATGATAGAAAAAGTCATACAGTATAGTATGTCGAAAAAAGTCATAGTATAGTATGTCGAAAAAAAGTCATAGTATAATATGTCAAAAAAAGTCATAGTATAGTATGTCGAAAAAAGTCATAGTATAGTATGTCGAAAAAAAAGTCATAGTATAGTATGTTGAAAAAAGGGCATAAAAAAGTCATAGTATAGTATGTCGAAAAAAAGTCAGTATAGTATTTCAAAAAAGTCATACTATAGTATGTCGAAAAAAAGTCATACTATAGTATGTCGAAAAAGTCATGGTATAGTATGTCGAAAAAAAGTCGTAAAAAAGACAGTATAGAATGTCGAAAAATTCAGAAACAAGCTATAGTATGTCGAAAAAGTCACAGTAAATTATATTGAAAAAAATAAAAACTTATATGTCGAAAAAGTCAGAAACAATAGTAAAGAATGTCGAAAAAAGTCATAGTATAGTATGTCGGAAAAAAAGTCATAGAATAGTATTTCAAAAAAGTCATAGTATAGTATGTCGAAAAAGTCATAGTAGAGCATGTTGAAAAAAGGCATAAAAAAGTCATAGTATAGTATGTCGGAAAAAAAAGTCATAGTATAGTATGTCGAGAAAAAAGTAAAAGTCATAGTATAGTATGTCAAAAAAGTCATAGTATAGTATGTCGAAAAAAAGTCATAGTATAGTATGTCGAAAAAAAAGTCATAGTATAGTATGTCGAAAAAAGTCATAGTATGTCGAAAAAAGTCATAGTATAGTATGTCGAAAAAAGTCATAGTATAGTATGTCGAAAAAAGGCATAAAAAAGTCATAGTATAGTATGTCGGAAAAGTCATGGCATAGTATGTTGAAAAAAAGTCCTAAAAAAGACAGTATAGGATGTCGAAAAATTCACAAACAAGGTATAGTATGTCGAAAAAGTCGCAGTAAAGTATATTGAAAAAAATCAAAACTTATATGTCGAAACAATACTAAAGAATGTCGAAAAAGTCATAGTATAGTATGTCGGAAAAAAAAGGTCATAGTATAGTATGTCAAAAAAGTCATAGTATAGTATGTCGAAAAAGTCATAGTATAGTATGTCGAAAAAGTCATACTATAGTATGTCGAAAAAGTCATACTATAGTATGTCGAAAAAGTCACAGTAAAGTATATTGAAAAAAATAAAAACTTTTATGTCGAAAAAGTCAGAAGCAATAGTAAAGAATGTCGAAAAAGGCATAGCATAGTATGTCAAAAAAGTCATAGCATAGTATGTTCTTAAAAAAAGTCACAGTATAGTATGTCGAAAAAGTCATAGTATAGTATGTCGAAAAAGTCATAGTATAGTATGTCGAAAAAGTCATGGTATAGTATGTCGAAAAAAGTCATAGTAGAGCATGTTGAAAAAAGGCATCAAAAAAATAGTATAGTATGTCTGAAAAAAAAAAGTCATAGTATAGTACGTCAAAAAAGTCATAGTATAGTATGTCAAAAGCCATAGTATAGTATGTCGAAAAAGTCATAGTATAGTATGTCGAAAAAGTCATAGTATGAGTATGTTGAAAAAAGGTAAAAAAGTCATAGTATAGTATGTCGAAAAAAAAGTCATAGTATAGTATGTCGAAAAAAGTCGTAGAAAAGATGTATAGAATGTCTAAAATTCAGAAACAAGTCTATAGTATGTCGAAAAAAGTCTTAGTATAGTATGTCGAAAAAGTCATGGTATAGTATGTCGAAAAAAAGTCGTAAAAAAGCCATAGTATAGTATGTCGAAAAAAGTCATAGTATAGTATGTCGAAAAAGTCATGGTATAGTATGTCGGAAAAAGTCATAGTAGAGCATGTTGAGAAAAGGCATAAAAAAGTCATAGTATAGTATGTCGGAAAAAAAAGTCATAGTATAGTATGTCGAAAAAAAGTCATAGTATAGTATGTCAAAAAAGTCATAGTATAGTATGTCAAAAAAGTCATACTATAGTACTAAAAAAAGTCATAATATAATACGTCGGAAAAAAAAAGTCACAGTATAGTATGTCAAAAAAGTCACAGTATAGTATGTCAAAAAAGTCATAGTATAGTATGTCGGAAAAAAAGTCAGTATAGTATGTCGGAAAAAAAGTCATAGTATAGTATGTCGAAAAAAGACATAAAAAAGTTATAGTATAGTATGTCAAAAAAAAGTCATAGTATAGTATGTCGAAAAAGTCATAGTATAGTATGTCGAAAAAAGTACTAAAACAAGTCATGATATAGTACGTCGAAAAAAAATCATAGTATAGAATGTCAAAGAAGTCACAGTATAGTATGTTAAAAAAGTCATAGTATAGTATGTCGGAAAAAAAAGTCATAGTATAGTATGTCGAAAAAAAGTCATACTATAGTATGTCGAAAAATTCCGAGTATAGTATGTCGAAAAAGTCACAGTAAAGTATATTGAAAAAAATAAAAACTTATATGTCGAAAAAGTCAGAAACAATAGTAAAGAATGTCGAAAAAGTCATAGTATAGTATGTCGAAAAAGTCATAGTATAGTATGTCGGAAAAAAAATCATAGTATAGTATGTCGAAAAAAAAGTCATAGTATAGTATGCTGAAAACAAAGTACTAAAAAAAGTCATGATATAGTACGTCGGAAAAAAAAATGGTATAGTATGTCGAAAAAGAAAGTCACAGTATAGTATGTCGAAAAAGTCATAGTATAGTATGTCGAAAAAAAGTCGTAAAAAAGACAGTATAGTATGTCGAAGTCACAGTATAGTATGTTGAAAAAAGTCATAGTATAGTATGTCGGGAAAAAAAAGTCATAGTATAGTATGTCGAAAAAGTCATAGTATAGTATGTCGAAAAAAAGTCAAAAAAGACAGAAAAAGTCACAGTAAAGTATATTGAAAAAAATAAAAACGTCGAAAAAGTCAGAAACAATAGTAAAGAATGTCGAAAAAGTCATAGTATAGTATGTCGAAAAAAGTCATAGTATATCGAAAAAAGTCATAGTAGAGCATGTTGAAAAAAAGGCATAAAAAAAATAGTATAGTATGTCGAAAAAAAAGTCATAGTATAGTATGTCAAAAAAGTCATAGTATAGTAGGTCGAAAAAGTCATACTATAGTATGTCGAAAAAGTCATAGTATGTCGAAAAAGTCATAGTATAGTATGTCGAAAAAGTCATAGTATAGTATGTCGAAAAAGTCATGGTATAGTATGTCGAAAAAAGTCATAGTAGAGTATGTTGAAAAAAGGCATAAAAAGTCATAGTATAGTATGTCAAAAAGTCAGTATAGTATTTCGAAAAAGTCATGGTATAGTATGTCGAAAAAGTCATAGTATAGTATGTCAGAAAAGTCATGGTATAGTATGTCGTAAAAAGTCATAAAAAAGACAGTATAGGATGTCGAAAAATTCATAAACAAGGTATAGTATGTCGAAAAAGTCAAAGTAAATTATATTGAAAAAAATAAAAACTTATATGTCGAAAAAGTCAGAAACAATAGTAAAGAATGTCGAAAAAAGTCATAGTATGTCGAAAAAGTCATGGTATAGTATGTCGGAAAAAGTTATAGTAGAGCATGTTGAAAAAAGGCAAAAAAGTCATAGTATAGTATGTCGGAAAAAAAAAAGTCATAGTATAGTATGTCAGAGAAAAAAGTCATAGTATAGTATGTCAAAAAAGTCATAGTATAGTATGTCGGAAAAAAAAGTCATAGAATAGTATGTCAAAAAAGTCATAGTATAGTATGTCGAAAAAAGTCATAGTATAGTATGTCGAAAAAGTCATAGTATAGTATGTCGAAAAAAGTCATAGTAGAGCATGTTGAAAAAAGGCAAAAAAGTCATAGTATAGGATGTCGAAAAATTCATAAACAAGGTATAGTATGTCGAAAAAGTCAAAGTAAAGTATATTGAAAAAAATAAAAACTTATGTCGAAAAAGTCAGAAACAATAGTAAAGAATGTCGAAAAAGTCATAGTATAGTATGTCGAAAAAAAAGTACTAAAAAAAGTCATAATATAGTACGTCGAAAAAAAAATCATAGCATATTATGTCAAAGAAGTCACAGTATAGTATGTTGAAAAAAGTCATAGTATAGCGTGTCGGAAAAAAAAAGTCATAGTATAGTATGTCGAAAAAAAAGTCATAGTATAGTATGTCGAAAAAAAAGTCATAGTATAGTATGTTGAAAAAAATAAAAACATATGTCGAAAAAGTCAGAAACAATAGTAAAGAATGTCAAAAAAGTCATAGTATAGTATGTCGAAAAAAGTCATAGTAGAGCATGTTGAAAAAAGGCATAAAAAAAATAGTATAGTATGTCTGAAAAAAAAAGTCAGAATAGTATGTCAAAAAAGTCATAGTATAGTATGTCGAAAAAGTCATACTATAGTATGTCGAAAAAGTCATAGTATAATATGACAAAAAAGTCATAGTATAGTATGTCGAAAAAGTCATAGTATAGTATGTCGAAAAAAGTCATAGTAGAGCATGTTGAAAAAAGGCATAAAAAAGTCATAGTATAGTATGTCAAAAAAGTCAGTATAGTATTTCGAAAAAGTCATACTATAGTATGTCGAAAAAGTCATACTATAGTATGTCGAAAAAGTCATGGTATAGTATGTCGAAAAAAAGTCGTAAAAAAGACAGTATAGAATGTCGAAAAATTCAGAAACAAGCTATAGTATGTCGAAAAAAGTCACAGTAAATTATATTGAAAAAAATAAAAACTTATATGTCGAAAAAGTCATAGTATAGTATGTCAAAAAAGTCATAGTATAGTATGTCGGAAAAAAAGTCATAGTATAGTATGTCGGAAAAAGTTATAGTAGAGCATGTTGAAAAAAGGCATAAAAAAGTCATAGTATAGTATGTCGGAAAAAAAAAGTCATAGTATAGTATGTCGGAAAAAAAGTCATAGAATAGTATGTCAAAAAAGTCATAGTATAGTATGTCGGAAAAAAGTCATAGAATAGTATGTCGAAAAAAAGTCATAGTATAGTATGTCGAAAAAGTCATAGTAGAGCATGTTGAAAAAAGGCATAAAAAAGTCATAGTATAGTATGTCGGAAAAGTCATGGTATAGTATGTCGAAAAAAAGTCGTAAAAAAGACAGTATAGGATGTCGAAAAATTCACAAACAAGGTATAGTATGTCGAAAAAGTCGCAGTAAAGTATATTGAAAAAAATCAAAACTTATATGTCGAAACAATACTAAAGAATGTCGAAAAAGTCATAGTATAGTATGTCGGAAAAAAAGTCACAGTATAATATGTCGAAAAAGTCATAGTATAGTATGTCGAAAAAAAGTCATGGTATAGTATGTCGAAAAAGTCATAGTATAGTATGTCGAAAAAGTCATACTATAGTATGTCGAAAAAGTCATACTATAGTATGTCGAAAAAGTCACAGTAAAGTATATTGAAAAAAATAAAAACTTTTATGTCGAAAAAGTCAGAAGCAATAGTAAAGAATGTCGAAAAAGGCATAGCATAGTATGTCAAAAAAGTCATAGCATATACTATAGTATGTCGAAAAAGTCACAGTAAAGTATATTGAAAAAAATAAAAACTTTTATGTCGAAAAAGTCAGAAGCAATAGTAAAGAATGTCGAAAAAGGCATAGCATAGTATGTCAAAAAAGTCATAGCATAGTATGTTCTTAAAAAAAGTCACAGTATAGTATGTCGAAAAAGTCATAGTATAGTATGTCGAAAAAGTCATAGTATAGTATGTCGAAAAAGTCATAGTATGTCGAAAAAAGTCATAGTAGAGCATGTTGAAAAAAGGCATCAAAAAGTCATAGTATAGTATGTCTGAAAAAAAAAGTCATAGTATAGTATCTCAAAAAAGTCATAGTATAGTATGTCGAAAAAGTCATAGTATAGTATGTCGAAAAAGTCATAGTATAGTATGTCGAAAAAAGTCATAGTGGAGCATGTTGAAAAAAGGCATAAAAAAGTCATAGTATAGTATGTCGAAAAAGTCATAGTATACTATGTCGAAAAAAAAGTCATAGTATAGTATGTCGAAAAAGTCATAGTATAGTATGTCGAAAAAGTCACAGTATGTCGAAAAAGTCATAGTATAGTATGTCGAAAAAGTCATAGTATAGTATGTCGAAAAAAGTCATAGTAGAGCATGTTGAAAAAAGGCATAAAAAAGTCATAGTATAGTATGTCGAAAAAGTCATAGTATAGTATGTCAAAAGGTTTTATCTATAGTATGTCGAAAAAGTCATAGTATCGTATGTCGGAAAAAAAAAGTCATAGTATGTCGGAAAAAAAGTCATAGTATAGTATGTCGAAAAAGTCATGGTATAGTATGTCGAAAAAAAGTCGTAAAAAAGACAGTATAGTATGTCGAAAAATTCAGAAACAAGGTATAGTATGTCGAAAAAGTCACAGTAAAGTATATTGAAAAAAATAAAAACTTATGTCGAAAAAGTCAGAAACAATAGTAAAGAATGTCGAAAAAGGCATAGCATAGTATGTTCTTAAAAAAAGTCACAGTATAGTATGTCGAAAAAGTCATAGTATAGTATGTCGAAAAAATTCATAGTATAGTATGTCGAAAAAGTCATAGTATGTCGAAAAAATTCATAGTAGAGCATGTTGAAAAAAGGCATCAAAAAGTCATAGTATAGTATGTCTGAAAAAAAAAGTCATAGTATAGTATCTCAAAAAAGTCATAGTATAGTATGTCGAAAAAGTCATAGTATAGTATGTCGAAAAAGTCACAGTATGTCGAAAAAGTCATAGTGGAGCATGTTGAAAAAAGTCATAAAAAAGTCATAGTATAGTCTGTCGGGAAAAAAAGTCATAGTATACTATGTTGAAAAAAAAGTCATAGTATAGTATGTCGAAAAAGTCACAGTATGTCGAAAAAGTCATAGTATAGTATGTCGAAAAAGTCATAGTATAGTATGTCAAAAGGTTTTATCTATAGTATGTCGAAAAAGACATAGTATCGTATGTCGGAAAAAAAGTCATAGTATGTCGGAAAAAAAGTCATAGTATAGTATGTCGAAAAAGTCATGGTATAGTATGTCGAAAAAAAGTCGTAAAAAATACAGTATAGGGTGTCGAAAAATTCAGAAACAAGATATAGTATGTCGAAAAAGTCACAGTAAAGTATATTGAAAAAAATAAAAACTTGTGTCAGAAACAATGGTAAAGAATGTTGAAAAAGTCAGAGTATAGTATGTCAAAGAAGTCACAGTATAGTATGTTGAAAAAAGTCATTGTATAGTATGTCGAAAAAAAGTCATAGTATAGTATGTCGAAAAAAAAGTCATAGTATAATATGTCGGAAAAAAAGTCATAGTATAGTATGTCGAAAAAAGTCATAGTATAATATGTCAAAAAAATCATAAAAAGTCATAGTATAGTATGTTTCATACTATGACTATATAAAAATAGTATAGTATGTTAAAAAAAGTCACAAAAAATTCATAATATATATATATATATACATACACACCTTATCGTGGTGGAGAGGTTTGTGTGTCCCTATGAACCTGAGGGCTGTGTTGTCTGGAGCTTTGTGCTCCTGGTAGGGTCTCCCAAGGCAAAGTGGTCTCAGGTGAGGGGCCAGACAAAGAATGGTTCAAAAATCCTATGAAAAATCGAGGAAGGGATGAAGTGACCCTGCCCGGAGGAAGCCCGGGGCCCCCGTCTGGAGCCAGGCCCAGATGGAGGGCTCGTCAGCGAGCGTCTGGTGGCCGGGTTTGCCACGGAGCCCGGTCGGGCACAGCCCGAAAAAGCTACGTGGCGGACATCCCTCCATCCCATGGGCCCACCACCTGTGGGAGGAACCGCTGGGGTCGGGTGCGCTGCCATATGGGTGGCAGTGAAGGTCAGGGGGCCTCGACGGACCAGACCCGGGCAGCAGAGGCTGGCTCTGGGGGACGTGGAATGTCACCTCTCTGTGGGGAAGGAGCCGGAACTATGCGGGAGGTGGAGCGCTACCGGTTAGATCTGGTGGGGCTTACCTCTACGCACAGTCTTGGTTCTGGAACCATACTCCTGGATAGGGGTTGGACTCTTTTCTTCTCCGGAGTTGCCCAGGGTGTGAGGCGCCGGGCGGGTGTGGGGATACTCACAAGCCCCTCGGCTGGCGCCGCTACGTTGGAGTTTAACCCGGTGGGCGAGAGGGTCGCCTCCCTACGCCTGCGGGTTGTGGGGGGGAAAACTCTGACTGTTGTTTGTGCATATGCACCAAACAAGAGTTCAGAGTATTCGGCCTTCTTGGAGACCTTGAGTGGAGTCCTGCATGGGGCTCCAGTCGGGGACTCCATAGTTCTGCTGGGGGACTTCAACGCGCACGTGGGTAATGATGGAGACACATGGAGAGGGCGTGATTGGGAGGAACGGCCTCCCTGATCTAAACCAGAGTGGTTGTTTGTTGTTGGACTTCTGTGCTAGTCATGGATTGTCTATAACGAACACCATGTTCGAACATAGGGATGTTCATAAGTGTACTTGGTACCAGAGCACCCTAGGCCAAAGGTCAATGATCGATTTTATAATCGTTTCATCTGATCTGAGGCCATATGTTTTGGACACTCGGGTGAAGAGAGGGGCGGAGCTGTCAACCGATCACCATCTGGTGGTGAGTTGGGTCAGGGGGTGGGGGAAGACTCTGGACAGACCTGGTAAGCCCAAAGCGGGTAGTGCGGGGTAAATTGGGAACGTCTGGAGGAGGCCCCTGTCCGACAGACTTTCAACTCACACCTCCGGCGGAGCTTTTCGTGCATCCCTGTGGAGGCTGGGGGGCATTGAACCCGAGTGGACAATGTTCAAAGTTTCCATTGCTGAAGCTGCGGTGAGGAGCTGTGGTCTTAGGGTCTTAGGTGCCTCAAGGGGCGGTAACCCACGAACACCGTGGTGGACACCGGTGGTCAGGGGAAGCCGTCCGACTGAAGAAGGAGTCTTTCCGGGATATGTTATCCCAGACGACTCCGGAGGCAGTTGCAAGGTACCGAAGGGCCCGAAGGGCTGCAGCCTCTGCCGTGAAAGAGGCAAAGCAGCGTGTGTGGGAGAAGTTCGGAGAAGACATGGAGAAGGACTTTCGGTCGGCACCAAGGTGCTTCTGGAAAACCGTTACGCCACCTCAGGAGGGGAAGCGGGAACCATCAAGCTGTGTACAGTAAGGATGGGGACGCTGTTGACCTCAACTGAGGAGGTAATAGAGGCGGTGGAAGGAGCACTTTGAGGAACTCCTAAATCCGACTAATACGCCCTCTATGGTAGAGGCAGAGCTGGAGGATGAGGGGGATTGGCATCAATTTCCCTGGTGGAGGTTGCTGAGGTAGTTAAACAACTCCACAGTGGCAAAGCCCCAGGAATTGATGAGATCCGTCCAGAAATGCTTAAAGCTCTGGGTGTGGAGGGGGTTGTCTTGGTTGACACGCCTCTTCAACATTGCGTGGAAGTCTGGGACGGTGCCTAAGGAGTGGCAGACCGGGGTGGTGGTTCCCCTTTTTAAAAAGGGGGACCAGAGGGTGTGTGCCAATTACAGGGGGTATCACACTTCTCAGCCTCCCGGTAAAGTCTACTCCAAGGTGCTGGAAAGGAGGGTTCGGTCGATAGTCGAATCTCAGGTTGAAGAGGAACAATGCGGATTCCGTCCTGGTCGTGGAACAACGGACCAGATCTTTACTCTCGCAAGGATCCTGGAGGGAGCCTGGGAGTATGCCCAACCAGTCTACATGTGTTTTGTGGATCTGGAGAAGGCGTATGACCGGGTGCCCCGGGAGATACTGTGGGAGGTGCTGCGGGAGTACGGGGGTGAGGGTCCCTTCTCAGGGCCATCCAATCTCTGTACGACCAAAGCGAGAGCTGTGTCCGGGTTCTCGGCAGTAAGTCGGACTCGTTTCAGGTGAGAGTTGGCCTCCGCCAGGGCTGCGCTTTGTCACCAATCCTGTTTGTAGTATTTATGGACAGGATATCGAGGCGTAGTCGGGAGTGGAGAGGGGTTGCAGTTCGGTGGGCTGGGGATCTCATCGCTGCTTTTTGCAGATGATGTGGTCCTGATGGCATCATCGGCCTGTGACCTTCAGCACTCACTGGATCGGTTCGCAGCCGAGTGTGAAGCGGCTGGGATGAGGATCAGCACCTCTAAATCGGAGGCCATGGTTCTCAGCAGGAAACCGATGGAGTGCCTTCTCCAGGTAGGGGAATGAGTCCTTACCCCAAGTGAAGGAGTTCAAGTACCTTGGGGGTCTTGTTCGCAGTGAGGGGACAATGGAGCGGGAGATTGGTCGGAGAATCGGCACAGCAGGTGCGGTATTACATTCAATTTATCGCACCGTTGTGACGAAAAGAGAGCTGAGCCAGAAGGCAAAGCTCTCAATCTACCGGTCAGTTTTTGTTCCTACCCTCACCTATGGTCATGAAGGCTGGGTCATGACCGAAAGAACAAGATCCAGGGTACAAGCAGCCGAAATGGGTTTCCTCAGGAGGGTAGCTGGCGTCTCCCTTAGAGATAGGGTGAGAAGCTCAGTTATCCGTGAGGAGCTCGGAGTAGAGCCGCTGCTCCTTTGCGTCGAAAGGAGCCAGTTGAGGTGGTTCGGGCATCTGGTAAGGATGCCCCCTGGGCGCCTCCCTAGGGAGGTGTTCCAGGCACGTCCAGCTGGGAGGAGGCCTCGGGGGAGACCCAGGACTAGGTGGAGGGATTATATCTCTAACCTGGCCTGGGAACGCCTCGGGATCCCCCAGTCGGAGCTGGTTAATGTGGCCCGGGAAAGGGAAGTTTGGGGTCCCCTGCTGGAGCTGCTACCCCCGCGACCCGACCCTGGATAAGCAGATGAAGATGGATGGATGGATGGACACACACTATAACTTTTTTTTCCGAAATAGTATACCATGACTTTTTAACATAGTATACTGACTTTTTTCACATACTATGACTTTTTTATGACTTTTTTCAACATACTACACAAAAACTTTTTGACATACTATACTATGGCTTTTTTCAACATACTATACTAAAACCTTTTGACATACTATACTATGGCTTTTTATGATTTTTTCAACTAGTATAAGATTACTTTTTCCACATGCTATCCTATGACTTTTTTCAACATACTATACTATGACTTTTTTATGTATACTATACTATACTATCTATACTAATACATATAGTATGTACTCCACCGCCGAGAGCACCCTAACGTACTGCATCACGGCGTGGTTCTCACACTGCACTGAGGCAGAACGGAAGAAGCTCCGTGTGCGGTCAACACCGCTCAGAGGATCATCGGCTGCATCCTCCCCTCCCTGAAGGACATCAATTGCGCTGCCTCAGCAGAGCTAAGGCAATCATCAAAGACTGCTCCCATCCTGCCTACCCCCGTTTGACCCGCTGCCCTCTGGCAGGCTCTACAGGTCAATCAGGACCAGGACAAACAGCCTCAGGAACAGCTTCTGTCCAAAAGCCATCACCACACTGAACACAAAAAACTCACTAGCACCCCCCCCCCCGCACGCACACACATTCACATACGGACCATGTGCAATAATAAGTACTTTTAGTGTGTATATTTCTTTCTATTTTTGTGTGTGTATATATATATATATATCTCTATATCTTTCCAATTATGTGTGTATATGAATGTTGTGTGTATATTTCTTTCTAATTTGTTGTTTTACTATTTATTTCTTGTCTGTTAGATTTTAGATTTATGATACTAGGTGAAATACTGCTAAAAATTTCGTTGTTCATTTTGTACAATGCCAATAAATCTTTTGATTCTGATGATTCTGATGACTTTTTTAGGACATACTATACTATAGCGTTTTTTGACATACTATACTATGGCTTTTTTATCACTTTCTTTGACATACTATACTAAGGCGTTTTTTATCACTTTTTTCATCCTTCAGCAAGACACTGAGCACTGCTGAAAAACATAAAAGCACCAATTATGAACATATACATATACATATATATATATATATATATATATATATATATATATATATATACATACATACATACACACACACACACATACACACACACATACATATATACACACATATATATATATATATACATCTCATTTTTTGCAATACTATGGCTTTGATATGGCTTTTTGCAATTACTATAACTTTTCAGACTTTTTCGACATACAATACTATGGCTTTTTATCACTTTCTTCCACATACTATATTATGGCTTTTTATAACTTTCTTCAACATACTATACTATGGCTTTTTTATCACTTTTTTCGACATACTATACTATGACTTTTTTTATCAAATGTACAGTACTATTTTCGACATACTATACTATGGCTTTTTATCACTTTCTTCGACATACTATACTAAGGCGTTTTTTATCACTTTTTTCATCCTTCAGCAAGACACTGAGCACTTCTAAAAAACATAAAAGCACCAATTATGAACATATATATCTCATTTTTTGCCATACTATGGCTTGTATATGCCTTACTATAACTTTTCAGACTTTTTCAACATACTATATATACTATGGCTTTTTTATCACTTTTTTCGACGTATTATACTATGGCTTTTTAATCACTTTAGTTGACATACAATACTATGGCTTTTTATCATTTTCTTCGACATACTATACTATGGCTTTTTTATCACTATTTTCGACATACTATACTATGGCTTTTTTTAATCAATATTTTCGACATACTATACTATGGTTTTTTTATCACTATTTTCGACATACTATGGCTTTTTTTTATCACTTTCTTCGACATACTATACTATGGCTTTTTTATCACTATTTTAGACATACTTTACTATGGGTTTTTTTTATCGCTTTTATCGACATACTATACTATGGCTTTTTTTAATCAATATTTTCGACATACTATACTATGCTTATTTTAATAAATATTTTCGACATACTATACTATGGCTTTTGATCACTTTCTTCGACATACTATACTATGGCTTTTTTATCACTATTTTCGACATACTATACTATGGCTTTTTTATCACTATTTTCGACATACTATACTATGGCTTTTTTATCACTATTTTTCGACATACTTTACTATGGCTTTTTTATCACTATTTTCGACATACAATACTATGGCTTTTTTTAAATCACTTTCTTCAACATACTATACTATGGCTTTTTTTAATCAATATTTTCGACATACTATACTATGGCTTTTTTATCACTTTTTTCGACATACTATGGCTTTTTTTTATCACTTTCTTCGACATACTACACTATGGCTTTATCACTATTTTTGACATACTATACTATGGCTTTTTTTTATCACTTTTATCGACATACTATACTATGGCTTTTTATCACTTTCTTCGACATACTATACTATGGCTTTTTTATCACTTTTTTCGACATACTATACTATGGCTTTTTATCACTTTTTTCGACAAACAATACTATGGCTTTTTTATCACTTTTTTCGACATACTATACTATGGCTTTTTATCACTTTCTTCGACATACTATACGATGGTATTTTTATCACTTTTTTCGACATACTATACTATGGCTTTTTATCACTATTTTCGACATACTATACTATGGCTTTTTTATCACTATTTTCGACATACTTTACTATGGCTTTTTTATCACTATTTTCGACATACTATACTATGGCTTTTTTATCACTTTTTTCAACATATTATACTATGGCTTTTTTATCACTTTTTTCGACATACTATACCATGGCTTTTTTTTATCAATATTTTCGACATACTATACTATGGCTTTTATCACTTTCTTCGACATACAATACTATGGCTTTTTTATCTCTATTTTTCAACATACTATACTATGGCTTTATTTTTAATCAATATTTTCGACATACTATACCATGGCTTTATTATCGCTTTTTTCGACATACTATACTGTGGCTTTTTCAACATACTATACTATGGCTTTTTTATCAATTTTTTCGACATACTATACTATGGCACTTTTATCACTTTTTTCGACATACTATACTATGGCTTTATTATCACTTTTTTCGACATACTATACTATGGCTTTTTTCGACATACTGTACTTTGGCTTTATCATCACGTTTTTCGACATACTATACTATGGCTCTTTTATCACCTTTTTTGACATACTATATTATGGCTTTTTTAAAATGTTTTTCGACATACTATACTATGGCTGTTTTATCACTTTTTTTGACATTCTATGCTAGGGCTTTTTTTCGACATACTATACTATGGCTTTTTTGACATACTATACTATGGCTTTTTTATCACTTTTTTCGACATACTATACTATGACTTCATCATCACTTTTTTCGACATACTATACAATGGCTTTATTATCGCTTTTTTCGACATACTATACTGTTGCTTTTTTATCACTATTTTCGACATACTATACTATGGCTTTTTTTATCAATATTTTCGACATACTATACTATGGCTTTTTTATCACTTTCTTCGACATACTATACTATGGCTTTTTTGTCACTATTTTCGACATACTATGCTATGGCTTTTTATCACTTTCTTCGACATATTATACTATGGCTTTTTATCACTTTTTTCGACATACTATATCTATGGCTTTTTTTAATCACTTTTTTTCGACATACTATACTATGGCTTTTTTTCGACATACTATACTATGCCGTTTTTATATTTTTTTTTCGACATACTATACTATGCCGTTTTCATAATTTTTTCAACATACTATACTATGCCTTTTTTATCACTTTTTCAACATACTATACTATGGCTTTTTATCACTTTCTTCGACATACTATACTATGGCTTTTTTATCACTTTCTTCGACATACTATACTATGGCTTTTTTTATCACTCGACATACTATACTATGGCTTTTTTATCACTTTTTTTCGACATACTATACTATGGCTTTTTTATCAGACATACTATACTATGGCTTTTTTATCACTTTTTTCGACATACTATACTATGGCTTTTTTTTAATCACTATTTTCGACATACTATACTATGGCTTTTTTAATCACTTTTTTCGACATACTATACTATGGCTTTTTATCACTTTCTTCGACATACTATACTATGGCTTTTTTATCACTTTCTTCGACATACTATACTATGGCTTATTTTAAATCACTTTTTTCGACATACTATACTATGGCTTTTTTTATCTTTTTTTTTGCATACATACTATACTTTTTTAATCACTTTTTTTCGACATACTATACTATGGCTTTTTTATCACTTTTTTCGACATACTATACTATGGCTTTTTTATCACTTTTTTTCGACATACTATACTATGGCTTTTTTATCACTTTTTTCGACATACTATACTATGGCTTTTTTTCATAATCACTATCTCGACATACTATACTATGGCTTTTTTATCACTTTTTTTTCGACATACTATACTATGGCTTTTTTTATCACTTTTTTCGACATACTATACTATGGCTTTTTTATCACTTTTTTCGACATACTATACTATGGCTTTTTTTATCACTTTTTTCGACATACTATACTATGGCTTTTTTTATCACTTTTTTCGACATACTATACTATGGCTTTTTTTAAATCACTTTTTTTCGACATACTATACTATGGCTTTTTTATCACTATTTTTCGACATACTATACTATGGCTTTTTTGTATCACTTTTTTCGACATACTATACTATGGCTTTTTTATCACTTTTTTTCGACATACTATACTATGGCTTTTTTTATCACTTTTTTTCGACATACTATGGCTTTTTTTTAATCAATTTTTTCGACATACTATACTATGGCTTTTTTATCACTTTCTTCGACATACTATACTATGGCTTTTTTTATCACTTTTTTCGACATACTATACTATGGCTTTTTTTATCACTATTTTTCGACATACTATACTATGGCTTTTTTTTTATCACTTTTTTTCGACATACTATACTATGGCTTTTTTTTTATCACTTTTTTCGACATACTATACTATGGCTTTTTTTTATCACTTTTTTTCGACATACTATACTATGGCTTTTTTATCACTTTTTTTCGACATACTATACTATGGCTTTTTTTTTATCACTTTTTTCGACATACTATACTATGGCTTTTTTTTAATCACTATTTTTCGACATACTATACTATGGCTTTTTTTATCACTTTTTTTTCGACATACTATACTATGGCTTTTTTATCACTATTTTTCGACATACTATACTATGGCTTTTTTTATCACTTTTCTTTCGACATACTATACTATGGCTTTTTTATCACTTTTTTCGACATACTATACTATGGCTTTTTTATCACTTTTTTCGACATACTATACTATGGCTTTTTTTTATCACTATTTTTCGACATACTATACTATGGCTTTTTTATCACTTTTTTCGACATACTATACTATGGCTTTTTTATCACTTTTTTCGACATACTATACTATGGCTTTTTTTATCACTATTTTTCGACATACTATACTATGGCTTTTTTTATCACTATTTTCGACATACTATACTATGGCTTTTTTATCACTTTTTTCGACATACTATACTATGGCTTTTTTTATCACTTTTTTCGACATACTATACTATGGCTTTTTTTATCACTTTTTTTCGACATACTATACTATGGCTTTTTTTATCACTTTTTTCGACATACTATACTATGGCTTTTTTATCACTTTTTTTTTCGACATACTATACTATGGCTTTTTTTTTATCACTATTTTTCGACATACTATACTATGGCTTTTTTTATCACTTTTTTTCGACATACTATACTATGGCTTTTTTATCACTATTTTCGACATACTATACTATGGCTTTTTTTATCACTTTTTTCGACATACTATACTATGGCTTTTTTTATCACTTTTTTCGACATACTATACTATGGCTTTTTTTTATCACTATTTTCGACATACTATACTATGGCATTTTTATCACTTTTTTCGACATACTATACTATGGCTTTTTTATCACTTTCTTCGACATACTATACTATGGCTTTTTTTATCACTTTTTTCGACATACTATACTATGGCTTTTTTATCACTTTTTTCGACATACTATACTATGGCTTTTTTTTATCACTTTTTTTCGACATACTATACTATGGCTTTTTTTTAATCACTATTTTTCGACATACTATACTATGGCTTTTTTATCACTTTTTTCGACATACTATACTATGGCTTTTTTTTATCACTATTTTTCGACATACTATACTATGGCTTTTTTATCACTTTTTTCGACATACTATACTATGGCTTTTTTATCACTATTTTTCGACATACTATACTATGGCTTTTTTATCACTTTCTTCGACATACTATACTATGGCATTTTTATCACTTTTTTCGACATACTATACTATGGCTTTCTCATCACTATTTTCGACATACTATGGCTTTTTTTAATCAATATTTTCGACATACTATACTGGCTTTTTTATCACTTTCTTCGACATACTATGGCTTTTTTATCACTTTTTTCGACATATACTATGGCTTTTTTATCACTATTTTTCGACATACTATACTATGGCTTTTTTTTATCACTTTTTTCAACATACTATACTATGGCTTTTTTATCACTTTTTTCAACTTACTATGCTGTGGCTTATTTTAAATCAACTTTTTGACATACTATACTATGGCTTTTTTATCACTTTTTTCAACTTACTATGCTATGGCTTTTTTTTAATCAACATTTTTGACATACTATACTATGGCTTTTTATCACTTTTTTCGACATACTATACTATGGCTTTTTTTATCACTTTTCTTTCGACATACTATACTATGGCTTTTTTATCACTTTCTTCGACATAATATACTATGGCTTTTTTTATCACTATTTTCAACATACTATACTATGGCTTTTTATGACTTTCTTCGACATACAATACTATGGCTTTTTTTAAATCTCTTTTTTCAACATACTATACTATGGCTTTATTTTTAATCAATATTTTCGACATACTATACTATGGCTTTTTTATCACTTTTTTCAACATATTATACTATGGCTTTTTTATCACTTTTTCGACATACTATGGCTTTTTTTATCACTTTTTTCGACATACTACGGCTTTTATTTAATCAATATTTTCGACATACTATACTATGGCTTTTATCACTTTCTTCGACATATTATACTATGGCTTTTTATCACTTTCTTCGACATATTATACTATGGCTTTTATCACTTTCTTCGACATACTATACTATGGCTTTTTTATCACTATTTTCGACATACTATACTATGGCTTTTTTATCACTATTTTCGACATACTATACTATGGCTTTTTATCACTATTTTCGACATACTATACTATGGCTTTTTCATCACTATTTTCGACATACTATACTATGGCTTTTTTATCACTTTCTTCGACATACTATGCTATAGCTTTTTTTAAATCACTTATTTCAACATACTATACTGTGGCTTTTTTATAAACATAATATACTATGGCTTTTTCATCACTTTTTTCGACATACAATACTATGGCTTTATTTTTTTATCACTATTTTCGACATACTATACTATGGCTTTTTTTAATCACTTTTTTCGACATACTATACTATGGCTTTTTATAACGTTCTTCGACATACTATACTATGGCTTTTTTTATCACTTTTTTCAACATACTATACTATGGCTTTTTTTTATCAATTTTTTCGACATACCATACTATGGCTTTTTTTTAATCAATATTTTCGACATACTATACTATGGCTTTTTTATCACTTCCTTCGACATACTATACTATGGCTTTTTTATCACTTTTTTCAACATACTATACTATGGCTTTTTTATCACTATTTTCGACATACTATACTATGGCTTTTTTATCACTTTTTTCGACATACTATACTATGGCTTTTTTATCACTATTTTCGACATACTATACTATGGCTTTTTTATCACTTTCTTCGACATACTATACTATGGCTTTTTTATCACTATTTTCGACATATTATACTATGGCTTTTTATAACGTTCTTCGACATACTATACTATGGCTTTTTTATCAATATTTTCGACATACCATACTATGGCTTTTTTTAATCAATATTTTCGACATACTATACTATGGCTTTTTTTATCACTATTTTCGACATACTATACTATGGCTTTTTATCACTTTCTTCGACATACTATACTAAGGCGTTTTTTATCACTTTTTTCATCCTTCAGCAAGACACTGAGCCCTTCTGAAAAACATAAAAGCACCAATTATGAACATATATATCTCATTTTTTGCCATACTATGGCTTGTATATGCCTTTTTGCAATTACTATAACTCTTCAGACTTTTTCAACATACTATATATACTATGGCTTTTTTATCACTATCACCATTTATGGTATTTTTATTATTTTTTATTATTCATATTTGATATTGTATTGCCATCATTGGTATTATTACTAATTTGCTTAATATTGGCTTAGCAACTTTAAAAAGTGTCTGCTAAATACAATAACCATAACCCTTCCCAAAAGCTACAATAAAGCTGAGAGTAGTATATGCCCTGGAAAAGAGCACCAATACAAGAGAAGCTAATTAAGCAATTCAAGGAACACTGATGCTTTTACTGATTTTATAGACCACACAGACTTTTCAGCTACCCAACAGGATAACCGCTAGAATTTTCAATGTAAGCTTAAGCAGTTAGGTTACCTGACATTCCTGTCATGGTCACTCTCTTCCTCGGCTTCTTCCCTGTCATGATGTTGTTTCTGCTTCTCTGCATAGCGAGCCACCTCTCCTCCTCCTCTACTTCAGGTAATGCTGATGTTGAAGCAGCTACTACAGCCCCAAACATGTCCGACATGTTGGCACATTTTGAGGAATCCGCCTGTAGATTCTTAATCTTTTTCTCCCGTAATTTCTCGGCACCTCCCTTGCGCTTTGGTGGTCGTTTGTCCATTTTAACGTGGATGCTAAACTTCCAGCATAACTATTACAGCTTGTGTTTCAGGGCCGGGAGGCGTGGCCATAGTGGGATTCGTAAATTTGCGGACCGGAGTGGGAAGGCGGTTCCTGGATTTGATTGGGTCAGGCCAGTGCCAATAAAGAAAATTAATCAATGTGCCACTGTGCGTTCCTTATGGGCCGGCGCGGCCCACCGGGAAAATGCCCGGTATGCCAGATGGCCAGTCCAGCCCTGAGCACCAATTACAAACATATATATTCCATGATAAAGTGTCCTTCAGCAAGACACTGAACACTTCTGAGAAACGTAAAAGCACCAATTATGAACATGTATATCCCATTTTTTGTTATTTTATGTTTTGTTTTTTTTATGGCACATAACTTTTATGACTTTTTTCAACATACTATACTATGACTTTTTTTATTACTTTTTTCAACATACTATATCATGACTATTAGCAACATACTATACTATGACCTTTTTTCGACATACTATACTATGACTTTTTTCTGATTTTTTTTAACATACTATATACTATATATTTTTGATTTATTTGGGGGGCTTTTTCCCTTTATTTCAGAGTGATAGTGGATAGACAGGAAAGGTGGGAGACCTCCTCCTGTCTGCATGATAAAGTGTCCTTCAGCAAGACACTGAACACCTCTGAGAAACGTAAAAGCACCAATTATGAATATATATATCCCATTTTTTGTCATATTATGGCTTTTATAAGCCTTTTTGCACATAATATACTATAACTTTTATGACTTTTTTCATATGTATGTTTTTTTCGACATACTATACTATGACTTTTTAATGACTTTTCCGACATACTATTACTTATTTCTGCATTACTTTACTATGACTATTTTCTACATATAATACTATGAAATCATAGTTGACCAGTTATGTTGTTAGTACAGTGGTTAAACATTGGGCTAAATAGCTCAAGAAGCATGTTTTCCTTTAACAACAAAGGTTGACAGTTCAATCCCCACCTCCTCCTGTCTGCATGATAAAGTGTCCTTCAGCAAGACACTGAACACCTCTGAGAAATGTAGAAGCACCAATTATGAACATATATATCCCATTTTTTATCATACTATGGCTTTTATATGCCTTTTTGCACATACTATACAATAACCTTTCGGACTTTTTCAACATACTATACCATGACTTTTTCGACATACTACACTATGAGTTTTTATGACTTTTTTCAACATACTATACTATGACTTTTTTATGACTTTTTCAACATCCTATACTATGACTTTTTATGATTTTTGTCACATATATCCTATTACTTGTTTCTGACTTACTATACTATGACAATTTTCTACATACAATACTATGAAATCATAAAGCCCATACATGTTATGCTATAAGTATTGGGCTGATGTGGCTCAAGAAGCAGAGCATGTTTTCCTTTACTATGACTTTTTTTATTACTTTTTTACGACATACTATACTATAGCTTCTTTATCACTTTTTCTAACATATTACACTATGACTTTTTTCAACTACTATAAGATGACTTTTTCGACATATTATACTATGACCTTTTAACATACTATGACTTTTTTTTTTACTTTTTTCAACATTCTAGACTGACTTTTTTTGACATACTATGTTTTTTTTAACATACTATACTATGACTTTATAGGCACTCCATCGGTTTCCTGCTGAGAACCATGGCCTCAGATTTAGAGGTGCTGATCCTCATCCCAGCCACTTCACACTCGGCTGCGAAGTTACAGTATATGTCATAAAAAAGTCATAGTATAGTATGCCATCAAAAGGTTATAGTATGTCATAAAAAAGTATATAGTATGCCATAAAAAAGTCATAGTATAGTATGTTATAAAAAGTCATAGTATTGTGCCGTAAAAATGTCGTAGTATAGTATGCCAAAAAAAAAAACTATATAAAGTCGTAAAAGTTGTAAAAAAGTCATAGTATAGTATGCCATAAAAAACTCGTAAAAAAGTCATAGTATGCCATTTAATGTCATATTATAGTTTGTCAAAAAAGTCATAAAAAAGTCATAGTATTTCGTAACGTCATATGTCACAAATAAGTCATAAAATGTCATATAGTCAAAAAAGCTCAAAGAATAAAGTCATAGAATGCCATAAAAAAAGAATGTACGCTGTCATCTTTGTAGATTCACGACTAAAACTGTATGTACACTCAAAACCGCCCTCTGCATAGTAACGACTGTCTGCATACATCGGTAGTATGCTCACTCTGTATGAAACTGTTAAATCAATTTGTTTTGCAGTATGCTAGGCCAGGCTTAGCTGGTTTCTGGTTTTGGCAAGCGTAAGTTAACGCTTTGCATTGTGGGACACAGTAGGCAGGGTAGTTCTCATACATCCATGAGTCATGGATGGATAGATTGGCCCGATGCATACTGGAGATTTTGTGCGAATCAGTAAGGCATCCGGGTAATTACTTTTGTTTGTATACTGCATGCGACACTTGGCCAAATCAGTACGTACTGCTTTAGTTAGAAGCTGAATGGTTTAAGGAATATTCCAGTTAAATTGCATCAACAATCTGGCTGCTACGATACACTTAATGGTTGTATTAAAAAACCTTTAAGGATGAAGTCAGACACCATGTTTAAAAGGAACTAACCATGGTTATTCGTGTGAAACTCATGAATAAATTGAATATATTACAGGGCCCCATTTCCCAAAATCATTTGAAAAGATCATCTTTGTCCCACCTGGGAGCTAATAACAGTTTAGCCTCAAAAGGGCTCCACAGCTCTTTTACATGCCAGTCAGTTCACTGATCATTGGGTTGTATACCATTTGTCCAAATAACTTAGTGATTTGTATTTACTCATTTTGAAGCCCAAATGAAAATGAAAGCCTGGAGTTTGAAAGAGCCAGGGAAGGTCTACCACAGATCTAAGATACTATAGAGTTGCATGATGAGAAGTAGGTTTTGAGCTTGACCCATAATCGAGTCAGCTTGAGATATCCTCACTTCATTAACACAACCTTTAAACTGAGATATGGAAGGGATTTGTCGATACAGCACCTTTTGAGACCGGAAATGCACAGCTTATACACACACAACCCAATGAGTAGTGAACTGGCAAGTACTGGTACAGAAAGTACCACACTAGTAATCATGACTCACTGACATGTAAAAATTCCTCTTAAGCACAAAAGTTAATTTGCAGTCCCGTGTCGGTCTACGTTGAGGAAATGACTGGAATTTGTGGCCGATGCGATTTGAAAACTTCACTTACAAATAACATCGTTAGGGTGGCACTCCAAAGTACCACCCCTAAATTAATGAAGAGTCCAGACATGTCAAGTAATGCTTAAACACCTTTATTGTGCCCAATCTGAACATATTCCACAACTGCAAGTAGCAGCAAACTTGGCAGACCACAATGAGGTAGACTTTCAAAACTCTAAAAAGCAGCTGGGCTAAGGGACAACAAGCTCAGCATGACAAACGTAATGGATAAAGAAAAGACACTTGGTCTTTGGCACACAGCTTATGAGTTTATGTCCAACTGGAACAGGAAGGCAAAATGGGATTAAGAAAGCGTGGAATCATTTACCGGGGTCTACTCAAGCTCTGGATAGATTAAGTTTATCGTCAGCTAAGTGGAAGTTCTTACATTCAACAGGAAACAAGCAGCTGTTCTAACATAGGCGTGTCCCCGTGCTGATGTACAAAAGTGATTAAAAACCACTGCCACCTCTCCACACGTGCAAATTAAAAAGTGCAAAAATCAAACTAGTACAATCAAATGTTCATTCACTCTCTCAACAGGATCCATCAGGTGCTTGAGAAACGATGGATTGCCCAGTTGAAGCGTACAATTGTTACACACATTTAATACAACTGGACCAACAAAGCAAGTTAAAGTAGTACTTCCAACATTTTGTGCCCATTTAGCTGAAATTTGGAAGGGCAAATTAAAAAGAAAAGCCACAAAAAAAAAAAAAAAGTATGAGGAAAAAAAAAGAAAATGAAAAAATAAAAAAGGGGAGGTGTTTTCCCATAAACAGCCGCCTGGTAGTTCTGTTCAAAATTTTCATGTTATGACTTAAAACCGTTTGTGTACAAATTAGTAAAAAACTGCGTAAAAATGTCTGAAATGCGACTGGTTAAATGAAGCCCAACATTCAACTCCCAAAAGTAAGAAACACCAGTTGGCTTGCACAGGAAAAACAGATGCCAACTGGGGGTAGGGGAGGGAGGGAGCAGGGGGAGGAAAATAAAAATTTAAAGGCACTGTATGGCATTTGCCAATGAACGGCAATGAGACTTGCGTGATTGCTCTTCACTATGCAACACAAGTAAACAAAAAGAAAAAAAGAATTGGCCTTTTCATCCACTTTTTAACCTTAGGCTGACTTGCATCTGTCTGTCTGCAAGTCTGTGAAAATGCATAAGTGTGAAGGGCCCCTTGTCTTTCCCAACAAGGTCACTGTGCATAGTGCCACTGTGAACAGCAAAAATGTAGCAAGTGCAAAAGTGAACATTTTCTACAGTGATATCCCCAGTGCCTGGTGGAGTGCCATGGTGCCCTCATACCGAGGGACATCTGGCACACGTGCTCTCCTTGGCGGGCAGCCTCGCCCCTTCGAGAGGGGCTCTTCCTCTGGCCCTTCAGAGTGTTTGGATCCATCTGCTTTAGCTGGAGTCTCTGTTCTTCTGGTTGCGCATGAGGGGCCGGTGGTTGCTCAAGATGTCCATGGAGTGCTGCCAGTGCCAGCAAGAGCGGCAGTAGTACTTAAAGCAGGCCTGTGTGTCGACAGTTGGAAAACATTTTCAGGGGATCCATTTTAAAATGAATTCATGCACAATGGCTTAAAATTATAAAAAAAAAAAAGGTTAATACAAGTTGGTCTGGTTTCGTAGCTTTGGCCATTGTGTCAGTTATAACCAACTTAGCAAGTTAGTTGCTGAAATTTAGTTCTCGCTTCACTAAAGTCCAACAGAGTCTTCATGGTCACTTCAGGTTGTAAACAATACTAAAGCCTAAACAAGATCTAATCCACTATTACAGTAAAAGCAAAAAATGTGTACAGTAGTGTCAGTAATAGTCCCTCATTGTACAAGAACTGCAGATATGACATGTTAGTCAGTTAAAGCAGAAAGTCTGTCAAGAGATTGAAATGTTACTGTCCATTTAACTGCATCTGTTTAAGCTCGCAAAAACATTTTGCTAACCTGGAGAATTGTCCAACTGCTTAGGTTTCTTGCAATTATATTTGTTCCCAGATCTCCGCCATTAACTTGGTACAGTTTACTTAGTATTACTTTATTACTCGGACACTATGTACTACAAAGATAAATGTTATAATAAACCAGAACTATCCTTTCATGAACCATCATTTTCAGCATTGTGTTTATTGCAATATCAAAAGTTTTACTACATTTAAAGTGTACTAAACCAGACATTTGAAAATTTTATATAATGTCATTTACGTGGTAACTGATTTATAATTTTTATCCATTTCCATGCCTTATGAAAAGCTATTACTACTTCTTTGGTTTAGATACACTCAGGGAGTCAAACATGTTATACTCTGGACCATAAATACCAAACTTAAAGGGAATCTAAGAGCCAGAAATTTAGAAACTACTGGCCAAAGCGCTGGACTAGCCACAACCAGCTGCTAGCAGGGCGGAGATTTGTTGAAGCGCCAGTTTCCACTGACCTGGTCTCTGCAGAAAAAAGGCCCAGGTTGGCGAAGGCAAATTTGACACATGGAGTCTTCCAGGTACGGGTCAATCTGCACCTGAGGGGAGAAGCCAAAGCCATCTTACAAAGTGCACAGCAGTCACAGTAAGTGTAAAAGTAGAAGCTACTGTTAGTGAGAACTTGAAGGTATTTTTACAAGCAGATTTGTAAGTTTTATCAAATGTCACTCCAAGGCTCCACAACAGGGATGAGTCGGCGCATTGGTCGCGTTTACATTTCCTCACACAGCTTCTCCCCCTGTTGGGATGGCAGCATTAGCCTGCTACGAGGACCAGAGGCTGAACCCGCAGCACCACCTACTGCCATCCGAATGAGACGTCAAGGCGGTGTGAGGGGAAATGTAAATGCAGCAGACAAGCTGGTACTTTAGCCTTCCGCCAACTGTAGCCAGAAGGGTCACGGCAGTAGCCAATTCATGTTTTGGTAGCTAGCTCGAGCCTTTAATCACAGTACGCATCAGACCTTACAAAGCAAAACAGTATGATCACACTCTGCTATGACGACATTTGGGATAAAAGGAAAGACTAGTACTCGTAAATGTTACTGTATGAAGCCGGTGCATGCCCATGCTCGTCTGATGGGAGGGGCTGACAGTGGGGAGAGCTGCAGGACGAGGTCTCACTACCTCATTTTGTTTTAAAATTTTTCCTCTGCAGTTTTAATGTTTGCATCTGATGGAAGTGGGGCTATTTTGAACTACTTTATACATTACTGCCAGGTAGTTTAATCTATAATACATTTAATTTTAATTAAATGCTAATAAAAATATGCAAAGTAACAAGTGACTGAAGTTTTATAATAAATGCAGTGGAGCATTTCCCTCTGAAATTTGGTGCAGTAAAAGTATAATGTAGCATAAAATAGAAATACTCAAGTACCTCAAAATTGTACTCCATACAGTACATGAGTAAATGCACTTATTCTTGTCCTTTCTATAATTAAGAGTGGTGAAAAGTAATTTAGTACGGAGTAAATTCTTACCTTCTTTGTAAACTTTGGGGTTTTGATCTCCACAAATGCTGCACACACAGCCTTCAGGTAACTGCGCTGATTGTTAAAAGTGACACGTCCAGAGCCTGCAAACAAGTCAGGTCGCACATGGCAAAAATATTATTCACAGTAGCTTTTTATAAAACAGATAGCTTCCTCAATGGTCAGCACTGTAAATGATGGCTAAAACCCTAATGTTAGAGTTCAAAGCTACACATTTTGTATTCATGAGTACAGGGTATACACTGATCATGGCAACGCCATTCATTTTGAAAACAATGTTGCCATTAGTATGCCCTTAGTAGCTTACAAGATATCCACAAACTGCATGTACACGTTTCACTTAAAAGAATGAAAAAAAAACACGACTCAACACCCGTGGTCTCACCGATGGGGTACTTGTGCTTGTCCGTGTCTATGCCAGCGTACATGACCCCTCCAAAAAGGTCATTCATGATGCTGGCCAGGGCCTCAGCGTTCAGCATGCCATGCAGCGCACCAACAAACACCGTCTTACTGGGGTCCAGACGCTGGGCGGGGCAGCGCACGTAGTTGCTGTCGGAGATCACCCAGGGGATCACCTGCACCTGAAACCAGAAAGGGGACATACGTCACAGGAGCTACTTAATATATTACTCAGACAAAACCTTACCTGATAAATAGTCTAAATCTGCCAAGGTTTACATTTTTTAAAACCACCATCACCTTTATGGCAGCAACAAATGATTAACATGACAATTATTTAAAAAAATATATAAATAAAAGATTTTTCAATAATATTCAATTTACAATGACAAAATAGAAAGGCAGAAAATGCTGTCACTTGAGATGCAGGGACCAGTGAAGGTTTGGTATGACTTGAATTAAATGGATTATAAATTATGCCAGAAATGATTTCAGCTCTAATGGGATTAGAGAATAAGGAAACAAGATTACAAATCTGATCAGCTTTCAGTCCTTGACAGCTTGATTCTTGGTGCTATAGTTCAGACACATTTCGGGCTGTCTGAAAGAAGCATTTAACGACCATAACTAGCTCTACTGTATGGAGAATCAGGGAGCAACCCACATGTGACAAACTGAAGCAATTCAGTCAAAACGCTGAAACCTTCAGGTTAAATTTAGATGCAGTACAGTTTGAACGGGTTTGTGTTTTTGCAACTACAGTAAACCTCAGATGTTAGACATTCACACCAAGTTGCCAGTATGTTCGGTACACCCATCTACAGTAATACATCAGCTTGGGCTGCTCGATTATGGAAAAAAATATCACGATTATTTCTATCAATATTGAAGTCACGATAATTTAACACAATTACTGGTTGACTTCTGGAATGATGTTGCAATTATTGAACTTAAACTGTGGAAAAAGTAAAAAAAAAAAAAAGTCCAAACCTCAAAATCGTAAAAAATAAATGTTAAGTCAAATCCTCAGTTAAGACGGAACCATGAAATGTTTGGCTACAAAGTTATTGCCAATAATTGTCATCATTTCAGATGTACTTTCATATACCGTTTAATTTATAACAAGCTTTTCATGTTTCTGTATGCAAAAAAATCTTAATTTGTAAAGATGTCAGATGAATGTAGTGGTAAAAGTAGCATGAAAATGACTTGCATCTCATTTTTTACTCAAGTACAGTAAATGTTCTTAGTTACATTCCACTGATTGCCGAGAGCATGATTGTGCCTTGCATGTTCTACTCACATCCTTGCATCGCATTCTGCGGCTGGACATCTTAAAGTAGTACTCTCGGTTGTCCTCTGGGTGAAACGGGTCTTGGGAGCAGGCATGGAGCAATGCCCGCACAGACTTTTCGTTCTCGAACACCAGATAAACGTAGCCTAAAAACGTACAGAATACTTTTAGGATATAGAAACGTGCCCCCCCCCCAGAGTATTGTGAGAATTCAGACTTTGAGGCGATGACTAGGCAGCAACTACTGTTAAAACAAAAATTATAATACTACAACAGTTATTGTAATTTGCAATCAGCTTTAAAAGGCACGACAATGAGTTTTAAACAGCATCCGATAGAATACAGCAGTCACAAGTAGACCCACAAACTTTTGTTCAGTCCAACTGCCTAAAAGTGGCCAGTGAGTGAGTCAATACCTCTGGAGAAAAAACAAAACAAAAAACACAACCATTGCAGAAACCCTACAATTATAAGCTTTCAAAACTAAACATTAACCACAGATCTAATGCATTATGAAGCATCTCTTGTTTTGTCTACACCTTGCATCTACCACCATGTTTTATGCTACACTTCAGCCCCAGCATCACCATCCAAAGTAGCCCTAAAAACCAACCGCCAAACTCACCAGCATGCCATTTGCTCACCACTGTGCCACCCTGAAGGGGGAAGGAAAAAATGTTTTGCCTACCAGCTTGTTGTTACCTTTAGCAACATTACCTTTAGGAGGACAGCGAGGGTGCTTTCCATCCTTACCAGGCCACTCCACAGTCAGAGGGCCGTAGCCACTGAAGGTGTTGATCAGGCCAGCTGAAAAAAGATGAGTGATAATCCACTTTACATGTCTTAAAAGTGGATTATAGATATAGGGAATCGAACCAGTATTTCAATGAGTCTTGTGTCCATAAAGTGGTTACATTTCTAGTTTGAATGGGTGAAAAATGTATGTTTTAGGGTGGTCAAAATAATGCGTTAATTTCAATTAATTAATCTGAGAAAAAAAATAACGTTAAAAAAAAAATAACGCAGATTAATCCATTCCATATTGACCCGGAGCCATTCTAGCCACCATTGGACTGTAAAATGAAGGACGGAGACGAGAATGTTCTGCCTGGATTATTAATTGGAACATTTACTTGTAAAAACCTTACTGCCAATCCTGGCTACTGAAATCTGGTACCACTGATATGTCTGCGCTTCTCTCTGAAACAGACGATACAGGTAACAAACACCGCTGCACATGACGCTAGTTAACACTATACTCGACAGCAGCTAATGTTAGCCTACCGCTAGCTAGTAGCTGGATTAAACACGGTTAAAATGCTGACAGCTAACGCTAAACGGTGTAAAGTGTGACTGTGTTTTTACTGTAGAGGATTCAACACCGGGATGTAACAATCTGCAGCTGCCGTTGGAGAAACAGACTGTGCGTTCAATGAAACTGGTAAACTACAGCCTCGTGGTGCATTTGAAGTTATTGTAAATGTCCTCTTCCCATCTGATGGTTCAACAGCAATTTACTACTGAAATTAGTTATGGTTATTAAATCATTTCATTTTGACCATATGGCCTTAGCAATAAACAAGCCGTTCTTTAATGTCACCAACTTGTTTAGTACCCTTTTCCCCCCTCTTAAAAAGTATCGGTTCAGACACGGTTAATTATGTATGTGATTAATTAATCACAGAGTATGTAATTAGATTACATTTTTTAATCGATTGACAGCCCTAATGTTTATATCATGGTTCCTTTTTTGATAGGAACTTTACACTGGTTGTAATTTATGGCTAGATTTGCTGAATCCATCAATTAGGTACTAGCTTAGAACGGGCCCCAAAGCAACAACATAAAGCACTGGAACCATGTAGGAGACTTTGTCTCGATCACCCAATTAATACCGTCTTTCGCCACGGTCTGCATGTCAATGCACTGGCTGCACCACCCAGAGCTATGGGAGAAGCTGGAGAGTCATAGCTTTCTCCCCACCCAATTATGCTAATAAAGTAACGATTAAAAAACCCACAAATGCTTGATCAAGGGCCCAGCCCGAGAATAATGGCAGAAAATATCGGCAAGCTCGGGCAGAGAATCTAAACTCTACTAGGTACTGGTTAAAGCTAAAAAAACTATTGACTATTGAGAAATAAATTCTGTCAAGTCACAAAAAAAAAAAAAATACTTCCTGTAAACTACTGGTGGACATTAAAAAGTTCTGCTAAATTAAGAGGGATCTGAAAACCTGACTGAAGCAAATTTGGCTCACAACAATCGGTTGTCAATGTGAAGGCCCATCTTGGCCTTGCTGAATTTGTTCCGATACAAGAATTAGGACTATAGACGAATATTCTAAATTCAAATCTATTATACATCACGCTGTCATGTAAGCCTGGGTGTTCATTGGCATGTACTGCCTGTGCTGCAGTGACAGAGCCGGTAGAAAATCAGTTTAATCACTTTAAAAAAGAGGTTTATGTTTAAATATAGCTATAGTTACGTCTCTTGTTTGTCCTCTTATAGACAATGCGCAAAAACCGATCCAATCCAGAAGTGCATTAAACCGCCATTCTTTACGACTTCCAGCAGGGGTCGACTCCACTGATTAATTTTGATGGTCCCATTTGTTTTTAATTGAACATAAAGCAGGGCATGCTCTAGGGCGTGGATACACACCAACCTGTCAAACATGGCAGAGGCTTGGCAATGCTAACCCTGGCACGGTGTACATTAAAATCCACTGGATTGCGTGTGGCAGTTGGAGAAAAAAAAAAAAAAAACAACCGGCAACCTTCCATCTTAGCTTGGTGCCACTGAATCCATTTACCACACTGGCTTAGACACGTTATCTTCCCCATCTCCGTCCTTTTCTAAATAGGGACACTTCAGATTACAAAATACCAGGATGATGGCAAAAATGCAAACTGGCTTCAAAATAGCAGTCCACAAACAATGAGTGACGCCACTTATGCTACGTAAGAAAAAATAAAGTCTACGGTTCAAATTTTTTCAAGTGTTATTTTTGGCCAATTTAGACAGCCCTAACAAAGATGCACTGCGACTTGACACATAAGCAGTGACTGCTTGCGTTACATCCAGCTGCAACATTACACCCAAACCAGAATTATGGAGATATGGATTTAAGCACATTAAGGGCTGCTCACTTGTTGCAATGTAAGCATTTTATTTAAAAAAAAGAAAAAAGAAAGATGTCCAGCACTAAAATTAAAATGAAAGCAGCAGTTACCTTCTGTGATGTCCCAGGGCACGCCACCAAGAAAGACCTTGCAGGAGTACAGAGGATCCTTGTTATTTCTGGGAGGCAGCTGACCGCTCCAGGTGAACGTGGCCTCATTCACAGCTGATGAGTCCAGAAAACAGGGTTAGCCAAAATTCAGAGGTCACCTCTATCCACAAAGCCACCACAACCATGT
This sequence comes from Sander vitreus, assembly GCF_031162955.1. Classification (NCBI taxonomy): domain Eukaryota; kingdom Metazoa; phylum Chordata; class Actinopteri; order Perciformes; family Percidae; genus Sander; species Sander vitreus. The sequence goes on along the minus strand of NC_135855.1, from coordinate 12,827,062 downwards.
ATACCATTAAAACCTGAGCTATAGGTGAATCAATTTTAGATTTACCGGCAGCCTGTCTGTGCAAGCGGGCCTCCCTCTCAATACTGAACGTATCATCCGACTGGTCGAGCAGCTCTGCACCAGGCCAGGGAGAGCCGGTACGCCAGCGGCGGGAAATGGCTGAGGCGGGGCTGGCACTGGATGGTGGGGTCAGAGGAGAGCTGGAGTCCTGGGGGTCCAGACGGGAGCCCAGTCGCAGCAGATCCTTCTGCATGTTTGACGCCAGATAAGGCAGGGGAGGGGAAATCCGCAAAGTTGACTGGACAAAAAGACATGTCCAGACAATTGACCTTAATATGGTTTAGGCATATCAAATGATTTCATAAAGCCCCACCTCCTACCCAGCATCAACCTGCAGGCTCAGAGTCTAGCTTTCCTTAAGAGCCTGAGCTTAGCGTTTTCTTAAGGGGGAACAATAAGGTCTAAGCGTGGACACCAAATATTCTACAGTCACATAACCCAGTCTACATCAGCTAGGTGACTGAAATTCCATTGTCTTTTGCAGGTTTTTTGTAGACCATTGTAAGCTACGGTCAGCGAGACTCAAGACTTCCTCACATTAAAAGTCTAGCCCTTATAGCCACTTTAAAGGACGCTGTTAAATGAAATCTGAGTAGGAAGTGTTGTGTTTCATTGACAGAAGCTTAAAAAAAATAGAATCAATGAAAGTTTTAACAATATTTCTGTAAGCAACTCAGACCAACACAGTGGTGATTATAGCATGACAGTATGTAGTATATGTATTGTAGTGATGAGTTAGTGCTGTGGAAATGTGCATTATCCTAAATTTATCAAGAAAACCGGTAAACACAGAATTGCATTTAGATTGGATCAGAAAAGAGCAAGATGGTTGACTAAAATATACTTACAGGGAAAAATTAGGAATAGAGGGCCATCTATAAATAAAAGCCTGTTTTAAATAAAAAAGGCCCAAGACACTATTTGATCATTTATGGCATCTACAGGTTAGCATATTGTGACCTGGCTGTCCAATCAATATTGCCTCAATATTTGTTTTTTAACAGTAAAGCCTATCTAGGTTTGAGGCAAATACCTCCCACCTGACTGATCTCCCCCCACCTAACAACCTTAAACATAAAACTCATGCAAGTATCATAAGCCTTACCAGCATGTCACAGAGGTGGTCTGAGCCAGAGCTGAAACCACTGGTCTCGGAGTCCTCAGGACTGCTGGAGCGAGAATCCAAAAAGGAACTTGAGTCCAGACGGTTCGAGATGCGAGCCATGCTGGGGAACTTCTCCAGGAAGTCAGCAGTCATGCTCATGGACTCAGGGGGCATGTAGCCTGGGGGCTTCCCAAGGATGCTACTGAAGGGGCTGTTCAGTATACCAAGCACTGGAGAGAAAAAAAAAAAAAAAAAAAAAATATTTACAGTGTTAGTGAGATGATTCAGCCATTTCAGAGTGATCTGTCCAAGTAGCCATGGTGATATTACCCCTTAGCTTGTTTGATGTCTGTTTTGTAAGTGGATGAGCAAACTGAAGCTGGGATGTGTGTGCTGAATCGAGCCATATCGATTTGTCAGCAGGCACACAGGCATTGCAAATATCTAGAAATGTCTAATCTTTCTTTGCTCATTCAGTTGCTAAACAGGTTCCCATAAAAACAGCAAAGTAAAGAAGATTGGGTTTGTGTGCTGAATCTACAGAACCACATTGGTTTGAGAGAACACTCCCAAATTTGCATGTAGAAGAGGATACTTTATGGGCAAGCTAGCTAGCTGCCAACAGGAAGATGAAATGCTTAAGTCGATGCTTGAAGCATTTTCTAAATTTTACTTTCAATTATTTGTAACTTGGCTGCAACTAACCTGAAACACAATCTTGTCACATAAGCTTAACGCCTTTCCCTTTAGCAAACTGGAGGCCAATTCAGCCGACACCTTTGCCAAACAAAGTATAGGGACTGTTTAGCAGCAATTGCTTAAGTAATTGCCAGCAGCTTCCTTTCTCTTGATAACGAAAGTGAGTCAGGTGGCATCTGACAGACTGTACTGCGTGGCCTGTAACCGTGAACATGGAGGCTCTGAGGGGATTATTCAGCTGTAGGCCACATTCAAAGCTCTGTACCACTTTATGGGCCCAGTTTAGAGAGCTCTAAATGAAGTTATGCCTGGTTGGTTTGGAACTATAGTACTACAAATGGGTCAGGACAAGTTATGACCTGAGACACCTCTCCAAAGACACTCCTCTCAGAACTGTGACAGCTTAAATGTCAGTATTTACATCATCTATGTTCACGCATGTTAAGCTGCTAACTGGCACTGTTAGTCTGGTTTGTATCCTAGCTAAATCTATGCACTCAGCCTGAAAAATCTCTTGTCAGTTTGATCAACAGGTACTTAAATATTTAGAAAATGACTCGTAAAATAAATCGTACATGCTATAGGTGTGGGTGAAAAGAAAAGTAGCTTCACTGGATTGTTTGTGCCTGCTGTATTGCTAGAGATGCAGCAAAGCAAAACTGCCACATCATCCTCCCTAGTGACGCTACAGACAATGTTCGCACACAGACAGCTGTTAATAACCAACCACCACATATTTCAATACAAAATGAGGGCGACACAAATGGCCAAGGCACACAACCTCAAAGGTTACAATATCCTCCTCAAATAAAAGGGGTCATGAGAGAGCGAATAAACTCATGGGAAAAACAACCATCATCAGCCACACTCTGGGACATTATGTGGTATAAAACAGAATATAGAGCTGCAGGTTTTGTAGTTCTTCCTAAATACATTCAGGTAAACAAAAGATTTGGTACTTACTGGAGGGTGAGCTGGTCTGAACTTTGGAGGGAGAGGTGTGGTTGTCTGTCTCCTGGCTGCTCCAAGGTCTGTCCCAGGCGGACAGCCGGAGAGACTGGAGGCCCAGGCCCAGGTCTGTGACACCCGGTGGGCCCCTGGATGAAGGCATCTCCTGGGAGCTGGGTATGCCACCACAGTTGGGGAAGAGCATCCTCCTGCTGCCCACTGCAGCCAGCTCCGACTCTTTCCGATCCAAGATCCAGTTCAGGGATTTAGAAGAGAGAAGGGAGAGTAAGTGTTAAGACAGCTAAAAAAAAAAAAAAGGACTGTTATCAGCCTGCGTTACATAGAACAGGGCAGGGAGAGACTCGTCACAAAACTGCAAAGAGAAAGCTCATTTAAAAACAAACTTCCCTGATTATCACCACCACATCTCCCTCTACCCTGGTTGACAGGGGAGCTAACCTGCTGCCTCTGTGCCCGGTGCAACTGCCATGCATCTCCGTCCGCATCACTGACCCATCTAGCAGCATGTGACATGGCTGCTGATGCACTCGCACACCCCTGCTAATGACATCAGCTTTCCCCCACCTTCCTGCTTCCTTGCCTAACAACTGTGTAATGAGAAATTCCTGTCGGAGCTATTGGCTTGTTGATTGAAGTACTCCCCTCTCTGGTAGGCACAGCACGTCTCGAATCATTAGAAAAGGATAGCTGCTGCTGCCACCGTTGCTGCTGCTTACTCTGTCTAGCCTTGTATCCTGAGCTGACAGAGGCGGGAGGGAGAGAGAGAGAGGGGGAGGCAAGGGGCCGAGCTACAGCGGCATTGTGGGAGGCAGCATGCGAGATGGGAGCGAATGACTCAGCAGACTGGATTTAAAAACAAACAGGGTTGAGGATGCTCAACAAGCTATCAGAAAACGATTTAATTAACTTAAATCGCACACACTAATTTGGTGTTTTCTTCCATTTCTTTTGCACACAAAACAGTGAACAAAACACTGCATGCAGAGCCACTCTGTAGCAGCTCACTTATCAGATGAGGACAGAGCGATTTGCACCTCCAGCTCCTCCCTTCCCCTCTCCAGGCCTGGAAAGCATCCAGCTGCAGCCCTGATTCAGCAACACCAAGCTGGGGCAGTCAGCAGCAGAAGTTTAGCTCAGTTTGCATCAAGATACAAGTCACTTTCGTATCACTAAAAATCTACAGAACATAAGTGTTGTACTGCAGCTTGTGTCAAGCTGAGTGAAACCCATTTTATCTGTAACAAGACTGCTAAAATGCCTTAAGCAAATTAACAATTCAAGGAAACTGTGCTGAGCTTAAATCTTGGCAAATCTCACGCTTGAGCTAAAAAAAAAAAAAAACACTTCAAAGTACTGCAATGCTGCAGACCATCATGCAGCATGAATCAGCTGTTGGCACCCAAATGATAATGACGAGGTGAAGATGGCAATTCTGGTTGACAAAGTAAAGTAGCTTATTCTTTGGTGGGGCTGCAACTTTTTAACGGGGAAAAAAAATATATAAGTAGTGGTATTTTAACTTCCATTTAAGATAATCTTATGGGTTTCTAGTCTAAAATGGTCACATGCAAATAACAAAAAAAAAAGCAGCAGGAAAATCCAACATCAGATTCAGTAGCTCCTACTGAAGACACCGAGGTTGTGTGCTCGGTTTAAAGTTCTTAGGAAACTGGAAAGAATTTACATACAATTTAAAAAACTTACACATGTAGGTATTTTCAGGCTGATTCAAGCATTTTTAGAATGTGAAAAATATAAAGATGTAGCACCGGTTACTAGAGCTGAAACGTTTAGCCAATTAATCGATGTCAATCTACTGACAATTACTTTAAGAAGAAACGCCAAACGTTCTCCATTTTCAGTTTCTCAAATGGTCATTATCGTTGTAAATTCATTCTGGTTTTTGACTGCTGGTCTGACAATCCAGAAACTTGAGTAGAGGTCACCTGGGTCTTCTGATAAATTGTGACATTTTATAGGCTAAATGATTAATCCATTAAATATAGTTGATTACCTTTGGACCGAGAGTAAAACAAGTGAAGGACTTCATTTAGTGTTCTCCAATCAAAAATGTATTCCTGGCTTTGAAACAGCAGAAAACAACTCTCAATTAAATGACTAAATAAAATACAAAAATAAAATAAAAAAACCTTTATAAAACTATTTTTTATTATGTCCGCTGAAACTTCGTTCAGGAGGCGTAAGGTTCAGTGGATGGAGTTGGATTCACTTCAGTGTACCAAGAATGAATCTTTCCTTGCTTTTTGCAGCCAAGTCGACCTGCTGCAGAGTGGAATATACTAAACAGACTTTACCACACAGCAGGTCTGGCTTTTCCTTGGTGTTAGGTGTGGTGCACACACCGCTGAAATCCAGAGCGTTGCCCAGCATGGTGTTCATCCTGCGGAAGATGTCTGCGTTGCTGCAGGTGGACAGGGCCGGGGACTCGGAGTCCGGGCTGTCCGGCCTGCGGGGATCATTTCTCTGCAGGAGGGAAAACAGGAGCGGGGGTACATTAATCTCTGCATCCATGCTAAAAGTTAAGCTCAAGGTTAGGACACATGTGGCGGACTGAAAACTGTTTTTCGACCGTTACTAAAACAGCTCTAGTGAGTTATTTTGGGTAGGAATTAAAATGTACGCCTAAAAGAGATGTCGGTGGTAGTTTAATGTTACACAAAAGGTCAAATGTTAACGTTTAATTCGCCAATTTAATTTAGTTTTTAACTCACCAGGGAAAACGCCATGATATGGACTGATAGCATATAAGAAATGTCACAATAATAATCGCTGGCAACAACAAAATGTCATATTTATGAAGTCTGCTCGCCAGCTAATTAGTCTAAATTTAGTGAACGTGCGCTCGGCGAATGAACTGAACCTGAACCCACTGCCTCGAGGGCCTCGCAGTCTGGTCACGTGACAAACATCAAAGAGCACCCTGGACAAAATAAAAATCACGTGTCAATATCATGGCCAATATAGATTATAATTTGAAAAGAGATGATTATGGATGTTTTGGATTTTATTATTAATGTTTTCTGAATGGACCTGCAGTTCAGCAGGTTATTATGAAAAAAAAAAAAAAAATACTCCAAGTATCCAAATATGTTCTACCCAATGTATTTTGGGATGTGTCCCAGTATTTATAACAAATGCTATGATATACCATTATATTAAAAATATAAAAGTATATTAATAAATATTTTAAAAGTCATATTTGCATCTTATGACACCTGCTAATAAAAGCTTTTCCCTTCAATAATCAGGCTGAATTTCCATTTAATACACTTCATTCATTTATTTAAATCAATGAACAAAACTAAGACGTGTTCGTTCGATTCAGAGGTCTGAAACCAGGTTAGTTTAATCTTACTGTTGTAATTTCTAATTGATTAATTGCAATCCAGGTAATATGGAGGTGTATTTAGGGCCTACAACATGCTTTTTTACATAATCTTTACTGAAAGCTGAGATTTATTTTACTATGACTAAGATCACTTGACTATGGAGATATCTCGCTTGGATTTACGAAGGTACTGCCATTGAACGGTGATGGTTGATCACGGCTCTGTGCCATGTTTCGGGTCTGTTAGTGTAGAAGATGAGATAACTACTTTCTCCACTTCTAAAAAGATCATCAAAAAGGGGTTTCTGGCTGTCCTTTAAGAAGCTCCCATTTGAATGTGCTTCTTCCTCTGTCAGTTTTCATGTCTGGTGGGTAGTGTAATGTATGTTGTTGATGCCACTTATGCTCTGCTCGGGGAGTGAGGGAGGGTTGGCTGCTGTTTTGAATCATTGGTCAGGTTTTTTTTTAATAAGAGTTCAAAAAACAAAATGCTTGCTACTACTACTGTGTCCCTTTTGAGTATCTGTTGTTTAAACAATAAGCCCATTGCACTCATTGCAACCTCAATAGCACAGCCACTTAGTCACCACCTCATCCACGTCTCCTAAAGTCTTGATCACGAATCTTGATTTTCCTCTTGATTGGTCTCGTTCTTTCTTTGGGGAATTTTCTTGTTTTTTTCTCTTGTCCAGTTTGACTTCCCTGTAATGTCCTTGATCTTGTCTTTAAGTTGTCCAATTTTTTACTGTGTTCTTCTCAATTTAAAATGAAAAAATATATACAAACCTAGGAGCTCATGTAGTAAATGTCTTCCCTTGTTGAAATTTAGACCGACCGGTCAAGACAGATGGCTGCCCAAATATGAGCCCGTTTTTTTTTTGTTGTTTAGGTTTCTTCACGTTATAGGGGAGTTTTTCCTTGCCGCAGTCGCCAAATACTTGCTCATGGGGGAATGTTGGGTCTCTATAAATAAAAGAGTAGCCTACACTATAGTCTAGACCTGTGCTACATGAAAACGAGATACCTTCTGTCATGACTTGACTTAACGTTTTCAATGCAGGACTCTTACTTGTAGCAGCGTATTTTACAGTGTTGCACTAATACATTTACTAAAGGGTCTGAATTTCCTCCACCAAAGTGCTAGAAGCTGGAGAGGTGCCAGTTAACCTCCTGGGCACTGCCAAGGTACCCCTCAGCAAGGCCCCAAACCACCACCTCCTCCTCATCCTCCTCCTCTACTTCCTCTTCCTCCTCCTCGGTCATGTTGACGTTAGATCAGAAGAGGGCGACAAAGTCCTGCATTAAAAAATCTCCAGGCCTCCTTGCTTTATTTCTGATCAAAAGATCTTTTTCTTCTTTCTTTCAACCTTATTCAAACACATCAACTTTGCATAATTATTATAACATTTTTATTTCGACACAGATACGGTTCTTTTTCAAATTATAACAATGACATGAAGCACAATTGCAAATAGTTCAAAATGTATTGTTTACACGAGAAGCAGTTATGTACATCTATGTACATATACTGTAAATAAATGTGTATCTGACAGAATTATGTTTTTGAAATAAGTGCTAATAAATGCTTCTTTCCCCATACACATCTCTCTGAAATCTACAGTAAGGGCACACAATAATCACAACTGTATTTTCATTCTACAAAATATGAATGCTTAAGATTGTATTGCACATTACACCAGGACCCTCTTCTTAGAAGATATTGGTTGTGAGCACTGATGTTTTTAAGAGACGGAGGGCTTCATCCATTTACAGAAATGACAGAGAAACACAGAAATGCCAACATATAGTATTCATTAGGCTACATAAATAGCAACATTTGTCAGTTAAATTGTTGATTTACTCAATGGGATTGCCTTCATGTTGATCCACTGCAGCCAGCTGTAAATAAAGACTAGCATAAATACACAAGTATAACAATATTGGAAAATGTGTTTTATACAGAACATGGCATGCATATATATATATATATCAATTCCGAGTTCATCTTAAATATTCACAGTAGGGCTAGTGTATGTTTAGGTTTATGTCTGATCCTGGCATACAGCTTGTGTCTACAGATGAAAACCGTAGAGAAAAGGAAATGTTGTAGCATCCCCATCTTTCCACTCTGTATTGATTTCATGTCAATTCAAATATTCTGTGTGAAAGTGATGTTAACTGACCCATTTTTTTTCCATAAAGGGCAAATAGCCATTCCTTGAGAGAATTATTTGCTTCTTCTGAACAGCCCGTTCAGGTTTTAACCCTCTACATTTAAATGATCAATTCTCCATTAGATCCTTTAGGGCTGCAATTGTCATTTTCAATTAATCTGTGGTTGGTTTTTCTGATTGTTTAGTGTAGAAAATGTCCAAAAATAGTGAAAATGTCCATTAGTTTCTCAGCTCAGGGTGGGGTCTTTAAGTGTCTCGTTTTGTCCGTTTAAAACCTAAATATATTCAGTATACAATGGTATAAACAAAAAAGCAGCAAATCCTCACATTTCAGAAACAGCAAAATGTTGACAGTTTCACTTGTTAACTTTATCAAAATTGGTTTATTTCATGTCTGTCAATTGATGGTTTGTGCACTCAGTTTCGTAAGGTTACTTTTGAAATGTAAGAGAGTACAGGTTACGGATTACTAGCTCCCTGTTAAAAATGTTCAACGTAATGTTATAACATTTTAATACTTTGAATACATGTTTTAAACTGGGCAATAAAGCTGAAGTCTTAAAAACCTAAATTTGAGCATATACTGCTAAATGAATGGAGCCAGTCAGAACGTGGGGACCGCTCCTTGTAATCCTACTCTTGATGGTGTTTCACTCAAATTTGTCCCAAACGGCTTTGCTGACCCGCGTTCACTGGAAATACGCTAAAAGGCGGCATTTCTGAAAGGCGAAAAGATGCAAAGCAACAGAATGTGTTGAAAGTGATATTCTACATACATTTTACCGAAAAGCATTCAGATGTCATTTGTAATTACACACCATTACATGTAACTATACTGAACAAAATTGTAAACACAACACTTTTGTTTATGCCCCCATTTTTCATGAGCTGAACTCAAAGATCTAAGACTTTTTCTATGTACACAAAAGGCTTATTTCTCTCAAATATTGTTCACAAATCTGTCTAAATCTGTGTTGGTGAGCACTTCTTTGCCGAGAAAATCCATCCACCTCACACGTGTGGCATATCAAGATGCTGATGAGACAGCATGATTATTGCACAGGTGTGCTTTAGACTGGCCACAATAAAATGTGCAGTTTTATCACACAGCACAATGCCACAGATGTCACAAGTTTTGAGGGAGTGGGCAATTGGCATGCTGACTGCAGGAATGTCCACCAGAGCTGTTGCCCGTGAATTGAATGTTAATTTCTCTACCATAAGTCGTCTCCAAAGGCGTTTCAGAGAATTTGGCAGTACATCCAACCGGCCTCACAACCGCAGGCCACGTGTAACCACACCAGCCCAGGACCTCCACATCGAGCATCTTCACCTCCAAGATCGTCTGAGACCAGCCACCCGGACAGCTGTTGCAACAATCAATTTGCATAACCAAAGAATTTCTGCACAAACTGTCAGAAACCGTCTCAGGGAAGCTCATCTGCCTGCTCGTCGTCCTCATTGGGGTCTCAACCTGACTGCAGTTCGTTGTCGTAACCGACTTGATTGTCCAAATGCTCACATTCGATGGCGTCTGGCACTTTGGAGAGGTGTTCTCTTTACGGATGAATCCCGGTTTTCACTGTACAGGGCAGATGGCAGACAGCCGTCGTGTGGGTGAGCGGTTTGCTGATAACGTTGTGGATCGAGTGGCCCATGGAGGCGGTGGGGTTATGGTATGGGCAGGCGTATGTTACGGACAACGAACACTGGTGCATCTTACTGGTGGCATTTTAAATGCACAGAGATACCGTGACGAGATCCTGAGGCCCATTGTTGTGCCATTCATCCACGACCATCACCTCATGTTGCAGCATGATGATGCACGGCCCCGTGTTGCAAGGATCTGTACACAATTTCTGGAAGCCGAAAACATCCCAGTTTGTGCATGGCCAGCATACTCACCGGACATGTCACCCATTGAGCATGTTTGGGATGCTCTGGATCTGCATATACGACAGCATGTTCCAGGTCCTGCCAATATCCAGCAACTTCGCACAGCCATTGAAGAGGAGTGGACCAACATTCCACAGGCCACAATCAACAACCTGATCAACTCTATGCAAAAGAGATGTGTTGCACTGCGTGAGGCAAATGGTGGTCACGCCAGATACGGACTGGTTTTCGGACCTTTGAGTTCAGCTCATGAAAAAAATGGGGGGCAAAAACAAGTGTTGAGTTTATAATTTTTTCAGTGTAGTTACCCCAGCAGTTGGACCTTGTCCCCTTTGTTCACCGAATTTGTAAACAAAAAAAAACAGAAATCAATACATTTCAATTCAAAATAACCTCAATGCTAACGCTACAGTATAAACTCATAGTATTGCATGCTGTCTTTTAACTCAGTGCACGCTAATTTAAAAAGTCTATGTGACAGATGACTATTGCTGGGTCCTGTATATATCATAACTTAATTGGCACAATATGGACAAATATTTACGGTTAACCACCAGCACTACAATTAGGCAGCTGGTCGTACTGAGAACAGTCACTTAAGAGTCTCTCCAGGAGCCGTCACGGTTGGTTGAGCAGAGCATCTTACCAGCTTATAAGGGCTGAGTGTGTAGGTCAGCATGATTCAAAGTGACACTAATGCAATGGTGCATTACAAATGAAAAGTTCGCATGAATTATTGATGTCAACATCTGATGTCCACAGAGTTCAATTCTTGAGAGTTCATACAGTGTGAGAGCGTTTGATACCTACGATTGGCTGCTGACTAACCGCAGTGATAAACGACAGATGCCGAAAAGGAAATGCATTCACTTCTTTTATTATTCATAAGATGGGAATATTTTTTACAACTTATGCACAGCAGATACAAAGACAAACATGTTTCTAAACCACAAACTAAATTCCTCCATCACTCTAATCCCATTTCAAAATGGCCCCCCAGAAAAATCAACCTTTTAAGTTTGTAGTCCAGTTTCACATTCTGAAAGATCGTTTTACAGCAATCTCATTTTAGCAGAATGGCACAAGCCACGTTCAGAACACTTCCATTTTTTGACAGATACCCATTTCCCCCTAAACAAATTGCACTTTTTTTTTCTTTAAAACTACGTCAACAGGATTATAGGATCAAAAAGTAACACCAAAAAGATGACTAAACATCCAACTTATACACAGGTTCATTATTTTAGTTGCACAAAAATGCATAAATATACATTACGCAAAAAAGTACAAAATTAGTACTTTCCTTTGCTCAAATAATGACAGACATTGATATGATCATAAGGACTGGGATTGTCATAGAACGTAGGGATGCATTCACAAGGTCCATGCGAGATTAGCCATTTACACAACAGCCTAACTTTCACAGAGGTAAGACCAAGGTTCTACTGGAAAACAAAACATTTCGCTGTCTAGGCCAAAAGGCAAAGAGGCAACACAAACACTAAGAAAATTAGGATACACAGAACTCAGTTCTAAATTCATGCCAAAAAGACTAACATGCAAGGACTCTTAATGCCTCTAAAGCTCCCAGGAGCTGCGGTAAACCATGGAAGGACTAGCTTAACAGTAACTTCAATGCGTCAGTTTTCCTCAGCAATTATGATCCATGGAGTTTTGACTGGGCTAAGATGGTACCGCAATAGTTGCCAAGGATAAGCTCAGATTGTCGACAGCAAGATGGTTTCAACTCAGACTCCCCCCAGAGACATCGAGAGGAGATATAAATACGGTTTGTTTATAATAATGCACATTTGTCCATTAAATAAACCTGATTAAATTAATGAAGAGCTTGGCAAACCTCACTTCAGCTGGACAAAGGTGTGGTTTCCAGAGGCCTAGAGAAAACAGGGAAAACAAGAGTTAGTGTAAACAAGCCAATAAAGCATTCACTAAGCATTTCTATAGTATTCTTACTGTCAAAATAACCAATGAAAAGGCCAAAAACAATGTGTCAGTCAACAAATCAGCAGCTCTCAGCCCAAAGCCAATTTGTTCCTAATAAATATGTAAATAATTAAACAAGCCACAAATGTTAATCCATTAAAAAAAAAGAAAAAGAAATTTCCTGAAACAGCTGGGCAGTGTAGTTTTGAACAAACACTCAAAGTAAATGTGTTTTTCGGTGACTTTTCAGCTGCAGATTAATTACACAATTTGGTGTGCTTGTAAGCGTTTCGTGGCAACAGGATGGTGAATGTGGAAAACTATAGCGCCCCGCTTCATGTTCTAATGAAGGAACATGCCTCACAGCTTATTCCTCTTCCAGTGTCAAAAAACAATTACATATTAAGCCACACTGTTGCATTGGCGGACATGTTCATTTATTACAATGAACATAGGCACTCATTTATTGTGAGTCAATTCAAATGTCTATTAATCCGCAGCTGTAAATAGTCCAACAAGCATTTTACTCCTGCTTGAGTTAATGTTTGATAAAAAAATAAAAACTAAGGATTTAGCATAAAAAATTAACTGTATTCATGACCCATTTTCAAAGATGTATGTCAACAAGTGGTCTTTGGGCCGAGTGCCACAGACCGGTTGGACTGTTGGTTTTAAGGTTTTAAACTTTTCATGGGATTTGTTAAAAACTCATCTGTTAACACTAAATCAAGTTTAAGCCATTTTCATTTACATTCTGCAGTTTTCAGTCAAACAAGGTTTCAGTTTGCATGGCATCAAGGATAGCAGGTAGAAGATCGTGTATAGGGGTTTGCAAATAAAAACCACCATATTAAAAAAAAAAAAAAAAACTGTTGTACCAAAGGTTACTCACTAAATATCTAACAAAACTGCCGGGACTTCCATCCAGGCTGGGAAGTCTCAGAGGGAGTAGGGTACCAGCGCATCTGAAGAAACACAAAAATAGTCATGTACAGTAGACCAACACCAGGCTCTAGTGCTTCAATCCTGCCAATCAGTTAACACTTTGAAATTTACTTTTGACAAGCAGGTTTAGAAGGACTGTCCCTTTAAGACCTAGTCACTGAAGCCAGGGGAATGTGGGTCACGTAGTTGCTCATTGAGGACAATAGTCCTCGAGTAATTAACAGGCATGGAAATGTGGAGAGTTGAACCTCTCTGTGTGTCAAACATTTCCACAGGGTAAGAGCTGGTATCTTTCCATACCTGTGACTTAAACCTGTAGCAGAATGAGGCCCCACATTTTTTAGACACTGAATAAAAACAAGGACAGAGGCCATAACAGCTTAATATACTCAGGAGGTTATCAACAAACACTTGACGTTACACTTCTGTGTCATACATTCAAAACTAACAAGGCCAAGAGTCAGTGGGAAGACAACTCGGGGCATTTAAGGGATCTTTCATCAGATTGTAATTAAAAAGGCTTCCCCTCCCTTTTTGTGGCTACACAGTCATCTTATGTTCGAACAGGAACGTGGACAGTAAGTTGGCACCTCCAGAGAAGGGCATCAGGTCTGACAATTTTTTCAAGCAAATACCTCACATTCCTCTTATGCCCGACCAAATGGTCTATGTAATAGCTGTCTACTTTGCAGTGTAGCACTCCCCTGTGCCCTTACATTGCAGGAGGAAGTTAGATCACAATGAACTTTAAATGACCCAACAAGGGAAATATTTTCCATTGCTATTGTTACAAAAAAAAAAAAAAGGCCTGCCCACTAGTGAGCTACACAATTGCTGTAGCATTTAGACCACAATTAGTTGCAACGTAAACACTTTGCAAACCCATTTGTCCCCCATTTTGTTAATTCCAATTTTCAGCAGACATGATAGAACTTTTATTAAGTTTAAAATGAATATTTTCAAACCAGATCCAAAGATTGACTAAATGTTTTAAATTGATTTACTGTCTAAATGCAAACAGTCTTAGTTGGGATCAAACGTCATCTTAAGGCTCAAAGTTGTTTTTTCAGATTATTCAAAAACACTTAGATTTAGGGTAAGTGCGTGGTATTGTGATGCTACACTACAGAACGCACACATCACTTAGGTTTTTCCATTTCAAAATGACATTACAATATAACTCATGATTTTAACTTCCATTTTATAATATAAAGACTGGGCACAAGTTGTGCAGCCAACAGTGACTTGCAGACTTGACATCTGGGCTGGCTTCAGCAACACAAGTCTTTGTGATGTTATTGTAATACCTCTGAGGACCACTGGGATGGTTTCAAGACTCAACCTCTGCTTTGAAAGTGCACCATGTTGCACTACCAATTGCAGTGGTGCATCCTTAATCATCTCATTTTATGTTTACGTTTTAGGATTAGGAATGCACCTGGTTGGAGGCATTCATTCTGCGTCTCTACAAAAAGGTTCCCTGTATTATGCTGAGTGTGTACTAGACAATACTCAGGAAAATAGGAGAAACACACACCGGTTGGTCCCTCACCTGGGCGTGGAGGGCTGCAGCAGCGGCAGCAGCCGCCGGGTAAGTGAAGGCTGCGTGAGGGAGACCTGGGGTCAGCTCCGTGGTGTACAGCGGGTAAGGAGTCCAGGCATCCGGAGATGCTGGGATCAGTGCTGCCCCTGTCAGATCATCTGGGGAAGCACAGGGCGGGATGAAACACAGCTGACTGACCTACCCTTCAACATACAGACTTTTATCATGTAAGCAAATAAGTACAGAGGCTAAATAAGAACACGTGTCATCAAAACATGCTGCAAAAAGGGGTTTGTTGTGTCATGATGTGGCTTTTAGGTTTACTGCTGACAAATCTTACTGTAGTAATAGCTTGAACGGTCACTAAAATATAAAAACTTTTACAACCCTAAAAAGATGCAGTCAGACCTGATTTCACTCCCCATTCATTTCTATGTTGAATGGGCCGGGACACATTCGCTTCTAGTTGAGAATTGACTGCCTTTTTCCCTTCCCACAGTTCAAAATCGGACTGGACTCGCGTAATTGTGAGGCTTTCCAAATATCTAGTCAGTTTGAGAGTAGGTGGAGCCGATCGCAATATATTCGTTATAGTCTTGTTTTATTACTGCACGGTGAAATACAAGCGGCAGAGAAAAAAGGACGCTGTTTGGCTGCAGTGAGTGCAAGGACCTAGTATAGTATATAGTACCTTTTATGAACTGCGATTTTCCCACATCTTGTTTACAACTCTACCCACATGGTTTCATGTCCCCTCTTGCTTTTTGTCACAACCCACGAGTAAATTCTGCCCATGAAATCTGGTCTGAATGCAGTTTAAAACTATTATCCATCACCTGTCAAACTACTGAATCAAGCAGGTGTTTTGAGAAAGAGATGAGACAACTTCTGACTAAACCCTGTGAGAGTGGAATTTCCTAGCTGTACAGAAGCAAAGCGGCTGTCTTAAAGAGTCGAGATCACATGCATGTGGAGGTGAGTTAGTCTTTAATTTGTTAGATACTGTTTTTAACCACTGCTCATTTGTCTTTAATACCTCAATATCCTGAGACAGTTTTTTTTTTTTTTTTTGGGCACTTGAGTACTGGCATTGCCAAAGTGAGAGTGGATGAGAGAGCCTAGAGTGGTGCAGCCGTACAACTTACATGGGTCCCGTGCAATGAAGTGTGCTCCTAGAGCAGGGTGGATATTTGTGGGGTTCGGTGTGGCCATCAGCTTACTCTTTGCCATCTTCGTGTTGGCTTTAGCAAACTCTAAGCGCAGGGTCTGGGGACTTTCGGGGTCAAAACGGATACCCTGGGGGAGAGACGGAGGAGGGGGGAGGGGGGGGACATAGTATCGTAAGGGAGGTGGGCTGAGTTTGAGGGGCTGTAGCTCAGTAGTCTCACATGGCCTCCTTTCCTAAAGCTGTGTTCAAATACTCGCGATGTATCCTTCAAGCTTCCCTTGAGCTGAACACTGGTCTTAAAATGTTCATAAAAAGGTCACGTCTTCAAAATAAAGGGCAGACTGAAGGATACACTCCTGAAATATTTCAACATGCTTGCATCTCTTTTTCCTCATGACGAAATCAAGAGCATATGCGGCTAAAGGTGTCAGGAGGAGAGGGAGATGAGGAAAAGGGCCAATGGCAAGACTTTTGAGTCCAATTCCTTTTGGGTGGCTGAACCCTGCTTGTGTTCTTGTGCCCTAAGCGTTGTGCCCACATGCAGGTGAGTAGTACTTTGGTGTGTGTGTGTGTGTGTCTGCTGTGTCTAAGAGGTGATGCTCATGAAGAAGGCTAGGGTATGAGAGCAAAGTGTTAGATACTGCCAGATACGTGGGCTACTTGGTGACAAAATTAGAGGTTACACTACTTCAGATGTGTCCAAATAACACTACACATGTGGCTACAGAACAAGTATTACAATAAGCAGTGATATGCAAAATTGGGAAAGCTATACCAGACTAAGAAGGGTTGTGTATCAAGGTCAAAGTAAACTACCGTAAGGCTACGGGATTCTGGCCCCTTTCCAAAAATGGCCCTGCCATTGAATTGTAGAAGACACAATGGGTAGACTTTGAGAGATTCTTATGGGGGGAAAAAAAAAAGTTTAAAGCTCCCTTTTTTTATTTTTTTTTTTTTTTTTTTTTTTTTTAGGTTTAAGCAAAGTTAGAACAAATTTTAAGAAATACAAAGCAACATTTAAAGATTTAAAAAAGGGGAAAATCTAAACAGCAAAAGACAAAAGGAAATAATAAAAATAAGGCAATGCTTACATTTAGAGCATTTTTTGCAGCTTCAGCTCCAGTACGACTGTCAAAGGTTACAAACCCAACAGGCTGGAAGGCAAAAGGGAAGAAACACACTGTGACAACAGACACTAACGGAGGGACCATGTTAATACGCAAGAACCTGCATTTGTCAAATATTGATTATTAAATGTTATCTTATAATAATAAAAAATAAAAAAATAAAAAAAAGTGTATCAAAACAAATCAGCAAGAGGACAATATAAGTCCGTAAGTCCAAAGATAAAGTTACAAAGAGACTGCCTGGACATTCGTTTAGTATTTTAGTACAGCATTAAAGCGGTTCTTTTTATGATGGAAGGCATCTCACCTGTTTTGATGTTAACTTAATCAGTGACCCTTCATAACCCTGCGGGGAAGAAAGATAGCCAATTATCCCCCTGGAGTCACATGCAGGAAGTCAGGCATGAACGCTTCTTGCTATAAAGAGAAACCTGCTTGCATGCACCTTCAGTTTGAGCTCGAGAGCAAGCCTTCACGGGTCCCTTCTGTGACAGTGTTGTACTTCCATTTGTTGTGGTGAAATAAAAGGCGAAACATGCACATTTTCAACAAAAGCACCACTTACTGATTTGACTACAGATAACCTCAAAGCTAAAAAGAAAATGAAGACCATGTTTAGTTTAAAAAAGGGAGCAAGCACATGCAAGGGTTCTCTTACGCACGAGATTAAGCAAAGATTGAGCATGACTTCCAAATAAAGTCACTGCTTTTAAACCAGGTTAAAAATAGCACAAGGGTTGGTTAAAGCAGGAGCAAATTCCTGAGAAATGCAGGGGATTTTTGCCTGACCAGAGTATTGATAGATGGGATCCCTTCTGATCCTGATTTACAGCCATGGAAATTTAAACAACTTTCACCAGCTGTCATAAATCCTTAGCAACAATCCAAACCAGACTTAGCTTGAGTAATTCACAGGAGGAAAACAAGTGGGAGAAAGCCGTCAATATTAAAAACCTTGGGAAAAAAAAGGTTTTTAAATTTGGATCAAATGAAAACCTTCAATGAATCAGATTGAACCCTAGTTGCACACATGTACTGCAGAAGCAAAAAGTAAAGCGTTACAATTTGAGGGAACAAAACATTTCAGTGGTTTCACAATGTCTGAATGTTACGAGAGGAATAAAACATTTCCCTACACGGTGGGCGAGCTGGGTCAGAGAGGGCTGGTTGGCCAATCGCGAGGGCTACTCATTTACACATTCCAGAAGATCATCCATGTGCGAGGGATACCACTTCCAATTTAGTTCGTTAGGACACGGGTGGGAGGGGTGTTTATGGAACTGAAGTCCAGTCAAAAATGGAGCAATGGACAAACAATGCTGTGGCCTCATTTCCATATATGCAAATCACTCAACAGAAGGGATTGTTTGATTCAACTAAAGAGGAGCTCTGATAAAACATTCTGCTGTGTGAGCTACAGGCAGGAATATTACCGCATCATGAAAAATGGTTTAAAAAGAATAATAATTGCACACTGGATTACAGTTGCTTCCTTAATACTTAAACTCCTCGTTCTTGAGTGTGCAGATAATCATTTTAGAAACTCTTTTTCAGCACCTGGCACACAATCAGCTCTTAGGTGAGAAGTGTATTGCATTTATATACCCCAAATCACAGGGATTTAACATCTGTACAACATGCATCGCCCTCTTTCCTTAAAAAAAAGAAAAATAAAACTCATGTCGTAACTTACCTTAAAAGGTCTGAAGAGAAGGTAAAGTTCCCGTGGTTTGATATCAACTGGTAGGCCACTGACGAACAGTGTTCGTACCTGCAAACAAAAAGCAAACCTTTATTTGGCCAGCAGGAGGTGACATCTTAATATTATGCGTCTTCATTCCCTAGAAAGAGCAGCATGTGCGATAATAACTGGGTCGCACAAATAGATCTACACGTTTGGCCATGGTCCAACACCTCTCATTCCTCCTTACCAACCAACACACATATGGATGGATATTTTGATGTATGAATTGACGTACAAAATGACATGAGTCAATGGTCCCATTGGTCAGGTGCAAAGTTGTTCTTCATACTACAAGTGTTGCTGGAGATTCAACCCTTTAAGCCTCTGGTTCCCAACCTTTGTGGCCTGTGACCCCTTAAAAAACACCACATCTTCTTGCGACCCCTCATCAGTTTGCACAGGTTGTGAGCACTTCCAACAAAAGAGTGATTATTCCCTCCAAGATTGTTACCTCCGCCAAGGAGGTTATGTTTTCAGCTGAGTTTGTCTTGTCAGCAGGATTACAGAAAAACGACTGGCCTGATTTTCATGACACTTGGAAGGGTGTAGCATGGGCCATGGAAGAACCCATTAAATTCTGGAGGATCCGAATCACAGGGTAAATATACAGAAAAAATGTTTTCACTTTCATTAACATTGCCGAGATAAGGGATGGCCATGGCAAAGGTCTGCGCTCTGAGTGCCTTCTAGTTTTATTTAAAGTTAAGAGGCCTGAAAAGAGGCAACATTATCCAGTCATTAACAAAGCCAAGATTAGAAGAAAAAGTCTGGAAAATAAACCTAAATTTGCACATATACATTTTCTTTCGCCAGTTTTACTATTCTTTTAACCATCTTGCGACCCCTCAGATTTATCAAGTGACCCGTTGGCTGGATCTGAACCACCCGTAAAGCCCTTTTAAAAGCCCCTGTCAAGACCCAAACAATCCCTTAATATTTGGCTCATTAACAAATCTGAACAATGGTCTATGAATGAAACCTGTGATCCTCCCAACATGTTACGAGAGACTAAAAGGGAGTCTTTCCTCGCCACTGTCAAACTAAATGCTTGGTCTTGGGGAAATTACAATTGTTGGGTCCTTATATTACGTATGTTACAGTGTGGTCTAGACCTACTCTATCTGTAAAGTGTCTTGAGATAACTCTTGTTCTGATTTGATACTAGAAATAAAATTGATTTGAATTGAGATGGTCTTCATTGTGCTGAGGCTCCTGTTCAAGGACCCCTGGACTTGCCCTGACCAGACATTGAGAGCCGATGCTGTGTACAGTCCAGTGTGGGCCGGGGAAATAACCAGTGCAGTGCGAGGCCCATTAGTTTCCAGCCAGTGGCGGGGCCCTCAATACTACAATGGGGCTGCCAGACGAACAGCACTGGACAACAGTGCACAGCGTGGTACCATTTCCTTCCTCTGACCCTCAGCCCCAACCCTCCGGCATTTTTCAGGTGCCGCACAGCAGCACTTCTCAGCCCTTTACAAGTCAGCACATAGAGCGACCGGCTCAGCTGGACACAAACTCAAATGGAGATGTTTTAATGTGTCCACCGGCTTCTCGTTGACTAAGTGCATGAACCTGAAGCGCTCCATTATAGCTTTTAATAAAATCTTAAATGCATCAGTTACGTATTCAGGTGATTTATTTTAAGTAAAACTATTGTGACAAGACAATGTGACATGACTGACAAGCTTCTGTAGCTTGATGATTCAACACCTCTAAACAGACGTTTTGGGGCTTCTAAATAAATTTCTCGTCAGTTTGTTTAATCTTTGCTCTCAATTCCAAGGGGGTAAACATACAAAAAGGAAATCAGGCTAAGAAAAGTCAAGTGGCCACATATGGCTTTGTTGTAAGATAATGGGAACAAAGGAGGGCCAACAAAAGGCCCAGCGCTCCCCTCAGTGCGCCTCCATAAGGAGTCATTAAAGAGGAACTATAGCTGGCCACACAGAACTGAAGAGTCACAGCTGGAAAAAGTCAAACACGGATCATTTGGGGAGGTCATTTAATTAATCAAGTTTATTTGAAAATTATTCTGATTTAAATGATATATTTAGAGTTCCAAATTGCAAATAAGGATTTCATATTAACAAGTTGACATTTATTTCAGTTTTTATGGTGACTTGAAACCTCTTTACAAATCAAAATACTGAGATGTTAAACCTGCAGCGTTTGTGTGACGCATCTGATTTTATTTGTCACCTGAAGGCAAACAAAATGTCCCCGCAACACACTGGGTGCTGAGGAAGAGAGAGGAAAAGTAAATTGATATTTGGAAAATTAGGAGAATCCATTTAATTTCATGGCTTGCTGAGTGTACTCATTTAAAGCGTGTTTGATATAAAACCATTTTATTTTTTTATTAAATAGGAGGCCTACAGTTTTTTTTTCAACCCACATTTAAAAAAGGTAGGCTAAGCGAAAGCCTCAAGACCATTTTCTGTAGTAGGTCATAAAGAAATATGAAGTAGGCTTAAATAGACAACTGGGTCTTCTATAGGCCTAAAATAGCCCATTAAATAAAAAATAAAAAACTACATGGTTAGTTTACAGCTTAATTGGCTCATTTAAGTGATTTTTGCAGTAATTAGGATTCAACAGCTGGTGATACATTTTAATCTGTAAAAACATTTGTAGACATTTTGAAATCATATTTTGGATGATATTCCTAAACTACGCCAACTTTCACTGGACTTGTTTTTCCCCTTTAAATTGCGCTTTCCTTACTTTAAGCCACTATGAACTAAAGGAATTTCAGCTTGCAACTTGCAAAAGGTCTGTAGCCCCATTTGTGGCCGGAAACACATTTTTTTTTCGGCTGTCATTGAACATGAACACCCGGGTCAAAGTCCAGAGCAGCAGAGAAATAAAACTTTTACTGAGCTGAACTCACCTCCTCTTCGATGGAAACGTTGTTACTCGGCTCCGCGTCCGCTTTCAGGCTCATGTTGGCGGTCGCTTCTGCGGCGGCTGCTGCTGCACAAAATATCAAGTTTTTCTTCGCCGTGTGATATTTCCCCCAAGTGCGTCTGAAGCTGCAGTGAAAGTCTTGGTGGCGTTTGAACTTCAGAGATGTGCCGAGGTGAGGTCGTGCAGACGAGGACGGCGGCGTATCCGAAGATATCTTAGTAGTAGAAGTGTTGCGAGAGAGAATCATTCATTAAAAAGGGAGGACAAAATGAAAGAAAAGAAATGCAGACACGCGCCAAACTAAAGGTGAGAAGGTGGATTTGTGCTCCGTGTGTGGTGGTGAAAGACAGGGGGAAAGAAGTGCGCGTAAAAAACAGAAAGCCTCTGCGCTCACATCAATGCCCTCAGCTGTGGGATTGTGCGGAGGAAGAACAAGTAAACTTTTCTCATTGGAGCGTCTCTCTCTCTCTCTCTCTCTCTCTCTCTCTCTCTCTCTCCTCCTGTCCGTGAGTATGCCCCCCCCTTCCTCCCTCGCTCTCTCTCTCTCTCATCCTCCTCCTGCTTTTCAATTAGGTCATCAATTATGTTGGAGTCCGCTGTGAGCCGTAATCAAGCTGCTGATCCGCCTCAGCTGTTGCAGGAAGACCCGGCCCCTCCGCCGCTGCATCACCGTTACTATGGGACCCGGAGAGCCAATGGTAATTTCCCCAAACCTCTCCAACGTAGGCTATATATTAGCCAATAATAATAATAATAATAATAATAAAAAAAAAAATAGTGTTTTTTTTTTTTTTTTGTATGTCTGTATCTGACCTCTGACTTCCTTCAACCCCCAAAAAATAAAAATGGGGAAACAATACAAAAAGAAAAGTGTCTTACCACAGAATTAAACTAGAAATAATGTGCCTATAATACTGGATCCTCTACTATTTTGTGACACTATGGCTTCATATATATATATATATATATATATATATATATATATATATATATATATATATATAGTTGACATAACATGTTCAATTTATTTCAATATTTTTTTTTTTATCTTCTAGGCTATATTCTGTGGCAAAACATTTATGAACACCCACTTAATAACCAAACATATAAAGGCTATAGGCTTAGTTAAAGGGCAATTTAATGGTACACATTTCATTACAGGTAAATGAGCTTTACATTAAAGCAACACAGATTACTGTTGATGAAAGGGTTATAATTAAATGTAGTTATGTCTAACAAATTTACATTATGGCTGCATTATTGTCATATATCAAAGTAAAATAAAACAGACATTTTATGTGTTAGTAGTTCAATATATTGTACAGCTGTTTGATTTTGTTTTGAGAAGCTCTACACATTGATAATCGACATGGATAAGCCTTGTTTACAGAGATATAGCATCTTTATTTGTGCCATTACAAATCTAAACCAATACATTCAACAACAATAATAATGACAATGACAATGGCTGTGTGTGTTTTAATGATTTGGATCCAGGATGATGTAAGAGTGGCGTGGGTGGATAAACGGCATGTGTTGTGTATCGAGGCTTGGCCCTGGATGTGAGCCCAGCATGCAGTGCGTTTCCTCACAACAAAACAGCTCTCAAAGGCCACAGAGTTTCCTGACTTTGTATAGGAACACAATCAGGCCTGCAGGGCGAGGAGGGGGGGCGGCCGAGTGGACGGACGTAGTCTCACTGTACTTCTTCACTGGTGTGATCTAAAAATAGTGGAGCTCTGCTGATTTTTCAGTGTGCTTCTCTACCCACTGAACCCAAGTGGTAAATATATACATAGTCTATATATGTGAGAGGAAACACAGACAGATGTATAACAAAGTTTCGGAGACAGGTAAGACAAGAAAGTAGTGAAAAAAAGTATGTATTTATCTCATTGTTGTATGACCAATAAGTTACCTGTAATTGTATTTCAATGCAGCAGTAACATGTAGCCTACATTATGAGAAGGCACTGATTACATGTATAAACAGTTGAGCTGAAACGATGGTTGATTAAACGATAATCATTCAGAATCGGAATCCGAAAAGGATTTATTGCCAAGTAAGTAACACTTACAAGGAATATGCCTTGGTGGTTGGTGCGTATACATAAACAAACATATTAAACATCTTTCAAGAAATAAAATGCCAAACATTCAGCTGGTTCCAGCTTCTTAAATGAACATATTTGCTTTTCTCTGTTTTAAATCATAACCTGAATATCTTTGGGATTTGGACTGTTGGTCGGCCAAAATAAGACAGTTTTTACAACAACATCATTTTATAGAACAACCAGTTAATCGATTAATGGAGAAAATGATCGGCTGATTCATCAATAATTAAAACAATCATTAATTGAAGCCCTATGTTAATTCAAGGGAAAATAGCAACTCTTTGCTAAATAATTGAACACATTTGAGAATGAAACACAATTCTGAATGATTTAATAAGACAAAATCTCCTTGAATGTGGGAAATTATCACTAGATTTGAATTAAAAATGAGCTTTGTATGACTGATTCGTTTGTATGCTGAATGGTAGGGTGAAACCGAAGGCCTCTTTTAGGAGCCAGTGTGCTGTTTTATGTTGTCATTTACATTGTTTTATATGAGCGTGTGTGGTGTTTTGTTTTTTTTGTTTTTTAGCAAGTTTTACATATTGTTTTATATGATTTTTGTATGTTGTATGTTCAAGTCTGTGCGTGTTATGTACAATCAACCAGAATACAGTAGACATGCCCTAGATGTGGCACCTATATATACCGCTTCGGTCAGCAGCTGTTTAGTTTTGAGAATGTTAAGGAATCAACATATATTACGCTCTGTTTGCCATTGTAGTAACACTCACTGCCTATGAAATATTGACTGTGCCGCTGAGTGTTCATTCATTTATTCAGCACAAACACTTGGTACAGTGTGTACCATGAGGCTTTAATGCACAAGAGGCCACCATCATTATGCACCTCGTCAACAGATTCAGGACATATAACGTCAAACCTCATCCACACTCCTTACAATTTACAAAAAAGAAGACACATTTATGCACATGGTACGGTCATAAAGCTGCATCCTTCTCAGTTTTGCAGGGGTGGCCCATAATTCAATATTATCTTTATTGTGACGATATGATCTTATCATCATATCTAAAATCCTGTTGTTCAAATGGATAGTTCTTTGTGCCTTTTTGCTTATGCACATAAATAGTTTAATGTCGTGTCATGTATAACAGTAAAACATAGATCATTGCTTTAAATATCAGTTTTATTATTTAATAATTGTGTACATTTGCCATTTTTTAAATATATATATATATATATATATATATATATATATATATATATATATATATATTGTTATTAATTTTGGGATCATTTTGTCTAGACCTTTTTGCTACATGATGAGAAACCTTTCATGAAGGATTTGCTTGATACAAAGGCAGATGATTCATGGTAAAAAATAAAAAATAAAGATACATGTAAAAAAATTATGTTTTTATATCATCTCTTATTTCTGATAATTGAGACTATTTATTGAATCACCAAAACTGTCATTTAAAGCATATTCTCCAGCAGCCTTTTTTTTAAATTTTTTTTATGGCTTTGTTTTGTGTCATGTCCTCTCTCTCTCTCTCTCTCTCTCTCTCTCTCTCTCTCTCTCTCTCTCTCTCTCTCTCTCTCTCTCTCTCTCTCTCTCTCGCTCTCTCTCTCTGTGTATTTTATCCCACAACTCTTTAATGCAGCTGTCCAAAAATGATTCCTAAAAAAATAATCACGGATTGGAAAACCTGGACCACTGGCAAACAATGGGTTAACAAGCAAAATAAGAGTCACTGAAGCTCTGAACCTTTTATGCCCAAAGATGTCACTGCCATCTTCACTGCCAAAGATAGCTTTGTGTAGATGTACTGCGCAAACAATGTCTTATTTATGTGTTTCTTCGGTTGGATTTAAAGGAATGCTTGACGTAGTTTGGAGCTAAACTCACAGACCTCTTCCATCTAAGTGTTGAGGCTTTACATAATTTAGGGCTAAGACTTTTATAGTTAAACTTATCAAGAGGTGTTTATTTTTTTTAAACTACATAAATTGCTTCAGAACCTTGGGGGCCGCAAATCTCATTAATTGAAGAAGAGGGAGAAGACTGTCTTCTGGTTTTATATCACAACTAGTCCCACATGTCTCAAACTAAACAGTGTCAGTTCAGGAAACTGTCATGTCCATAAAATTGCATGAGAAATATTCTTTTCCAGGCTCTCTTTCAATCGACAAAAATATCACTGAGTATGTCCATGATCTGAACCAAACAATGATTTTGTCCTTCAGGCACAAACAAGTGAAACTAATCTATCATTTCAAAAGAAAATGAAGCAAAAGCCAAATATGAGAAGAAAGTTAAAAAAAAATCAACATCATGAATGTTGCTTTTTGTTTCCTTTTTTTTGTAACCACTTAGATTCATCTTGTGAGCCCTTGAAGGTGTCCCAACTACCACTACTACATATGTTGTAATGTATGATTCTTCTCTAAATGATCAGATAATACCTATTAATCTGCAAAAAGCAATGTCCTATCCAGTGATCTACTCATTTAAGCCATCCTGCATTGGTATCTTTTATACTTTTACATGCTTTTATAAATTCAACAAAATATAAACAAGTTCTTTCGACATTTTACCAGACAGAAGAAGAATGTAACCCCTTAAACGCTACTCTCTCGCTGGTGGGCTGCTGTTCAAACCACAAAACATTATATCAAATTCTAGTGCAGATCTCAGAATTTCCAAAGATATAAATATGTTAAACTAAATTTGGTGGGAAATGATGCACGATACATAATATAGAAAATTTCCATTTGCTGAAAACGGTGCAGCTATAAAAATATGAAGTCTTGGGTTTCATTTAGAATTTAGAATAAGAGGATTTGAATAGCATCAAAGCTACTCAAGAGGACATTAAAGTGGAAAACTGGATGTTAAGGAGTTAATAGGATTCTGAGCATTACCAAAAAAACAATATGTTTCACCGAATTACCCTTCATTGTATCCACTAGATAATCCAAACAGTTCAGGAGCATTAAATCAGATTTCCCCCCCTTTCTACCCTCAAACACCTGACAGAAACCGAGACTGCACAGCTCAGAGGCTCTGGATAAGCCCTCATGTTTTATTTGCGAAAAGCGGCCCCATTGTCCCATAAGTCACCTCGCACAGCACTCTTCTGCTTCACGCCACGCTGAGCCTGTCCTACTGCGTTAGCATCACCCGCTGCTAAAGCACTTAGCTTGTGTTCTGCGTGTCCTCTGTGGTTCAGCCAAACATCCATTTGGAGGTCCTAGGAAACTTTGAAGCTTTTCCGTCTGCACAGTGAGCGAGGGAGGCGCGGGGTGCATTTGTGACGTTTCGTGAATACTTTGTCAAATAAATAAGCCCTCTTCACGAATACATTAAAGCTAATCACGGCCATGAATGTAGTTGCAGCCCAAACAGAATGATGGGTATGAAATTTGTTTCCATCAACTGAAGGATTTTATTGGTAGAGTCTAACCCAATAATATTTGTAATAGCCTATTAGCGAGTGATAGCACCAGTTGTCCATGTGGTTGCCACGTTTTATCTGTTGCCCTTTTTTTTCTAACACTTGTCAGACATTGTCACACATGCTGCGAGAGCCAACAAGGACAGAAGGAGGGCTGAGAAGCTTCCACGTCTGCTGGAAATCAATCCACCCTTCATATACTGCACCGCTGAGGCATGCATCAAACATACGCCTGTTTGTTTTAATGGTAGAAGGTATATTCAAATGCTAAGGTGATGTCATTTGTGTCACAGCAGTAAGTGAATTTCCACCAAAGGGAGTTTAGTGGAATTGCAGAGTGGCGACAGTTGTTCCAGCAGACGACATTGATAACACTTTAATGCTTTGCTTTCATTTGTCACAGCTGCACTCTAAAGCAGTTTCACAGCTGCCATTTTTCATCAGCTCTTTCTTGTAGGCGAAGTTATTAGGAAGGAATTTTCACAGGAGGCATATTTTTAATAGATGATTGTGGAGGACGTTGAAGAACAAGTTGTTTCATTAGCAGCTAGATACGATTCTCAACAAGCAAACTCATTGCACCATTACTTTAAAGGGACAGTTCACCCCAAAACATATTTTCCCTCTACAGGCCCTGACACACCAACCCGACAGCCGACTGTCAGGAGGAAAGGCAGTCGGACTGATCAGCCTCCCCGAGTTGGTCCTGAAAGTGCCTCGGAACACACCGAAACGACGCCGACTTGAGCGTACGTTCTGCGCGAGACGTAATACGTCTCCATAACAGCAGGCGGCGCTAATCTGTATTGTCGCCCAAAAAATATAAAGCAGCAGCTGATTGGACGAACGCGTAATGTGGGTCTGGCTGCTCCCGGATTTTACAACCGAGCATAATTGCAGCTCATTCAGAATACGATCTCATATTTTACGAAGATAGTTCACTGAAACATGTTTCTGAAAACATTTTAGGTGAGAAATAGGCCATGCAGTTGCTGGATCTGTCTTCATTTCAGATCGACAAAGGTCATTTTAAAAGATTTTGGTCCGATTTTGAGAGCCGTTCGTCACGCTAACATAAGTGCACTGATTCGCTAGTCAAGGGCTAGAACTCCACCAATCAGATTGGTCATTGAGTCCGACTGCCCGCCCTCCGACCCAGCAAGTCAGGTCAGCCAAAATGAAGGCCGACGGCCCCTCCGACGGACGACGACACGGAACACACCGAACAGACTTGAGTCATTGACCTCGCCGGACTGTCCCGACGGACGATTATTGGGTTGGTGTGTCAGGGCCTTGAGCTGTAGATTTATCAGTCTAGTTTGCATGGTGTAAGTTACCCAGTGTTGGACATATCTGTTGTAGAGATGTCTGCCTTCTCTCGAATATAATGAAACTAGATGTGGCACTCGGCCGGACAAAAGGCTCATCCTTCTCATCTGAGCTTTACCTGTGGCTAACCAATACTGCTCGCTCATCTAAGCTAGCTAATGTTATAGCTCAGCCAAAGAAGATGCCATGGATGTTTAATTCTCTCACTGTCACGAGCATGAGCCTTCCGTCCATGAGTATGCTTCCTTTTGCACGGTGATACGGTTAGCAGGTGTAGTTTGGTAGAAAGAAAATAGTTCCACCATGAAACTGCTCACAACCAGGTCTGTGAAGATTATCTTGAGTAACCAGGTCATGAATTCTAAAAAGAGACATTGCTGTTGAGTTTTTCAAATGTATTTTTTGGCGCTTTGAGCACCACAAGCCGAGTGCCACATCTAGTTTCATTATATTGGAGAGAAGGCAGACCTCTCTACGACAGATATCTCCAACACTGGGCAACTCACACCAAAACAATCTTGATTGATAAATAGCAGTACAGCTAAGTGGACAAATTTATTTTTTTATTTTGGGGTGAACTGTCCCTAAAATCTTATTAGTTAAACCTGTGCATTTCCTGCTCTGACACGTCAAAATACCTGCTTTGAAAATTACAAATCCAATAGAGTAACGGAAGAATGTAAACTTTACAAAACTTCCATGAACACAATGTTGTTCTCATTTTTAGCTTTAGATACCAAAGAAACTACAATGATCTAATCCTTAATTATCTGAACTGGCATTCATAACCTCTGCACAGCAGCTGGAGCAAACTATTCTCTTTCTCAATCACCTCAGTTTCATCACCTTTCTCAGTGCACCAGTGACCACATCTACCAGGCCTCACTATGAGAAAAAGACAATGAGAAATTGTTCACAGCTTTCCTGCAGAGGCCTTTAAGTGAAGGTTTCCTCACTGACGCTGGTGATGTAAACCATCCAATGCATCGAAGCAGGCTGTGTTTGTGTTTTGCACGTCAGCATTACTCATTTGTAAGAAGAAAAAACTTCAAGGCTACAACACAACAAAAATATATTCAGTCTGCCGTTCGCCGTCCTAACATTTGTTGAACACAGTAACCCCAGTTCATTGCCTCCACCTCTCCTGGATCTCAGGACTGTTATGTTTTCTACAATGACAACAAAGTCAGTGCCTCCAGCAACTGTGTTTATTGTTTCGCACAAAGCATAAAACAAAACTATGGGCCCAAAAATGTTCCGAAAGATTTGCCAGATCAACTACTGTGAGATTGCGTGTTACATATTGTTCAGATATGAAAACAAATCTTGTTTTCTGGTCGTCTCGCTGTTTTTCTCACACACATCTTTTTGGGGGATCTTGAAAAAGCGACAGAGATGATCTTGTTCTTGAGCTTATGTTGAAACTAACTTAATATCAAAGTGTTTCCTATTACACTGAAACACTCCCACTCTGAGCATTCCTCACAAGAGGAAATGCTGCAGAAACAACCCACTGGGACCATTTAAATAGTAATTTTCTCATGAAGTGAAACTGGCAGATAAAAAAGAAACTCCACTGAGATTTATCTCAAAATGGGACAAAAACGTGGGGGGGAAAGCCTGTCTGAATCACAATCCTAAAGCGCTATTCATGCGAAATAAAAATGTATTTGTTTAAAGACATTTTAAGTGGCTAAGAACTAAAAGAACACAACAAACCAGCTGATTTCTTCACATTTCAGAGGTGGTGTCGTTTGAAACATAAAAACAACTGTGAACTTGGTGAAAAATAAACACTTTCACAACATCCTCTCTCGGCAATAAGGTATTCACTTCCTGTTTGTGTATGGAATATGGGACACAGAGGGTTATGCTATTTAAACCAAAGGGCAGCAGATTCCCAGCTAGCAGAGGCTAGTGGGATCTGAAAGTCTGCTGCCAGCTTCTCAAGGGGACGTGAAATGGGTGGGAAAAGGCAGGAAGCAAACAAGATAATACTGCAAACGAGGATGCAGAGGATAATTAAACAGGGGTGGTTGAGGATGTGGGTCATGCAACTGTGAGGTAGAAGACAGCATGATATCAGATCTTTACAACTTTAGATTAAGATGTTTGCACACATGCAGGCCACATCATAGTTATATAATATTATACACATTACACACACACACACAGGCCTGAAATACACAAGAGGGTGACACGGGAAGCAATTGTCGCTCCCATCCCATCCCAAGCCCACGAAAAAACTCCCGTCATATCCCCCCATGTGAAAAAAAAAAATCCTTTCCTGCAAAATCCCGAGAGACTCCCGAATGTGGTCCCGCTCCCGTTTCGTTCCCTATGTTGTCTAAAGTTATCAGACTCTGTTGCCCCCATATAGCATGTTTGGTTAATCACGGTCAAATCACTGAGGTTGCCTCGGAAATTTAGGCTACACTATACATGCATTACCTGCAGGCCTAGGCGATTTCATTACGTAATTCCTAACGGAGGTCTTCTCACAGCTCCTGAAAATGGATTGAGGGGTCCTTCAATGACACTTTCAACAGCTTCTTTCCAGAATCCATTTTGCCGACTCTCGGTGTAGTCGCTGACGCTGATTGATTGGCTTGTGAACAGGGAAGCTGCTTTGTCTTGCTCTGATAGGCTACTCTGCGGCTAGCAGTAGCCAATCAACAAACGTATTGTGAGTTGTAAGTGGTTCTCTTTTCTAAAACGAAATGCCTCGCAATCTTTGGTCGCACTCACCGCATTGCAGCGTCATTTTTAAATTTAATCTCCGGCTCCGTCCCGCTCCCGTTGATTTCTTTGCTCTATTCCGTCCCTATCACGTTACCAACAGTGAAACTGACTCCTGTACCGCGGGACTCCCACGGGAATACCGTGACCCGGACCAGAGGTGAACTGGCACCTCTCCAGCTACCAGTCCACACTCCGTACTTTGTCTGTACAGGGACTTCAACCGGCGACCCTTCGGTTTCCGGCTACTACCGCCAGGAGTCAGCATGTGGTTAGCTTAGCTTAGCATAAAGACTGAAGCAGAGGGAAACAGCTAGCCTGGCTCTGTTCAGGCAAAATAAAGTGCCTATAACACCTCTCATTAACTGTTGTGTCTTGCTTTTTGAATCCATCAACAAACAGAAGGGTAAAAATGGTTGGTTCTACATAAATAAATAAAAAAAATAATTGGGGAGTTAAATAGTGCATCTATTTTGTTGCGATCAACAACCAGGCGCAGTTACTGTGCACAGTTTTTTCAGCACACACTTAGAAAGAACAAGGTCATTTCACTTGCCTTTTTTAAGTTGGAACAACTTCACAAATTAGGTAAATACAACTGAATGTTACTACTGAAAGTAGAAAGTAAAGTAGACATAACATTAGACTAATAGTTATATTTACTTATCTTTTTCCAAGGCAATCGGTTTCCTACATTTTTTTCAATAAGATCAACTTTTCAGATTTTACACTGAGGTTTCCAGGTTTGGTGCCATCATGCTCTAATAGACAACAAAACCAAAACGTGTGCTCACTGGCTGTATCTGGCAGCACATAACTTCCCCTGCCAACACAAGTTGTCATTTCAGTTTCTAGAACAGATTAAACAATTGATGAACAGCATGTTAGTTTATGTGCTTTAGAGGCATATTGTTTCACTTAGCTAAGCTAGCTAATCGCCTGGTCCATACTTAACACACAAACATAAGATCGGTATTAATCTTCTCATCTTATTCTCAGAAAGTAGTCCAAGCGTATTTCCCCAAATTGTCAAATCTTTAAATACATAGACTAATCTGAAAAAGTACTCGGCCGAGGCTGAGCAATCCTCTAAATTTATGTTATTTATTGAAGTGTTTCAAAGGCAAACATGGAGCAAGTGTGATTTCTTTCGTTTGAGAAATTGCAAATAGAAAACAGCAACATTTTTCTCAAAAAAGTGTCTCACAACCTCATCTTGTAACGTAATTCTAACCTATCCAGATCTGCACCAAAAAACTAAAACCACTTGTTTCTTGTCCCATTGCCTAACTCTTTCTACAATCTGTAAACACGTTTTTGAGCCGTTTTGAGATGTTCGGATAAGTGGGAAAACAAATGAGACCTTTAGTGGAGATAAGTGAATGCAAACAAATGACGTGAAAAGTAGACCTCAGTGCTGAACCTGCAGACAGAGGAAAGACATGTTTAACTCAACCTCTTTGTTGCTTCCTCAATCCAGGATTCCTGGCCCTGTAAATAAAGTAGATGCACTTGTTAAAACTGAAATCAAGACAAAATTGGAGGAAAAACTGGCTGATTTCTCTTTTCTGGATGCTTTTACTGTGAGCGCTCGATGTTATTGTGTTTTCATGTA
The DNA here is from genome assembly GCF_031162955.1 of Sander vitreus. NCBI lineage: Eukaryota > Metazoa > Chordata > Actinopteri > Perciformes > Percidae > Sander > Sander vitreus. Next base: position 12,794,214 of record NC_135855.1, on the reverse strand, counting down.
GCTGTAATACCTAGACCCATTATGAGGATAGTGTGTAGCAGCGCGTAGATATTCAACCATCGCATGGGATTTCAAAGACAGGAAGGCCTTTTGATAACAATCAGACCCACCAGTGCCTGTAACGCCCTCCGTCTGCAGGCACTTTCTGCGACACCCAAACAGAGCAGACGATCTCCTGCAGCAAATCTAAACAATATTTGGACACTTTGAGCTCAGCTGTGAGACGCGGTCATGTTCTGGTTTTGGGCAGCATCTCTGGAATGTAAACTCCCCACTACCCCCTCAAAAACACAGCTAATGAAATACGGTGGAGAGCTCCATTTTCACATCATTACATCATCACTTGCCTAATAAATCTAATTGAACTATACATGATTTAGACTCAACCAGAGCTGCAAAGATTAATCGATTAGTTTAGTTTTTATTTAATCGCCAGCTATAATCGATTCATCGGTTTGAGTTCTTTTTTATGAATGATTCCCAGCTTCGTCATTGTGAATATTTTCTAGTTTCCTCACTCCTTTCTGACAGTAAACTGAATATCATTTTTAGACCAAAGAATGAATTGATTATTTAAGAAAATAACCGCAAGTTGCAGCCCTAGACTGACCAATAACAATCATTGCAGCTGAATATTATTTCTCATGGGGAATTGTTCTTTTATTGAATCGTGGCCACTTCCACTTCTTAGATTAGCAGTGTGTGCGTGTGTACTTGTGTTAGTTTTATCAACACAAACATTGTGTTTGAGGTCATCGCTTTGAGGCAGATGTGTGTTTTATTATGTTTAGATGAAGATGACGTGTGTCGTACTGCAGACTGTAGCCACTGGACTCAACTAGTTCATCTTTTCTTGGCACATTTTTCCTATGTATTCTTCATCGGTGTGGTTTGGACAAATTCTTAGACACCACATGTTTTGCATATTTCTGACAACACCTCACAGTGATTAAAACCAAACAAACAAAACTTTCTGCAACTTTCTGTGGTTATTAAACGTATCCTGTTTGATAAAGAATGGAAGTGAATTGAGCTGACAGATTTTGATTACAGATTGTTGATAGAAAATGCAAATGTGGTCAGGACCTAAAATATCCCTTTAAACCACAAATACATCATTATACATTTTTTTTTCTTAGATATTTTTTTTGGGCTTTTCCACCTTAAATATTTGACAGGACAGCTAGGTGAGAAAGAGGGGAATGACATTCAGGAAATTTGTCACAGGTTGGATTTGAACCCTGGACCTCTGTGTCGAGGCATAAACCTGTCAGTATATGTGCGCCTGCTCTACCACTGAACCAACCTGGCCACTATGAGTTCTTTTTTTTCTTCTTTTACAGAGATTGTATGCAGACTGACTATAGAGGCTTAAAGAGCCCTGTGATGACAGCCCGACGTGCTTCTGTCTACCACCAGAGCTGAGAGCTGCAGCGTGCTATTTTTGTTGTGTGTGGACCGAGGCAACAGTCGAGAGGATATTAAAGTTTTAGCATTTCATGGTGGACTTCAACCTGTGCTGTAACTGTTTACCGTTTTCAACATGTCTATTCTGGTTCAATTAAATGTATACATGTATATGTAAACACCATAATTCAAATATTAGCTAAAAACAGAGAAAGTCAAATGCACATTTTGCTCTTTGGTGTATTAATTTACTAAATATGAACATGTAGCTCCATCTAATATCACAGAGTTAAAAACCTGCTCATACTGACTAACGTCCTCCCGACTAAATGAAGCAACAACTGAGGGAAATAGCTATTTGAATGGATTGCCATGAATTATGGTCCATACATTCATAAATCTCCCTTCTGGATTAATTATATTATACTGGTGATCCTTTTGAATTTTCCTCTCAGCTCCATCATCGCGCAAAAACCCCAATGGACCTTTTTCACAGCAGACATTTTTTACTTGTCATAGTAGGAAAAACACAGCTGAAGTTGATAACCTTAAAGATGGCTCAGTTCCATCAAGTGTCCCAGTAAGCTATTTCAGTGAGTCAGCATGCACAATACCAGGGCCTCTCCTAAGTGGAATGCAGCCATCATTAATGGTTTTGAATACACCTGTGCTTTTCCTACTATGACATGTCAACATGTTCGTCGTGAAAAAGGTCTATATGTCCAATACTTTGGTTTATCACCAAATACCTGCAAAGCTAATGCAATTCCCATCTGCCTCAGCTGTACTTTGTGCTAATTATGACACATATTAGCATGCTAATGTGCTAAACTAAGACGATGAACATGGTAAACACAATACGTGCTAAAAACATCAGCATGTTAGCATAATCATTGATAGCTGACATTAGCATTTAGCTCAAAATACCACTAGGCCTAAGTAGAGCCTCACAGAGCTGCTAGCCTAGCTGTAGATGTGCATCAAATATTTGTTTTATTTTTACTATCAATGGTGTTCATTATAAGAAACATCAGATTCTGAGAGATGAGATCTTGACTCATGAGCTCAGATAGATAGATAAATAGATAGATGGATGGATGGATAGATGGATGATAGCTAGATGGATGGATAGGTAGATAGATAGATAGATAGATAGATAGATGGATGATAGCTAGATGGATGGATAGATAGATAGATAGATAGATAGATGGATGATAGCTAGATGGATGGATAGATAGATAGATAGATAGATAGATAGATAGATAGATAGATAGATAGATAGATGGATGATAGCTAGATGGATGGATAGATAGATAGATAGATAGATAGATAGATAGATAGATAGATAGATAGATGAGATGAGATAGATAGATAGATAGATGGATGATAGCTAGATGGATGGATGGATAGATGGATGATAGCTAGATGGATGGATAGGTAGATAGATAGATAGATAGATAGATAGATGGATGATAGCTAGATGGATGGATAGATAGATAGATAGATAGATAGATAGATAGATAGATAGATAGATAGATAGATAGATAGAGATAGATAGATAGATAGGTAGATAGATAGATAGATAGATAGATAGATAGATAGATAGATAGATAGATAGATAGATAGATAGATAGATAGATGGATGATAACTAGATGGATGGATAGATAGATAGATAGATAGATAGCTAGATGGATGGATAGGTAGATAGATAGATAGATAGATAGATGGATGGATAGATAGATAGATAGATAGATAGATAGATAGATAGATAGATAGATAGATAGATAGATAGATAGATCGATGTGTACAAAAATACATAAAGAGTACTGCAAAGTCATAGTGCTGGCAAGTAAAAACACAAAACATACTGAATTAAAACATACTGTAGACTTTCTGTACGTAGATATTATTTCACATAACATAATGGTAAAAGATTAACTGGACTTTTGTCAGGGAAGTCACAGCTTTTCATCAAAGACCCTGCAACAACCTCACATCTTCTCAAACATTGCTTGTTTTTTTTTTGCACACTCATTTCCTCTCTTCCAAGTAACATTCACCATGTCCTGCAGTGGAGTCTTCAGTGCAGCGAGACCTTTGTAAGTGTTGGTAGGTAAATCTCACAGAGCATCAATCACTGGACTCCAATCCAAACACATGTTAAACGCACGTTGTTCCCTCTGCGCTCTACAGATCCGAGGCATGGCTCTCATCTAATGGACAATAACAAGGCAGTAAAGAGCAGCAGGACGTAGTTCATTCCCACTCAGAGACACTAAATCAATTTGTCTCAAATAAACATCAGGCTTTTACACCACTTGCTCAACCTGAAACCTGAGTTAGGTGTGTGACATTTCTAATTTATTACAATCTAGTGAGAAACAGATGAGTTTGGTAAAACAGCTTCGCTCATCCTCATATTTCTGCTGCTCATCATTTATCGTCTGTCTGAGCTGTGAAATCTAAATATTCCTTCTTGCTTTTAAGAGGCGCTATTTCAGGAATCCAGATTGTTCTCTTTTATAAACAAAAAAAAGACACATTTCACACAGACAGTCAAAATCAAATTTTGCACAAGTTATTGAACTTTTTGAAATGCACTTCAATATAATAATTAGACATTCTGGGCCAACAAACACACAAGACAACCTGAAGTTATCAGGCATGCCTGGTTTGTATCATCAACCATGTCTTCTAAAAACATGTATATACTACTAATTTGCAACAGAAGTAAGGGTTTAAGAGAAATGTAGTGCCACCTGCATAGTTTTCTTTATATTTTTTGGGGGCATTTTAGGCCTTTAATTCCACAGGACAGATGAAGACATGTAAGGGGAATGACATGCAGCAAAGGGCCACAGGTCAGAGTCGAACCCACGGGGGAGTGGGTTAATCCAGCCCTAAAGACTGATATGGTATAAATCATCTACGTATGTTGTGAGTGTAGATAGTGTTCATCTACACCACAGTTCAGTACTAACAGTGACTAAGGTCACTAAACTTTTTTGCCTTAGGAAAACTCTAGCCTTTGTTAGAGCTTTTTGTTACTTGAAATCAATGATAATTTATTATCTCTAGAAAGTGCAGGATATTTTTAGGCACATCTTTAATCTGTGAGGCACTTAAGAGTTTATTCCAGAGACAGTGGACACTAATGTAACTATTTGGTTTGGTCAAAAGTACAATCACATAGGACATTATGAGAAAAGGATTAAGCATCAGTAGTTCACTAAAGATTCTTTATTGTGTTGTAGAAGGTTAAAACTCATTTAAGTGCTGTGTTGTGGTATAAAATTAAAACTATACACTGGCTCCATGTGTTGTCAAATATATCTGAACTATCTGTCTAACACAGGGGTCTTCAACGTTTTTTAAGCTAAGGACCACTTAGCTGAAAGAGAGACGGAGCAGGGACCCCCTACTACATATATTGTCAATGTTTTTTAATGTTAAGTTATGTTAATGACATTTTAATTAATGTTAAACATACATGTGGAAGGCACAGTGAATCATTAAGCTTAAATGTATCTGGATGGCTACCAGTGGGTACCTTACCTATATTAAGCCTATCTTCAATATTGTGTTCATTAAATTAAAAAAAATAAAAAAATAAAAAACTGTATCTGTAATGTATCCAACAATAATTTGGCGGCCCCCCCTGCAGTAACTCTGAAGACCCCCTAGGGGTCACGGACCCCCTGTTGAAGATCTCTGGTCTAACAAGTTTAGACTATTTAAACACACATTTGCTATTTCAGAAAACATTTAGTATTTAGTAGTATAGCATTTAGTATATTTTCACAGGTTGAAGAAAGTAGTACGTTAAATATGTTCCAAAATAACTGCAAACGAATGACACAACACTGAGGCTGCTTCTGCTAAAATCAGTATTTTCTAAAAGGTAGAACTGTCTTTGCAAACAGCTTTAAATTGTCACTCATTACAAGTGAAACACACCAAACGTTAATCAAAAAAGGAAATCCAGGTTGCAGTTTAGGACTGTGAGGCATTCAGCAGAAGTAAAGAGTGCAGAAGCAGTGAGCAGAACTAATTTCATCAAATATTAAAACTTGGTTAGGAGACTCAGCTGAGCAGCGCAGGGCTCCAGTGGGATTTCCCTGCAGTCTGGCTGCATGAGGAGAGCTAGAGGATCATGGGACATTTTGCTCAAGAAGTGGACATGGTTGGTAGCCATTTTGAAAACAATTATTTATACAAAGTATTGTGAGAAAATAACACATCTGGTCTGTTGCTTCACCACACTGGTAGAGAAACCCCACTTTTAAAGCTGTTCGCCCCCAACTAAAGAAACAGATGTTTTGAATATATGTGATAAAATATTCTAAAGTCAAAATTCACTTTAGCTTATTTTTTAGGAGCTTTTTGATCCCATGGCCTTCTATCTTTTGTGCTTTACTGACTGGAAAAGAATCTTAAGAAAATCTTGAGAGAAAATGTGCTTGGGTCTGTGGGCGGTGCTTGCTTTTAGCTTGACTTGGTAACAAACTTTCTCATTTTGAAGCTAAACAGTACACTATAATATGTTTCTTACAGCATCTGAAGCAAGAAATAGGCAATACAGTAACAGAATCATGATTGATATTTGATCAGCGCTGCCTAGTTGACAGTTTGACCGCAGTTCACGAGCAGTCATTGACACTGCATCCAGACTCCTCGGCTCTTAGTGGGTTTTTTGGGGGGGGTTTTCGGGCGCGGTGGACACTTGCAAATGCCATAGAGCACCTAAGGAGGCAGAGGAACGTCATTTTTTTTCCCCCCACAGATAATCTGTCTCATGTGCTTCTGTCAGTATATAGCGACAGTATGAGCAAATATGATAAAAAGTTTTTTTTATAAAAGTAACGTAGGCTACTGAACCTTTAAGAATGAAAGCAATGAAAATACAAACAACGATAAAAGCAGTTTAAATAAAAAGCAGATACAGATATACACACACACACACACACACACACACACACACACACACACACACACACACAGACCCTGTGCTACATAGACACGAGAGTTGGAGAGACAGCTTGTATGTCTCTCTTCACACAGAATCAACAACAGCATGACAACACAAGGTTAGGCCTGGTGACTTGTGGATTTTTGTGTGCAGAGCCTACGATAAGCAGGAACAGAATAATAAGAATTATAAAAGACAACAAACAGCATGAAAACACTACATCACTGTTCTAGTGCAGGGGTGTCAAACTCAATTTCACTAAGGGCCAGACTGGAAAATGAGAATCACATTAAGGGCCAGACAGTTTATTGACATGCTTTTATTGAAGAGAAAAAGTTAAATATTTTGACTGTATTATTGCATGTCTCATATACTGTAGCTTTCTCACTTAGAGTTTGGTCCACATAAAGCCCCCAAAAAGTTGGAAAAAAAAGTTGCTTAGCCATCACAGAAAAAAGCGCCAACATTGTCTAAAAAAGTGCCACAAACGTTGGAAAAAGGGGCAAAAACATAAAAAAAGTGCCAAAAACGGGCCAAAATTTTATTGTGAACCTATATTGAAATGCGGGCCGGATCAAAATCGGCAAGGAGCCGGATTTGGCCCTCGGGCCATAAGTTTGACACATGTTCTAGTGTCTACTCAAATCTACAGTGAGTTAACTTGCCAGGTAAATAAAATGCATTATCTGCCAAACACAGTGGATTGGAGGAGAATGTATTATGAAGCATGCGGGACAGTGTATATGTGCTGAAAAATATAACATGACTGCAACCGCAACAAATAAAAAGTACAATTTGAATAATAAATCACATTTCTGCAATTTAAAAAAAAAAAAAAAAAATCTTTCAACAGAAAATTGTGAAAGAAATGACGAAATGTGCTTGAATAAGTAAATACTTTCAATAAAGCTGTAATCTTTGTCTTTGTCTTTACTATCAGTCGGTCAATATTGTCTGAACACAGAGCTGCATGTTAGCGAAAAGAGGTCGTAAGGTGACTTCTATCTCTGTGTATTTAAAAAAGGTCCATATCCTGTAATGACAATATTTCTCAAGCACTTGTCATCAATCCAATACATCTAAATATTAAGAGAGGAAGTGACACACAGTCTCATTTCAGTTGAATGTAAACCAGAATGAATGTGAATCATGAGCAGATACTGTACGTACACTCATACAAAGCTCATACGAAGTCGGAATACACTGAAATATAAAATGTCTCTTCGACCTGCTACTCCCATTTTTGTGCTTTATCATTAGTGGAATTACAAAAATAGAAAATAAACAGAATATGTCAATGTAAGAGGCCAATAAAAAGAATCTTGTAAAAGTAAAAGTTATCCGTTAAAGATTAACAGCTATTGACTGTCTACTCAAACTGAAATACAATCATCACCATCAATGCTAAGAAAAGAAATTAGGAAAAACCAAGTGCAATCAGTTTTTTATATTCTGCTTTCAAGAGAAACTTCCTGCAGATGCCAAAACGCTGAAATACCTCAGAGTATTTAGACTGGTTCTGTATTTCTTCATGTCGACGGAGAAAAGGAACTTAAGCTGAGTGCTTTCAGCTTTTTATTTTTATTTTTTTTGTGAGACATTCTCGATGAGTTTCAAAAATGCCTCAATGCCTAAAATATATGGATATGATGAAAGTTTTAAGCATTTAAACAAAAACAGACCGGCTAAAAGAACATCTTAAGTGAAAGTTATCTAAACAGCCCATCTGAATCATTTGGAAAATCCACCTCACTCCCAGAAAGTGCGGTCTATTCCAGTCTATTAGTCATCCTCTGCAAAGCGACTGCATGGATTTTATTTGAGAAAGTGAAGGTTCTGTACTTCAGGTGGACATTTTAGGGCCGTGGCAGGTGCTGTGTTGAAAGGCAGGGGCAGTAATGGGGGAACTGAAGGAGAGAGAATGTTTTTTGGGGGGTAAAGTGAAGTGCATTACCCGCGGGCGGCCAATAGGTTGGCTCTATCCCATCGCCTCCACTCAGCTCCTCCAGCTGAGGTGTACTTAGCACCATTCATAATGCATGGTCACCACCCCTCCATGCACAGGCCTGTCATGGCTTGTTCCCTTCGACAACTCAGCCCAACTCTTTTTCCCCTAAGAGGATGCGAACGGTTGCATAATTTAGATGCCGCCCGCTGTTTTTAAGGCTCATCTCTTATCAAAAATGTAACAGACTGAGTTTCTAGGGGAGTTTTATCTAAAGGCGGCAATGGAAGATGTTCCAGTTGAGACAATGGACGTAAAACTTCCCCAACTTTTTCTCTCGAAACTTTTCTGAAACATGGTGACTGACGTCAGCATCGTGTATAGCTGACTGCCCACATGTATACAGGACCTACACCTCGACACAGAGCAGATAAAGAACAGACACATGCTCTGCATATTTAAAAAAAAAAATGTTCAGAGTAATTTAAGAGGACTAACGAGAGAATCTCATTTCAAGTCAAGCCTGCACTGATGTTGACAGTGTTTTCTGGTTGAAAAAGGAGCGTTTTTGGTTGCTCTTCTCGCTTGTTCTCTACTAGAGTTACTTTGGCAGATTAAACATTCTCCCTAAGATATCTTTGAACGTCTAAATATGAAATGATGTGTCAGAGCATGTGTGTCTAGTATATCAGGGATGATCAAAGTAAAGCATATTTAATAAATCAGTGTATTGTTTCAGTGGAGTTGACAAAAAGAAACAAAAGGCCCATTGAAGGTAACTGCGTGGCCAGCTGCAGTCAGGCAGGTCAAGGTGACTGAGGTCATGAGGAGAAGAAAGATATTTAAGAGAGACGCTGAACACCTGCTGAGACTATCTGAGCAAGATGTTGATGGTAAAGTACATCACCTATTTTACTCCAATTTCAGGTGCATTGTAAATGGCAAATGCAGTATATGGAGATATTATGGCAATACTTAACAAGCAATACTTGATATATATTATACACAACTTACTGGAAACACATGTCATTAGATATAGTCTACAAATAAATTAATAAATGTATGTTACTATATAAGGTCTTTTATGCAAAATAATGTTACTGTTGCATTTGGGATATTTGTTTTCATTGTGTTGAACTGGTGATGTAGAAGAACATACAGCACACAGTGGAAAAATGAAGACAGGCACAGTTTTACATCATGCGTGGCTTGTTTCTCGTAGACACAGAAAAGATTTAATGCTACATGCTACAGTCTATATAGCATGGGAGTTATATTTATTTCATGTTGAGTTCTTTCACATAATCGAACCAATCACGGCAGCAGAAAACATCCAGTTATGTTCCATCTGACAGTAACAACTACTCACTTTCTTATGAGCTGTAGCTGAACTAGTTTGGGTTGCACGATGCATCGAGTATGTTTACATGCACACTAACCTGGTTTTGAGTCTTGAGTCTTTTGAAACTCCACTTCAGCCACTGTGTGTCATTTTTTTTATTTAATTATTTTTAAAGTGGACATATTATGCTAATTTCCAGGTTCATAATTATATTTTGAGGTTGTACCAGAATAGGTTTACATGGTTTAATTTTCAAAAAACACCATATTTTTGTTGTACTGCACATTGCTGCAGCTCCTCTTTTCACCCTGTGTTCAGGTCTCTGTTTTAGCTACAGAGTGAGACCTCTCACTGCTGTAACATCTTTGTTGGCAGTCGCACATGCGAAGTAGCTAGCTAAGGTCACATCATCTAGCTAGCTGTTTGTTTCTACAACTTCAGTTAGTACAAGGCAGGATTAGCTGGGAGACTAAACGAGGGCACACTTCCAACTTTGCGTGGAATACCTGCAGAACAGGGACATGTAAGTAGTTCTTCTGTAGATTATGGTGAACTAGTGTGTGTTGTAGCAATGTTTTGCCATTCAGAACGAGCTAGCATGCTAGCGCTAGCATGCTACGGTTAGCCACCTCGTTTCGGCTGGTGACGTAAAAAGCCCTGTCGATTTTCAACAGCTCACCCGGAGACTGAAGGCAGAAGACATTCAGAAACCTGTATCTCACTCAAAACAGCATGGGTGTTTTTTTCCCCCAAGTTTGTATATGTGTGGAAGCACCAGAGACACAAAATAACACCCCAAATCCCAGAAAAAGTCATTTTTTCATAATATGGCCACTTTAAAGATTATTTTTTTGGGGCTTTTTGCCTTTATTATGAAGTGACAGTGGATAAACTAGAAAGGGGGAGAGAGATGGGGGATGACACGCAGCAAAAGGCAGCAGGTCAGATTCAAACCCCCACCGCTGCAGGACTCAGCCAACATGGAGCAAACGCTCTTACTGGGTGAGCTAGAGGAGGCCAACCCACTGTGTCATTTCTGTACTGAATGAGTTTCTTCAGCAGTTAAAGATGAGCCCAGTTTGGCTTCTGGCTGTCTGGACACTGCTGTTTTTACCTCACTGCTGGATTTAGTCTCTACATCTAAACAATAGAAAACAAAGAGCAACAAAACAACATGCAGAGTTACCCTTACACTTTACTCTGTGTGTAGAGTACGTGATTTCTGACGTTACCTGAGTTGTCAGTGCACCTGTGCACATGGCAGACAGCAATCAGATACTTAAAATCAGGGGGCTTATTCAGGGTTCTGAAATCAGGATATTATGTTTATAGTCACAACAACCAGTATACAAGTGTGCATGTTAACTCATAATGTTGCTCTTCTCAAAATCTGAATTGTGTTGTAGATATTGTGCACGGCACACAAGTAAGTAGGCAAATAATAGAAGCTAAATTCAGGTTTATGATGAGATGCATGTGTTGTCAAAACCTCACAACAATTACACTCTGAATGTTTAAGGATTTCTCCAGGTGTGAATTGGGTGTAAAGTTTTGTTTCTGTTTAGAAATGAGAACAGTGTGTCACAAAGTTTGACAGAGGTTGTGTGGATTAAGAGCCGGTCTGTGAACTTCCCATGCCTGTTTTTACTACTTGATCGCGGCCTTTAACACAAAAGAGTTCATCCCCACTACCTTATTAGGTAAGCAGTGACAAGTGACCATTGTTACCAGCAGAAACAGACCAGCACGTCTGCAAGAACAAGTGAGAACAGCCCAACTAAACAGACTACAGTTTTAAATAAATAACCACTGACAATCATAACAAACTGCCTCTATGGTGTTTGTTGGGTTGAGAGTTACTATTGCTGTGGGATGAAAACCTTGTGTCTGCAAAACTTTGTTTTTTTTTATTAGAAACTACAAATGTATACCAGCTTGATATTAGCTTGACCTCATGTTTTTATTTTGTTTGTAAAATAAGAGGTTTGAAACAGAAGAAACTGACCATGTAACAATTTTTTTTTGACAACAACCATTAAGAGTATTTCGAGGCCATGTAAATATTTAGCCAGCAAACAAATTTGACCATGCCAATATAATGTACTATACCCCAAAATTATGTGCCAGCAGCAACAATAGCTTCATAAACCTCTCCATAATAGGTCATATCAGCAGCACGGCTTGTAATTATTGTTTACTGCAACTCGGCTCCATTTATGGTGAACTGTCTTGATCTGGTGGTGAGCCGTGAGTCTGTAATCTCAAGGATTTGCAGGCTGCTCATAAAATGACTGTCATGGATGAGAGGATTATTTAATTCCTGAATCCCAGTAAGGTCAGGGTTTCACACACCAGCGAAGTGGCCTTGGCTTTAAATAGGAGCTTGATAGTAAGTGGTACAGTCAGTAACAGAACTAATGTTGAATCAAGACACTCGCTCTTCTGACTGCAGGTGGTTGCTGTTGAGAATACTGTACCAAGGTCACATTCTCACTATTCCCCCCCACACACACACACACACACACACACACAGGGATGTGGAGGTTTTAGTGCCCTTAAGTTCCGTTTATAGTTCATAAATGAAAATTACACTTGGCATCGCATGTGTAACTTTTGATAATATCAACATTCCAGTAGAACCACAGGTCTGTTATTATGGCTGTTATCTGTAAAAGCTCAATGTGGATGCTGTGCAGTTGGTGGTCCAGATTATTGCCCAGTAAACAACTGACTAAGTAAGTCTTTTGTAGCCACCACAAACTTAAAAAAAAACATTTGATCCAGAGATGTTTATTATGTCTTTATACGTTTCTTAAACCAAGGCTACTAAACACCTGTTTCTGCAGTTTAACTTAGGGCTGTAGTGGGGCACTGCAATGCAAAGTTGTGACAAGGTAAATACACAGTACACAATACTGGTACTTTACTCGAGTGTTTCCACTTTATTCCGCTGCTCCACTTCATTTAATCAAAATATTGTTCTTCAGTATCTGAAGGCTACATCTCTATTCAGATTAAGAATTTACATGCAAAACATATAATATAATAACATCCACTGCAATAGTTAGATATAGGGTTAGACCTAACATTGCTTGGACCATTCACACAACACTGTTGAATAAATACCACTACTTTTGATACTTAGGTACAGACTGTACTTGTTTACATGTTAAAATTCTTAGTTCTTCCTAGTAGGAAAATGAGCAATGAGTCACAATACTCTAAATAAAAATACCAAGACCTGGAAGCTTTAAATCAAAATAAACAGAAGTATGCTTTTTTCTTAAGTGTATTCATCTATTTTATTTTATCCAGTTGAATATGAAAGCCTTGATTTGCTTTTTGTTTTTACAATTTGGAGTTAAAGGTTTTGTACCTAACAATAGCATTCTGCAGCATTAACAATTCAATAAATGTGGGCAACAATGTGGCCGATACACCATGTTTGATACTTGTGACGAAGATAATATGCAAAACAAAAACATGCCCAGTGGACAGATATCAAGGAAGAAATGGATGACTCGAGTAGATCTTCACAGCCAGTAGTCACAAAGGATCAAATAGACGCATAGGATCAATACAACACAAGTACACATTAAGCAACAATATTAGTTAACGAGGACGGCCAGCTCTTGAACATTTGCTGGGTGGAGTTCGACATGCCCGTGAAGCATGTTTCTACTGTTTTCAAAACCATCTTGGCCATCTTTCAAGATCACTTACAGGATCGAGATCAAGGGCTTTGAAATGGCTGCAAAGTCTCATGTCATGTTTAGCCTCGTATGCTAACTGGTGTTTGTCCCCTCTGGGACCGATTTGAGAGATGGGAAGATGCTTGGGATTGTAGGGACATTCCCCCTCAATCCTGTCTGCTTCACCCCTCGTACTCCCACCTTTCCTCTCTTTTCACCCTTCCTTCCTCCTCTATCTCCTCCTCCTGCTCCTCCTCCAGGGCTAGCAGGATAACATACCGCCTGCCTCTTGTTTGGATAAGTTAATGCTGAGATGTCAGCCTCGATCCTGATGTATACCACCTGCCTTGGCCTGCGGCTGACCTCCAGCTCCCACTGCAGAGACATTCCAGTGCTTTTCTGGTGCTGTGTTTACACTGCAACAGATTGCCCTGCTCTCCCTATCTGCCTCATGACGGTGGACAGTGGTGGGCCTCTACGCCTTTGTCCAGAGTCGTCCCAATGCGCTTGTGTTGCTCTAAAGGAGCATGAAAAGTAAGCTGTAAGGAAGAGTTGTGATCAAGAGCGTCAATGGGAAGTTTTGGACACGGAAATTAAATTCTTACACTATCCTACAGTAATTCTCAGTAGACTGGACATCTCTTTTAGGCTGAGCCTCAGGAGGGGAGGCCAGTCATTCAGATGCCAAGATCCTCCCCCTCAACACTGTGAGAAGCTCATGTGAACACCATGACCTCACTGCGTCTGCCCTTTAAATGAAGTAGCGCTGTTGATTTTCAGTTTTAAGTCCATGTAAGCTCCTAACTGAAAGATTGACGTCAAATGAAAAGAACTTTTCATCTCAGGAGGCTGAGGTACTCTGCCAAGTCTTTATCTTGGGTGTAAGTCAAATGTCTCAATCGTAAATGGGGCAACGTCACTTACAGTCTGCTAATAGAAACTTGACAAGGAAAAGTGCCTTTTTTTGTGTCATATGCGTATCTTTTTTACTTTATTGTTAGTCCGTTTATACAAAGGCAGTCATGTCACTCGCAGTGGATTACAGTTGATCATTCTGTTGCTATAGCAACCCCTACTGACAGAGTTCCATCGCATTTGCAGTTTAGCTGACATCATAATCATAATCAGAATCAGATTTATTGGCCAAGTATACTTACATACACAAGGAATTTGACTTCGGTAGGTGTTAACACTCTCTATACATTCAGCAATTAGACATGTAGTAGTAGACACATATATAAATACACTATATACATATAGGAACATATCAACATAATATATAAAAGTACAAATATACAAATAAGACACATGGAGTGGGATGTAAGGTGCAAAAAGCTATAGTGCAAAGTAGTGTGCAAGATGTATATTGTAGTGATAAGTATGTAATGTTTAGAGAAGAGTGTAACAGACATTGTTTCAAATCTGTGACCAAGCAAATATTGACAGACAATTTTTTTTATCAAATGCTCTTGTTGGATCATTATCTGTAGGTACTCTTCCATTATAGCTGTTGTGATTGTTAAATTAGTTTCCCTGTGGTCAGTTTATTGCTAACCACGCTAGCTGGTATACCAACACTATATCGAGTACTGAATGAGAAAATGTGGTATTCAGGAAAGAGTGCCCTAATGCAGGGTGGAAGCTACCATTGAGGACACCAAGGTCATGTCCGCAGCATTGTTTCAAGGAATGTGTGGGCTTTAAAAAACTGAGGAAATTACAAATATGTTGGTGGCAAAAAAAAAAAAAATTTTGGGTAAAATGAATCATGTTAATTTCTCTTCAAGCTCATTCCTATAAATTGTAAAGATCCTAAAGTTAACCATGGCTATTTGTCCAATACAATAAATATGGTCTGGTGGGTTAATATAAAAAATAGAAGGTTTGGAGATTTCATGTGTTGAACCTTATAGTGGCCACGACACTATAGTACATATGTGTGCTACAGCATTAACAACAGCTGGTTTCAATCCAGTCATGACCACCTACATAGTGTGTAACTGAGTGTCCATTACCGATCACACTCCGTTACAACAGACACTCAATTGCTGTCACATTCACCACCTGCTCTTTGACTCAACAAAACTCCCCAAATGACATTTAACTCACTAATTTTACAACTTTGGTGATATATACAACTACAGTATGTATTCAAAAATAAAGACAGTAGAGATGACATTTAATGTGACAAAATAGTGTTGTGTCTTTACATTAAGTCTGCATGTAAGTGAGTCTGCATTGATCAGCTGTAGTGTTAAGTATTTCTTGTTCATCCACTGGATCCAATGTAACTACAGGCCTTAAACCAAAATATAGTTTGTATTTTTGAATAATTCATGGTGCTAGCTGTGAACTATTTGGAGATAAAATGCCAATTTGTTCCAACACAGAACAGAAGAAATGTTATCAGTGAACACTATCGCCATCAAGTGGTAGGTAGAAGGAAAAACGCTTAAAGGCAATCAAACAAATTGATGTGATGCTAACTGGGCCTGTCAACACAAGACAACACA
This sequence comes from Sander vitreus, assembly GCF_031162955.1. Taxonomy (NCBI): domain Eukaryota; kingdom Metazoa; phylum Chordata; class Actinopteri; order Perciformes; family Percidae; genus Sander; species Sander vitreus. Next base: position 12,778,345 of record NC_135855.1, on the reverse strand, counting down.
ATGCTATTTTATTAACAGCCAGACTCAATGAGGCTCAATGGCTACGTTCAGACTGCAGGCAAAAGTGGCCCAAATACGATTTTTTTTGGGGGTCAAGTGACCATGTCAGACTTCTTCAGAAGTAGTGTGAACACTCAAATCTAGGCCAGATCAGTTTTTTTTCAAATCAGATTCAGGCCACTTCCATATGTGGTCCTTTTTTCCGGCCGCAGTGTGAACAACCAAGGCGGATTTGATGTGACTTTTACGTCAATCTACATCGACATTTGTCACAATTATGCGCCGGCGGGAGTTAGCCCTAGACACAGACAGTAAAATTTAAAACTTGACTAGGCCTACAAAATGGAGAACAGTGATGGAGCAAGTCAATGGAGGGAGAGGGAGGTGTTAGACCTAATTAGTGTATGCCAAAATAGCTAATTTGGCTCTCTTTCTCTTCATTCTTCTCCTCCTCAGCACCTGGTCATTAATATTACAGCTGCCGTTACACAAACATTTTGAAATAAAAGCGAAAATGCTTACTTCCGCCATAACCTCCCTAATTTTAGTGCAACAGCGTGCAGCTTCTGATTGTCATTGTTATTGTTCTTTTACGCATGCGGGTCAGTTCGAAACCGCAAACAGTTCACACTGGAATCTGATATAGGCCACATTTTAAAAGGTAATGTGAACAGCTAAACAAAAAAATCAGATCTGAGCAACAAATCAGAATTAAGCATTAAGACTTGCGGTGTGAACGTAGCCAATGTTACGGAAAACCGGTTTCATCTGTACATAAAGGTATGTCAGACATACAGTAAATCATTTTTTTCTGGGAAAGGCTTTATATTTGGATTTATACCAGAAGTAAATTACCTGTTGTAGTTTTATGTTTTCCCTTTTTGTCTAGAAATATGGCTTATATTTAATTATTTGATTGCTTTGGTTCAGTTCATTTAGTTGCTTGGTAAAATTCACGTGTTGTGCTGTTACCATTTTTTAGTACAGTACCACAATAAATTGATTCTAATAAAACTGGAGGCCGCTTGTGAGATAACTCAGGAAATAAATGTTTTCAGTTATAGCTTTTAATATTTTATAAATGCATTGAGTAAAATTACAAAAACAGGCCTTGCTTTCATAGATTTACCCAAAGCATTACTGTGAAGGTGCATCCGTAAGAATGATGGCTCATCATGTGGCGATGAAAAAAACTTTCACTCCACAGTAAGTAGCATCTTTTTAATGGCATGCTTGAAGACCAACTGGCTACAACATGTGTGCCTGCTTTTAGGTAATACAACTTGTAATTTCTGTAAAGAAATTCATTTTGGAGACTGAAGTTTATTGTACTCTTGAGTTTTGTCTGTTTATTACTTTTTACTTTAGGAAACATGTCAAATTTGTTTTGAAAAGGTGTGAATAAAAAAAAATGACCCTTCATTTTGTGACAATGATAGAGACCACACATCCAGTTTCCAAACGTTTAATGTAAAAGACAAAACACTACAGAATTTGGTGACGAGGTGAAGAAACAATTATTTTGCTCATTTGTCCTTCTCCTTCTGCTCCTTCTCCTTTTTGTCCTTTTCAGCCTTGGCCTCCTCTGCCTCGTGCCGTTTGATGAGTTCCTCGACTTCTTTCTGCTTCAACACCTTGATTTTTGTTTTCCCGTCTTCTCGAGTCAGGGTGGCAATTTCCACTGAAACAGACAATGCAATACGGCATTGTGTTATTGTATACATCAAGCAGTTGCACCTAAAACATAAGCAGCAAGGCAGCAAACACATTCTCACATTCAGGGCACAAAGAAGGTCTGCACGCTCTTAGGTTCCAAATTACTATTATTAATGTTTATCTTAAAAAGTCAACGTTTCGATCAAGAAGCAAGTGTGAAACACAAAAACTGGCATTTCTTGTGGCCGGGTTAGCTCAGTCGGTAGAGCAGGCACACATACAGTATGTAGAGAGTTACTCCTCGACGGAGCGGCCGCGGGTTCGACTCCGACCTGCGGCCCTTTTCTGCATGTCATTCCCCCTCTCTCTCTCTCCCCCTTTCATGTCTTCATCTGTCCTGTGAAAATAAAGGCCTAAAAATGCCTTTGTAGAGGCAGCAATTAGCTGAAATGACCATCACCTGCTGATCAGTAGCCAGCAGGAGAAAACACAAGCTGGCAATCACAATCCAATGTTAACACAGGATGCAACAGTAATATGGCTGATCAGCAGGTGAGACTGTCTCTACAGTGTACTGCCTCTACAAGAAGTGCCTGTTATCACACTTGCTTGAGGAAGATCTGGTAGATTGAAACGTTACTTTTTAAAAGAAAAACAATATTAAAGTATTAATTTGGAGCGTAACAGTGTGCAGACCTTCTTTGTGTCCTGCGGTTAAGTATTTTTTTTGTCTGGCAGTCTGGAGTATTTTGCCTCGATGTGCGCACACTTGGTCCCTCTTCAGTAAACACATCCTGGCCATTAATTACTGAGTATACTATAGTACTGTTATATTACATCTAGATGGAAGTACTAAAGAGCCCTTACTGACTTAACCCCAAGTTGCTCCCCGGAGCTGCTGTGTGGCTGTCCACTGCTCCTAATGCTTAGGATTAGTTAAATGCAGAGATTGCATTTCACTACATTGTCCTGTACGATTGCAATGTGACCAAAAAAAAAAAGTTTCTTTTTTCTTCTAGACTGCTTAAACAATCTTTGATCAGAATTTGGTGCTAAGTTGGTGTTATTCTCTCAAACAGTATACTACATTTTTTTTCCTGCAGTAACAAATTCCATTTCGGCAGAGCTAGTAAAGCCCATAAGCTGCTCCAATCTCACCTTTCTCTGCCGAGAGCTTGCTGACATCCATTGTCTTGTTGAGGACTTTGACAGCCAAAGCCAGAGCAGAAGACAGACTCATCTCACCCTCTTTGAAGTCCTGCTTCAACATGGACACTGCAGCCTGAGGCCAAGAAGTCAACACATCAAACACCATACAGGGGAAGAGTATAGTAGGAAACATTTACCATGATATATGGATACATTTATTGCACAGTCACTGAATATTGCACTGGCTTCTGAGGATTTTGTATTACTACTAACAACACACACACACACACACACACACGGTATGAGCCTTAGACTTGGTTTGCGATCCGCTAACTAACACACCGAAGAAGAAGTTGCTTTTTCCCCACAGAGAAGACGGCTGGAGTCCATCCGGAGTTTAATGGTTAGTATTATGAATTTATTACCGGTATTTATTCAGGGTTTTTACTGCACAGAGAAAGTTTTGGCGCCCCTTAAAGTGGTTTCAGCCAGCCAGCCTCCCTCCCTCTCCTCCACAGTCACTACTGTATATACACATGCGGCTGGCGCTGATTTGACTGGATCTGAACACGCCGCTGTATAGCGCTGATGGTATCTCCATTTGCAGTCAGACTGTACCGGACTCTCCAGGTGACCATGCTGCTCTGGGGACCGGCGGCGCAGAAAATATTACACTTCCTAATGTTGTGTATTCATACCACTGTTGTATTATTGTACGAATTAGCTACAACAGTAATAGCAGTTACCTTATGCAGGCCTAAGTCATCCCTACATTTTTCAACTGAGGATACGGTTGTGCCCTGTTCATGCTAATCAAATGAACTGGACTTTGTTGTCAGATGTGAAAGCCCCCTTCCTTTACTGCATTATATACCATTAAAGTTAACATTTTGAATTGTTACCTGCAGAATTTTGTATTTTCCTTGACATAAATTAAGATGTTTTCAACATAAATTTGAGCCTGAAAATGTATCAGAATGCAGGAAGTCAAGTTTTTGATGCTCAAAATTTCCACAGACTACCCACTTCATACGTGCCCCCCCCCCCTTAAGGCCAATTCTGAGCTAAGATAAACCCTGGTATTATGAACACCTCAGAACAATTCTCCAACACGGATGCATTCAAGTTAAGGTTAATGTATTACGTTATTAACACACTTTTAATCTCGGTGAAATTCAAAGAAGTTATTGGCATGTTATTATTAACATAAGACGCCTAACATTAGCTAGTAAGGATATAACATTAGCATGTTATCAGCTGCGTTGTTACCATGCTGTAACGTTAACATTACCTGCTAGTCAATATCGACTTATGTGTAAGAGACACAAAACAATCCCCACTAGAGTAATTGGGTAAGTTGCAAACATTTTGTTTTCAATTTTGTTCAAGTGTTCAACAACTTAACAGCATATACAGTAACATTTAGGTTTCTTTTTTTTGTCTCGCATGCAGAAGGTCACAAAGAGATGAACAGCATCTGGCCGTTAAACAGAATTACAACTTGTGGTATCTTTTGATTTGTCAAAGAGCATAATTATGTTTTTATTGTTTGTTGAACGATTACATTGTGTGCTGTAACTGCCCTGCACCCTTATAGCATTGAGGATGGGACTGTGGGCAGATTGTCTATTTAAGCTGTTATACAAAAGCTGCCAAAAATATTTGCAGTACATTTAATAGAAGAATTCTGCACCTCTTTCCGCATGTGGACCCCCCCCACCCCACCCCGGGTCAACTACCACCGCAAATAGAATCTAATTCTGTGGGAAACACTGTACTGGCTACAGTTTTGTTGTTTACAAAAAGGCCCTCTATGACCAGATAAAAAACATCTAAGCCACAGCATCAGACCAACTAAGGTGAACATTGTATGCTGTTCACATTCAGGACTAGTATAAGCACTTCTATGTGACACTGCCTGGTGTATCTGTTGAGATCATCGCTGATATTTCATTATCCTTGTCATTTGAAACTTACAGCGCTGTTGTTGCCAATACAGGTTGCCTTCCAGCCTCCATAGTTGCCACTGGGGTCACTCTGGTACAACTGGAAGCCGTAGTGTTTGTCCCAGCCCATGTAGAGCAGAGAAACACCAAATGGCCTCTTACCTTTCAAGATAAAAGAATACCAAAATCCATCTGTGTTATTTTTTCACAATGACGAGAATTGTATACCAATATGACATTTGAACAAGTTTTCTTGTGTAGCATTAAAGGACTACAACTTGCATTTCGTTGTGCAACCCTTTAGTGTAGAATGACAATAAATGAACCTTAAACAATGTGTTGATCCCAAAGGTGGTGTATAATTCAACCGAACGGATACGAGCAATAAACTAGACAAGCTACTGTGCAACTTACCGCCAAACTGTGTGTATGCTTGTTTGATGTCACACAGGGCTGTCACCAACTGCTCGCAGGGTATTGGCTCCTGGTACTGCAATAAATATCTGGGAGAAAAAAAAAAAAAAAAAATGTAAATGGGTCAGCGGTTGGTGGTGAATTGGATAAATGGGTAGAAACTGCAGCATTTAGGAAAGTTATCAAATATCTGCAAATTCAGATTACCATTCGACAGGCTGGTAGTTTGACCGTTTTCAGCCCTGAGATGGTTCTACAAATCTAATGGCGTTTTTCCATTACGTGGTACCTGCTCGACTTGCCTCGACTTTTTTTGTTTTTCCATTACGAAAAACAGTCCCTGGTACCTGCCAACAGGTACTGTTTTTAGTATCACCTCCATCGAGGCGATACCAAAAGGTGACGTGAAAACCTGCAGACTACCGGTTGGTCGGAGAGAATCGTCACTAAACACTGTGTCATCATTGCTAGCGACAGACGGGTGCGTCCCATTCTCTTAATACATCCATGGTGCGTCCCTGGTGCGTCCTAAACAAACCTGCCATTTTTAAATAGTTTAGCCAGCTGTGTTTTTTTTGCTGCCTCCAGCTTCTTTTGAAACAAAATGTTTCTTCTGGCTGTGGCAACAGCCACATGCCGAGAATCGAAAACACACCTTCGACGTTCTCTGTGCGTGTGTTGCGTTAGGCGTCGCTATGACGACCAGCCATGCTCGCCTCACGCATGAGGCGGTACGCAAAATCGGCAATGGAAAAAGGAGGACGGGGCACCGCGGCCGAGTCGAGCCGGTACTAGCAGTGGGTAAGCGCTTTAAAGCTTGTACTTACAGAACTGTACATTTAAGCCCATTCTGTTGGAAAAGCTGCTCCTGTGTTTATTGGAAAAGTATACTATGTTTTTTTTCACTTTGTTTATTAGTTACCATTAAAATATTTTAAGAGAACAAATGGCTGCATTCCCCATCGATCGAGCTTGTAATATTTTACATTTACTGCGAATGGAAGAAAAAGAGAAGATATGTCTGGAAAATATGATGAACATCCACAACCTTAGGTTTTTTGGACAGCCCTAAAATTTGAATGGTTGGGAGGTTTTCTTATGAAACTCACCTCTGTGCAATTAGCCGCAGCTCATTTGTCAGTACATTAGCATCTGATGTGATCCCAGCAACACTGCAGGCCAAGTCACTGAAAAAGAAGAGCACACACACAAGATCACAGACAGTACAATGTTAGCCTGAAAAAAGGATTACTAAAAAGGTTTTCATGATAAAAATGGGCCAAGTTTTGGAGACCCTCTGTAGCTCTGTTCACTCACTCATTGAGCTTGTAGATCTTCTCAGAGAAGAAAACCTCATCAAGCAGTTTGTGAATGTTGCGTCTCTCTGCTGCTAAGAGCACTCCGTCATTGGCTAAAATCCCCAGGCATGTTCCAGCATGACCGATTGCTTCCATTGCATACTCCACCTGATACAGGCGTCCTGTAAAATACAGTCACAAAGGTTACGTTGATCACACTTGGCTAGAAACAACTGAAACCTTGTGTATCTAAAACACACTGGCCAGCGGAAGAAGTTAAGTAAAGTAGGTTGACAAAATAATTGTAACTTGAGTTCCTCTTACATGTTTTACAAGAGCTTTCAACTGGATGTCATGGCCTGCATCCGTGAATGAAGTTTGCTCAGCCATCATTCACTGATGAGGGCCATGAAATGCAATTGAAAGCTTGAGGGACCCCGAGCTAAAAATATTTTGTTTAACTACTGTTAAAAACGTTAAGAAGAAAAAGTATGTTAAACAGTCTAAATTTAATCTCTTAACCGTCACAGACCCAAACCCACTTAAATCACGGAAAAGCACTGCTCAACCCACACGTTATATGTTACTAAAGATTTAGATCAAAAAATGCCAAATTTCAAAACTATTTACCATACCAAATGCCAAATCTGTACAGGAAAATAGCATAATATAATATAATAAGACATATGAGGTGTTCAATGCCATGCAGCGTTATGGGTGTGGGCATACAAATGTCAAAATAAAACAGAACTTGCCTTCAGGGGAAAATATGGTTGTTCGGGAATCATATCTACGAGACTAAACAACAAAGAAAAATAGGCATTAGCTGACTGAAACAAGCAGTAATGTAGGATATTATGAAAATGCTTTTGAGATATCTGTGACGAACACAACAGCTAGGTAACGTTACCATTTTTTCCCGTCACTGAAACTGTCCTGCAAAAATAAAACAAGATATAAGATGGAGCAACCAGCAGAAACCAACACCAACACCACATGACGTTATACAAGTTGTAATTTAATAGATGTTTCCTAAGGAAAATATCCCCTTCCCTAATTTGACAAATATAAACTGTTCAGTCTCCGTTAATTTATTTGCACAAAATCAACTTTTCTCTGTTCCCTAATACATGACAGCTAAGTTAGCTAACGTTAGCTAGCTGCTGCTAAACAGAATGAATCTGCAATATCTGAGCATGCTAATTTGTTAGCAAGTTAGCCAGCTTGCTAGTTCATAATAAAGAAAGTCCACAGTCAAACTGTAGCTACTAATACTCTAACATTGTGGTGGAATGAAAACAATACAGCAGTAAATAGTAAAATACTAATATATTACCTTTGGTAAAAGGGTCAAAGTTAGCGTAGTTTTGCACAGACTGAGAGGTTCACTACTTTCAGTTTGATGTTTCCTCAAACACACTATGGATCCTGTGGCGGTGAAGTAGAAGCTCAGCAGCGCCGCCTTGCAGCGGGAAGACCGATGGTTCTTCTTTGTTTGGAGTTTTACGGCAGCCGACATCTGTAATGTTGCATTGCTGCCACCTTCTGGAACTAGTCTTTTACTGTGCTACCTTCTAATGAGTTTAATTTTCAGTGTCCACCCAATTTGATCCCGTTCATTGACCATACTATTACCTAGACCCAATGGACCTTTTTCACAGCAGACATTTTTTTGGACTTGTCATAGTAGGAAAAGCACAGCTGAAGCTGATAACCTTAACGATGGCTCAGTTCCATCAAGTGTCCCAGTAAGCTATTTCAGTGAGTTAGCATGAACAACACCAGGGCCTCTCCTAAGTGGAATGCAGCCATCATTAATGGTTTTGAATACACCTGTGCTTTTCCTACTATGACATGTCAACATGTCTGCCTTGAAAAAGGTCTTGTCTGAGTTGTGTCCCTCAGTGTAAGTATCTAGATCTACACCCGATATGTCCAAAACTCTTGATTCTTTCTGATTTCCCTTGTATCTCGACAGCACATTTTATTACTTATGTGCAGTTTGTTAAAAGAGGTGGAAAATAAAGTACTTTAACGCTTTTACTAATGCGCTTTGTAAATCCCTATACATAGCCATGTTTACATCAATGTTTTGTGTAATTGTTCTCAATACTCTATCTTCTATTCAATTCCAACAAAGTAACCTGACATACCAATCCAAAATATCAATATACAATGTACAGCATTTTACCAGGCACTATCACTGTTTATTTAGAAATAGGCTAGAGTAAAGTTCTAGTTTTAGTTTAGTTTCTTTTAGCACTTTCTAGTTAAAGTTCTCTTTTACTTTATTTTTAACAAAATAAAAACAATTATGATAATAAATAATTATGCTCCTGTTGCTGTTCCTTAATTTGATGGTTTGTTGATTGATGCGTATGCAAAGTACCCTTTCTTTCTATTCAACTGGTATATTGGGCATTTGTCATTATTTCTTGACAATTTACAGACTAAATACATTAATAAAGAAGCAAGATCAGTTGCAGACCTTATGAGGTATATACAGTCATTAGACAGGCTGTAGGACATTCAGCGGAAAAAAAATTCAAGAATATAGTGAAATAGCTCTTGATTATATGAAGGGTTTATTTGCAAGACAGATATCTCTGTTTTTATTTATTTTACTAAATCTATATTGTTGTGCATTATCAATCAAAATTGTGTTGGTTTATATGATGGCTTTTGTCTGTTTTTTCAAGTTAACTCTTCATATGTATGTATTTACTTACTTTCCACCTCTAAAACCGAGTGACTCTAGAATTTGATAAGTGTTATGTAATGGTGGAAGAAGTATTCAGATCTTACAATACAATACTACAGTGTATAAATACTCTGTTGCAAGTGAGAATCCTGCATTAAAACAAAAAAAGTATTAGCATCAAAATAGAAATACAAAAGTAAAAACTCATTATGCAGAATGGCACATTTAATTATAATATATATATTATATTACTGGATTATAATTGTGGATGCATTAACATGTAAGCATCCCTTTAATGTTGCAGCTGGTAAAGGGTTGGGCAAATTTTAATTACTTAATACACTGCTGGCTAGCTTAGCCTATAATAATCAGGATGAAAAAAGAACTTTTTTGTCCACCAGTCAAATGGCTAGTGAACGTTCAAATTTTACCAGCCACTCAATAGATTACAGTTGTTTTTTTGGCTGGTGAGTGAAGAAAATCTACCAGCCACTTGCATATTTTACCATCATTTGGCTTGTGGGTGGTGCTTATTTTGTACCCTGATAATAATACGTCATCATTTATTCATTTATTACATTTTGTATTATAATCTAAAACTAATGTTGTCAAATAAATGTAGTGGAGTAAAAAGTACAATATTTGCCTTCAAAATGTAGTGGAGTAGAAGTATAAAGTTAAAGTGGAAATACTCAAGTGAAGTATACGTACCTTTCCACCACTACACTAGTTATATGATGGGTGTATTAAGAGAACGGTTATATGACGGGTGTGAGACGTGGGGTTTCCCCTCCAGGGCTGGTAGACGGCGGTAATGAAATAACCTGAATGCATCATGACGTGTAAAATAAGAAGAAGCTCTGCTGTGTCGGTCATTGGTTGTTTCACCTACATGCCGTTTGAATGTGAATGGGAAGTAAGTTAGCTGACTCGCTAGGAGGTAGCTAGCTAAGTATTTACGTCGTTATAATATATTTAAGCAAGTGAATGACGATACGCGGAATTGCATATTTTTTGACCGATGACGTGCTATTTAAAGTCTAACCGACATTGCCATGACCTTGTAATACACATCTGTCTAAAGAGGTAAGTGCTTGCAAATTATGCCAATGCTAGCGCTAGGTACATAACTCAGGCCTAGCTCAATGTTAGTTAACCCAAGCTTAAACCACACTAGCATGTCCAGCAGGTGAGGACAGGCACGTTTTATTTAACACCCGGTGTTGTCATTGTTTTACTTACTTTGTTGGGTTTATAACGTTACGTGTTATTAACGTTTACTAACACGACTGCTGCTGCTTCCGTAGCTAGCTAGCTCTCATTTGGCTTCACACCAGCTCCGGGACACGGTGTCCTCTGGCCGGCCGGCCGGTGTTGCCACTAGGGTCAAGTACAAACCATAGACTGTATCTTTATATACAGTACAAACTGGTGTAGTTGTAATGGTGTACGAACACAGTCATCACAGGGTTGATTTCACATAAAATGTTTGGGGGGTTATACGTTAGTAATTACAGAATAACCTAGCTACAGCTATGTTGTTATTAGTAACCGATGGTTACAATTAGGGCTTTTGACGTTAACTCCGACTCGGTTTGTCTTTTTGTTTGTCCGTCAGCAGGATTACGGAAAAATGTACCGATTTACATGACACTTTGTTGAAAGGTGTAGCATGGCATGGCCCACGGAAGACTCCATTAACGTTACATTTTGAAGCGGATCCGAATAACGGAGCGGATACACGAATTATTTTTCTCTTGCGAGATAGGGCATTTGTGCTGCATTCAAGTGCTGTCGGTGTAATCGGAACAGTTAGATCGAGACTGCGAAAATGCACACTGCATTGACATAGTGAGATAGAGCACGTCCTGGCGGAGGTCTGTGCTCTCTGAGAGCCCTTCTAGGTTTTTATTTAAGTTTGAATGTATTTTCCCTCATAAGACAAGACAATGTCAGGCCCTGCAGCAGGATTGGTTACTTAGCAAACAATCGGGTTGAGCGATATGGTGATGTATAGCCTACAGTAAGACAATGTAAATGTGTCATGCGTCATAGGTTTTTTGATACCTTTTTATACTAGTAATTATCATTTCCATATAAAGTCATTGTGGGCAGAGTTGCAAATCAATGAGAAATGACAATATTGGATTTGTTGTAGGATTTTTTGCATTAATGCAATGAAGCCACCATCCAATATGTAAGTTATCTAATATGCTATTTATGCTGTCAGGCAGGAATCAGTCTGATGAGGGGTCACCTACAGCTGGCAGGATGCAGCAGAAGAGGAACATCCAGATCATCGAGTGGGAGGACCTCGACAAAAGGAAGTTCTACTCTTTCGGGGTGTTCATGACGATGACCATCCGGGCCACCGTCTACCCGGCCACACTCATTCGCACTCGGCTGCAGGTGCAGAGGGGCAAATCGCTCTACAGCGGCACCTTTGACGCCTTCTTCAAGATTCTGCGGGCGGAGGGCGTTCAAGGCCTTTATCGCGGATTTATGGTCAACACCCTCACACTCATCTCAGGCCAGGCTTACATAACCACCTACGAGCTGGTGAGGAAGTATGTCTCCCAGTATTCTGAGGACAATACGGTCAAGTCACTGGTGGCAGGCGGCATGGCCTCCCTGGTTGCTCAGAGCATCACTGTTCCTATAGATGTTATCTCTCAGCAGCTAATGATGCAGGGCCAAGGGGAGCACCTCACCCGCTTTAGACTCAATTCTAACACAGAGACTGGAAAGCCCAAAAAAGTGTTCGGCCAAACCAGAAACATTATGGGTCAGATTTTTGCTGCTGATGGTTTCCGGGGGTTCTACAGGGGATATGTGGCTTCTTTACTCACATATATCCCAAACAGTGCTGTCTGGTGGCCTTTTTATCATTTTTATGCTGGTAAGTTTTCTAATTAAAAAAGCTTGGCACTAATTGCACTTCCTTTTAAAGACCTTAAGCTTGTGCCATGTCTTATCTGTGGATGTCTATGTTCCCAGTGCATTTGTACATCTGTACTGTGAGAATGAATACACCAGTCCTTGCCGTGTGGTTAATCAAGTATCTGTATATGTGTAATGTTCTACAGAGCAACTTTCTCAACTGGCTCCCAGTGACTGCCCTCATCTGATTCTACAAGCCATGGCTGGACCTCTAGCTGCCGCTACTGCCTCAACTGTCACCAACCCAATGGATGTGGTCCGAGCCAGAGTGCAGGTAACTCATTTACTGTGCATCTATCAGGCAGAGATTGGGGCTGCTATGTTAAATGACTGATTTCACGGCCCAGTAAAACTCAATCCAGATAGTTTTTGTTTGATTTTCTAATGTTTGACATGTGCCAGTAGCTTAGAGCTCAATGGCATGTAGTTGCTCAAAGCATCAAAACGTTGGCAGGAAAAAAAGTGAAAAGTGCCCTAAAATGCACAGTCCATTAAGCTGCAGACACACAGACCAGACGGCCGACCCTCGGCAGAAAAGGCAGTTGGACTGATCAGTGTCCCCGAGTTGGTCAAAAAAGTGCCTCGGAACACACCAAAGCGACGAGACGTAATACGTCTCCATAACAGCAGGCGGCGCTAATCTGTACTGTCGCTCAAAAATGAAAACCGGCAGCTGATTGGACGAACGCGGGTCTGGTTTCTCCGGAAATTCAAAGACAGACTGTCATGGCGGCTTGTTCAGAATACGATCTCATATTGTACTAAAATAGTTCACCGAAACGTGTTTCTGAAAACATTTTAAGCGAGAAATAGGCCGTGCAGTTGCTGAATCTGTCTTCATTTCAGATCAACAAAGGTCAGTTTAAAAGATTTTCGTCAGATTTTGAGAGACTCCAGTCACGCTCATTCCGCTCCCCGTTTCCGGGTTAGCACTCTACCAATCAGATGGGTCATTTGAGTCCGACTGCTGGCAGTGCCCGCCCCGCCGATTATACATGTCAAATCAGCCAAAATGAAGGCCGACGGCCCCTCGGACGGACGACGGCATGGAACACACTCGAGTCACTGACCTCGCCAGACTGTCCAACGGCCGATTATCGGCTTGGTGTGTCAGCGCCTTTAGGTTTACTTAGTGATGGGTGACATGGCCAAAACATATAAAACATATATCCAAGCTTCCAAGGTATGATTCACTATTATTTTTTTCTGCAAAATACAGCAAGATGTGTGTGATTCAAGACCGCTATCATCTACGTTACTGTTTGACTGAAAATAACCAATGGTGCATGTTGTAATATGTAACATTTTTCATCCAATGTAGACATTTCACATATCATGCACAAACTAAAATCTGAATTAACCAAAAAGGTTTCAAAATACATCATCCAGCCCTAGGCCAAGTTGTGATTGTAGTTTGTGGTTTCAAATGACAACACAACGTGTACTGTGTGCGTTTTGTTTAGGTTGAAGGGAGGTCTTCAGTCATCGAGACGTTCAGGCAGCTAATCAAAGAGGAGGGCGGCTGGGGATTGACCAAAGGACTGTCGGCACGCATCATCTCATCCACACCCACTGCCCTCGTCATGGTGGTCGGCTACGAGACGCTAAAAAAACTGAGTTTGCGACCGGAGCTGGTGGACTCGAGACACTGGTAGAAGATACCTGGACAGACAATATACGGACCACGTGCCATTTTTTTTTCCTACGTTAGACTTACTGTGAAAACACTAGATGAAAGAAAAGTTTGTTTTAAATAACAAAAACGGGAAACCGAAATGAATCAAGCTACTTCAAAGACGCATTACCACGTGTATAAGACAATGAACGTGTCCATACCAACATATTAGTTTCCGATTAAATACCTGGACATCAACATTCACACCAGACCCAGGTTCACCGTTTATATCGCTGCTTTCGTTCACTCTAGAGCAGACGGTCCGGCGATTCTCTGCAGGAGAAAGAGAGAGGAAAAGAGACAAAGGGACTGTGCTTTGTGCTGATGCTTGATGCAGGAAACAGTCGGCTGTTGCACAAACTCCTGGGCGGTTAAGGGATTGTGTTCCGCTTTTACCCCTCACCTTTATTTGTATAGGACAGCTTAGACTTGAAAGGGGAGAGAGAGGGGGAATGACACGCAGCAAAGGGCCGCAGGTTGGAACCCGCGGCCGCTACGTCGAGTAGTAAACCTCTATATGTGGGCGCCCTCTCTACCAGGTGAGCTACCCAGGTGCCCCTCATAGTTTTAGGGGCATTAGTTCTTTCTTGTTGCCCCGATAGAGGCAGTGAGGTTTACTGTACGGGGTTTCTCACACCGCCTCAAAACGGACTGGCCAGTCTGATACCTGGTTACGTGATTGGCCACCGCATGATGACGTCGGTTTGCGTTTCTCCATGAATTGAATAGGTCTCTAGCGTTTCGCCGCAAGCCGCTGCAATTTCTTTTGGCTCCCCCCTGCGGCCCCCCCCACCGCCGCAGCCTAAACTCACTACCCCCGTTCAAAATGAATGGGATGGAAAGGTTTTCGTTGGCATTTTTTTACAGTTCAATCGAAAGTGGTGACTAAAATGTTTTAAACAGACAAATCAATGCAACGACTCATTTTTACACGCTCTACAAACGTGTTCAAGCATCTTTGCAGTGGAGACAAGTGGAATTGATTGACTGGTTTTGATCAGTGTTCAGAGAAAGGTCATATAACTTCTGATGACACATCCACAGTAAACACATTTTTCCAAAGCACGCGTTTCCTTCCGCTTGCTAAACTGGCTTCTCTGTGTAGTTCCTTTCATTTGGCCTTTTAAAATTGCTGCCTTCATAGTGTAATCAAGACAATCTGCTTTTTGTTTTGTGGAATGTGTGTAAGAAGAACAGTAGGTATTAGAATCTATATGTCATGGCAGCCTCTTTGTTGTTTGTGTGTTTCATTTACAGTCGTCTTGTTTGCTCCACAAACTGAGTCAAAATGAGTTGACAAATTCCATGCAAAACTATACGTGCAGTACAATATTTTATCAGCATTTTTGTAACATACTAGCATGCTGTCTCTCTAGCATCATAGGGCATATTGCAGTGATCAAGCTGGTTATTATGTGCCTGACTTGGTGTACTAGTAACTTGGAAGTTGAGCATAACGGAAGTATTTCATTTAATAAGTGAGGCAAGAAAGATTGAAGGACAGTAAGCAGAACTAATGCTGTTTCCCTCTTGTGACCGTAAACGTTTGAGTGCAATAATGTAAATGTTTTATCCTTTTCAGCACAAAATGTAATTGTATATTTCTGGTAAACTGTGTGAATAACATGTCTTAAAGGAATGCTTTATACCTAATTTATTTTCGTCACATTTTTGGGGATTATGACCACAGAAGTGTCCCAACTTCAAAATGTCATTATTTATTTTAAACATGTTTAGGATGAATGTTGTGGCTCATTTAGTTTGTTGCTTTTGTATATTTTAATTTTTTCAAATGGCATTTTAGAAAAGGGGTTAGATAAAATGTCACTGTGGGTATTTCTATTACAGAGAAAGGAGAATGGTAATGAGCTGCGTTAGTTTGATTGAAGGCAAGTTCCTAAATCAGAGTTTGTTGAATTGAAGCCACAACGTCCCATAAAGTTTTCTGAAGTAATACATAAATCTGCTCAGGCCATGCCAAGATGCGTTATAAACTTACATTTATAACGAAGGACAGTCATGGGGTCACAGGACTCCATAAGTCATCTATCATGTACACTTCTTCAGTCCAATCATCCAGAATACAGTGTGGCATTTTCATTTTATTTGCACAACTTTCAATAATTCAAAGTGTGATTATGTTCTAAGAGATTAGTGTTGTGAATCAGAAGTCTGCTCACGTACAGAATACCTTTTAACATCACGCGTCGTTTCACTGCGTCTTAGTTTATCTAGTTGGTAAATAAAACATCACGGCTGCTTAACAAAATGTCAGTTTGTGTTTTTACTGCTTTCCAACCATTAAATCAATGCTGCTTTTTTCCAATTCATATTTTTCATTGTTGGCTTTGAAATTTTAAAGAATGAAATTAATTTCATCAGCAGATGTCTCATCAAGCCACATCTGGGTCATTTTCCAAATGTCAAAACTGACATTTGAGTTTTGACACGAGAAAATGTTATTTAATATTAGACTGACCAATACATTTCTGAAGCTGATACCGACATATACATGTTTGTGTTTTTTGTTGTTGTTGTTTTTAAACATGAACACATACCATAGACAAACATATTTGAGTAGGAGCCCTTAAATTGGGTTTAGTAAAAAAAAAAACAAATAACCAGTAAATGTGCTGAATGAGACTTATCCTGTTGAAAATTAAACTTGGCATCCCTCTGTGGTGGACAGACCCATGGATGGCAATTTCTTCTTAATTATTAGCCAATGTACAGGATATGCCGATATTGATATTCAATTCAATTTTGTTTATAGTATCAAATCATAGTTATCAAGAGTTATCTCAGGACACTTTACAGATAGAGTCGGTCTAGACCACACAATTTACAAAGACCCAACAATTTCAGTAATTCCCCCAAGAGCAAGCAAAAACTTCCTTTTAGGGAGAAACCTCAGACAGACCCAGGCTCTTGGTAGGCGGTGTCTGACGGTGCCGGTTGGGGGTGTGATGAACAGTGGCAATAATAGTCACAATAAAGACAATGGAACAATGACTAGAAATAGTAGTTGTAGTAGTTCATGGCATAGCAGGGCACTGCAGGGCGTTACAGGACGTAGCAGGTAGAGCTGTAATCGGGCCTTAAAAGTTAGGCCCGAAAAGTACATTTTGATTGACAGCTTTTTAAAAGCCCAAACCCGTTTACAGCCCGACTGTACAAAAGGCCGTCTATCAGGAGAATAGCGCAGACACGCGCTTCACACCGCGAGCGGGCACACGCACCACTCGGCGGAAAAGGGAGAGAAAGAAAAAAGAGACTGCGCCGCACACACACAGCTCTTTTGTCTTTCGTCAAGAATGAGTCATTTATACATTTTTTAACATAATTTATTCATGACTACTGTAGGCTATAGGCCACTTGGAAGTTGGAACTAAGAAATAAAATAAGTCTTCCAAAGGCCAGCCTCCGTTTCACCTCCTCAGCATCCATTTTCACGCTAATCGAAACGCATCACATGACCGCTCATTTACCGTGCAACCCGGAGCGCAAGCCCGGCCCGAGCCCGTGTAAAATCATAGAAATTAAGACCGAACCCGACCGAACCCTCAGCTCTAGTGTGCTCAGCTCTAGTAGCAGGGCACAGCAGAGCATAGCAGGGCGTAGCAGGTTGTAGCAGGACGCGGCAGGACGTAGCAGGGCACTGCAAAGCGTAGCAGGGTGTAACAGGGCATAGCAGGGCGTGGAGCAGGACCACCAGGACAGCTGCAATGATTTAGGTGCCACCCTAATCCAAGGAAATGTGCTGGGCAAATAATGCCAGGCAATAAGCTCCCCAGAGCTAAGTTAATAACAAGCATATGTGTGTGATAAGCTAATCCGACAGACAGCTAACGCTGATCAGACATGAAAAAAAATAATGAGAGAACTTTTAAAATGTGTGATGCTGTGAATCACTGCAGGCAAAGTACATAATATAAATAAATATTGGACCAAATTAAAAATATAAAAAAGCGATCAGGGGGATAATGTTTCTGCAGAATTCTTGATGCACAAAAATGACATAAGAACATTATATTCAAGTTTAGCACCATGTATGTAGGAAGAGGCTTTGTGTGAACTAACATTTTGAAAAACCTGTCAATACTGTGCGTTCCTCAGGGAGTTCATTGTGCAGTTTAGAAGCTCTGAGAGGACCAATGCTTTGCTTATTAGGCGTGTTGCCCAAGGGAAGTGGTCTAAATCCCAATGCAGAATAGCACTTATTGCTGGATGCAGGATAGTGCTGCGACACTGGAAAACTAAAGGAGATATATCAGTGAAGGAATGGATGAACAAAATAGCCCAAATGTCCTGCTATGAAAGATTGTGTTATAAGCTGATGGATAGGCAAGATATCTACATGGAAATATAGGGGCTCTTTGTTACAGTTACCTCATTCCATTTAATATATATATATATATTAGTGATGTACTATATGACTTGCATAATTTGTGTTATTTAATCTTTACAATATGATATACTATTTGCTACATATATAATGTAGAATATAAACTATATAACGCTCTACCTCTGTTATCTTCCATTTGTCTTAGGTGTAGTTTGCTGTGATATTTTGATGTGTGATACATTTTACAGGCCATGTAGTGTGTGTGTATGTATGTATGTATGTATGTATGTATGTATGTATTTCCTTTTAAAAAAAACAAAAAAAATGAAGCTCTGGGAGGAGAAAATGGCAAAAGTTCATGTGTTTCCTTGATGTTCTCATAACTGTGGGGCGTCTATACGTCTTATTGAAGGTGACATTCTGACACTAATGGTCCTGTGTCATTATGTCAGTTAGGTAATGAGATGAAAGGATCTACTGAGGCAAAGCGTTTTAAATCCTGTGATTTTTCTGATCGTTTTGTCCATGAGACAGGGTTAACTCATACATTAACATACATTTTAAGTCCGATTAAACCTTTTAAAACCATAACAATACCAGAAGAAACTGACAAAAACACTAAAAGTCCTATTTTCCATAAGCATGCGATAGATGACAGCAGACAATGCTCTATCACATCCCACGTTTAACCCCTCCATGCTTGTCACAAATCCTCAAACTTTTCCCTCACTTTCCCTTTTTTCAAATAAAACCACCCAGAGACCAACAGACAAATCTACTGATAAATGAAACAAACAAGAAGGCCTATTAAAGCTGACACTTCATGGTGGGATGACGGAGTGTTCCCTGCTCTGCTCTATACATTAATTATCAAGTGGTGTCTGGAAGGCACTTTGTCAAAAAGAGTGATTAGGGGCTGTCAGACAGGAAACAAATCTGACTTGGCCGGGGTTAGAGGAAGGGCCTCCCATTCTCATGGGATGTGATGGTGGTAGATGGGCGGGCGTGAATGCGTGCGTGCGTGCGTGTGTGTGTGTGTAGGATAAAAGGTGGGATACAGAGGATCGACATAAAAACTGCATTGAAAAGATGGTGTTGTGTAATCTTCTTTGCAGCTTTAGCCAAAATGTTGAGAGTAGAAAAGCAGCAAAAGTACAAAGAAGTTTTAGAAAGGAGCTTTCACTATCTATGTCTTCAATATTAGTGAAAATGACGAGAATGGATTCACTGCACAAATACAAAAATGTCATCTTTAAAGAACAGCTTCACATTATTCCAACTATGTCTTTAAACAATACTTACATATGTACATTGGATTTTTGGTTGCTGCAATTGTTCCTCCTCTCCAGAGGGAAATTTGTCCCAAAGAAGCTGTATTATCCTTTAGCTTCAGCTGAACTTTAAATACATTGTTACACAGAACTGTACTGTGCAGTATATCTGTGTGTACCTCCTACAGTGGGGGTGAATGGAATTTTGTTTCTGGTGCTCAAACCAGTTTAAAATGACTAAAAACATCTGTAGCACACTGTCCCCATTGGCACTGCGGTCAGTTTTTTATTGTTCTTTCTACCAACAAAATAATTCCTATGAAAACAAGGTATGTGGATTTTCTCCAACACTTTTTCTGGAGAAAAAAAATAAGTTGCTGTTGAATTTTTTATTGAGCACCACAGACAGTACTGGGGTTGGAGGCAGAAAACTCAAGAGACGGATATTTAAAGTCCTGGGCAAATAAAACCTAAATGATATGGATAACTAGATACAATTGGGAGGTATTTAGTGGAAGTGAGAATATGTTTTGTCTTTTTTTTTTCTTGTCCTAAACTCTCCATATACAAGGAAAATAAGATGCCAACCATTAAGTTCCACTAAATGTCAGTCAGATCAGATGAGATGAGACATCAAGACCATCCAATGGAACCGTCGTTAAAAGTCTCTAATGAGAATAAACCATTAACTGTGTGTGTGTGTGTGTGTGTGTGTGTGTGTGTGTGTGAGATTAATGTGTGGGAGAGGAGGCTGAGGTAGAGTGGGTTTGGTCTGCTGTGTGGGATCATGCACACAGGGAGGAGAGAGAGACAGAGGGAGGGAGGGAGGAGAGAGAGAGAGCGGGGAGAGAAAGAGCCTGAAGAAAAGAGAAAGGAGGAGACAGACGACAGGAGACGAAAGGCTGACACACGTTGAAAACCCCACAAGAAAAATGCCCAATTTTGCAGGGACATGGAAAATGAAAAGCAGCGAGAATTTCGAAGATTTGCTCAAAACCCTGGGTGAGGACAATTTACTCTTTTTTTTTTTTCCCTATGAATGTTTAATGCATTTTAGTTTTTTTCTTTTTTTTAATCATCCAGTGACTGAACATGAAAGAGGTATATTATCTGTAGACAACCAAATGTAAAACAAAAATGAAAAAGACACTAAAATGTGTCACACTTGAAGTACAAATTATACATAGATTGTAAGCATCTCAGATGGTGGAAACAGACAAACATTGGATACATTCACCAAAGAAAAAAAAAGACAATTAAAGCTGGTCTTTTCCACTATGTTTCCACCAATCCAATGTCTCTCATTTTGGCTTCATAAATAACACAGGTTTTAAAAAAAATGTTTTATATGGAAGTATGGTTGCAGAGGACAAATTCAAAATCGAAGCTGCTTGTTCCAAAGTGGACTACAACTGGTTTTGACTACAAGAGGAGACGACAAACGTGTGTATTGTTGCTGCGTTTATGGGATGGACTTAAAGAGGATGGATGGAAAATGGACTGAAGCGTTCTCTCATCTGAATGTTTGCACTGTAACTGTGACAGAAAGGGTTAATAGCTTTTCCACTCATTTGGAGGATAGAATCTATCATGATCTACAGGAGAGCTAAACAAAGCAGCATTCCTCCCCCTCACCACCTTGTCACTGCAGCCTCCATATTTGCAACATCTGCTGATAACAATCTCAGTTACGGCCACTAGAGGATCCTTTTCTTTTAATATGAAAACCAACGGCTTCATACTTTAAAATCTTCTCCTGACATCTAAAACGTGATATGTTTTTACTGTCTGAGATACATAACTCTACATTTTTTAGTTCCTCTTGTAAATAAGCCAAGTTTCATGTCTGAAACAGAAACTCCAATTTTTTTTTCTTAGAACCTTTTTGGTACCAGAGGCGGACAGAAAAAATGTGAGGTGACACAACGCAATGTCAAGATGATAAAATATTGATGAAAGTAGATCTAATACTGAGTGGCAATTGATGGGAACAAAGTTGTTTTGTACTTCAGCATTATAGGTTACAGACTATTCAGCCCTACTTCATATTTCTATTAAAGGTCCTATGACATGCTGATTTTTGGATGCTTTTATATAGGCCTTAGTGGTCCCTAATACTGTATCTGAAGTCTCTTTCCCGAAATTCAGCCTTGGTGCAGAATTACAGCCAATAGAGCCAGTCCCACAATGAGCTTTACTTAGGATGTGCCATTTCTGTGTCTGTTGCTTTAAATGCTATTGAGGAGGAGAGAGGGGGGGGCAAGGTGGAGGGTGGGGGTGTGGCCTTTACCAACTGCCATGCTTCTTCATGATGTCTCTCTCTTTCTCATGGGCGGGCCAAATTCTCTGGGCGAAGGTAACCTTTCCCCTTATGACATCATAAAGGGAAGATTCCAGATCGGCCCATCTGAGCTTTCATTTTCTCAAAGGCAGAGCAGGATACCCAGGGCTCGGTTTACACCTATCGCCATTTCTAGCCCCTGTGGGACCATAGGCAGGCTGGGGGAACTCATATTAATGTTAAAAAAAACTCAAAGTGAAATTTTCATGCCATGGGACCTTAAGTATACTGTAGGCTCACAGGTAGCTTTGTATGTGTTTTCAGGTGTGAATGCCATGCTGAGGAAGGTAGCGGTGGCAGCTGCGTCCAAGCCACATGTGGAGATAAGACAGAATGATGAGCACTTCTACATCAAGACTTCTACCACAGTCCGCACCACGGAGATCAACTTCGTCATTGGAGAGGAGTTTAATGAGGAGACGGTGGACGGCAGAAAGTGTAAGGTAATCCAACTAAACAGTGATAACTGCACATGATACACAAGAACAAGCTGAGATTTTCCTTTCTATCAATTCAACTGTCTTTCTGACATCTATGAATGAGTTAACAAATTACATTATAGAAGGATGACATGACTTTGTAGCTTGTTGTATTAAAATCAAGTCTTGAGGATTCCCACCAGCATACATCACTCTGGAAGTCTTCTGAAAAAATGTCCAAACATTCAAATTATTATCAGGGGTTTTGCGACTTTGTCAAAAAAACAAACTGCATTAAAGTGCCCATATTATGAAAAAAAAAAAACATCCATGCTGTTTTGAGTGAGGTAAGGGTTTCTGAATGTATCCTGCCTTCAGTCTCCAGGTGAGCTGTTCAAAATCTGCACGGCTTTCTACGTAACTAGCCGAGACGAGGGGCCTAGGGGGCTAACCGTTAGCATGCTAGCGCTAGCATGCTAGCTCGTTCTCAATGGCAAAACACTTCTACAACACACACTAATTCACCCTAATCTACTAAATAAATTGTATAGAACTACTTACATGTCCCTGTTCTGCAGGTATTCCACGCAAAGTTGGAAGGTGGCCCTCGTTTAGAAGAAGTCTCCCAG
Organism: Sander vitreus; assembly: GCF_031162955.1. Taxonomy (NCBI): domain Eukaryota; kingdom Metazoa; phylum Chordata; class Actinopteri; order Perciformes; family Percidae; genus Sander; species Sander vitreus. Next base: position 12,755,561 of record NC_135855.1, on the reverse strand, counting down.
CTAATCCTGCCTTGTACAGGCCCAAGTTGCAGAAACATCTAGCTAGCTCATGTAATCCTTAGCTAGCTACTGCGCATGTGCGACTGACAACAAAGATCTTACAGAAGTTGCGAGGTCTCACTCTGTAGCTAAAACAGAGACCTGAACACAGGATGAAAAGATGATCTGCAGCAATGTGCAGTGTAACAAAAATATATTTTTATTTTTTTTTTTTAATTAAACCATGTAAACCTATTCTGATACAATCTCAAATTACAATTATGAACCTGAAGATGAGCATAATATGGCCACTTTAACTAACAAGACTCGGCTAAGTGCAGTTTAAAGGAATAACCAACATTGCAATGTTATTAAATTGTGAGAGTTGTGAGAGACAGATCGAAAAAAGAATGGCTTGAAATCAAAGGATATCACGACTTTTAGTCCCTAGTTTCCAAAACCAATAGATACTACATTTCCCATAATGCAATTCAATACTAATGACCCTATCTGCCTGGTAAATGCAAAGAGGGAAGGGTTATTATTTCAGACTGTAAAAAGTTTCTCCAGAGCCCCAGATAAGATCAAACAACACAGGCAGCATATGTTCCTTGTGACGACTAAACTGAACTTCATGTGTAAAATTGGTGGAGTGTCCCTTTAAGTGTCATATTTTACTGAAATTAAGGGAAACCGGCTGCAAGGAAGTAGAGAAAAAAATGCACTGAAAAAAATCTTAAAAGTGAAATTTTTCGAGCTAAAACCCCCCTTGAAGACTGATGGTGAGAAAAAAATGCCCCAATCTCTCATCTATCACTTTGCTTTACTGCGGACATCATTAAAGTGCTGCTTTTCTACAGAGCTTGGCCACTTGGGAAACAGAAAACAAGATTTACTGCAAACAGACTCTACTGAGCGGGAATGGCCCAAAGACCTTCTGGACCCGGGAACTCAACGGGGACGAACTCGTACTGGTGAGTAGTTTTCATTCAAGTTATACCATAACTAGAAATATGGTGATAAATAAGTAAGAGAGTGCTACATGCAGCTGTAGACTCAAATTAATCAAATGTATAAAATGTTTATGATCCACGTGTCTCTTCAGGATCATCCCTTTTCTTTCTCTTTCTAGAAAAAAAGTAAGAAGTTTTGGTAACACTTTACTTGAAGGCAGCTACACAAGAGTGACATGACACTGTCATGAACACATGACACTGTCATGACACAGTCATGACACATGAACTCTAACCCTAACCATAACTTGTCATGACAAAAACTGAATGACACTTACTAAAAGAAGCGTTATGTCATAAACATTTACGACTTGTTTATAATGTTTATAACACGTCATGTCACTCTTACGTAGATACCTTCAAGTAAAGTGTAACTAAAGTTTTCTCTAAGTTTTCTTTTGTAAAATTGCGGCTCCCAAAAGCTCTCGTCCCATCAGCCTGAAGACGGATGTCTACACAATGACTCCCACTTTCAACTAAAATCTCTCAGCAGATCAATGGACAGATGTTTTGCAAAGTGGGATGAGGTCGCTGTCTTTAACCACATGGGGCCATTTTCTGTTTTTACGTTTCTTTCTGCCAATAAGAGAACAAGGGATTGGTTCAAGGGACAGTCCTCAGTTTATGCCATAACACCTGTTCTTTCAGTCTGGGTTAGCCTATATTAGTTTAATATTTCTTGACAATATGACATTTGAAGACACCAGTTTTGACTTTGGGGACTTATCCGGGGATTTTATACACCAAAAGAATTGATTAATCGAGAAAATATTGAGTAGATTAATCATAATGAAAACAATTGTTAGTTCCACTTAGGCTACACTTAGGTTTTTGCACGTATTAAACAAGCAAGATATACAACTTAATATTTGCCGTACAGACACAAGAGTCGTATCGATCCTTTCATCTAATGGCCCTGACACACCAACCCGACGGCTGACCGTTGGCAGAAAAGGCAGTCGGACTGATCAGTCGGCTCCCCGAGGTCCAAAAAGTGCCTTGGAACACACCGAAGCAACACGACTTGAGCGTACGTTCTGCATGTGCGCGAGATGTAATACAAAAAATGAAAACTGGAAATGACAAAAGCGTCACGTGGGTCTGGCTTCTCCAGCTGACCGATAATGGAGGCTTGTTCGAAATACGATCTCGTATTTTACGAAAATAGTTCACTGAAACGCGTTTCTGAAAACATTTTAAGGGAGAAATAGGCCGTGCAGTTGCTGAATCTGTCTTCATTTCAGATCGACAAAGGACAGTTTAAAAGATTTTCGTCAGATTTTTAGAGGCGTTCGTCGCGCTCATCCCGCTCGCCATTTCCGGGTTAGCACTCCACCAATCAGATTGGTCGTTGAGTCCGACTGCCCGCCCTCCGACCCAGCAAGACAGGTCGGCCAATATGAAGGCCGACGGCACGGAACACACTGAACAGACTCGAGTCAGCAACCTCGCCAGACTTTATCGGGTTGGTGTGTCAGGGCCTTAACTCTTAAAAAATAAAATTAAAAAAAGAAGCAAATTAAGCGCATTTCCCACCAATGAAGGATACATCAGCAGAAGCAGAAAGATGGTCAAGAGAGGCCACGACTGGGTGGTGACACCAGATGTGAAAATGTTAAACGATCTGGTCAATATTTTTCCAAAAAACACTACGTAGTTTCTCGGAAATGTTCCGAACTCCCACGGCCATTCATAGATACAATTTATTACTTGTATTTCTTTCTTTTCTTTTTTTGCCAAATGAGGGTGTGGATAAACATGGCGGCATCTGTGAAACAGCACATTATGGTGATGCATTCTTTTATATTTTCATCATTGTTCATGTCAAGGAAAAAGAAAGACATCAATAGAAAATCATATTAAAAGAAAGGTTTTCTAAAATGTAGACCAGAAGACCGACTCAGCCAAGGCGAGTTTTGTTTTTCTTTGTCATTTCATGTCGATCTGATTTCCCTATTGGCTGCAAGATCCACATTAATAAAAAGAAGAAGAAAAAAAGCACAGAAGGCTAAAAGCAAGTGAATTATTAGTTACAGTTTGCAGCAACACATATTCAGGGGCCCCACTGAGAAACTTAAATAAAATATAATTCCCCTGCCATGAGTTTGTTGTTAGACAGCACTTCATGACCTTGCATACATCAGAAACACGTTAGCCTCCAGTTCCTGGCAATTCGAGATCACTAAGACAAACATCTGGGCCTGTTTGGATTTATTGGCCAGATGGACAACAAAGCAGAGTCCAGTTCGGCTGTGATGGAGATCTCCTCTTTACTGACTATGACTCACCTCTGCAGAGAGGCAATCACAAACACATGTGAGAGGGGCTGTAATTTGGACTGAACGCAGGTTTTCCAACTGGGAACTAAAACTTCGAACAGAACCAAAGCTGTTTTGATTCAAGATAAGGGTGTGGACGTCTGTCTGTCCATTTTGGAGTGATTAGGCTGTAATCTGATCTGCATGTGGGGTTGAATCATTGGAAGAAAAGAAGGGGAAGATCATAAGTTTGAATGTGACACCAGTGAAGGAGAGGTCAGATATATGTCCTGCTGTTCTGTGATTTAAAGGTGCAGTAGGTAAGACTTATAAAACTAACTTTCTGTCATATTTGCTGAAACTGACCCTATGTTCCAGTAGAACTACATGAAGCAGGTTATTAAAAAAAAAAAAAAATCTGGCTCCTCTGGTACCACCTACAGCCTGTAGTGCGATTTGCAAAAATCCACCGCGCCCTGTTCAGATGCACCAATCAGGGCCAGGGGGGGGGAGTATCTAACTGCTCATGCACACGCATTCATTCTCCCTTGTGGGGGGAGGAGACCGTTTTGGGCTTTAGCAGAAAGGGGAGAGGGACTGAGAAGTCCTGGATCTTCCCAATCCTACCTACAGCACCTTTAAACATAACGTACACCACACCTCAATGAATGCATTGTGTCGATTTCAAGATTTGAATGATGTTGAAGCAGAGATATCTGGCTCTGAGGCGATACACACTGAAATATTTTACCAATGGTCTGGAGTATGATGTCAGTAGATGTGCACATCACTCACTTGTGACATCTAAATAATAAATAACTAGTTTCAAAGTGTCTATACAATTCTGTTAACAAGTTCTTTATGATATTATGAACAAAGATTTGTTAAAAGAGGATTCATACAATACTGTGAAACCTTTATAAAAAAAAGATTCACAGTACCGATGCATACTATGGTCTGGAAGTTCTTCACACAGATTTGATGTACTGTTGAATACTGAAAGGTGGGGATGATGACAGATGGGTAACTATGCATATAATATACTTTTGTTAAAAAACTGTATATTGTTGCTGGGAGGACGACAACTGATGAGGAAAAATACAGGACAAACTACACCAAATTCAATGTAATTACTGCAAGAAATAGCCTTTAAAAGCATATAAAGTTTAATTATTATTATTCAGCATGTCACATCATTTCTATACTATGTTCCTGCAATAGAGGAAGCTACAGATCCAGAACCACATTTCTACGACTGCAGTTACCGAACCAAACTGGCATACTGCACAAGCATTAACACTTAAGTTAGCAGCTAGCTAGCTATGAAGGTTAGGGTTAGAGGTAGGATAATTATATTCTAGCATCTACCCGAAAGACTAGGGTCCTAGGAATGCAGTCCTGAAACTAGAGCTTCCTCTATTGCAGAAGGGCCAGTTGCAAATCATATCCCATCCCTCTCCTCTCTGTTCACAGAGGAATGTGATCGATCTCTCAGTTTAAACTGAATAAAATGCAAATAGTTGAATAAAAGCAGTGGCCAGCAGATGAGGTTAGGCTCTCAGGGGGGAGATGGATGGATTTGGGGCTTAATGAAGACAACGGGGTGGCTCACTGCACTCACTGTGACCTAACACGGGTGGACTTGAAAGATCATTTGGAGTCTACAGTAAAAAGAGGAAGAGGATAAATGCCTAAGATGAAAAACTACTCTTTTACTTGTCCATGAAAGGAACCTCATATACTTCCTTTACATTTCAAGCCAATTAAGCTAAAGAAGCTTAAAGATTAGTCCTGCACTGGCTACTTTATGATGGGACTGGAGCTGGGGGTGGGGGGTGAGAGATATCTGTGTGCGTGTCCTCCTGTGGGCTTTAATTGGTCTCATTGATCATGCTGTTGAGAAATGCCAATGGACCCTGGTGTTACTTCAAGTTAATGTCTCCCTCGGCATCACGCCACGTGCCAGATGGGAGTCGCCTCAGCTCCATTTTTCACGGCGCTGCCCTGCTTCCCCCCCGTCCCGCTACACTGCATGGCCTGAAGTAATGATGGTGTGTGGCGCTGCAGTTGGCAATAACGCTACGCCCCCCTGGGACTCCCATAAATCTTTGGACTCAGACACATCCACCCCCTAACCCGGGGCGTCCAATGTTTCTTCCCCATTCTCATATCAGATTTTGTCACGTTGGTTTCTTTAAGCAGGCAGCCGTGTCAAATTAAGATTATGATATAAGCCTGCATGTAGGTAATTAGTGGTGGAAATGTCACAGGGCAGCAGAGAACATGAGGACTTTAACATAGTATTATAAGAAGACATTTAGGGAATAGAATACATGAAAACCTGACATGTTAATACTTCATTGGAGTGTATTATGCCAGTAGCTTTAAAATAACACGTAGAGGGACACTTACTTCAACTGCAATACAAAAATACACAGTGTAATACACAGGTTTTCCTCAAGTTTTGTCTGATTGAAAAGGCTTTTCCAGAAAACCGTGAAAGGGACACTAACATTGTTTTATATATTTTAGGGCTGCGGGGGAAAAAAATAAAAAATAAATTGCATGTATCGTGATGTTTTTTTAAATCGATTCTTTTCCCTAGAATCGATATCTTTTTGTTTACCAATGATTCACCTTAGTATTTTCTGTTTAGACGATACCACTGATGTTTCCAGCAAAACAGAGGCTTCATATATATATATAAACAAACATGTCATGCTAATATGATAGGATTCAGTTCTTTACTATTAATCTACCCAGTAGTACACAAATGATTGGCTCAACATTGATCAACTACAACATTAAAAACTATTATAATTTTTTACTTTTACTATAACCTCTGATACTTTGAGTACATTTTGCTGATAATACTTCTCTACTTTTACTTAAGTAATATTTTGAATTCAGGACTTTTACTTTAATTTTTATATTTTTCATGGCACAAGGTTGAATAAAACATGGTGTACTGGTGAAGAGATGAAAGATGGGTTTTGATTTTGATGGACCTGTATTGAAGCTCAGACCAGTCTGAAATTCGCTCTGTAAGCCTGCGTCTGTGTGTGTGTTTGTGTGTGTGTGTGTGTGTGTGTGTTCTCAAAGTCAAACAATATAGTAATAAAGTGATAACCAGATCTCTTTTCTCCTTCATAATCGTTTCAGACCTTTGGAGCCGATGATGTGGTGTGCACGCGGATCTACGTACGAGCATAGCAGAAGTACCCAATTTCAATTTTCAACAAATAATGTTTCAGTCTCTGAACTGAATTTCACATACACATCAACATCTCAAATAACCTGTCTTAAGTCAATGTTTTTGCATCTTCATGAAAATCACAATTTCAGATGGCTATCACTGCTTTTCTCCCTTTTTGTATATCATTTTTCAAGAATTGGAAATTAAACGATCAAATTATGATGTCTTTTTGTTATATTGTTGAATTAATGCTTGAGATCTCGGCACAGTAGAATAGACAAAGAAGCAGCAGAAGTAGTAGTAGAAGAAGTTGCTGGTCAGTGTGCGGACTGGCGTGGCCCGTGTGATACAAACACGATGGCAGAAAATAAAAAAAGGTGGTCAACTGACATTCTGTCTATTTAAAGGATAGTTTAATGCCGAACACCATACTAACACTCATGTACAACATCATAAAAGTCAAGAGAATAGACACATTAAAACAAGGTACAAACAATGTCTTTATGTACAATCATCTCCCCGGGACTTCCTGTGGTATTCCATATTAAACATAGTAAATATAAAAATAAAAACCCAAGTAATAAACTGTTCCAAGATTGTCTGTAGCTGGTTATGTTACCGACCAGTGCCTTACACGGAGCATGAAATGTAGTCAGGCAGCTTTTTCTTTTTCCCAATCTGCACCTCTTAACCTATCCTAAACATTTGGTGTGTTTGCTTCCATCCTGCTCATGTTATGATCCATATGTGAAAAATAATAATAAGATAATAAAGATCTGAATGTTCTCCTAAAGTTAATGTTAAGAAAAGCCTCTTGCTTATACTCGCATTTAGTGTGACGGACATCTTCCCATCTCCAGCTTACATTACCTACAATATCTACAGGGCCAATTACAGTTTTATTAAACAAACTGCAGACGGGAAAAGGCAATAAAAATCCTCACATAGTTTACATCCCTCTTTTAAGGGAATACAACATTCACATTTGTATTTCAGCAAGAAATACAAACTGATAGCTTTGATAAACTGCCTCAAAAGGAATTATTATTGCTTACTTGTTTTCTTAATCTTTAAACTGTACACAAGTCACAAGGCTGACGTTCACATATTGACCTACTATACATCAGTCAGTGTTTGTTGCCAACACTGGGCATAAAAAAAATAAAATACACCAACTATTGTACAGGGTGACACATTGCGAGACCCCTGAACCTGTCATACCGATTCTAACCATTTGGTAAAGTTTAAACACAAGAAAAAGTTGATAGTACTGTTTAGATTTCAGTAAAAACAGACACATACTGTACTTTCAAAAAAAGGAGAAATTGCTGCTCAGCTACATTCAATCATCTTAAAACCACGAGTGATACTACTGCCAAAGAAATGCGCAGAAAGGGGTCAAAACGCTTCATTTTTCTACTACACAAAGACTTTAGGGACAACACAGTCTACAAACCACAAACGAAAAAGCTCTCTAATATCCTTTGGAAAAAAAAGAAAAACAAAAAAAAAAACAAGGTTACAATTTAGCATTTTGTCTGCAACCTCTAGCTAAAGACCGATACTTTGTGTGTTTTAATCTACGCATCAATGACATCTGATAAAAAAAAAAAATATATCTTGATATAAACACATATTTACACAAAATGCTTGGGCGGTCATAAATTGTTGTAAATTGTTGTACTTGATACACACTGCTGGCATTTTGTACCGATGCCAAGCATCTACCCGGCAGAGGCCAGAGATGTGTGAGGGTGTGTTCTTTATTTTTTATTTTCTGTAAAATGATGTTGTGGTTCTCAAAAAAAACAACTCGTATTTCATTGTTTAGTTTTAGTTATGAAATGCTTAACCAGTTTTTTTTGTGTTTCAACTGTGAATTGCTCCAAAGAGAAGATACAGTAAGGAGTATTTTCTCTGTATATTTATCTCATGTAAAAATCTGCATTTAATATAATAATGATGGGGATTCTGGGACAAGCAGGGTTTTTTTTCTTTATATAGTGACACCTGCAAAACTTCTATTTCATATACGTTGCAGAATTTGCAGCATAAGCTTGAAAGTTTGAACAAAGTTCCTGAATCAGTTCTGACACAAACGTTTTGGCAACGGAATCCAGTTAACAGCAGGTTGTAGAAATCGGTATGAAGCTACTGTGAATATAAAGTCATCACTGGCAGTTTGTTGTGTAAAGACAGTCACTGCCACAGTTTCTTTCAATAAAAGGGAGACTACAGTGTTCTGTACTTCACCCGGTACTTGTTGACGTTGATATAATGGAGGACCTCAGGGTCGCAACTGGTTGTGCAGGGCAATAGGCCTTCTCGTCTTTCTCCCATCAGCCACTTGCGGTTGTCGGCAGCCATGTCGCTGGTCACGTGCTCTTTGGCCCATGTGTCCAGCCAGGCATGAAAGCGTCTGTGCAGGCGTGTGTTGACTCGCTCTTGGGACTGAAAAGACGTCAAGCAGAACAACGCAGCTCAGCTACTGGGATTCACAGAAAGTCACAGAAACCTATATTTAAAGACTTCTCTCATTTACACGGGTAGTATAACATTCACAACAAAATGAATCTATCCACTGGACTGTATCCTGCTGCAACAAAAGCAATGTGTCTTTTGGATGTGATGGCCCTTCTTTAGGTGACATCTAGTCTCGCTTTGCCAGACCTTCCTCCACAAGCGCTGCTGAGGAAGGTCTGGCGAGTCCACACAGCAATCTTAACCTGACTCCGCCAGATGGATTGCTTCGCATTTGATCGGCATATCCATCTGGGAACTTTCCGTTGGAGAACTTTTGGGAAGGGGCGAAAATACTGGTTAGCTGATTAAATAAACCATCTGTCTATCACCACCTATGTTGGTGACAGATGGGCCAAATCAACCAATCAGATCAACGATATATCAAACTCTTGCCGAAACCAGTCGGGAGAAGAGCGAAAAACATCTTTTCCTCCGAGAAAAGCCTCCAGTGCCGTTTTTTGCTCTTCTTTCAATGAAGGAATACTTTCTAATTCGGATAAAACTTGCGCGATAGCTACGCTCATCTCATCCGTGGAAGCCGCCATGTTGTTTAGACTCAACAGTCGCTTCTCGTTGCGTCACACCTAAACCCGCCTCAAAACCAACGCTGATTGGTCGGTCGTTTGGCGAACAGCTCCAAATTTATTTTTAAAATCGTCTCAAGTAGAGATGTTCCGATACCAGTATCGGTATCGGCTCCGATACTGCCTAAAATGCTGGTATCGGTATCGGGAAGTACTGGAGTTAATGCACCGATCCGATACCACGTAATAAAGCCCTAAAGAAATTCTACGTTAAGTAGTTTATTTATGCTATTTTTCCGTTATAACGGACTGTCAAACTGGATAATAAAAGAAGAAGTTCTGTGGCATTCATTGTTTGTGTTTGTTCATGTTTCACAAAGAGTTTAACCTGAACCAGACTGACAACAAAGCTAGAAATCATATTACATCCATACAGGGATAGTAGTATACACTTGTTAAAACACAATAAAATATATGACACACTGGTATCGGATCGGTACTCGGTATCGGCCGATACGCAAGTTCAGGTATCGGAATCGGTATCAGGGAAGCAAAAAGTGGTATCGGACCATCTCTAGTCTCAAGATGCCAGACTGATCTGCGAGTGGGAAACTGGAGCTCGCGAGATCAGGACGGTCTCACGAGGCTACAGCAATCCGGGATGGGAGAGAAACGTACTCTGGTTTATTGGCATTTCTTTAAACCAATCACAATCGTATTGGGCGGCACTAAACGCTGCACGGAGCCCCGGTGCCACTGCAAAATAACCTCGGGAAGGAACTTGTTTTGGTGGAACGTGTACGTTCAAAAGTTGTTTTAGCGGTGCAACAGAAAACTCAGATTGGACAGATAGTCTAGCTAGCTGTCTGGATTTACCCTGCAGAGATCTGAGGAGCAGTTAACCATAGTCCTCAGAAATCCACCGGAGTTTACAATTCCAACGCAAAGGAAGCGGTAGGTAACGGGAATCCGGCCGTAAATAAGGACATAGGTTCGTGGATGTAGACTAGGTGACATCTGGTGGCTACTGAGGTGACCTCCGATCCATCCACATTCACTAGGGGGGCATTGTTTCACCACAGGATACATGCTGAATGGTTCTTGTTAGCTAGATTAGCTTTAGATATTAGCTTTAAGAATACAGCATGCAAACCGATATAATGAAGTATGAAATGTGACAAAGGTTTTCTAGTCTGTTAAAACTTGATAATTTGATACATTCATTTGTTTTTTTAAAGAATGATTAAAAGTGGGACAAACTGAAACAACAATCCACTACCTGAAGAGTTAAAATAATTTGTAAGGAATAGTTAATATTAGAGCAACCACAAATGCTGGAAAAATCTTCCAACTTGATAATACACCCAAAGACATCATTTAGCAGGTTTCAATTTGACATTACAGTTATATGACTTCTGTGAGCATTACCTTGGGTTTTGGAATCAATTTACTTTTGTAATTATGGCTAAAAAATGAAAATCATCTAACTGCAGATATCTCTGCCAAAATCCAATATTATGATGCACCTGTAGGACAGATTTTTAAGGACAACTGATCCTGTGTTTTTGGTTAAAGACGAGGATAAACAGTTGCAAAGGAATAATGCCACTACTGGTAATAACCATGTTCATTATTATTTATGTATTGCTGATTGTCTTCTGTGTAAAAACAGGTGGAGTTTTCTGCTGTTGCACGGTTGTGCAAGTTGCAGTTGGCTCTACTGTTCCAGCTTTTTAACCTTGTAAATTCAAATGTTAATAATGAATAAATGTTTTTCTCACAAATCCCAACAGAACAACATATTATATGTTCTGCTTGCTCTTACACGTCATTAACAATATGTAATCTTTAAAGCTACAGTGCGTAGTTTCTGTCGCGCCAATGAGGAACTCTAAGTTATGACAACAACACTGTCGTTATTAGGGGTGGTACGGTTCACAAAATCCACGGTTCGTATCACGGTCTTCGGGTCACGGTTTTCGGTTCTGTACAGTTCTTGTTATTTTTTCTTTTAATCTTTAACACTCCAGAAATATACTTCAGCATATGACATATAGCTAAAATTAGCATATTGAATGCATGTTGCACAATACATGCACACAGTGGCAGTTCTATCTATCGTTTTATTTCCGCTGTCATCATAGGTAACATGGAATCCAAAATGTTCCCTATACACACCAGACTATATACACGACGCTGGTGCATCCTCCAACTCCGGGCAGCCTTCCTCATCTCTCCCACTTAGCGTTTCTGCATGTGACGTGACCTGCAGCAGCAGCACTGCACACTCCACCTGAGGAGCGGTCGGCTCGGCGGCTCTCAAAATCTGACGAAAATATTTTAAACGGACCTTTGTCGATCAAAAAAGCAGACAGATCCAGCAACTGTATGGCCTATTTCTCGCTTAAAATGTTTTCAGAAACACTATTGTGAACTATTTATGTAAAATACGAGCTCGTATTCAGAACGAGACGCCATTAGACTCTGTTTTGAAATTCGGGAGCAGCAAGAACCACGTGACGCGTTCGTCCAATCAGCTGCCATGTGTAGCGTTCGTCACGCTCATCCCCCTCGTCGTTTCCACTAAGTGTTTTAACGTAGGTGTCGAAAGTGGGCACTACGGCAGTAAGTGGTTAGCGCACATTAACAGTGTACTGACGAACCGTGCGACACACACACACACACACACACGCTCCGTACCGAGACATGCGAACCGAGCGGTTCAGATGTTTTTTCATGAACCGTACCACCCCCTAGTCGTTATTCATATTAATTATACAAAAATATTATGAATAATCTATGATGTATTAAAGTGGATAAAGAGGAGACTGTATTGATCCTGTGGTGAAATTCACAAGCCAGCTGCCAAGCCATACTTCCGCTGTTATTTTGGTGAAAGTAACTCAAAAGTAATGCAGAAGTAGTGTAAAGCATTACAATACACAGACAGTAATATTGTAATATAACTAATTACTCTCAAATGACAGTAACTAGTAATCTATAATGTATTACATTTTGGAAGTAACTTGCCCAACACTGATGATGACACACATTTGAATATTTAGATTCTGACATTACTTATCATTCAGTCCTACGGAACCCTGTACCTATTTAGGGCTGTACTGAATGTTTTTTTTTTTTTACATTCAAAGCTTCTATCAAGGTTTTCGATTGAAGCATTGAATGTCTGTCGTCATATTTTATGACATTTCATTAAATCACAACTCGTCAGATTTGTGAACATAAACACACAGGCAGCAGGCTAATCCAATAAGGGCATACAATAATAATGAAATAATAATACAGAAACAACGCTCTGGAGTTATTGGAATTATTTCAATCACACGAGCCGGAAACAATCCTATGCAGCCACCACTGGAACCTAATTCTACAAATAGTAGAACACTAATAATATTAGTGTAGCCTAATCTTTATCTGCAACTGTGCAGAAATACCAGGTTTAAACAGAATAGACAGACATGCAAAAACATGAATCAAGCTTCAAACTATTCGGTAAATAATAAATTAGTAGAGTAAATCAATGGTGGTGAGTATACAACTACTATTTTGTGTGCTTACCTGATGAGCTCGTGTGAGTGCTGTGTGCCTGTACATATAGTCTTCTGACTTGCAGACATAGACCATCTTGTAGGAGTTGAGCTTGAACATGCACTCCATCTTTAGCTCACTGGTGCCGTCCTGCGACTTGTCCGAGGGGACCTTGTTCATTCTCTCCTGCTGCAGTTGCTCCCATCCTCTCTGGCACTTCCTTATCCGTCTCAAATTCCTGAAGGCCAAAAAAGAACGACAACCATGAATAACACCGACTGATCCCAGAGAAGGTCTTTTGATTACTCCACACATCAAAAGGGTGCATCACGTTTACAGGGAAAGTTCGCACAAATGTAAAAAACTGTTTTATTAACTTAAGCGTGTTACACATGGCACAATTTTAGGTTTTGACAGTATGCAATGTGCAATTTTAAAGCCTATGAGATGTGTTCAGGCACAATACAGGACATTAAGCAAATTTGAGAACAGTATAGTCAAATTTGAGAGGACTGTCCCTTTAAACAATTATTTTTAAACCCATGCATTGCAACTCACCCAGTAACCGAATTAGATAGGGAGTCAAATCATTCGAGGGAAATGTGGATCTATAAGAGCAGCAGAGGCAGCAGTCGTAATGTTTCTGTACAGTGCACTTCCGTTGCACAGCCACAGTTCAGATCTAAATATGCTTGGCAAACAAATATTTATTTTTAAGTGGAAATTGATCCTGATTTTGTGCAAGTAATAAAAAAAAATGCAATTATTCACCCCACCTGAATGAAAGTTTTAAATGTGTACTTACCACTGAGGGTACAGGTGAGCGGGGACTGAAACCATGAAGCATATTTTTGCATTCAGAGCTCCACTTAAAAAGACATGACAGTGAGGCCAATTTCAAGTAAAAACTGTTAGAAACAAACACTAGAAAATTGCTGCCCGATAAGATACGGATCCAAAATATGAGCTAAGGATACTTTGATGTGCACATACTTTCACCAACAATGTACAGAGTGTTATGATCATGAGATGAAGACCCAACACAACTGGCAAAGAAACTGCTGGAATATTTTTCTTTTTTTTCTTTTTACTGCTATTAACGAATTTTGTGAAGGAAGTCTTTTGACCTGGTGTGCTGCTGATCTCTCATAGATTTGATGGAGGAAAAAAATAAGAAGGGACAAGATGTGGGTGAGCCCACTGATAAATCATAGTCAGGTACCCGATTTATGCAATGGGTTAAATAAGATTCAAACTAAGAGCAATACTTTTTTGTGTGTTTTAAAAAGCCTTTTGAAATGTTTATGGTAATGGACAGCCATCTCAAAGAAACAATAAACTGAAAAAGCACCAAAAAGAAATGACAGACAGGCGTTATGTGCAACACTCATCTGGAGCTTTAAGACCGTGCAGACACAACCACGCCTGAACATGCACAGCTCTCATGTGTCAGGAAAGAAATACACCAACATGACCATACAATTTAGACAATCATTTTATTTACAAACACTACTCCTCTGTACAAGTGTTGCAGATAATGTGCTTGACCAGAGTTTTTAAAAACTTATAAGTACTAATTTCTGTCAAACCAGTGGGAAAAAAAAAACCTCACCCACAACAAAAAGTTGCAACGGGAGTGCACTGTTTCCACTGAAATTTATTACAAACATAACACTATAGTATAACAGACTTAAACAAATGGACATTTGAACATTTACAGTTGCAAACAGTGACTAAGTCAAATACAGGACCTTTGATCTGAATACAATCACAAACAAAGGACATGATATGGTAGAAAAGGAAACCATGACTTCACTGTCCTCTCTTGACAAAGTCTCTCAGGTCCAACACAACAGCTTCCGTCTCTCAAACTCAGGTCAAAGACATCGTCCAAAAATGAAATAAAAAAAAAAAAAAAAAAAAAAAAAAAAAAAAAAAAAAGCTGGAACCCATTTGTTTTGCTTTCAGTTTGTGCATTCAATGACTTTTTGTTTTTATGTTACACAATGGAAATCGTCATTTAAATTCAGTACAATGTGAATGATCAAACCCATGATTCCTTATAGCTGTCAGCTAAAGTGGAATTTTCGAAACCCACGATCGAGCCAAAACCATTTTTAAAAAACCTTTACTATTAATAAATAAAATTCCCATTAAAAAAGGAACTGAATCAATGAATAAATAAATTCAATTTCTTTTAAAAGACGGCCATGTAAAGTGCAATCTTCCATGTGAGGCAGAGGTCAGAAAACTGAAAAAGTCACGTTCACAGCCAATGAGATTCTTTACAAACAGGAGGGCATTCAGGCACTGCAAGCACTTCACTGGAACTATGGAGTTACTCTTTTTAATGACCCTTCTCAAACCCTTGTTGTTGGTCTGTTACTAAAAAAAAGGCAGCGGTCGCTTGTGATTAGAAAGAGCTTCCTAAGTCAGGCTTGCGCAGAAGTGCCACTGTTTCTATCTCTGAATGAGTTGTATTTGGCAGCTGGTTTGGCTTGTCAACAGTGGAGTGGCTGCTTAGCTGACTAGAGCCTCAGGACAGAAAGTATGCAGACAAGAGGGACACATGGCTGGGGCCTCACCTGGGGAGGAACACCGGCTTCTGGGACAGATGCTCACGCAGCTCTGGGGATGCAGAATCTGAATTCAGGTATCTACCCACGTAGTCTGACCACCTCTGTGGAGTAGAGTATAGACATATGGGTCAATAAGGAACATCAAACTGCAGTGAGATATGATTAACGCGGTTCAAAAACAGTGTAGACATTACACTAGACTGTAATATTCCGGTCAGTATACATCTTGGTCACAACTCTTTGAAAAACTATTATTTATGGGTCATTATCAAAAATGTCTGTTTATGTTATGCATCTATGTAAAAAAAAAAAAATAAATAGAAATTAAAAAAAAAAAAGTCAGTATATTGGATTTTTTTTAAAAACATTTTTATGTGTCAATAAGTTGTCCTGAAAACACAGGTATCATACACCCAAGGTTTTTATTGCCATTTCTAACAATTATTTTAGCTGACCATTTTTTTTATAGATAAGATGTATTTTGGATTTTTGGTGTATAAAATGTCCGAATATAGAGGTGACAGACTAACGGTCCGAAACGCAAAAATAATCAATTTACAAATCATATAAAACACAGTGAAGCAGCATATTCTTCTCACATTTGCAAATATTCCAGCTGATCGTGCATTGTTCGACTTACATTTTTAATCGCCCATCAACATGTTTGGTGATTTGTTTTCTGCTTATTCTGTTAAGGGACTAATCCTTTCGGCATCAATACCCATTGAAGTCTATTTTTGGAGGTCAAAATATTAGAAACGTGTTACGATATAATGCAAAACAATTCAACGCCACCATTCACTTTGGCCTAAAATAAATAAATATTAATAGCAGGGCTGTACTAGATAACATCTAATGAGCTGACGACTTGGTGTATGAACTGTACTTGAATACTGATTGAGTCGTACCTCTGCCTCCGCTGGCTCATCAGAGTTCTCCTCTTCTGTGTCCAGCAGCTCCATGGCCAGACTGACAGATCCTCGGCTCTTTACAAACATCAACTAAACAAAACACAATCAGAGGAAATGTCTATAAACAAAGTGTTCAAAGTAGCTGAGGCTGACGTACGATATCATCATTGCTCTCTGGGCTTGCGGTACCTTGAAGCAGTTCTCATCCGACATAAGCTGCTCCGCCTTGCGCTGGTAGGTCCCCTCTGCTGTGGCCCTGGATGTCTGCGTGGACAGCAGGCCCCCCGTGGCTTTATTGGCACTTTCGCTCAGGTACATGTCCGTTACACGCGTGCATACATCGTCAGAGACAAGGTGCTGGAGCTGTGAAAGCAACAGGTTTAGTATGCAACAGTTGTGTCCGCAAATGCAAAAACAAATTAGCTTGTTATGATCAAACCCCATCAGCGCAGAGGTTATTATTATTATTTGCACAGTTAAAATCATGTTTGAATTTGAACTGGACTGCATTCAGTTAAAAAGTTAGCAGTCTAGAGGGTTCTTGTGCAACATAAATCAAATGATATAATCTTAAATGTGCTGACCTGCCGGACGATGCTCTGGATGAGTTTGTCCATGGTGAAGGCAATGTAGGCATGGATAGTAAACATTTCCCTCAGTGAGTCCTCGTATTGAGTCGGCTCCATGTTTCCATCCAAAAGATTACGCACCATTTCCAGAAACACTGAGTAATAATCCTCTACATCGACATCCACTGCAGGTAGAAAATGTAGCAAATGTGTTAAGTTATATGGTGAGAAATGATGGAGTATGGTACACCATGGCTGTGTAGAGGAATCAAAAATCAATGGAAGGGAGGTTTTGCAATAATACAAAAGCTTCAACATTAACTTAAACCACTGGTCTTCTAACTTACTTGGCTCCTTCATCTTCAGTTGGATTGCTGGATTTTCATTTTTCTCCCTTTTCAGCCCCAACACTTCTCTTTCCCACTCTCGCTCACGGGCGTCCTCCTCAATCTGCTTCTCGGCTTGCCCGTAGATCCGCAGCAAACGAGAACAGAGGATGTGGTGAAGACGAAGGAAGATATACCAGTAGTTGTTCACAAAGAACACGTTATAGGCGTCATCGGTGCCTCGCTGCTTCTGAGCTGCCGTGTTGCCGAAGAGGAGCTTGGACTTTGATGGGCTGCTGCCTGGCAGGCCATTGTGCTTCTTGGTGCCGCCTGGATCCATCTCCATGTCTTCTTCTTCTTCCTCCTCTTCTTCCTCCTCCTCCTCAACGTCAGAGAGCTCACCTCGCCGTGCGAACAGCAGGTCAGGGATGAAGTGGTGGATGATCTGCTTGATCTTGTACTTGTCTTCTTTCTGGATGCCCACCTGTCTTTTGACGTGGTGGATGATGAGGGCGGCAGCGTCCTCCATGATTTGGCTGTCCTCGTAGCACTGGGTGATGTGTGGGCCGCTCGGTGGCGGTGTGGCAGTTTCCTCAGATGCACGATCCTGGTGCTACAGGACACAGACAGGAGTAGACGGGGCTAAGTTGTGAGGTGTTCCTCTTATTAGCGAGTAGCATTCTGCGTGCTGCAAGTCCCACTTACAGCTTCAACACATACATTCAATTACTGGATCAAAACGATGATCATGTGTACTTACGTCGTCATATAGCATCTCAATTTCATTGAGTAAGGTCTTTGAACGCAACACTTTGGTGTCATTCTGCTTGAAGTTGATGCCTTGATGGTCCAGTGACTTCAGGTAAAACTTTTCGTTTTGCTCCCGCCAGATTTTGTTGAAGCCTCTCTGGGCTTCTCTCCACTCCTCTTCCTTCATTTTTAATCTGAAACAGGGGACAGAAAGAAAGTGATGCACAAACCTTTCGTGAATCAAATCTTACAACTGTCAAGCCCTGACCAGAGGCAGATAAGTAATTCAAAATCAGACCATTAACCTTTTCAGCACTATGGGAACAGACACAGCTGGGTTCTTCTTGAGCCCGTCGATGATGTCGTGGGCCTTGTCTCCATATATCCTTTGGATAGCTTTGCGGTGAATGACCTCTGAGGAGCCGCCCATTGTGTTGTCCAGCTTGAAGCGCAGCTGCTCCTCAGCTGACATACGAGAGAGCCTCCGCTGCACTGCCTCCAGGGCTCGTATCGTGGCAAGGTTGGCTTCCAACACGACATCCAGCTAAAAGGGGGTCCAATCACAGTGAAATTATTGACAAATGAGTTTAGCTATGTCAGATTATGGCTGGAGGTATCTGCAGCAAGGTTTTCATGGATATCTGAAAGGCTTTTCTGTGATCTTTTGACTGCTGAGTGAAGTGCATCATGGAGAGAAAGTATTATAACCACAAAAGACTACAGTTTTTACGTTGGGAGTGTGAGTGGACTGAGTATTCGTCACCTCAAAGCGCTCATCTTCACATCTGTAAATGTGCTCCTCATATTGAGTCTTCTTGGAGCTCACAAAGGTAGAATCCTCAGACCACGATGGAAACGACACCCACGTGTCATTCAGAACCTGCGAGAAGACATTCAGTTCAGTAGGCAGGAAAATAAAAGGTATTAAAACTGTCACAGTTCAGTCTGAATATGAACTGCACTCTATAGAAATTCAGCAATCCTATGTAATAAACACTCTTTGTAACATAATAAAGTTCAACGATAATGTGAAGTAATTTCTTACATAAATCTCATTCCTCATATTTCAAGTCCTTCACAAAAGGACCAAACAGACAAGACATAAAAAAAATAGTGTAAAAAAAAAATAAAGTGTTGGCGTTGTATAGTTTGTCCACCAGAGGGCGCTCTACAACATCCCTGTTGGCAACACTTTTTTGGTGTTTTTGTTCAAAGGACTTTAAGTTTCATATTTTAAGTTTGTATTTTTATACATTTTATTTATCAGAACTTTAATATATTTTGATGTTCCTCTGTTCTGTGACAATAAAACTAAGTTTATTTTTAAACTGCATTATCGTATTATTTTAGTGAGGCCACAAATAACTGAAAACGGAAATCTGTTTATGTTTTGGTACGCGTTTCTGTCTGGTGTTGCATATTGCAAACTTGTTATCTTCTGCACACACGCTGAAGAATTTCCAAACAGCTGACATGTTGCAGGTTAATTCACGAGGTTCCCTACATGTTCTATAGCGCGGGTACGCGCGACACACGGCGGAAAAGTTGAGCGAAAGGAAAAAGAGACTGTGCTTTCGCGTCTGTGCGTGCGTCCTTGAGAACTGTAACTCGTATAACTTATGTTGTCAGTTAATTGTAGCATTGACCGGCATGAAAATCGGTAAATATGTCAGACTGACCTGCCGGTCGCCGGTCATGGCCGAGCACGTGAAAATCTCCATTACTTATTATTAACTTTTGTCCATTTAGCCACTAAAAGCCCAGTTTATTGGTGTATGGTGTCTAGTAAATGTTAAATCTACAAGAACAAAAGGCTCAAATACATTGATAGCATCTCACCTAGTGGCCCTGTGGGAGAAAATAAAAAGGTTATCATGAGGAAAAATACCCTTTATCAAGCAGGCTTTCTTCAGTGACTCACCTCTCTGCACAGCGGCGTCCTTCCTGTGCACTTGGGCTGCTGGTAGCTTTTCGGCAGTGCTCTATAGCTGGACCCCAGCCTCTTACAGGAAGCATAGTCAATCTCCATGGCGATGCCCTCTGTTGCACGCTCCTTGGGTAAACTCTCTGCATGGCTCGACTCCCCGTGACTAGACTCTCGGTAGCCCAGGAAGTTTTTAAACCATGTAAAAAGCTCCGGGAATTTTCTGTCAATTATGCAAAAACGTATGGGAGATAAACAATTAGTAGTGCGACTGGGCCCCAGGTGGTTGACAGATATTGAGCAACATTGATAGTAGATATTTTTCAGTGATATAAGTAAATTAATGTTGAAACAGATACTGTGTACATCTGTTTCTTGCACCTTATAATTTTATTGTTCATATTTTGTTTTATTTGCACTCTTTCCCACTTTGTATTATTACAGTTGCACAACAATCTCCCTCGGGATAAATAAAGTTTTACCTTAACTTATATGAAATCAATACTATATTCCAATCAAATCTAATTCCAACAGGTGCAACATGGGGCATGATGTTAGATCAGAAAATACTTAAATACTGACACTAACAAAAAAAACTGACATAGTTCTACTTCATATCTCCATAGTACTGAATGCCTGTTTACGACTGAAGTGTTTTAGTATTATTAGTGTTATTATTTAGATACAATGCACAACAGTACAAGTATAGAGGCAATAAAGCATACACGACAGAATGTGTGTATGTTTAAACTCACCCAAGAAATGGGATGACTAACTGGACCAGCTCGGCACGAGAGATCACTTCCTGATTGAAAATGTGAAGGCAACGCAGGAAGTTGTCGTACGCCTCAGAGCTCCGAAGAGCCTTCTTAACCTGTTAAAGTGTGTTCAGTCATGGCACAAAAATAAATGAACAAACTTTCCATTGAGATTATTTTTTTTTCCAGAAATATTTTGGTTGTCATCTTGTTATTGCAGGACTTTAGATAAAACAATACTGGTACTGAATATAAAAACACTGACCTTCTCAAAGAACATAGTTTCGGTGCTGTGTTTGCTGACTTCAGTCATGCCATGGTCCTTCCCCAATATTTTGGGCTTCTTCTGCGAGGGTACAGGACAAAATGATGACTTGCGCAGCAGGCTTTCAAACATGTTTTTAAATGTTCCAATACAAGAGAATATTATCATTATGTTTGGGTAGATTTAAACACACCCAGTTGAAAATGTATCTGGTAAACGTAGCTAAAACTAATAATCTAATAATACAGCCCCTGCAATAAATCCCACTCACAGCTTTCGCCGTAGCCTGCGTAAGTGGCCTATTTATAGTGGATGTTTATACTTGTGCGTTGGGGTGTGCGTCGAGCCGGCGTGTGTGTGTGTGTGTGTGGGGAGTGTGTGGTAGAGCGAAGGAGAGTGAGAGAGTGACGGCGATTAGCTTCGGAGCGACTCTAGAGTCATAGTGAGAGAAACAAAGTGTCTCCCCTGTGTTTTCTGACCACGGTGGGAAATCTGGAGCAGGAAAAGTTAACCCTCTCCTTGATTTCATGTTGTTTATGGAGAAGGAGAACCCGGAAATGAGTCGGGGCTCGGGAAATGCACCGCTGCCAAGACACAAGGTGCGTCGCCCTACGTGTTGACACATTTTTCGAGAGGTGCACGTCAGGCTACGGCGTAGGGTCCGTGTCTCCACGTACCTACGGACGTGGCCACGGCGTAGATTTTACGCAGAAGTATAAATCACGCTTTAATGGTGTTTAGTTTTTGTTACAACGGTGAGTTGATTTAACTTCATGGTCATTTTGGAGGCTGTAATTTGGTGAAGATGCTGCTGAACCGTTTGTGATGCGTTTCTAATATTTAGTCTACCCTCGTATATAAATTGGAGACAAATTCCCTTTGCATACTGACATTTCTGATCTATAATAAAGCAGAAACAAACAAACAGCCGAATATATGCAGACAGTCGGCATGTACGTGCATGTGTCGGAGTGGTGTGTACCTTGACAGGCGGTGTGGCTCCCACTCCAGCAGGTCTCCTGATTGGCATCCCATTCTGGCTCAGTCTCTGTTTGCTGTTCAGTAAGGGTCTCTTTACTGTGCCGCCGTGATCATTACGCACCGACTCTGCCCTGTCTGGCGTAGCCTTGCACAGCAGCTGAAAAGAGCATCACACATCATAATCTCACCAAAGACATGTATCAAAATATAAACAGGAAACATCAAAGAAAATGTGTGTAAATGCGGTCAATTTCATAGAAGCTCAATAAAGAATAAAAAAAGGGGAAGTCTGTCCTGACAGAATAGGAGACAGTAAGGGTACTTAATGAACGTGGAAAACAAGTGACTCAGATGTTTAGACAATTGTTTCAAATGTGCTGTTATTTACTTTATTCCCAAAACATGGAAAGTTTTTACATTTTGCTTACCACCAGTGCCAAAAAACAGCAAAACCACTGATTTTAAATGATTATGGACCAGTTGCCCTAAGGGCTCTGACACACCAACCTGACGGCCAACCTTTGGCAGAAAAGGCAGTCAGACTGACTGCCTCCCCGAGGTGGTCAAAAAAGTGCCTCGGCACACACTGAAGCGATGCCGACTTGAGCGTACGTTCTGCGCGTTCGCGAGACGTAATACGTCTCCATAGCAGCAGGCGGCGCTAATCTGTATTGTCGCCCAAAAAATGAAAACCAGCAGCTGATTGGACGAACGCGTCACGTGGGTCTGGCTTCTCCGGAATTTCAAAACCAGACCATCCTGGCGGCTCGTTTGAAATACAATCTCATATTTTACGGAAATAGTTCACAGAAACGTGTTTCTGAAAACATTTTAAGTGAGAAATAGGCCGTGCAGTTGCTGAATCTGTCTTCATTTCAGATCGACAAAGGACAGTTTAACAGATTTTCGTCAGATTTTGAGAGACGCTAGTCACGCTCATCATTTCCGACTTGGCACTCCACCAATCAGATTGGTCATTTGAGTATGACTGCCCGCCCTCCGACCCAGCAAGACAGGTCGGCCAAAATGAAGGCCGACAGCCTCTCCGACGGACGACGGCACACCGAACAGACTCGAGTCACTGACCTCGCCAGACTGTCCGACGGCCGGTTATCGGGTTGGTGTGTCAGGGCCTTAACATCCAGTCCATCGTGCCCCCCCCCCCCTCCAGACAACAAAAAAAGATTCATCCCATCCCACTCAAGGAATTCAGACGTAATGGTTTTTCCGATTGTTAAAGATACCGGGGAAACTTCTATTAAAACAAGCCCACTTGAACTGGATCGGGGGGAAAAACAATGCTACATATATTTTTGTGTTGTTTTTGTGATATTCCATTAACATTTAACACTAATACAAAGGCTGCCCATTTTTTAACAGAAAGACTTTGTTTCCACAGTCAAGACCAATTACAACACCAAATCACTTTAGTTTAATAAAGTCCAGTTATAATGGCCGACGCTGAAGAAGTGTGTCCACAGAGACTTACCATTGAGCTGTTTGCATCTGGCAGGAACTGTCCAAACTCTGAGAGCAGGTCTTCCTGGTTCTTGAAGAGTCTTGCCACCTGAGTGTAGACCTCCTGCTCAGTCAGTGCTGGGGTGTAGTTGCTTCCTGCCTCTTTAGCATTTCGTTGTTCCTTCTGGAAAATGGATCATTTTAAAGAAAGAGGCTGTGAGATTACTGCTGAGTGTATCCCCACTGGGTAAAAACTGTCTTGTATACTGTACATTGCCTGAATATAAATTGGTGTGTATTTTCTTACCTGGTATGTGTGAAGGATTTCCAGGAAGGCTTTGTAGATGTCTGGCTGACCCTGGAAGCGGTTCTTGATCTTGTTGACATAATTTATGGCGTGGTTGAACTCCACAGGCTGGTTGTTCTGGAGAGGTGGCCCACTGGACGGCGTGCTGCTTACAGGAGCGTGGGACTGAACCGAAGGTGAGCGCGGCGAGGCGTAGGATGGGATGGATGGGTTGGGCTGGCTGGTGGGTGTGTGGGCTGGAGACTGAATTGGCTTATGGGATTGACAGAAAAGAGC
This sequence comes from Sander vitreus, assembly GCF_031162955.1. Taxonomy (NCBI): domain Eukaryota; kingdom Metazoa; phylum Chordata; class Actinopteri; order Perciformes; family Percidae; genus Sander; species Sander vitreus. The sequence continues at coordinate 12,731,415 of NC_135855.1, read as the reverse complement.
ACAAGCATGTCATTACACTCACCAAGTAAACATTCAGGTTGGTGTGCAAACATTATACAATATAGAAGCTTTTAGTCTACCTTGCTGGTTTGTTTTGGAGCAGGTTGGGTGGGGGTGGGGGTGGGTGGGGTAATGGTGGTGGTGGTGGTGGTGGTGGTGGTGGTGTGGGTAGTGTGCGGACCCGCCTGCGGCAGACTCTGGTGCTGGTTGTGGCTTGCAGGTTGGCTGGATGCTCCACTTATAGGGATGTTCTGAACAGAAATGCCATGAGGGGTGATGTAGTGGATCTGACCTGGCGTGGTCACATTGACTAGATCGTTGGTTTGAACCTCAATTTTATATCCAGGTGGCAAGAACGTGTTAAAACCCATAATGAGGTCTGGATGGCCCTTGAAGAGCTGGGACACACGGTTAATGACTCCAGGAGTGTCTATGCTGTAACAACAGAACAAGTGACAGTCATTTAGTATCCGATGCATCATCAACTGGGCCCACAGATATTGTTCTGCATGTTACATGCTTAAACTCGACACATCGAAATACTATTTATGGATTTTCTCCAAATGATGCCGATAAAATGAGTCCTCACCTCTGTGACTTGAACTCTTTCATAATATCAAGGAAATCATTATAAACTTGTGGCTGGTTTCCAAACTGCAGCTTCACTTGATCCAGATAGGATAAGGCATCTTCAACCTACAAAGTAAAAAGTGAAAAATTATTGACAGATTCCCCCCCTCCCAAAAAAAAATCACAACTACTGAATGGAGAATAAAAATTAGTTCATTGGTGACTTAATTATCATATGTCACAACACTTGGCCCAGGTTGCTGTTTCTTAATTTATTTTGGTGGGTATATTTTAAAATTAGAGATGCACCGATTGACCGGCCATGACCGGAGACCGGCAGGTCGGTCTGACATATGCCGATTTTATGCCGGTCAAATGCACTCGGGCGCCGCATGATAAACATCGCGCAACATCAGCATCGCACGTGCACAAGCACCGCCGCTCCATCAGCTGTTTATGAAATGTCGTAAAGTCGTAGTTATACACGGCTCTGCAGAGCAGTTTGCTCTACTGATCTCAGGCGAACGTCAGCCGCTCTCTCTCCCCTCTGAGACTGAACAACTGGAACAAGAAAACCGCACTCACAGCTACAGTTTATTGGAAAATAGCGTTGGGCACACTGACTTTGATGAATTTACTGTTTATCAGACCCCAGATGAGACAAGATGCTAACGTTAGCAAACGCTGCGGCGACGGTCCCTGTCTCTGATGCCCCACTGCAGGAGACTGTGTGTATTCCTCCGACACGCTGTATTAACGTTACTGTTTTAAAACGCTTTCCAGGTTAGTGGGGGTGCATACCGCTCAAAACCAACATGAAAAACGTAGTAATGTTCACTCAGCGTTTAGTTTTGGAAATGCAGTGAATTTCCCACACCAGTAGTAATTTATATAGTTGTATTTTATAGCGATAGATTATCTGTTCAAAACATTCTATGCAAAATGTAAAATGTTCTATTAAAGAAAAGATAGAAAATAAATATTTGTGTGTGCTGTAAGGTGGTTAGAAAATGGTGGTTGGAATCGGCTAAAATCGGAATCGGCAGTAGCCTGGCTCCGCCCGCCTACTTACTTCCGCTCAATTTTCATTTACCTTCAGTACTCCGCCTGGGTTTGCGGTATATTCTTGGGTTTTCTCCGGTCAAATATTTGTAGGTCCAATCAGTGAACAGATGGAGTGGCTGAGAACGATGACGTTGAGGACGTGCACTAAGGACGTCCTCAACGTCATCACTGCAAGAACGATCTTTGCTGAGTTTTGTTGGTGGCCATGATGTTGTGGTCCTCCTCCCCACGGGGTTCGGGAAAAGTTTGATTTTCCAGCTCGCTCCGTTAGTGGTGAAGGAGTTGGCTAAGGCTAACGCTAGTGATGCTAATGCTAAATATAGCATAGGTCACGACCAAACGTTAGGGATTGGTTATGGCAGATCCAGAGTGGCTCTGGGCAGATCCAATAGTTTTAAACTTCAACGGAGTACCCACCTTCAAGGAAGTTAACACTTGTCAATGGAGAGAGGCCAGACTCTCTGTACAAATGAAATGTACGAGAGTCTGCTAGGACCAGGCTATATCGGGAGTTCAAATTCAATGACAAATCGGAAATCGGCCTAGAAAGTTGTAATTGGTGCATCTCTATCTCTCATGTCCATCTCTAAATGTGTGTATTTGTCCATGTAAGGGTACCTTCAGTCGCTGAAACTGCTGTCCTTGGGTTGAAGTCATGGGTGCAGGTGCATGAACGTGACCTTGGACCAATGCAGGGCCCTGGGACTGAACTGCCAGGCTGTGTGCGTGGGGACCAACATGAGGTGCAGTATTGTTATGTCCATGTCCGTGTCCACTTGTGTTCTGAGGCATTGTAGGCACCTTTATAAAAAGGAAGAAATGATTAGATTTTAAGGATATATAAAGCTTAAATAAAATCATGTCTTCAGTAGGGTTGGGCATCGAGAACTGATTCCTACTTGGAATCGGTTCAAAAATTAGGATTCCATCGGAATCGTTTCTTTATTGGAATCGTTTAGAGGATTTGGTTTTAAATCCGATCATCACTTCCCAATTTAATATGCGCAAGTTTTGGTTTCTGTAGCGACCAGGCGCTTGTTGTGTTGCAGCCATGGAGCACAGTAAGCAGCGCTCTAGTCTGGCTTTATTTTACGTTGAAAAAGCGGTAAAACTGCAAACCACCACTGAATCAAAATAACACTTTCCTCTTATTTGTGAAATAAGCATGTGACCCGTTTCAACTCCACCCCTCAAAGAATCGGAATCGATAAGAACCGGAATCGAAAGGAAGAATCGGAATCATTGTTAAAATCAAAACGATGCCCGACCCTAGTCTTCAGTGGTGTTACAACAAGTATTGTACATATTATTACAATTATACTGAATAAAGGGCTTTTCTTAAAACTTCACCTACTTTTCAATACAATTCTGTTCAGATGCTGCTGCATTGAGAAGAGCCACTTTAAACAGGCAGTCATTCAAACATACAGCATCGTTTACCTTTCATTAGATCAGCTCACAGTAAGAGGAAGTGGTCCGGAAAGACAAAGACTGCAGAAGTTTAAAGTTTTGTCCTCCAACCTTTAAAGGTTTTGAGCCAATGTGGGTTCTGACTTACATCCATATATCCACTAAAAGGCAAATTTTACTAGAATTTGGCACTTAGTAAAAGTTAATCTAAGACCCAACTCCTGCTCCGGAGGCTGCTGTCCAAGTCGAATACATTGATGGCATCATACCTGGTAGCCTTGGGGGAGAGAATACTGGATGCCTGTGGATGGCTGCATGTTGTCTGCAGCTGCCTCTATCACAGCAGAGGCCGGGGTGAGGGCCCGGTGCTGGAAGCTGTCTGCAATGCCTTGAACTGGGGGACGACGTGTTTGCTGTTGCTGGGGCGCAAATATTGGTTCCTGGTCCTCCACACGCCTCTTCATTGTATATGCATACTCAAAGGGACTAAAGTAAACAAAGACAGAGGGACAGTACACAGGCTGTTTTAAGCAATCTGTAAACAAATATTATTCAACGCTTTCTTCAAGAATGTGCATTATACTCATACTTCTTTAGCAGTAAGACTGAAATAATCAGGGATAGACATACATTACAAATTAATATTAATGCAAAAAAAGTGAGTTTTTTTCTTCTTCTTTTTTTTTTTTTTTAAGAGTAAAGTACTTCAGGCAAGTATCAAGAAAATGTCTACCGATGTCCAGTATCACAATCAAATCCATACCAAACTTTCTTTGCTAGCAAGTTACCTCATCGTTGTTTGAGAGACATGCCAACAGGCCATGTTAGTTTGGCTGCACACACTCTCTGATAATCTAATTGTAATCTAAAGAGAATTCTGATAAATAAATCCTAAATTTATGAAGTGTATCACATTAGGTTTTTGTGCAGATTGTGTCAGAAAGGCGTTGATTCAACTGTATGGACATTTTACATGTTTACAATTGAAAAACAAATCCACAAAATGCAAATCACAAAAAAAAAATTAAATCAAGGGGAAACAAAGAGAGAAGTGGATTACATCAAAACAAAACCGAGAGGAAACTATTACAAAAACGTATTGTCCAACGGTGTCCCTCAATAGACGTGCCGTCATAGTTCAGCAGAATGGCTGTGGCAGCCAGTTAGGGACTGTCTTTCAATAATAGGCATAAAAAAAAGCTTCTTTGTCCGGTTATATAAATAAGATGCAAGGAAGTTACCAGTTATTAGATTAATATCATTAATCATAATGTGCAATGCAAATATAATATGCCAGACTATAATTTATTTACTTCTTCAGTACTGTAATGAAACTAATGTTTAACAGACAATTCATTCCTACCATTGATTCTCCCTACATGTGTCTTATTAAGGCACTAGATTACACCTCAAGACAAAGAACTCACAACTTTGACTAGAGATGTAAAATCTGAACTATTGGTACATTTACTGATAATATGATATGTGCATATGATTATAAATAACTTTAAAGTTTTTGTAGCCTGGTAACAAAATGCATACACTTTAATTAGAACAGGATGTGCATATACACATAATGTATTAATACACTTATGTAAACAAATAAATAATTAGTTATTAATGCGGATGAAACTGGAAAATACAAAAAGTTATGATCCACTGTCAGGTAAATTGTTTTGTGATTTATCAATATACACATTTACAAAAAATACACACCAATTTGTCAATATAAATAATCAATTTGACGATTGCATAACAAAAGAAACATGTAGCCTCTTTCTATGTGGCTCCAAGCACAGTCTAAACATGTACATAGAGAAAAGTAATTTATTGATGTTCCCTAAGAAAACGTCATTGCAGTCGGTCAGCGGAGAACAGACATTGTGCCTCGCTGCTCTGCTGCACCACCAGTTTCGGAAAACACGGCGGCTGAGCGCGGTCTTGAATCGCCGTAATCGAGTCTGTCGCATATCCAGCGCCACACTTTCTTTGCCGAAACGCGAAGCAAATACGACAAACAGTAAAATATGGCGAAATTAGTCGACTAGCGCTACAAAATAAGCTATTTTTTTTAGCTGTCAGTCGACACTTTACAGGCATGTAGGCGCTGTCTCGCTCGCTCGCTGAAGCCCTGCCTCATCCCCTCCCCCTCTCTGACAAACACCGAGCTTAACGCCATCCGTTCTTCGGTGAGCAGACCGCTTTTGGTTGTCTGATGGCTGACGTTGGCTTTCGTCCTAGCTCGAAGTTATGTGGCAAGCAAGCTAACCTGTACTATGTGCAAATGAAAAGCTATTTTTAAGAAAAGAAACAGCGAATATCGGTCCGTCACTCCCGGGTCCCCGCTGACAGTCCTCAGTAAAAACATCCAGATGAGCTGAACGTGTTGGCTAACTGACGCTACACTTGCTGGTAGAAGATATCGATAAGAAAACACGCTTCGTCGCAGCAGACAGCGCGACAACACCGTCGGCTACTTAGCTAGTTTATAAACATATGGGCTACCGTGACACCAGGGTAGTTAAATAAAGTCACAGTCGGTCATTAATTCGGACTATGCTAGATAGCTAGTTATGTCAGAAAGAACGCTAGCTGGCTAGCAAGCTAACATTAGCTTTCATATAACGTTAACGTCGCATTGACGCCAAGTTGTGCGAGAAGTTCGACTGAAAAATACTTAGTTGTCACAAAACCGTCTTCTCCGCCAGTAACGTTTGCCTCATTAAAACCTCAACACAGGCAGTACAATAAGATATATCAAGAAGAAACTAACAACAAAAATGCATGTTGTCAGCAGGTCAGTCTGCTCAGCGTTAGCATGTCAGCTAATTCATGGTCGCCGCTCTTAGCTTGCTAGCCTCGACTAGCTTGACTAACTTATCGGCGCTGCAAGCTAATGTAGCCGCTACCGAAATTCCACATGTTTTGTTGGAAGACGAAAATACACCAACATATAAAGTCATCACTGGAAAGCAGCGAGCATTCGATCGCTATCTGGTCTGTTTGGCAAGGTTACACAGAAGCTAACTAAAAGCTACGTTAGCACAACAACCAACCCCCATCAGTACAGGGTCTCTTTGGCTAACACTAGTTTAACTTACCTCGCAGGACTGCCACCAGCAACAATTTGACACACCAGTGTACCGGGATCCAACCAGTAAACCGCTATTCGTGCGTTCACCTGTCCGTGACAAAAAGTGAAGTTCTGAGAAGTGGTCTCAAATAGAAATGTCAAAAATGAAATTGGCCGTAGAGGCTACGTCGCTAACAACAGTGTATGTATGAAGCGGTGTTCCTTGAACATAGAGGCGTGTCTAACATGAAGGCGGGCTAGTCTCCTCCCAGTCTAAACTGGGATTGGTCAGATCTCCAGAATGAAAACAAATACAGTAAGGGCAGTGAGCCAGTGTCTTTGGTTAAAGGGGTCTGGTTTAGTTTATGGTCATGCCTTAATATAATATATCCATGGGTTATGCCAAGTGCAGGTTTATCTGCACCATAACCTCCTTTATAAAAGCAATGCATTATGTACTAAAGTACATGCCAGATCTTTAAGCCTGTGACACACTCACTCACTCTCTCTCTCACACACACACACACACACACACACACACACACACATCCACACACACACATCTATAGAATGGGCTAGTATATTTACATATCATAGCAGTAAACGTGTGAAAAAGGTATGGAAAAGACACGCATCTTTGTCCAGTAAGACAGAGGTTCTCAATCTTTTTCCAACCAAAGACCCCTTACAAGATAGAGAAATATACTGGGGCCCCCGTGTAGGTCCCTTGGAGTAGTTTGACATAGCCATTTTTTTTAATTTTTTTTTACACTTCTATAGTATTAGTTATTTTAAAGACCAACACAAGAGAAATGAATTAGAAAGATATTAGACACGTATTCAACATATTTGCATATTCTAAGAGTTATAGATGTGTTAGCTAAGACTGTTTATAAATCTCTATTATAGATTTTAAAATGAAAATATTTAGTTGAAGCTGTTTGTATATATATAAAAAAAAAAAAAAAACAATAAAACATTTTCATGATCATTTAAATGAATGAATTTGAAAACTTTTCACGGACCCCTGGCAGAATGCCATGGATCCCCGGGGGTCCCCAGACCGCACTTTGAAAATGACTGCAGTAAGGTACAGAATCAGGAGAGGTCAGTGCCGTTTCATATACGGGCTAGAAATTAGTTAATAAAATTAAGTTACTGTTGTTTTCCAACTCATTGGGGCTCACATAACACAATTTCATGTTTTTTTGTTAGTTCAAAATATGACCTTTTTACTTTATTTCCCAGGATATGTTGCCAATTTAGGGTATATAATTGACAATGTGAGTGAAATGAAGTAGTGAAGTAACTATCTCCATCTTACTACGTGCTGCAGCACTTCTTAAAATTCTCGAAATACAGTAGTTGTCTCACTGACCACCAGCCTGTACAGCTTTGCAACAAAACAGATCCATGAAACAAAACTCAGTTTGCGTGTTTAATGTCAGTGTGTTTAAAGCTATAGTGTGTAGTTTCTGTCGCCCCCATGAGGAATTCTAAGTAATGACAACAACACTGTCGGCGCGTCCACATGATACAAGCCTTCCGTGATCGCGCACACGCCCCCACCCCTCCTCTACGCAGTTGCTAGTAGCCAAGAAGGACACGGAGGATTAAAAAAACATGATGGACTCTTCAGAAGAGGTAATTATCTTCACTCGAGTTTCTGCGCGCGAAAGTCGCCAGACGCCACAATCTTCTGAACATAGCCATACTGAGAAATACAGAGAGTTGTCCGGAGCTGACAACTGTAATTAGCTTTGTAGTAACTCATTTGACAATGGCTTGAATGTAATAGACGTTTATTAATATCAAAAAGTTACTAAGTTAAAGTTAATATCACTAAAGCTTTAATAATATATTCATGTTATACAAACAATTTATTATAGAAAAATATGTTTTTCTTTTTTGACAGGAAGTGAGGGGAATGAGAGGAAGAATAACATGCAACAAAGTCCACCGACTTGAGGACTGCCCATATAAGCAAAATTAAAAATAAAGCCCCATTTTAGGGGGAATATTTTATTGTGTGACCCCTTGTCTGTGTCACACCCTTTAGCATCCTATAACTACTTGTGAAATGAGATACAGTAATAAGGATTATTCAATGTGAGCAGTGCAGCAATATATTTTTGTTTTTTGACAGTAATGTAAGGTGCTCTCGCTTGTATTCGCTTCTCTGGAAAGGCATGTACAGTGTAATTATGTGTGGATTAAAACTTAAAATGTCCCAAACAGGCAAATGTAGTGCTTCGTATCCTGACAGATCATCATCCAGCAGTATGTTCAGTAAAGCGCGACGTTTTGAAGAAATATGCTGATCGTCAAAATCACTCCTGCCGCCATGGCTGAGGCCTGTTCTGGAGCTGCAAGAGAAGAGAGGAGAGGTATGTGTTTACAATTACACGTGTGAAAGTGACCATTTTTAAGACATTTAAAAAAGGATAATGTAACTTGAATCAATACTTGAATTATGAAAAAATTATGCAAGTAAGCTGCATGTCATATACCCTTTTTCCTCCATTATCACTATCAAACAAAGGCGCAAAATGCCCCAAAAAAGGTACTTTTTGTGAAAATAAAACTTAAATATAGTTTAAAGATAGAGAAAATGTTTTGCTTGCAGATATACTTCACAAACTCAAATTCACCTTGCACCTAACAATGTAATAAACAGGTCAGTGGATTGATATTTAATTTCATGAATGATCACAAATTCAAAAACCAAGACATTACGCTACATGGGGGAAAATAACGCCTTACCATGTGAGGTGGTGGTGCTGTGGGCAGCTGTGGTATGTGGAACAGTAACAGTAGTAGTAGTAGTTTTAGTTGTTGTAGTTGGTGCAGTAGTGGTTGTAGTAGTAGTCGTGAAGGTTGTTGTGGCTGGTGCAGGAATTTTGACCACGAGGCTAACGGCTCCTGAGCGAATGGTGTAGGTGCTGGTAAACACACTATCAACCAGTAATGATCTTTGATTGATGGAGCGGGTACACAGATCAGGGCACTTATGAGAGGGCTTGGTGGCGATGCACAGATTGACTGTGCACTGGACATACATCTGCACAAGTAAGTGGTGGGGAGAGACAGCTCACAAACATATAACTGCACAACTTTACCTCAACAATTTATTAGACATGAATCACTGATCGACAGAATACTGTAACAACGGGCAATGTTCAATCCCCAACAAACAAGACCATGCTAGCTACTCTGTGTGGCTGTAACAGGCTGCACTAAGTCACAGTGGTGCTTTACGTTAGAGGTCTTATGACATGCTGCTTTTTGGATGCTTTTATATAGGCCTCAGTGGTCCCTAATACTGTATCTGAAGTCTATTTCTCGAAATTCAGCCTTGCTGCAGAATTACAGCCACTAGAGCCAGTCCCACAATGAGCTTTCCTTAGGATGTGCCATTTCTGTGTCTGTAGCTTTAAATGCTATTGAGGAGGATAGAGGGGGGGCAAGGTGGAGGGTGGGGATGTGGCCTGGACCAACTGCCATGCTTCTCGTGGGCGGGCCAAATTCTCTGGGCGGGCAAAGCAGAGAAAGGGGAGGTAACCTTTCCCCTTATGACATCATAAAGGGAAGATTCCAGATCGGCCCATCTGAGCTTTCATTTTCTCAAAGGCAGAGCAGGATACCCAGTGCTCGGTTTACATCTATCGCCATTTCTAGCCACTGGGGGACCATAGGCAGGCTGGGGGAACTCACATTAATGTTAAAAAATCTCATAAAGTGAAATTTTCATGCCATGGGCTCTTTAAATGCTAATGTCAGCATGCTAACATGCCCCCAATTACAAAACTAACATGCTGATAATTTTAACCATGGTCATTATCTTAGTTTGGATGTTATCGAATGCTAACATTAGCTAATTAATGATAAACACAACTGAGGCTGATGGGAATGTCATTAGTTTTGCAGGTATTTGGCCATAACCTAAACCTAAAGATATAGCAGCACGGTGGGTTCAAACCCTGGTTGTCCTGGGCCTTTCTGTGTGAAGTCTGCATGGGGATTTCTCCCCCAACACTATAAACACGTTCCAAGTTGATGTGTTGTGAGCATCTGGTGTCGTAAGGTTTGCTGTGCATCACCCAGGTGGATGCTACACATGGGTGGTGGTAGAGAGTAGTACCTCCCCTTAAACGCTTTGAGTGTCTATGATAAAGCGCTATGTAAATGTAATGAATTATTATTATTGAACAGATTTTTTGACCTGATGACGCACTTGAAGAAAGGTTAAGGGATCACCAAAGTTACTACAATTCATCATGTAGGAACATGAATGTTTGTTCTAAATTTAAAGGAAATCTTTCCAATAGTTTTTGGGACATTTCACTCGAAACCACAAATTTTAACCTCATGGTGGCGCTGGAGGTAAAGTCAAGGACTCAAAGTTGGTAGGATTCATCCTCGGGGCGGGGACAATGGACGTCTGTATAAAATTTCACGGCAATTCATCCATTCAGTCTGACCCAAAAGGTGAACCTAACGTAACTAAAAATCGGTAATGAAAAGTGTGATCATAAATATTCGTACCAGCGGTTTCTGATGGCGTAATTAAGGCTAAATCTCTACTACCTGCAGAAAGTTTCACAACACCAGCATGGGTTACATGAGTGCCTTTCTCCACAAAGTCTGTATCCGTACAGGACAAAAAATACGTGGTCTGATCACACTTGTCTTGGAAGATTTAAAATAACACTCAGAAGAGGAGAACTGAAAAATGTATTGTATGTATGTGTGTGTGTGTGTGTGTTGCATGAGAGTACAGACCGTAGATCCTGTGATCTTCAAGGAGCTCAAATCAAGGCGGTAAACCTTGGAATTGCTTTGTTCTGTAACAACCTCTAATGTGCTGTTGGAAGTTGTACACCTGGAAGGAAAAAAGTGAGAGAACTACTGGAATTTATATGATATGTTTCAAATTCAGAGGTGACTTCTGCAGCCAAACAGAGTCAATATTTCTTTCACACTAGATAGCAACCTTAACCCTTGTGTTGTCCTTCGTGTCATGGGGACTTGGTTAGTTTATTTACATTTTGTATTAGCCTGTCCAAACGCGTTCGATTGCAGCACGGGTCTCTGGGACCCCCCCCGTGCCAGTTCACGTGAAATGACATCACATAGTACACGGTCACCGAGGGACCCAAAAGCTCAACGCCAGGCCAATGCAAAAATGTCAAATAAACTGAACGGGTCCCAGGGACCCGAAGGACAACACAAGGGTTTTAAACTATAATACGAAACACGTTGACTGACCCTTGCTCCAGAAGGGGGTAGGATTCTGCAAAGTCTGCCGTCTCAGACTCAATACAATTGCTCACTATCATCTCTGCTTGAGCAATGCTGCAGTTTGACAACACCAGGAGGTCCAGCATCTTAATCCTGGACCCGATACTGGCTCCTCCCGTAGAACTGCTGGTATTAGTGGAGATGCTGTTCGAGTTGTCCGATGGTGATTCTGCTTCTCGACGCAGTCGTCCTGGTGACATCTGCATGGAGCGCAACTTGGGCATGCGCGTGTATTCTCCCAGGGGCCCCTCTCCTGGTAAGTGAAATTCTATCCAAACCCTGAGCTCACCGAAGGTCTCCTTCTCTGTGGGCATGCTGATGTTGTAATTCGGCCCCTTGACCTGGGCTCCAGGGATCCGGCAGGCCAGAGGGAGGACGAGGGTGGGCTGGCGGCTGACCATAGTGTAGGGACGCACACTTTGCAAGGTGTTGGTGTAAACCAGCTCTGAACCAGAGCTCTGGACAAAAGGAGAGGATGAGGAAGAGTATAGCCGGAATTTAACTGAATAATCTGTCAGTGCAAAGTGTTTTTTAAATGTAATAAGTAACTTAACACCAGACTGAAAAGCAGTGTTTTACTCAGACTGTAAAAAGTAAAGGTTTTACTGCACTTTCTGCTTATTCCAGACTGTTTCAGGTATGGTCAGAAGTGTGCTCTTCAGCACCTACAGTATAACCACACCCAGCAGTGTTCTGGAGTTCATCAGTGCAAGCAAAAGTTAAACCACTTGAGGTTCGGAAAGATTAACATTTTTAGGGGGTGTTAAGTAAAGTTACTCTTATTGTTTTAATTTTTTTTTTTGAAGATTATTTTAATTGCATTTAGGCCTTTATTATGACAGCTTAGACATGAAAGGGAAGGGAGAGGGGGAATGACATGCAGGAAAGTGCCACAGGTCAGAATCACACCTGCGACCTCTGCGTCAGGGATTAAGCCTCTACCACTAGACCATCCAGGCACCCAAGTAAAATTAGTCTTAAAGTACTGCTGTGATCCCTTTCTTAGTCACAAATAGACAGAGAAAAGAAGGATATAAACAACAAAGCATTAAACTAATAATGCTTTTTTCCCCCAATAATTTACATTTTGGAGGAATAAAGAACTATCTTTGTACCCTGTTTTCTCTTTTTCAGTGCATTTTATAATTTTGAATGTGACTGTGTTTACATCCACATCTGAATAGAGCAATTAGAGAACAACTAGTCAATGAATCAAATAGTCAAGAAAATATTCTGCAGATTGATAATGAAAATAACTGATAGTTGCAGCCTTACATCTGGTGTTATATGTTATTATATATATATATATATATATATATATATATGGTATTTTATACATGGAGTACTGTACAGAGCCCAAACAATAAAAACTAGCAACTAGCTCCCACTATTTAGTGCAACGTATACAGAAATGTATAAATGTCTTTGCCTTTTGAAAATGTGTAAGGTAGGGGCTAAAAATATATTAAGTCTAAGAAAGAGATAGGAAAGACAGGATGACAAAAAGATACAAAAGAAATAAATAAAAATGGAGCATGTTACCACAGTCTTGGTGCCGCAGCCAGTCAAGGAGATATGTGCAGTCAGGTGTGTGTTGTTGTAGGTGACGGGACAGGTGGGGCTGTTGAGCTGCAGTTCGGCCAGGTTGATGTTACTCAGGGAGGTGACAGGGAGCACCAGAGTCATTTCTGTCTTCTCACACGTCAGCTCTGCAGGCAGACGGCAAGCAATACAAAAATCTTACTCGCAGGAATAATAAGTACATTTAAAATTTAAATCACACACTTGACACTTGAATACAACAGGGTGTAATATTTTCTTTACCCGTTCCTGCAGGTAGTTTCCTCATCTCCCCTGAAATAATTAAGAAAGGCATATTTTTAACAGTAAAGCATAACTGACATTCTTATATTTCTAAGAAGCTGGAGTTCTTACTTTGGTACAGCCACACGCATCTGGGCTCTGACTGCAAACTGGAAAGGCAAGTGCAAATTAGACCACATCATGTACTAAATATGCTCCAAGTACATTTTACTTGCAGGCAGTGTAAGTGTGCATGGCAGTATTCCAGTGGATAGTATACTCTAATGTGCTTATAGCATTCTCACATTTTTCGATAGTTGACAGGATAGATACAGGAAGGAAACAGGAAAATGAGAGGGAGGGGTATGACATACTGTAATACAAAGGTTGGCTGCCAAAATCAAACCAAGTACAGTAACAAAGTAGGTAAGTAAACTTTATTTATGAAGCGCCCCTCAAAACCAGGGTTACAAGGTGCTGTCCAATGAAACAATGAATAAAAATAGAAAGTTCAAAATGGGAGAACACAATATTTATATATATATATATATATACACACGCACGCACGCACACACGCACAAACACACTTAGAACTAGGTACAAGTAACATTGATTAATTAGCTATGTGTTACTGTTACATAAGCAAATATATACTCCATGTGTGTTAGTAAAATAACAGTTAAATATAAATATATAATTAGAATACACACTTTATTCTAGTACACTTTAGGCCTACACCACTATTTTTAGCACAATACTGGTACCTATTACCATTAACGGCATTATAGTTATACTGTATTAAAAAAGGGAAACATACATGTATTCTGTAGGGCATTTTAAAGGTGTCTTTTAATACAAACATAATAGAAATTTCCAGGATTCATGCGGGGCCAGAGTGTGAATCACACCACTTTGTCTGGCAGCATTATTGCCATTCATTTCACAGAACAACTTACCTCATGGTGTTCACAGCAAAGCAGATGGGCAAAAGGCGGGCCAGGTTGTTTTCGGAGCGGACCCAGGTCATGGTCATGGTTGACAGGGGGCCAACTGAATTAAAACCAACCCTGAAGAGTTCAGGGGGACCAACCACTGCCACCTCTAAAACACTGCACATATAGAGAAACAACTTTCATTTCACAACTGGCTTTGTAACAGCTTGCTTAAAGACCCTGTACACCCCTCCTAAACCCATACAGGTGATTTTCATTAATGTGCGTGATTCGACCTCAGCTGCGTCTGACATCACTCACGTCACTACTCCATATACAATAGGCACTCAAGAGTTTACTCTCTAGTGAGCTGTAAACTGAGATTTCTCTTATGAGTCGTTGTCATTTTTTGTCATGACTGAGTGTTGAGTCACATGACAGTAACTACTGTAGCATCTATAAAATGTGACACATTGCATTGTGTAAATAAATATATGTATACAGTTTTATATAAAAAAAAAGTAAAGTAGTTTAATCAGGTAATGTTCTGTTTTATATAAGCAAATACATACTGAATAAATGACGTTTTGCAGAGTAATGTATATGAATAGCTTTACTCTGAAAAATGTCTAATTCATTCATTTTATATATATATATATATATATATATATATATACACACACACAAAGAATATATACAAGTGGTCCTTCAGGACGCACCTCTCCAGCTGTGACACAAAGTCGGTGGTGAGTCGCACCTCCTGGTACGGCAGGACAAACAGCATGGAGTCCTCTTTGGGGGTCTCACCTGTTGCCACAGGTTCATCACTGCAGCTGGAAGTCGACTCCTCCACTGAAAGGAAGGACAATAAGAAACGTTTCTATAACTTTAAATTATAACAGAAGACAGGAGGTAATCTATGAAAGGAAGGACTGAAATGGGACGCAGCTTGAACTCAAAATATTCTTTAACCATGCTGTTTTATGTTAACGCTCTGTACTGTAATTATCTTTATTCTGTATGTCTACATATTCATGCCCAATGACATGAATCGGCAATATTAATGCTGCTATTATCTGACTGACAGACTCACCAGTGAGAGAGAGGTGCACAGGGACAGAGCTGAGGGGTTTGTTGTCTGTGATGCGGCTCATTTTGGGCACAGGAATCAGGTCCTCCGCCATCAGGTAGAGGAAATACTGTCCTGCCGCTGCTTTTCCAGTGAATGTCAACATGCATTTCTCCTGGCATAACCAAACGGAATGTAACCATGTCAAGTTTTCACTGAGCTGAAATGATTTTATTTATTATATGACGAGGTCTGTTTGTTATTTAAAGTAACTGGGCCTTTGTTTCTGGACAAGGATTTTACAAATGTTCTTTGCCTACCAGGACTTTCAAGCCTTAGCTGGAGCTCAACATACCTTTGAGGGTTGGACTGTAAAATACAGTAACAGGTCATTCCAGGTGTGTAGCAACATTTCTGTCCCCATGAATTACTTCCTCATATTGTCTTAAAAAAAATAGTCAAATAGTTCAATTGTACCATGTCACCAGTGCAAAGTAATGAACTTCTACAAGAACCGTAAGCTATACAATGATAAAATACTCAAAATATTCTTTAATCATTTAATAGGCCATGTAAAACTCTCTCTGATTGTATGAAACATGAACAAAGGTTTTGAGGCCGAGATGTTGCTGCATAATAGGAATGACCCTAACAAAAGAAGAACACCCCAACTATGTGTACTTTACTTGAATATTTCCATGATATGCTTTATAAAATGCTTTATACTTCTACTTCACTATATGCCAGAGGGATATATTTTACTTTTTTACTGCGCAACATTTATCTGACAGCTAGAGTTACTAGTTACTTTGCAGATAGATTTTACATACAAAACATATGATCAGCCTCTAACATATGATGATTTGTTTGAGACTAAAGTGCTCAACAGTATGTGAAGTAGTTCAAATCGACTCTGGCCTCGACCAACTTAGAACCATAGACTGTATATAAAGTTAAGGACATGCTGTAGTGAGACTCACCTCGTCCAGCTCTATGAAAGAGTGCTGAATGCAGTTGAGACACTCTCCCTGATCGGGCTGGGCAAAGCGACATCTTACCCTGTCACCATCCAGGTCTTTGACTGACAAATGGAAATCATGAGGGCAGTTCACACGGGCCCTGATCACAGAAACATAGATACAATCAGCCCCTCAAATCACAAATACAACCACAACAAAGTTGAGAAGCGAACTTATTGATATTGTCAATGTCAAATATCTCTACAACAACAACAACAAAAGAAGGTGTAACGTTAAGGTATTACAGTATTTGGTGAGGTGCTGGCTATTTCTTGGAAATGGCCGGTAACTTCCTGGAGTAGTCCAACTCATGAACTCCCCCGTAAAACGCTGAATTTATGTTTATATACATTGGGTTTTGTATTGATTAAAGATCAAATTAATATTTGTATTGGTTAAAAAAACAAAACACTATGGCTAAAGCTAATGGTCAGGACATATGAAAAACTGGCCTGGCTTCTTAATCAATGACATCACTAATTGAGGAATTTCAAACAGGAATGTGGGCAAGCCAATTTTAGGCAGTTGAGAAAAAGTGCTGTCTGTGGGAGTGAAATGTGTTTTTTTGTACTTTATACATCTATTACATACACAAAAAAAAACTACACCACAATACGGGGAAAAAATCCCAAAAAGCACAATAGGGGCTCTTTAACTCTTGGCATGAAAGCGAAACGTCAACCATTCCTTTAAGAGTTGGAAGTGGTTAACACTCTCCCATGACATTTAATTAAAGTTCAAGCTTTTTAGACTATAGTATAAGTTTTATGTTGTTTTTTTTGCATGCAGGTGTGTGTGTGTGTGTGTGTGTGTGTGTGTGTGTGTGTGTGTGTGTATATAAGCGCAGTACCTTAATGGAGGAGGGAGAGCGACAAAAGCAGGTTGGTTGAGTCTCCCACTGTTTGCCCGGAGATGTGGTCCTGCTTTCATTGACACATAAAATTTTGTGTTGGACCTAAACAATTGAGAAAAAAACTGTGTATTAGAGCAAATTAAGCTACTTGAGTTAGCCTAATTCAAATCATCACATCAAATGCCCAATTTTATAAAACATCCTAGATCAATGACAAACACTATGTAGTAAAACAGAAGCCTGGAGGACGTGTTCCACACAGACAATACTCAGTACATTGTACCTAAAGGCAGGATTACCACAGGAATGTTAAAATGCTCATATTATGCTCATTTTCAGGTTCATAATTGTATTTAGAGGTTGTACCAGAATAGGTTTACGTGGTTTAATTTTCCAAAAAACACCATGTATTTGTTGTACTGCACATTGCTGCAGCTCCTCTTTTCACCCTGTGTGTTGAGCTCTCAGTTTTAGCTACAGAGTGAGGCTTCTCACTTCTGTTCCATCTTTGTTGGGAGTCGCACATGCGCAGTAGCTAGGTAAGGACTACTAGCCAGTCAGAAGCAGAGTATGAGGGCGTGCCACGCTAGCAGCTAGGCGAGCATTATTACAAAGTGACGCACGTTTGTCACGGAAGTAAAGGCTGGACTACAACAGAGCTGTTTGGAGCAGTTTGTGAACAGTGTTTTCTATTGGAGATGGTAAGTCCCTTTGGGGTGGACTTTGGGCATTTTCACTCTGTAAACCTATAACGTGCACAAAAAAAGATATATAACACTATAAAGGAAAAGGATAAAGCCAAACAGCATAATATGAGCACTTTAAAGAATGTTAGAAGAAATGGGACACTAATCAGAGTAAGTGACATTTTAAGATAATGATGCACAAGCATTTTTCTCATTACACACATTATCAGGCCATTTTTTGGCGTTCTCAATAGCAAAGCACTGCAACAACACACACAAGTTCACCATAATCTACAAAAGAACTACTTCCTATAAACCTATTCTGGTACAACCTTAAAATACAATTATGAACCTGAAAATGAGCATAATATGGGTGCTTTAAATAAAGTGTTATGTTGGAGTTTGTAACATTCCAAAATCTTAATGTAAATGCATATCGGTTCCAAATATCGGTTATCGGTTTCACTAACTACTAATAATCGGTATCGGCCTCGAAAAAAACAATATTGGTCGACCCCTATATTATAATCTCTTACAAATGTGAAAAATAAATTACCTTAATCACTCGATCTGTATAACTAGCAACATAATTATGCAAACTGAAGCTCATAAGACATTTTTGTAAAAGTTATTGTTTTTATTATCTATTGTTTTTATATTCTTGAGTGAAACTGAAATTGCATATGTATGTATATATATATATATATATATATATATATATATATAATAACAAAGCCAGTAAGGAAGTAAGCAACCATAGCAAGACAATGTATGTAGGTCTCATACCCTAAAGTTATGGTGGCGTTGTAATTACTGGGGACAGTTTTCTGCCACTGGCGGACACACCAGCCAGGGTTGGGTTTAGCGCCGTTGAAAGGTGATGAGGTAGTGTAGACCTGACAGCCCTCCCCCTCAGCACACAGTCCAGACAGAGTTGGACAAGGAATGGGAGCGATGGCACTGAAATAAGCCCGCACCTGCAAGAAGCAAATAGACAAAAATGACAAGACTGTCTGTTATGTGCTGTGACTGACGACTGAGCTCAGGGTCGAGAACCTGCAGGGTGAGTGAGCTCAGTCTGTCCTAACTCGCAAAAGTAAATCACAGACACTGTTGTCATTATGCAGCTCATACAGGAGTTACAATACTGACTTTGGCTATACTTTGATTGTGAAAATGTCTTTTTTTTGTTCTGTACATATTTTACAGGGATACTTATAGGTTTGATATCACCATTACATGATGAATTTACAGATTACAATGAATCATACTCAATTTTACAATGAATGGGACTCTAAATTAAATTATTTACAGGTTCTGAGTTACTTTTTTGTTAAAAAGGCAAAGACCAGGATCCTTCTAATATAGCTGATAAACATAAATAAATAAAATAACACTGAGAAATCAGTGGTTTTGGGTTCCAAATTTTTCTAGCACTTCCTGTATCCATTAAATGTCAAAGTAAGTGATAAATAAGAAAAAATTAAGGATTCCTTTTGAAATGTGTTGAAATGTTAAAATGTGTTAAAAAATTAAATAATACGGTTATTTTAAGGAATATAAATGGACTGTATTTATGAAGTGCTTTAGTTTTAACGACTTCTCAAAGCGCTTTTACATAGTACAGGAACCATTTACACAAATTCATACACTGTGGCTGAGGCTGCCGTACAAGGTGCCACCAGCTCATTGGATAAACATGCACACACATTTACGGGAGAAATTCGGGGTTCGGTGTCTTGCCCAACAACACTTCGACATGGGATGCAGAGCCAGGGACCGAACCACCAAACCTTTCAATTGATAGGCGACTGCTCTACCACCTGAGCCACAGCTTTGGTGGAGAAAGAAACTCAACATGGAAATTGTGAGAAATACCCAACAAGTTCCTAGTATGGATAGTTTCAAAACATAGCTTAAAACTATATTTTTCTAGGTGCAAATAACGTAATGTTGAGGTTATAAAATGATAACTTTAAATCATTTTCTACATTTTTACGACATAGAAATGGTTTGTATTAGTTTACTGTCACCTCAGACGGCACAAAAGCCTCAATAAAATAATAGAAATCTGAGAATAGAAATGAGTATTAAGGGTTATCTAGTGCCAAAGAATTTGGACTTGAAGACACTGTAACAAAAATGAGTTTTGGTGAAGAGAAAAACATTGCCCACCGTATTCCCTCCATCGATGTCCAGGGGCACAACGTGGACCGTCAGTCCCAGAGAAGAGGCTTGGCAGGCGGGGCCTAACAGGACCAGAGTCAGGCTCAGCAACAGGATGCCCAGTTTGAACGTGTCTAGCATCTCAGCTCCTCAGTCAGACAGGAAGTCTAAACCTTCAGGAAATACAGACATAAAGGTTAAGCAGCCTCAGGCTCATTATAGGAGGTCAAAGTTGCTGGACATCAATGAGCTGACAAGTCTTTTTATGCAATTAACATACTCAGCATAACGAGTCTGGAAACCTGAAAGAAGGCTGTTATAAGGTTATTCGACGTCTTTGAGAGTGACTGTGGTGTGACATTGTGGAAGCTGGAATCATAGTTATTGTATTGAAAAAAAACATCAAAACTCACCACAGTAGTAGTGAAGATGTATTGTATGTATTATTTTGCAGAACAATGTGACTAATAATTAAGCATCATTAGGATTAGATAGAAGATATATATTAACTGAAAGATTGTGTCATTATTTCAGTCAGAACAGTCACAAGGTTTAAACAAGTTATTTCAACCACAATCATCCACAAGAGCCCAAACACACTAAAAAAAAGCATTCCAAATGTACGTAAAACTACATGTTAATGTTGGAGAAGGAGCAAGGTGTAGGGAGTTGCACTGCATGTACTGTACGTGAGCCACCCTGTTGAATGAGAAGAAACATGACTATTATATGGCTATCGTGCCAGGCTAAACTACGCTATCACATCTCATATTATTTTTCAAGATATTTTCACTAGCGAGGCAAGATATTTGAGAAAAGTTGACACACCGGAACAAAATTAAATTAAGAAAAGTATGCAAAAGACAGATACAGTTAGAATGTATGTACGTGGGCTTGTGTGTGATAGACAGACATTTGTTTTAGCTTTTATTTTAGCGTTTCTTTACATAAATTAGGAAAGTTCCAAGCATAAACACAGATTATTGTGGTTCAGTCCTAAATCTTTAATAAAACCTTGGCTCTCCCTCCATCTATGTATACAGTATATACAGTGGGTATAGAAAAGAATCACCCCCCTTTAAAATAATCACATTGTGTTGCTTTGCAGCCTGAAATGAAAACGGAAAAAAACTATTTTTGTTTTATTCAGCTGTATTTACAACTTATAACATCCAAGTGAAAGATATAATACCAACTTGTCAGAAAAAAAAAAAATTACAAATTAAAAAACAGAATCACTGAGTTGGAAAAAGAATCACCCCCCTCCTAAAAATGACTTGTAAACCCAACCAGGTGTAGTTAATCACCTTCTCAATAGCACACAAAGCCAACTGACTTTCAACTGTGATCAGCTGTGGTCATTTTGATTAGCTCAGCATGAAACAAGCTTTTCCTGAAGCATTTCAGGCCTTGGTAGTGCAACTGAAGAAAACAATCAACTATGGGTGGCAAGGCATTGTCAAAACATCTCCGGGATAAAGTTGTGGACAGGCACAAGTCAGGAGATGGATACAAAAAAAATTCAAAGGCTTTATCAGTGCCTAGAAGCACAGTGAAGTCTATTATTAAGAAGTGGAAGTTATTTGGTACAACACAGACCCTCCCTGGGTCAGGACGTCGCTCCAAACTGGATGAAAGAGCCAGGAGGAAACTGGTCAGAGAGGCTACCAAGAGGCCTACAGCAACTCTGAAGCAGTTGCAGGAATCCATGACAAAGAGAGGTCATTGTGTGCATGTGACAACAATATCACAAATTCTCCACAAATGTGGCTTGTACGGGAGGGTTGCAAGAAAAAAGCCACTCCTCAAGAAAGGCCACATGCAGTCACGACTGAGCTTTGCCAAAACGCACCTTGAAGATTCTAAGGCCACGTGGAAAAAGGTGTTATGGTCAGATGAGACTAAAATTGAATTATTTGGCCTCAACGCCAAACGATATGTCTGGCGAAAATCCAATACAGCTCACCATCCAAATAACACCATTCCTACAGTAAAGCATGGAGGTGGTAATATCATGTCATGGGGTTGTTTCTCTGCAGCAGGGACTGGAGCACTTGTCAGGACAGAAGGAAAAATGGATGGGGCAAAATACTGTCAAATCCTTGAGGAAAATCTGCTGTTCTCTACCAGAAAGTTGTCAATGGGAAGAAGATTTACCTTCCAACATGACAATGACCCAAAGCACACAGCAAAACTGACCACACAGTGGTTGAAGGAGAAAAAGGTGAATGTCCTTGCATGGCCTAGTCAGAGCCCAGACTTAAACCCCCTTGAAAATCTGTGGAATGACTTGAAGACAGCAGTCCACAAACGGTCACCATCAAATTTAAGTGAACTTGAGCAGTTCTGCAAAGAAGAGTGGTCAAATATTGCAACGTCTAGATGTGCAAAGTTAGTAGAGACATATCCCAACAGACTAAAGGCTGTAATTAAAGCAAAAGGTGGTTCAACAAAATACTGAAACAAGGGGGTGATCCTTTTTCCAACTCAGTGATTATGTTTTTTTTAATTTTTTTCTGACACGTTTGTGTTGTATCTTTCACTTGGATGTTATAAGTTGCACTGAGTAAATACAGCTGAATGAAACAAAAACTGTGTCTGTCTTCATTTCAGGCTGCAAAGCAACAAAATGTGATTATTTTAAAGGGGGGTGATTCTTTTCTATACCCACTGTATAGTCAGTGGAGGGTTAAGCAAAAAAAAAAAACGTAGATTTGTTGGTTTTGTGTTGTAAATGTCAACATTTCACTGTTCCTTTACAGTTTTTTCATATGCAGGTCCGCTGCAACTCTGTTCTTTTAAATCGAGGGACTATTCCGTTAACTAATATCTTTCATTCTTGTATTTTATACCTTTCTTAAGCTAGTTTTTATGGTCTATTCTCTTTAATGACAGACAGTTTTTGATTGATTTTATTGTCTTTTTGATGTTTCATGTAAAGCACTTTGAGTTGCCTTGTTGCTGAAATGTGCTATAGAAATAAACTTGCCTTGTCTTAAACTCTTAATCAACCATCTCTAGGATGTTCCTGACAGATGTACCCATTAATGTCTGTGCATCTCTTGTTTCATTAACAAGTATTTAAAGTGCTCATGTTATGCCCATTTTCAGGTTCATAATTGTATTTAGAGGTTATATCAGAATAGGTTTACATGGTTTAATTTTCAAAAAACACCATCTTTTTGTTGTACTGCACATTGCTGCAGCTCCTCTTTTCACCCTGTGTGTTGAGCTCTCCGTTTTAGCTACAGAGTGAGACATCTCACTTCTGTTCTATCTTTGTTGGGAGTCGCACATGCGCAGTAGCTAAGTAAAGACTACTAGCCAGTCAGAAGCAGAGTATGAGGGCGTGCCATGCTAGCAGCTAGGCGAGCATTATAACGTGTGTCACAAAGTGACGCACGTTTGTCACGGAAGTAAAGGCTGGACTACAATAGAGCTGTTTGGAGCAGTTTGTGAACAGTGTTTTCTGTTGGAGATGGTAAGTCCCTTTGGGCTGGACTTTGGGCTTTTTCACTTTGTAAACCTATAACATGCACAAAAAAGATATCTAACACAATAAAGGAAAGGGAAAAAGCCAAAAGCATAATATGAGCACTTTAAAGAAACATTCACAAACCACATATGATCACTAAATGCTGGAGGAGGCTGGGGGTGTAAAGGGAAATACATTGCACAGCAGTAGGTAGTGCAGGAGTGTTGAGGAGCAGTGTGAGTATTAAAGTTTGCATAATAAAATGAGGTGTGTGGACCGCCTCGTTAAATAAGACATATATGATTGGACATTACAGCGAACATGCAACTGCAGACTGCCGTGCCAAGCTGAACTAAGGTTACATGATGCTTCATAGCATGTCTAATAATGTTTTTTTTAAAGTTTTCATTTGTGAAGCCGGGCATACCCAACAAGTTATTAACCAGAGGTAGACACGAAAGAACAAATGTACATTAAGACACGACAACAAAAGTAGTAAACAGACACAAATAGGGTTTAGTAATTAGTGTTGCCATTATAGAAAGGCATTGTGGCCGTGTTTCCTTCCATTTCAAAGGCATTTTTTTAAGCTTGTGGAATTATTTGTCAAACTTACAAATAAAACCCCAGATTTTTGTGGTACAAAGAGGCAGTTAAGGGTTTAAATCCCAAATTTTAAATACCTCAGCTCTCCAACTGTATAATTAATAATCTTTTTTTGGTCTGTTTGTTGGTTGTGAGTTTGAAATGCCTGTATTCCAGCCAATTCTATTCTTTCAGTAACTGCCTCTTTTTTCTTAAACTCTTAACTGATAACCAACAGGATGTTCCTCACAGAAGCGACCCATGGTTGTGTAAAGGGTGTTTCTTTTACGTTTCTCTTTCTATTGCTAGAAGTTGTTTGCGGATTTAAGACATGGGTTTAAAACAGGAAGTGATTAGGATTTTTATAATGGGTCTCTTTTTGGATCAATCTTGTGAAACTAAACCTGTATCATCTTGGAATCACTTCTTACACATTTTAATTGATTTGCCTTGATATTGTTCCCTACTACTGTTGTACATTGTCCATATTATTCCTCATCCTATCTTTAATGTTTGTAATTAAGTAATAAATATACAAGGTTAAATGACAATGCCTTGATCAAGCAAAAAGGGGGCCATTACTGTGGAGCTCTGAACCAATCAGGGGCACAAAAGAAAGTTTCACTTTCTCCAGGGCCAGCAAGAAACATTTCCATCCATGCGTCCATTTTCAATTTATAGAAAATAAGCCCAGTATAAGTTCTGTACTGGGGTTTTGACATTAGATAAGGCTGATAACATGGGCCCATTGTATATTTCCACCCCAGGCCTCTACCAGGTTAATCTGGCCCTGCTCCCATGTAATAAGATGTGTGGTGTCTGAATATTATCTGCAAATGTTGTACATTCAATAGTGTTATTATACTTCAAACCAACGTAAGTGATTTAGAGGTTGACCCATCATGAGGCAGTAATATCACTTGTTGCAAAAGAAAGACACACACCTTTTGTTCTTCGAAGCAATGAATTTTAAAACCGGTTCAAAACTGGAACCGACACAAGAAAGATCGCTGATGGTCAGGTATGCGGAGCGTTCCAATTCACCCTTAGTTAAAACACTAGCTGGACTTGTTAACATTGTGCAACGCCTTAAGCAACACACACGATTTTTCATCGAAGAGAGGAGAAGAAAAAAAAAAAGCCCTTGTTCTATTAAAGTTTCCGTTGTACAATCATGCTTTTTTTTAAAGTCTTGAAATCTTGCTTTATTAGGTTTGGTGGATCAGGACAGGAAAGTTGATTTACTTTTAAGTTCTGTGCATTATTACAAGTATGTCTGTGTAAGACCACACTAATAATGTGCTTAAAATATAAGTTTGGTAATATTACCCAATGTAGGTGTGTAAAATGAGAGTACTGAAACCTAATCACCAAAACCATATAAACAGACCAAATCTGCCATCTTCGTGGCTTAAACTAGGAAATGTGGTTGACGCAAATCTCCCCAGCATTCATGGAATAAACACACGGAGCACAGCAAACAATTGAACATTATTGAATACGGAAGTGAAATAAATCCTTAATTACCTTAAGCCACCTGCCACACTTCCTTTCAAAAGCTTTAAAGTTCCACCTAATAGTAAGGTTTTAAATGGAGTTTTCAGCAAATGTGTTCTTGTACAAGTCTGATGTAGGTGGAGCTCAGCCAAATTTAGGCAGAATGGAGTTTAACTGGCTAGACCAGAGACGGCAAAAGAGGCATAACAAAAAGTTGCGCCTCAAGAGGAGGGAATTGTGAAACCGATAATAACACCAGTTTACCTCGACTGACGTAGCTTCCAGTCAAAATGCCTTGTAGAGTTTCTTTTGTGTGTCTGACACCTGTGGAAACCACGAATATGTTAACAAAGACAAACAGTAGAACAAAAACAAAATTTATTGACTGAGATTTTTATTCATTGAAAAAAAAGCAAAAGATTATATTCTGAGGAATGATGGTACAATGGTCTTTATCAAGTGCTACCCTCAACCCCATCCAAATGGGGTTGATTTAAAAAAAAAAAAAAAAAAAAAAAAAATGGTGGTCCTTTCCTGCCAAGAAGTGCCCATGGTCCTTTCCAGCAGTCACATGATATTACGCAGCAATACCAAAACTAATTAAGACATTTTTTCCCTTTCTGGTCAAATTTCTAGTAAATATTAAGACTATTTCACATCAACTCCACACCAACATTAGCATCAATCACCATGTATGTTTGGTCTGAAAACAGAGAAGAGTTAATCCCAGCCTAAGAGAGGCAAGGTGTCCATTCAGGAGGAAGGTCCCTGGAGTTTGGTCAGATTAGGAGAGGGAAGGCCTAGTGCTCTGCACCTTCTTTCAGGTAGTTTGAAAAAAGAAAAAAAAGAAGGCAGCCCGATAACTCCTTATACTTCCTGTCAATGCCGCTGAAGATGCCAAATCTGTCCATTACTGGCCGTTTTTAACATTGAGCATTTTCTCCTGTGAAAAAAAAAAAAAAAGGCAGAGTCAGAAAACACAGTTTGTCAAACATCTTGCATACATGCAATAATCTCTATACTGGCAGCAAGAAAACAGAGCCATTAGTAAAAAAACACTTACTTTGATCATGGTCTCCAGCTTGATGGCGTCAGCAGCGAACTTGCGGATGCCGTCAGACAGTTTCTCCACGGCCATGCGGTCCTCGTTGTGCTGCCAGCGGAAATCCTTCTCATCTAGGTGGATCTTCTCCAGATCACAGGCCTTGGCTGCAAAAACAAACCATCAAGGTGGAAATAGTTCAGGTTTTACATATTGTTGGGGAGAAAAAGCAGGCCTGCTTATAGATTTCCACTTTAGGAAACTCAGTCAACCGCTGCTCTTGCAATGTTCAGAAAATACTTTCGTTAAAGCTGTAGTGCGTAGTTTCTGTCTCCCCCGTGAGGAATTCTAAGTAATGACAACACTGTCGGCCCATCCACATGATACAAGCCTTCCGTGATCGCGCACCGCAGACGTAAACGAGGGATTGATTATGGGTCGAGGTTTTTTTAAAAACGCAAGTTTTGGGAAGGGAAAAGAAATCCCAGTCAAACTAGTCCTTGTGCTGCAAAGATTTTTAATCTGACGCAGTGCATTCTGATAGTTGTAGGTTTTCTACCCTTTATGTGGCATGTCACAGCTTTTCATGTAGCACCAACCACTTTCAAAAGTGTTCACACCATTTTACTGCATAGACAGCAGAGTTTAATTAAAAATGCCCTCTTTCCAGCAGTAAAATACTTCTTTAATATTATTTTAGAGGGGATATAAAAAGCTCAAAACAATGGCCTTCATAATATGTGCATTCTTGCCCCGAGTCTTTGTTGGTTAAACAAACGATCTTATTCTTTCCTTAAGTAACAAAAGTTACTATAGTATGTGTGAATATACTGCAGCAGGGCTGGTAATGTTAAACATCTACACCAAAAGTTTAATTTGTTGCCTCTTTAGGTCTATATGGATATAGTCAATGTCATCGGATGTTCCAGACCCATCTCTGTGTACCCCTCTAATGATTTATGACGACAACTGGGAACATCAGGGCTCTTCAGAACAGCCCTTTAAAAACTACAATATGTATTGAAGAGAGTATGAAGAGACATTTTTTTGCATTAACACAAGCTGCAGAACAGCCAGCACACAGAAGCTATAGTTTTATAATCTCATGAAAAATGTATTCTAATACAACTAGATGCCAAAACCAGATTGCAATCATCTGGGTTTATTCTGTTATAATAAAAAAAATTATTATATTTCTAATTAGAGCCCTTCCAATACAATTTTTTCCTGTAAAAGAACATAAATACATCAATACAATCATTTTAATATAAACAGCAGTGACCTAAAATTAGCAACATCCCTCGAAACTGAAAAGAGAAATATATTAAATCATAAAATGACCATGACGTATCATCAGATATTGAGGAAACTTGCCAAGTTGAAAGACTTTCTTCTCGTACAACAACGCTAAAGCCAGTATTTTCCTCTATCGACTCGCACACTCGCCGATACCAACATTTTAGGCAGTATTGAAGGCTTTTTCTATGCTCTAAAAGAAACCGACAGTATTTTGCAGCCTTTGGGTCAGAGAACAGTACCTTTCTCCACATTGAGCATTTCTGTGACGGTGCTGTGGTCCTGGCTTAGCTCTGCTAGCAGCCCAGGGGAGATGGTGAGCAGATCACAGCCTGCCAGGGCTTTCACTTCCCCCGTGTTTCTGAAGGAGGCGCCCATCACCACAGTGCTGTAGCCAAACTTCTTGTAGTAGTTGTAAATTTTTGTCACACTCAGCACACCTAGGGAAAGAAGAGACACATTTGAAGCCTAAATGCCAACATCAGTGGTGCCAGACTTGACTAGTAGTTCCATTTAAGTTAAACCCAGCCTAATCAAAGTTCAAACAGAAGGATGTTTAAGGACATATCGTTTTCATTCTGTGGGGCCTCCTTTTCGTTTGTTAAACAACTTTTGGGGGCGTGGTGGAAAAATGAGGCGAGTTGTTGCCAAGTTCTTCTCTAATTTTGCTGCTCTCTGCTTGAATCCATTGTCCATTATTTTTTTTTTTTTTTTTTTAACAGTAACTTCCTTGTAACAGCTTGTCTTAACACTCTGCTACTTACCAATTTCCGTTTATACTCATTTTCCACATTAATGAACGTTTCATAACACTGAGGCTGGCCCTTATTACCTGGGTCTTCGTGTGGCTCGTAGCTTGTGCGGCCTGTATTCTCCTTGTGCCAGTCGAGGATGCGTCCAACGAAGGGTGATATAAGTGTTACCTTTCCTTCTGCACAGGCCACAGCCTGAGCAAAAGAGAACAGCAGGGTCATGTTGCAGTGAACACCGTGCTTCTCCTCGAGTTCCCTGTACAAAAAAAAAAACAAATGTCTAGATATAAACCTGCATTCTTCCCCTGCTTCCCATTTCAACCAAAACCTCCTCAAAATAAAAAGGTGGGAAATCAAGCCACATAATATACAAATATGAGACAATACAGTTTTCTCAGGGTGCAGTCTGTTTGGTTGAGAGAAACTTCAGTCTTATTTTTGCACTGGTTAAAATATGTTGAGTCCAGTTAACAGACACAGGTCGCAGTCTAAGTAGATTTGTTGGTTTTGGTATCTGTACGAAAAACCCAGGTATTACAGTGAGATTGATGTGTAGACCGGTAAATACACGGTCCACTCAGAAATCCATGCGTTTGTTCAGGCCACATTATATAGTATATAACATATTGTCACAATTCCTTCCCTTCATGTCAATAAAATACTTTTCAGCGATGTGCCTGAATTCTTTCAAGGTCTTTGTAAAGTCGACGGCTCATCAGCTCTTCCGTCATCCGTCATTCTCCCCCCCCGTGTTTATACCCAACAGCAGACGGCAGCTGTAGATGTGTTTACCACTCGGGTGAGTGGGTTCGGCTGGTCGTGGTGGAGTTTATACAGTGACAACACCGGTATGCAGTTTGCAATTTGTCCACCATTGTCATAAAGCTGTCTCCCTGCAACAACGTGCCGTGAATGACTATAAAAAATTTACTGCACAAGGTTTCCTCAAAGAAATGTTGAATCGAGGGGATGCGCAAATGCCCCGAATTCCGACAAATTAAAATACTGCCTTTATTCCCTGCCTATGTTTCCCAAAGCTAACTGAAATTAGCGTAACACAGTAGAAAACTACAATATTATTTGATTAGGGTTGCAACATTATTTTCACAGTTGATTCATTTATTGAAAATTGTTTCGATTCCCTGTTTAGTTCATTTATGTCTAAGCAATGGTGTATTGTTAAGTAATGTTTAGGGTGTTTTTATTAATATATTATGGAAAGTAAAGAGATGGCAAAAGGGAGGGAGAGAAAGATGCAACTGAGACAGAAATGCTCGCTTACAATTAATCATGTCTAACATTATATGCTCACCTGCCAGCCTGGATTCCTTCCCATGTGGACGACAGCTTGATGAGCACACGCTCCTTGTCGATGCCTGCTTCTTTGTAGAGAGCGATGAACCTCAGGGCCTTGGCAACCATTTCATCTTTATCGAAAGATAGCCTGTAGGATGAAGAGCAAGAACACAGCCGTTACGCATTCAAACATTTAGCTGCATTCCATCTTGAGACACAAATATTGTGTTTTATTTAAGAATAATTTATTGGGGCGGCGGTGGCTCAGCCAGAAGAGCAGGTTGTCCAGTAATTGCAGGGGTGGTTTGATTCTTTTGGTCAAACAGCAAGAGCCGCGGCATGCACAGGACAGGGGAAATGCCACGGATGTATAAGAGAAAGGCAGTGGGAGTGAGAGGGACGGTTAAAAAAGGAGCACCGACGGGATGGGTGTATTTGTTTGGGGGTTGAGTTCAAATATCAACAACATTTCTCAAGAATTGCAGACTCCACCTTTAAGTTAGCGACATGAACCATAATGTTGCGAGTGGAGATCTGAAGTCAATTGTGCGACGGTATAACATGGACAGAAACATATTGTAGAAGGATTACCCGTGTTTTACATAAGAGTGATGACATAACCAACAGCATGGTCTCCGAATATCAGTTGTCTGCACATGGGTTAAGCTTCTCTCAGTATACGCGTTATTTCGAAAAGACGGGTGAACATTTCGTAGCAAGTTTCCGGTCATAGTTGGCACCTTGATATGTTGTTTGCACCTACCTGGCATCCACCTCAGTAGAGACTCTGCCTGGGACCTTCTTGAGGATCTCTAGCCCGAAACTCACAAACAGCTTGTCCATTGTGTTGGCTACCTGCTCCTCTTCAGTTCTGGACAGAGAACGCAATGATTATGAAGCCGGCGAACTTAATGTTAGAGTTACACTGAAACAGGGGTTCTCACAACCAGACGTGAAAGATGCAAGGTGTTTAGGACGTGTAGCCTCCAGCCAATGGTTGTGTAGTCGTTATTATACTCCGCTAGTAATGTGCAAAGTCACAAACCACTAACACCGAATGCTAAATGTTTTTATATGTTAAACCACATTCTTTAAAAAAGGCATCATACTAATGCATTACAGTTAACTTCCTGCTGTAAATTAAGGAACTTTGGCAACACCTTGCACAAAAGGAATCATGCACTGTGCAACATCTGCAAAAACCACAAAACAATCTTCCCTTTCTCTAGCAAATGACTTCTACTTCAGGGCTGTTTATATTTAGGTCCCTGGTGTAATGCAACAGGTAAACAACTAAAAAAATTGGTTTCTTTTTTAAAGGGGTTTGGGTTTAGCTTTCATTTGTGAGCAACATCTCACCCGCCTTTGGCGATGCCGTATTTAATGGCCTGATCCAACAGGTGCTGGTAGGCAGGCATCTTGGCAGCAGCCAGGATAAGAGAAGGGTTAGTGGTGGCATCTTGTGGCTTGTACTCGTCAATGGCTGCAGGACGGGAAGACAGAGGGAAGTTGTTACACACAAAACCTGGTTTATCACATTCTTATAAATACCAAATATCTTATACATGGGATCATTTATGTATTGGACATCCCCAAGCCAAGGATAGAATCGTGGGAGATTTACCAATACTGCACAACAGATTTTGATGTATATTCTTTTCTCATTTCTGATCCAGTAAATGACTAAAGTAAATGTCGAAATGATTAAATCGCTTATCATCTGCAGGTGTAGGTAATGTTAAGGTTAATGATCTGTCAAAATTGACCATTGACTGTATCATAACCATTCATGATACAGAAACATTTTTAGCAACTTTATTACTTTGAATGCATCTCCCTCTTAAGCTTAATAGGAAAATGTTTATTTTTTTACAACATTTTAAAACAAAGAGGTAAATGACTGCTCTATAATACATTTAATGAGCAAAAACAAAGGGGGAAGGGTAAAGGACAAAGATGGCATTCAACATTTGGGATTTATTACAACGATTTCCCTTGAATATTATTAGTCCGTTTTGTATCATCAGCATTCATTAATACATCACTGGCTGTTAGTCTATCCAAAACCTCCCACAAAAAAAAAAAAAAAGTGTCCATACGGACATTTAACCAGTTGAAGCTACAATACACTGCTGCTGTCAGATAGAAAATGGCACCATCTACTGTACAGAAATATTGCTGTAGCATCCTCTAAAAACCCAGAGAAGTATATTAGAGAGTTTGGCCAACTAGGGAATGAATGTTCTGAGCTATCCCGTTATGCGATGGTTCCGAGATGGTCACGAGATGGGAATGGTCACGAGATGGAATAGTGGAAAAATGTATTAAATTTTAAAAATGACAAATCACAGAAAAAATGCCCAACTGTTGCATGTTTGGCTGCAATGAAAGACAGGGAAGCGGAAAAAGGGCCTTTTACATATTGACAAACGTTGGTTATAACATGTATATGCCCGTTTATGGTGAAAATAAGCGATTTATTTCAAGATAGCATATTTGCCCTATAGGGTTACACTGTAGAGTCATCCGACGATGGTATCCAATATGGCGGCCATGATTCGAGTTGGCTAAACTCTCTAATATACGGCTCTGTAAAAACCTATTCAGACAGAGTCAGAAGAAGCCGATAGATATAAAAATGGTCCGTATTACCGGTAATTTATAATTCCATAACCTCCAGAACTCTACAAACATCCTGTGACAGTTTACAGGACTGAACTGCAGATTGTAATCTGATATGCATGAGCGGCCTTTTCATGAAGCACAGTGGTTTTATGTACTCGATTGTTGCTGCAGGGTCCAGTTGGTGCTGCTGCCAGCTCTTCAGCTTAAGAACAAAGCCTGCCCCTGTTCTGGAGCAAATTACCCCCCCCTTAAAAAAAATTGGATCCTTCTGACGGTCAGTGGGTTTGGACTGGATACTCGTGACCAACAGTTGAAGAAGACTCTACACAGTTCAAATGCTGATTTCAGCAGTATTCCAAAAACATAGGGTCTGTCTGGCTCCCAACTACCTGTAACATTTATTTTTAAACTTTTTTTCCCCCCCCTTTAATAGCCGTCCCAAATACATTTCCACTGACAATACATGTCATCAACTGGACAAATATATAGCCTGAGGTTATAATAGAAAGCTTTCTGCGTTTTTTTTAAAATTTGTAGTAGAGAATGCTTTTTTTATAATTTATAAGTTGAACATGAATGTGCACCAACTACATTTACATTACGGTACAGGTGCATCTCAACATTTTGTTTTGCAGTTGCAGGATTTGGTAGTTTGTTGGAGCATCAGGTAAATGTCCAGAGGGATATGTAAAAGCATGTGGGGAAACATGCTATTAGCCACAAAATAAGGCAAACTTCTTTTCACATTGATGAATGTGCTTTAATTTGAATGCTAACAGCTTTCTACACAAATCGTCCTCTGAGCATGGTGGTACAGCGAAATACTAGAAATGCAATCAAACTTTATATTTCCAATAACCATTACTGACTAAACATAAATGTAGGCTACTTAATACCACAGTCAGATTACTGCCTTAATTGATATAGTATAGTGCACATAAGCCTTTCATCTGAATATTCTCAAAATGAATGTCTTCTTTAAACCATCAATGACCTTGTAGGATAATTAGTTACCCAAGCAGCCTTGTGCCTGCTCAGCCCCCTTTATTTACTTTCAAGATATTCTAGAGAATCTCTCTCCTCCCCCCAACTTACATAAGTGAAGCAAGAGTGTGGTGTTACACCACGTTTGACCAAGTTCTTGCATTTCTTCTGTGAAAGAGACATGATGCTGCTTGACTTTTACATGTCTACACTTACACCCAGTGAAACCTGAGAAATCTTATAACATTCATGCAATACTTAGATTTTCAAACAGTATTTAAAAAAAAAAAAAAGAAAGAAGCCAATAGCTGGGTAAATCTTGAGTAACCACTCTTCTGATCACTACTTTTTTTTTTTAATGACAGAGGTATTCACATTTTGAGAAATGATTTGATTAAATTGTTCATTGGCAGACACGGTTGGTGTGATGAGGATTCTTTTTTATCGTTGTTTAATTTACTTTTAAATGCCAGAAAAATTGTACGGTGTTGTATTGTAACCCTCTGCAAAATAGACTCGGGAAGAAACATTTAAATGTTTGTTTTAGTCCCGTGAGAGAAAAACTCTGATTGGACAGATAGTCTAGCTAGCTGTCTGGATTTACCCTGCAGAGATCTGAGGAGCAGTTAACCATAGTCCTCATGAATGGACCAAAGTTTAAAATGCCAACACAAAGAAAGCATCTGGCCGAAATGACTCATTCATTAGGAAAAAGGTACAGTAAAGCAACAGTACAGTACAATTTAGCAAAATACATACATTAAAAAAAGCCACCACTCCTGGTGTGTAACACTATCAGCTTTCCAGAATCAGGCCTGGCTGTTACACAAACCAATTTTGTCATGTCATCCTGAGTCTGCAACGTCTGGATGAGGAACTATCGGGTTTTCATCACAACGCAATTGCATTACCGCACAAATTTCCTCATTCATTGAGAAACATGGCCTTTACCTCTGTGACATGAAAGGAACAAACCAGGAAGGAACACTTTCAACACCCTCTGTTAACTGTTAACTCAGGGTCCACAGCAGTTGGTTTCGACACCAAATCATCTATATTTTCACCACGTACAAGTTGTAGCTAGCTAGTTTCAAGTCAAGTCAATTCTGAGGTTGTTAAAAGGCTAACGTAAACAAAATATGTGCATTCTTAATTGAATAAACAAAAGACGTCACGTAAATTAGTAACGTTACCGTAGTTTGCTAGTGCGGGTAAACGTTAACGTTAATAACAACAAGTAACGTTAATCGGATTATCAGATTGTCAACTTCAGTAGTTATCAAGTAAACTATCGTAAAACCTGCTAGGAATTGGTTAGCCTGACAGTAAGATAGCTAACATAAGCCTATCGGTCTAAATTAAATCAGACTATGCTAACATTTGAGGCTCACACTTTGACACGGCGGTCACTCACTTTAAAGCTGCATCCTTCTTGGCTAGTTAGTTAGCATGCTAACCAGCTAACATTAGCATTTGTTTAAAAGCAGGGGCTTTTTTACCGTTAAAATCCCCGGTGTCTGCCACCACCACAGTGTGTTTCTTCAGCTGGTTCAGCGCTGACTCCATTTTTCGCCGTTTGTCTGGTGACACAGTGGACATGATGAGAGACTGGGACCCTTTTATACACAGAAAACACGTGAGAGCAGGCGGAATGTCAGAGAGACGGGAGCGCGCAACGCAAGAATAAAGGAGTCAGCGGGAGCGCGCTCTAGACAGAGAAGACTTCCAGGAGCTTGTGCAGAATTGAGTAGTAACCTTTGCTCTCACTCTGCTGTAGGAAAAGGAAAAAAGAGGAAAAGAATATACGGGGCTTCCGAAGAGTAACGGCAAGACATTTTGGGGACTACTTTTGCGTTACCTTGCAATAAGTTTTGCGTTTAATAACGTTAAACTCGCAATATATTGCGTAGCCTACTTTTCTTCTTCCTAGCGCGACAGTGTGTCTCAGCTCAATGAATTTGACTTTGAACTGGGCCATTATGCTGATATAGCCTACTGCTCAATGGGTTTATTTATACTTTGGGTTTAAGTTCTATAATTAATATTTCTTGTAAAAAGATATGACAATATAATATGCAATGTCAGCGTCGCATGTGGTGATAAAGCAACAGAGAATTGGGCTACACAATCACGCGATCTTTTACAAGTAGGCCTATGCCTGAAAGTTACAATAACTGTAGAAATACTGTCAAGTATACTGTAGTCCTGCATTTAAAACTTATTTTAAGGTGCTAGCATTAAAACATATCTATATAATAGAATGAACTATTTCAACATAATAGGCTATAAAACATTGCATTATAATTAGTGATGCATGCCTAAGCATTAATGGTAAAGGTGGAGTTACATTTAATATATTTATGTAGGCTACTGCCAGATGGCTTAATCCATATTAATACATCATAATTTATTAGTAGTATATTTTGTATTAATAATCGCAATATGCGAAGTAGCTAGTAGCTAAAGTTAGGAAACAATGTAGTGGAGTGGAAGTATAAACAGAAAATGGAAATACACAAGTAAAGTACCTCAAAATTGTGCTTAATTATAATACTAGTACTAATACTAATATGTACTTACATTCCACCACTGCATATCTCATAGTCTCTCAAGTCACGACTACAGTAAGAGTTAACCAGTGGTGGAAGATGTCTAGAGAGCTTTTACTTGAGCAAAAGTAGTAACAACATAGTATAAAAGTACTCCATTGCAAGTACAAGTCCTGCATTCAAAATGTTACAGAAGTAAAAGTAAGGCCTTTATTGTTGCGTCACCTCTCTGAAAAGTATTGGTACAATAAAGTTTATTGGAAAATAATGTGAGTTCTCTTGAACCTTTTACCTGCTATGCAATAACATTTAAATTACTTGATGAAATACTACACGAAAAGTGTAAAAGAGTACAGCGTCTACTCAGCATTTCAACCGTGTGCCATTACATTATGTGATTTTGATTACTGTTCTGAGGAACCTGTTCCTGATATATCTTCTTGCGCTCCAGTAACAGCTACTTGAACATGACTTTTATTTGCAATCATCAACTATTTAATTTAAGAAACCATTAGCTGTAATTGCCTTGCTCACTTTTCAGTGTATGTGCCTGTATTAAAAAACAATAATTCACACCTCAGGCTTTAGCAGCATAATGAATGGTACTGTCACTTACTCTATTACCAACCTTGTAGGTCTGCTTTCTTAACATATACATATTTAACAATTTATCACAGTTGTCATTAGTAATTAAATAAAGGCATTGATTATTGTAATGGATGATTTCAAAGAGCATCATTTTTCATGAAAACCTTTCTTCGACAAACAATTTCCACCCCGAAGCTAAAATAAACAAAAGCCTACATCAGTGCACTTAGGGTACATTGTGATCTCTTCTCTGTTTCTCTGTTGGCAGTTCTTGTTCTTTTTCCAGTATGTCAGGTTTTTCATGTTAAGGTTATAGAGGCCTGCGTTTATTGTTGGTTTTGTGGTCTATGATATTGTTTGATGTACACACAGTAGGAGGACAAAATGAATTCAATTCCTGTGAAATAGCTGCAATTCAGGATCATCACACTTCAGCGGTGGAAAGTAACAGCATTTACTCAAGTACTGTACTTAAATACAATTAGGAGGTACTTGTACTTTACTTGAGTATTTTCATCTTATGCTATTTTCATACTTCTGTTTCACTACATTTCAAGTACAAGTAACTACATTTATATTTTGATTTATTATAGGCTATACATATTTTTATGATTCTGAAATGGGCCATTCTGCATAATTAGTACTATTACTTTTGGTACTTTAAGTATATTTTGATGCTTATACATGTATTTTTGTACTTTTGCTTAAGTAAGTATTTGTTTAGCTGTATGTGTGTATCTAGTATTGCCTTGTAATTTTGTCCACTGCACTATGTATATATGAGTATAATGAAAGGCCTGTGAAAACGGGAGGCTGACTCCTTGTCTGTATCAACATACTTTGCTGATAAAGTTAATTCTTAATATCCCCTGATCACGCAATCCTTAAAATTAAAAAAATGAAATCCATTAATTTGATCCCACCAGTATTTATAATGAAAAGCTCAGTATAGGTTTTGGATTGTACCGTAAAACGTTGACAAAATCAAAAGTCTGAACCAATATCTAAAACCAATATACCATTTATTTTAGATTTTTGGCACTATAAAACCCAGAAGCACCCAGCCATGTCCTACAGCTGTGTGCTACTGAGCAAAAGAGGAAACTATCACGGATGTACTCACCTGTATCTTTGTTTAAACAATAAAAACAGTCTAATATTTTAGCCACACTACAGGCATGGCTACAAGAAACAAAAACAAGAACTTTGTTCTTAGCAGTGAAACATGGCTGTGTGACCTTTGGGCTGTACCCTCAAGTATAACAAACATTAGGTAAAAGTTAAGAAAACAAGTAAATGACAGTACACACACAGAAATATGTAAAAACATTGACAAATGTCCAATCATTTTTTTTTCACAAACCAGTGCCAAGAGGAGATGGCTGTCTTCCATTCCAAACTCAGCGATAAGAGGCTATTTTTAATAATGTTAATCTGTATTTTTATTTTTAACCAAAAGCCCTACTAGGGACATGTGTCGTGAATTAGCTTCAGCTAAAAACACTATGATACATACATCAGATGACTGTTTAAGCTTATCTATGTTTTTTTTTTGTATCTGTCCCTACTGTATCTAAATAAACTTTAATAATAATATTAATATGGTCAAACACAATAATGCTAAAAGGGGCTCACCTATTTAATTCATTATTATTCACATTAAAGTTGAATCTAACTGACAAAGGCAGATTGAAAAACCTCTGGTGAACTGTGAAAATAAGCTGCCATGACTTAATGATGAAAATATTAGGCTACTTTTTTAAAAGATGTTTTATGGACATTTCCACCTTGAATGATAGAACAGCTCAGACATGAAAGGGGAGAGAGAGGGGGAAAACTGCCACAGAGCAGATTTTAACCCTGGCCCTTCTGCATTGAGTAATAAACCTCTGTATATGTGCGCCTGCTCTACCAAATGAGCTAAACAGCCACTACTTTTGATCAGTTTAACGAAAAATGATTTGCTTATTAACCACCAAATGTTGTGTGGATGGCCAGATCCAGATGGCCTGTGTATTCATCAGATTATATTTTTAAAACGTCCACTGAATCAGAGCCAATTAGCCTGTAAATTACTTTTGTAAATTGCCAGTGAGCCTGCCAACAGCTCTACAAAGGATATTATATTCAGTGCCATGCCTTTACTCACCACTAGATGTCGGCCTTTTGCTGTTTCAGCTGGCCAGTGACAGTCACATGTGCATCCATGTTGAGAGAGGAAGAGAGAGAGAGAGAGAGAGGGAGAAAGGGAGGGAGAGAGAGAGAGAGAGAGGGAGAAAGAGAGAGGGAGTCTGTGGAGAGGAACAACTTGGGAAGTTTTATCATACACTGAGGAAAGAAGAGGGACAGCCGGGAGAGAGAGAGAGTAGAGAGTGAGATAAGTGAGTGGTAAGTAATTTTCACATTTCTCTTACTATTCAAATGAGATGTATCATCTCACTCTTATTCCTGACTTCTCCTCTTTTATACTTCCTATCTTTAACTCTGTATTTCTAGCTCCAACATAGCTGTCAGTGAACTTGTTTTAGATATTTAACTTTGATAAATAGGGAGCTTTTGCTGGCTGGGTTTGTCCAATTAGAAGGGATAA
Source organism: Sander vitreus (assembly GCF_031162955.1). NCBI lineage: Eukaryota > Metazoa > Chordata > Actinopteri > Perciformes > Percidae > Sander > Sander vitreus. The sequence goes on along the minus strand of NC_135855.1, from coordinate 12,692,189 downwards.
ACTAAATCCTGGTTCCATTTATCTTCCGTGAATTGGTTAATGAATGTTGTTTACTAAAGGGTAGGATTACATTAATCATACTTGAGCTCATTCAGTATGATTTGCTCATAAAAGAAAACAGTCTTTTACACTGGCCAGTATGTTTTCTACGTTGTTGTCTATACAATCAGTTGCACAGTGATTGTGGAAATGTGATGATGTGTGAGAATAAAGCTCTCTGATTGGATGAGAAATGTTTCCCTGGACCACCATGAAAGACAGAAATAAACTTGTGGAGAAGAACAACATTTCAGAATACCAACCATTCCTCAAGCTATTCCCTCCCATCAGTTTTTTTCTTCTGGAGGGATTACAGAAACTTAAGGCCTCACTGACTTCTCATAGCCATGGCTGGCTGGCAGAGGAAATCACTGCCATACAATGTGCCCTTATGTTAGGTTAGCATAGGTCTTAAATTCCTTCTGATGAAGCTGCTCCATATTACATGTGGCACATTAATCTCAAATGTAATCAAGGCAGACAGGCTGTATTAAAGAGGTGATCTAGCTTAAAAACAGTTCAATCAGAAGATGTTTTTCGTATTCCTTATATATAGCCCATGTTGTTTTGTGCTGTATTTTTTATTGTTGCATCAGTGGGATTTGAAAGCAGCTGTCCAAAAACATCAACGCTAAAGCGCAGTAGCTCTGCATACAGTGTTTTTCTAGCTTTAGTTTTTCTAAAGTCAAAGTGGTGCCTCTTATTCAAAGGTCTTGTAGCTGCATTGTATTCTGGTCTATTGTGGTTTCTGTCAGTGCACATGAAATGGCATCATCTCTCTCTCTCTTCTGTACATCTCTTCTGCATGTACGACTGTTAAGAATCAGCACAAACTGTAGAGTCTATAAACAAATCTTTCTCTTTGATTCTGAAACACATAAATATTAAAAGTTAACACCCTTCCTTAAAGAGTTGCTGGGTAGTACCAGGCACATTCCAGACACCACACCTCCCTCTTTTTTCCAGCAATTTAGACAGGAATAAATTATATAATATACACTCAGTTGCCACTTTATTAGGTACACATAGCTAAACTAATGCAGTTGCAATAAGTCCTTCATGAAGGTTGTAATGCTCAGTGTTTGTTAAAACTCTTTTGAATAGGCGTTGATTCAACTTTATGGTCATTTGGAGGTTATAGTTTGTGGTGCTGTTATACAGAGAGGTGTTTCTATTATGCAGTGTGCCCTCATTGATATACATGTGATGAACAAAATATTAGAAACACCTGTCAGTATAACACAATACAATTCAACAGCAGCACAAACTCCAACTTAAAAAACATCATAACCTTCATGACGGTAGAATTGATTGCAGGCATGTTGTATTAGACTGTGTTAGTTTACTGTGTGTCAAGTAAAACATGAACATTTGCTGGTTGAATACATTTGTAATTGTGGCCATTAGTCAAACAAGAATACATTTCAAAGCATTATTTGGGGTACAGTGACTCGTAATTAGGGATGCACAAATCCAACTTTTTTATTTCACATTAAAGTTATCTGCTGATACTAATTTACCAGTCCAAAACCATTTCTCTTTTTTCAAATTAAAAAATCTACCTCATTGCGTGGAACTCATTAACAAATAAAACAAGATTAAGCATCAGGGATTGCTGTGGCACTTAAAGGTCCCATGGCATGAAAATGTCACTTTATGAGGTTTTTTAACATTAATATGAGTTCCCCCAGCCTGCCTATGGTCCCCCAGTGGCTAGAAATGGCGATAGGTGTAAACTGAGCCCTGGGTATCCTGCTCTGCTTTTGAGAAAATGAAAGCTCAGATGGGCCAATCTGGAATCTTCCCTTTATGATGTCATAAGGAGGAAGGTTACCTCCCCTTTCTCTGCTTTGCCCGCCCAGAGAATTTGGCCCGCCCATGAGAGAGAGACATCATGGCTTGAAAACGAGCGAAGCATGGCAGTTGGTCAAGGCCACACCCCCACCCTCCACCTTGCCCCCCCTCTCTCCTCCTCAATAGCATTTAAAGCTACAGACACAGAAATGGCACATCCTAAGTAAAGCTCATTGTGGGACTGGCTCTATTGGCTGTAATTCTGCACCAAGGCTGAATTTCAGGAAAGAGACTTCAGATACAGGATTAGGGACCACTAAGGCCTATATAAAAGCATCCAAAAAGCAGCATGTCATAGGACCTTTAAAATGAAGTTGAATGAATGTGACTTACAGCTGAATCAGTGACTTTTATCATGACATTGATGAAAAAACTATATAAAATATTGATTGGCATTGTAAGTTAAGGATCCGGAGGATTGGAGCGTCCCTACTTGTATTGGCCATTTCTCATTACTTTTCACACTCTTAATTAATTATTCATTCATATCAATCTAAAGTTGAATCAGAGATGCAAGTGTTGGCTGCAGCTTGTGAAATGTGGTAAACAAACATACTGTAGATAGACAATAAACTTTAGGAATTAAGTAAATTACATTACTGAATAAATCCTGAGCACCAACGATAGATGAATCAAACACTATAAAACTATTGAAGGGCACATTTTCCCCTTATAAATAAACTCAGCTCATGTTCTATCTAAATAACCTAATGAAATACTGCTGGTGAAATGTCCCGCACTTTCCTGCTCACGGTGACAGTCAGGCTGCCTTGACACATTCCAGGATGAGCAGACAGAGACAGTAAAGAGAAGGAGGCAGCTTCCTTTTCCCATGTCCTCCCACATGTTACCAGCTCTTGTATGGCTGAACCGATGACTCTGGCAGCTGCCCACTATAAACACTTAGCCTGAAATCACTGGCCAAGACAAAAGCTGCTGCTGCTGATACACAATTTTCAATCTGTGTTTAGTGCATATGGCATCTAGCTTTTTTGATGGAAGCAGTGAAAATGTTTGGGAGAGGAGGTGTCGAGGGTTTTCTTTAATCGTCACAGTTGGTGTTTGTCCAACTAGAGCTCTGTGGCCGACTTGTGGGCTCGTATAGGTGTGGCAACTCTTTGGATAATTGCCCTGAACACTGGCTCTATTGAAGGAGGATAAAACAAGGCTGCATTGTACTGGCGCCTGCAGGTGTGTGTGTGTGTGTGTGTGTGTGTGTGTGTGTGTGTGCGTGCGTGTGTGTGTGTGCGCGCACTGCTCTGCTCTAAATTCACTCACCCAATTTTTAATCAGTGTGTTCCGTACATTTTTCTTTGCCAGATTTCAGCCGATCCCCTCTCCCTTTGTTCTCTCAGTATATTTTATGCCTGCAGTTTTCAGCCTCATGTTCTCGTAGCCCACTTTTCCTTAGTCCTGCCAGAAGAAGAATGAGAATATAGTTAACATATGCAAGGTATTTTTTTATTTTCTGATTCTGATCTTTACTCCTGCTCTGGTAAAAGGAATTGCATGAGCATATGGATGAAAAATATACAGAAGGGGAAATTCAGGACTGAGGTGATCTGAGTGCACAGTGAGAGGTAGTGCCAAAACAAAATGTAAAGCAAAGAAAAAAATAGTTATCCTACAATAAACCTTAGAGGAATGCAACACTGCAGACCATCAATTAAAGGTACACTCTAGCCAGGAGATGTGAGATGCTAAAAGGTATGGGAAGGCCAATATAAATTAATTATTCGGCAGAATATTAGATAGGATTCTGTGAGATTAAACATTAATGGGTCTGCTGGGTCATACTAGGGGACAAAAAACACAACATTAGATGTAAATGTGACAAAAATGCCCGCGTAAGTGCAAAGGAAAAAGGCTCCCCCCAAAGACAAAGTATATTATACAATGTTCATTTTCTGTTATCAATTAAATACAGCCTCCCTTCTACTGAAAAATATGTTTTGCCTATTGTTCCTTGACTGTGACGTTTGAGCTTCAGTGTACAGAATGATTTATGTGCAGAATTTAACAGTTGAAGGCTGCTTTCACATTCATTTGCTGAAGGAGGACATTTTCTCTGTGCTCACCTAAATCTCAGTTTACAGTAACATGTGTGATGTGTGCGAGCTTGTGACCGGGAGGTCGTTGGTTCAATCCCCGGACCGATCAATCTGGGTGGGGAAAGGGAAAGAGCAGCACATGGCCCTCCGTCATAACCACCACTGAGGTGTCTTTGGGCAAGGCTGTTAACCCCTAACTGCTCCAGTGGAGCTGCTCAGTGGCCAGCAGATCTAGACTGTGGTTGTACCGGGCAGCTTCCAGGTGTGAATAGGTGTAACTGTGCGAATGTGATCAGGGCGTTCCTCAACTGAATAAAGGTACAAAATATGAATTAAAAAAAAAGTGTGATGTGATTTGTGCACTGGAGGCTTGAAACACAGAGTGGCCGTTAAACGAAAGTAGGAGACTTGCTTGCTGTGTCCAGCAACTTTTGAAACGAACAATGTATATATTTTTTTTAAATATAGATTCTGGATTTGTTTTAATAAGGGAGAAAGAGTAAATGTAATTTCAAGAATGTTAGTTAAACTTTTTATAGAAAAAACATCATCAGACACAAGTTAGTATTGAAAGCAGAGTATTTTTTATAAGCTGATACAGACAGTAATGAATATCCTCACTATTTCCACACCCGATTTCTTTACCAAAATTAAAAGACACACGCAAAACCTCCACATCCCCCAAAATATGGCCCTTTTAGTGTCCTGAATGCTCTGACTCTGCTGTTAACCGAACAACAATTGTATGATCTTTAAGCAGTATACAGTTTGACATTCTGGGAAATACACTGATTCGCTTTCTTGCTGCAAATAAGTTGTTGATACCAATTTCATTTCGGTCCATTTGTTTGTTTGTTTATTTGGGATCCTCATTAGCTCCTGCATTGCAGGTGCTATTCTTCCTGAGGTCCTTAATGAAGCTGATCTATCTAAAGACTGGAAACACGTGGAAACAGGCTCTGTCCAATGATAACAATCCACCAGCACCTCTAAGGCTCACTAATTAACATGCTATATCTTGTTTGTTTAATCCTTACAAAAACTGAAGTGTAAGAAAAGACAATATGGGGTTAACGGGGTTTAAAGGGGAAAATTCCTTTGATAATGAAGTGCTACTTCAACTTAAATAGATTTAATCCTTATTTATTCTCAATATAATAAACGCAATTATCCTTGCCTATATATTGCCTATATATTTTTTTTTAAATCTATACTTGTAAACATATTGTATATGTGAAATGTACCTTTTCCATACGGGTCATGTAGGGAACAGATTTGTGAAAGGCTGCCCTAAACAATGACACAGAGAAATAAAGGCTGAGTGTGTTTGACAGCCAAGTCACAGTGACAATAATTGGCACTTGACTGCAAAGACTTGATGTCACACACACACACACACACACACACACACACACACACACACACACACACACACACACACACACACACACACACACACACACACACACACACACACACACAGATTTTTTCCACTTGTCCTCTCAGGATGTGAGGCACCAGCATGGCTTCTTACATTTTGAAGAGTTTATTTTGTGCCCTCTGTTCCTCTTTGTTGAGTTCTCTGCTGTAATGTTAGTGCAGAGTGAAAACCACAAGCCATAACCACCACTCTTTCACTGCTGCTGGCTCACAGTCTCACGCCCAGTTTAACACAGAAAAAAAAATACAACACAGGTTGTAGGTTTTTTCTCCTCCTCCTCCTCCTTTCTTGATGTTTCTTCCTCTCCTGTCCGCTATAATTTCCTCCTGCTGGCTGACATAACCCAGCTTTATATTCTATTTCATGTTTTGTTTAGATTCTATAGTTTTCATTGTAGGTGATAAAAATAGCAGCAGGCATTTACATTCTGTAGCTGGTTCTTTTTAGCCTTCTTGGTGGTGCAACTGCAGACTAATCTTTACATGACATGTCATTTTGCATTGCATGGGGAATTCTTTAAACATGCAGGCATCCCACAAAAAGTCATAATATTTCCTGTACATTTCTGTTGGTTTAAATTATCTTTGCTTTCCTTTCCTTGAATTTCTCACAAAGCTTTCTCTCTGCATGCTCTGTTTCTTGATATGTTTCATATTTCTACTAAGTTCTCTCCAAGCAGCCAAAGTAAGAACTTGACTTTCATTTACATTCATTGCTGGCAGCCACTCCTAGCCGGTCTTTGCTGATCTTAATAGATTTAGTCTAACTGTATAGAAGCTGGCTCCCTGGAGGCAGATCATGCTATTGCCTCAGAGTAAAAATCTGTTTTCTTGACTTCAAAATGAAGAGCATTTGTCTACTAGAGTTGAATTACAATTCCTTTAGAAACTTTCTAAACCCCCATGATGTGTGTGCCTCTCTGAATTCAAAATAAACTGTGATTTGTTGTTGACAACCGCCACAGAATACCTCATAATGAAAAATGTAACAGCTTTAATTTTTTTTTAAAGTTATCCCGTTTAGAAACAGACAATTTGTGGCTGGTATTATAGATTTAGATTTTCTTCGTCTTTATTTGTTAGTCACATCTGGATTATTTTTTTCTTTTCAAAAAATGTGCAGTGTTTCTCCAGCATAATGGGGAGCCTTTGTGAACAGCTATCTTCAAGTCACTGCAGAGACTTTGAATGGGATTCATTCATGCCTGTTTTTATTTTGTTTGTTTTTTGCCTCAACCACCCAATCACTTACACATTCTAGTACTGAAACTACTCTATTTGGTATTAAGACTTATTCATGTTCACTTTTTAAATGGAAAGCTGTCCTAGACAATCTGTTTCTTATTCCAAGTTTGCTGTCAACTATCTTTGATCTGATGTAATGGTCTCAGGCAGCTGATTGGAATCATTTTAATGGTCTCCCGAATAGGAGCTATCTTACACATTTGACAGATAAAATGAATTTTACATTTTGTCTGTATGAAAAGTAAATTGGCACTCCAGTTAATCACAGCCTGTAGTAAACACGAATGTTTACTCAGTGATGACACAAATGGTTCTGGGGGGACATTTTTAAGTCTCAGTTTGGGTTTACTGTTTACTGCATGTTGCTGGAGCTCTATATGATTGAGAGACTCTTGTTTATCAGGCAAACATCATTTGAAATGCATTATCGCTCTTTCTATTTAAAAAAAAAAATCATGAGTCACATTAGAAGAAATTACATTAGCAATCAGACATCGATACCCTGTGGTCGATAGTGACTTAATATCCGTAAACAATCCGTACACTGATGCCACGGTAGACACACCCTGTAGTAGCAAGGTGAGAAGTGCTATCACTGGAGGTCAGCAAAACAAGAACAAAAACAAACAAGATTTTGTGTTAAATTGCTCTTTAAAGCTCAGTACTTTTATATTAACAATGAATAATACATAATTTTTAGCTTTCTCTGCCCCGAACTTTACTGTTTGGTTCCCTCTCACCACTCTCATTGGAATCATTTTGTCACTCTAAAAACTCACTGTACACTACCTGCTCAGGACCGAACAGCTAGCTAAAACAGTAAGGGAAGAGCTGGTGAACATAGTGGAGCGTTTAGCAGCTGAAGAGTCAGTTATTTCCCGCTGGAGTTAAGAGAGTGATAATTGGACTTACATTCATCAGATGGCCAGAAACACAACAGCGAATGCTAATGTGTAAATAGGCAACTGTTTGCTAACAAGCCATATCAACAACAGGATACGCGACGCATTCTCATAAACGGGTTTAAATGACATCGTACAAAAACCTATGCACAACAATTTGTATGATATCGTATGACATTACGACGACCACTGGCGACCGGTCACATGACGACCGGACACATGATCGTTAAGTTTAGGCACCAAAATGACTAGTTAAAGGAACACAGCGACTTATTGGGACTTTAGCTTATTCACTATATCTCCCAGAGTTAGATAACTCCATACATACCCTTCTCACCTACGTGCGTGTTGTACAGTAACTCTGTCTGATCTTCTGACCGTATACAAACTGGGAACTATATTCTCAGAAAGACGAAGCAGCTGCTACTTCTGCTACTTGGGCGGAGTGATTTGCTTGCAGCACCCGAGAAGCCCAGCAAATCACTCCGCCCAAGTAGCAGAAGTAGCAGCTGCTTCGTCTTTCTGAGAATATAGTTCCCAGTATGTATACGGTTAGAAGATGGCTGTGTCTCATGTGACCATTTTATTTGTACACGCTGTGAATATACAAATCACAACACGTAAATAGGAAAATGTTGGCGTTATTTCGTCACTTATTGGGAGCGGTAGGCTAGATGGAGCCGGTTACCTCCAGGATCTGTGCTAAGCTAGTCTAGCGGTGGGTGCGTCAGACAGAGTTACGACACGCACTGAGATGAGAAGAGTATGTACGGACTTATCTAACTCTGGGGGATACGGTGAATAAGCTAAAGTCCCAATAAATCGGCGTGTTCCTTTAAGATTAGAAAAAAGCTTGTGGTTTGGATTAAAACACAGGCCCCCTTAAGTAGTACTCCCGGGACACGAACACCCGTTTCCTGGGTAAAAGTCCTGTGTTTTTGTGTTTAATTTCTACACATTATTTTTCGTAGCTATATGACACAAATGGTTCATGAGAACAGCCTTTAATATAACGGTGTTGTGTTCACAGCTTGTTCCTGCTGCCTCAAAGTGCCCAAAACTCCTGGAATGTTTTTTCTTTATTGCTAGCACTTTTTAATAAAGTAAAATTTTGGGTGCAAACTTACAATTGATCAAATTATATAAATATTTCTTACTTCTCTACAAATAAGAGACCCTTATATCCTGTGGGAAAAAGTTATTTTTTATTTGGAAAGATTTTGGTCTAAGTCTAAAGGATGTCCTTGGAAGAATGAATGACTTTTTAGAGTCAGAATCTAGTGGAATCTACTTCATTTGTGCCTTCAGTTATGTGACAACCTGAGAGAAGAGTAATGAATGTATTGTGAATTACAAAAACACACACACAAAGGGATGGTATTACTTGTGATGTTCCCTGTCTCTGTATTATGCAGCTATTGCATAACGGCTAAAAAGTTTAGATTGATGTTTATTATAATGTTAATTATACAGCTTTGCAGCAGGCTTTTAGATTCCTTTATTTGCTATTTTGAAGTCTTAATGGCTGCTTTTTACAGCCCACATTTGAGAAAGAACATGTTTGTTGTCTTTTTGTCAAGATGTTCTACTGCATCAAAGAGACTCTGTGCAGTTCTGTCCTGATCTTTATCTGTTGTGACCTATGCAGGCCCTATATTCTTGGTTATTTGTTTGGAAGACTTGCACTTGCTTCTGTTTCGTAATGATGCCACCTGCTGTGCTCTTTAAAACTTTTGTTTCTAATGTTTTGTTCTCTCTGACTCTTCCTGTCAACCATTGGATCATGCGTGTGTGTTATTTTAAAGCATGTCCAGCCAAGTTACACAAGTTGCCAAGCTAATTCAAGTTGCAGAGTCTAAAAAAACATTTAAGGCAAATTGGGAGCACCCAAATATGAATCAAAGTGTTTGGACAACCTTTGCCACAAAACATTTCAGCTTTTCATTTTTAATTCATTTGTAAACAAATATGAACCAAAAAGAACAGACAAACAATTATGGGTTAGTGCATGTAGATCACAAAGAAATATGTCCTAATTCAATCTATTTCAGGTGACGTTAGGGGGGTTGTATCTTTCAGAAGTTGTCAGTGAAGAAAACAAGAATTGTAAGCTGAACTTCTACTGTCAGAACTGCTTTATTCTGTCCTGATTAGTAAGAAAATCCTGATTGTGAAAACCCCCTGAGAGTAGAGTCTGGCATCTTTTTAGCATTTTATTTGTATTACTGCTTTGAGCAGTAGAAGCAGCAGTATTACTCATTAATGGATTTTCTTCATTTGACATATTTTGTTTTTGAAAGGCAGTGTCAAACGAACGCTGACTAGAATATCTTGTTTTCATTCCAATTTTAAATTATTCATCTAATTATGTCCCCGATCAACTCACAGTGGCTAATGTCACACGTCATTAGCCACTGTTACCCATGATGCTTCCAGCACTGTAATCAACCCTCATGTAGAGGCCTTTGTTGCCTTGATTACTGTACTCTTTGTAATGTCTGCGCTTCATCCTGGCTAAACCTACACACACACACACACACACACACATACACACACACACACACACACACACACACACACACACACACACGCTTGCACAAAGACACACTTGTGCTTCAATTGACGTAGCTTGATCCGAGTTGTGTGCTCCAGGGACTTTATCACTGGTTATCTCTCTGCTGCTCTCTGTCTCCTGGATCAAGCAGGTCTGCCTACACACAGCCACCTGTCTGAACACTCCTCTGATGACTATACTCACATTGGTATTCTGGCTGTGTTGTTTTGTGCATGCGTTTCGATGTGATACTCTCTTAATGCTGCGAATGAGGGACGAATTAGTGTTTCTGTGTGTGAATGTGGGTCTGACTGAAAAAAATATGTAAACGGTGGATTTATTTGAAATGCAATGCCTGTTAATTACTATAAACTCAGTGAATGAAATTATACAACAGTGACTGGAGCAAATGCAAGTGATACGACGTGCATTGTGCACACATTCAACTAATGTCAACTATTGACAGGCTGCCAAGAGAACACGATGGACCAAGGTCCTTGAGGAAAGATGGAGCTCTCACACACTCTCTCTCACAAACACGCACGCACGCACGCACGCACACACGCACACACACACACCACCAAATGTTGTCTTTTTGGAATCCTTTAAATTGGAGGCACTTACACACACAGGAGGGAAGTACAAGTAAGTAAGGAAGAAGATATAATTAACATTCACAGGCTGCCACTCCATAGTCCACAGTGACTTGTTCTCATTGAGAAGTTCACAAGGTACTTCTTTACTGCTACAGCCTGCGGATTAGTTGCCATGGAGACAAAGCTGTCGGAAGACAGGAGGAATACGTTACCCAATACTTGTGTTTGCTTTCTCCGATGGAGGATACGTTATGGAAAAGTTTGAAGAGTTTTGTTGACAGAGGCTCGGTAGCTCTCAGGGACTCAGTGTGTTGAAAAAACCTTGACATGTCTTCTCCTCTTCCTGCCCATCCAGCTCTTGCTCTCTGGGCTTATTCATGAAGTTTACTTTTTATGTTTTGTCGAGACTTGAGAGTTTCACTTTTTACATCTAATTTGTGGTGATTCAATCATCAAAAGCCAAATGGAGAGCTTAAAAACCAACTGTGGGAAAACCATAGACCTTGCATTAATAACCTGATAATTCCTTCATAAATTACTCACTAAAAGGAGCTGCAGTATGTTTGCTTTATCTGCCCAGGCAGTATTATTCACCTTAAACTTGAATTGTTTATTGCATATTACTAACTCTTAATTAGTACTTCAAAATAATGATACTATGCTGCAAATCATGTCTGATCTTCAAAACAAAAGGTACTACAGCACATCCTGTTGTGTTTTAAATAAACGCACAGCCTGCGTCACTTTTTCTGAGTGCCTTCAATTTTGTCATAACAGGGAGATTTATTAACAGAGGACAGTTTGGTGTTTTGTAGTGTATGACTCATTTTGACTCCTGTGATTAGTGTTGACACAGTAGAGCCTCTTTATTCCCTGTTGATAATGGTGATACTGGAGTTACTGGAGTGCCAGATCACAGTTTCAAAGTTTGCCACCGGGAGCTAAATGAAAAATATTTCTGCTACACAAAGTTATGGTTATTTGGTCAGACTTTCCTATAATCTTTCTTTTTGTCTTGTAAATTACTGGATAATTTTACTTCTTCAGGAACACATTTCGTTTGCATGTCATCACAGATCGGCTTGGCACGGTGTGGCTAAAGCTGACTGACTCTGCCTCATGGAAAAACCCTAATAGACTTAAGGCTGAGTGCAACAGAGAAGGAAGGGAAGTGCAAACGTAGCTTTTGAGAAAAGGACTTACACTCTGTTGGTCTTTTCATGGGATTTGTTGACAATTACACAAATACGGAATAATGACTGAATAATGCCTTATCCTCATAGCATGAAAAACATCTTAAGAGAGAAAGTTTATGAAACCTGCAGCTGCATTGAAAATATCTACAGTTGGGTGAAAAATTAGAGGAGCACCCAACATAAAATATCAAACTCGTCAGGTGTTGGGCCATCGAGCCTCAAGAACTTCTTCATAAATATCTGCTTTTGTTATGATTTTCCACCATTTTTTTCAGGTTTGTCCGTAAATGTAATGCGTAGTGCGTAATTTTTTATTTTTGATATATCAGTCACAATTTTGTTTGTTGTTTTAATTCATTTTAAGCACTCACAATGCCGCCTACCACATTCACAATGAAACATTCCTGTCTCACCTCATAACAAATGCTCATTGTTATGTTGATAATAAGCTACGGAAGCATCACTTGATAGAAAGCCTAAAAATATTATTATAATTATTATCAGAGCAAAACGTGTGAATGCTTTACATATTCAGAATTTGTAGTTGAAAGAACGCCTACACAGGAGAGCACACATCCAATCAACCTCGTTTAAAGAAAATGATCCTGTTCAGTGAAACATGTAATTGTGTTCGAAAAACATTTGCACAAGTTTGATGATCACACACTTTTCTCTCTGTGAGCAAATGATTTACTACGCAACACTGGCCGCTGTTAACCAGCCGACCCATGTTGGATCAGGGCAGATCAGTTGCTTCGTCAAGGGAGGTATAAGTGAGAACAAAGTGAGACATACATTAAATAAGATTCAGGCTTCCCATCTGTATCCCTATTATAGATACTATATTCTAGAATAAGCAAGTAATAATACTGTTGACATTCAGTAATAGTGTAGTCAGATTTCAACATCTGCAACATGATACACATATCACTTGCTCTAATAAATTCTTAATTTGAATATAACATTTTTTTTTGTCAGGTTCGTAGTTCGTTGATGGCCACCTTCACTCATTTCATGGAATCTATGTGAAAAACTAGGCCAATGGTGCATTCACATGCTCCTCAGATGGTTCCATTTCTCGAATTGGGAAGTCGTTCTTTCAACTTCGGTGTTTTTGTGAGCTTTAAGTCAGAATATGAAAACAAGCTACGCTATGAAGAAGATATGTTGTATTATATTGCTCAGAGCATTTGAACAACACGTTCATAGCCCTTTATAGTATTTGCATTAAAGGATAATTCCAGCGCAAAACGGACCTAGGGGTTATTAACAGATGTGTACCCACTCTGTCGCTCTCTGCGACATGTTTTCATGCTAATCGATTGTGTTTGTAGCTTGAAAGATGCTAGCGCGGACCACTGATTAGCTTACAACGCTAGTATTCGGGGCACAGGGAAAGTAAAAACAAATCACTATTTATACCACTAAAAAGGCTCAAAATATCATCAAACTTCAACGGTAGCATAATGAGGGTCCCTAAATGTTAACCGAAGCATTGAGAACTTTGTAAGTGTACAGACAGTTTATTGAAAAGATACATTATAAAGACACTCGCGTTCATGTTTACATGCCGCTGCCGTCATGAAAACATCATGACTTACAGCTGGCGATGCAAACTAAAATCAAAAGCAATTTGCTCAATAATCGTATAAATAGCGATTTGTTTTTACTTTCCCTGTGCCCCAAATACTAGCATTGTGAGCTAATCAGCGGTCCGCGCTAGCTTCTTTCAAGCTACAAACTCATTCGATTAGCATGAAAACATGTCCCAGAGAGCGATCGAAACGACCCCTAGGTTCGTTTTGCGCCGGAATTGTCCTTTAATCATTAATCAGATCTGCTCCAAAATGTAATGGGTTCTTCCCAAGCAGCAACCTCTGTTGCTGAAAAATTATGTCAATGCAGAAGTACAAAAAAAAAACCTGCACTTCACTGAGTAGCTACTTAAGGCTGGCTCCAAAAGGGAGTCAATCCCCGTAGACCCCCTTGTTAAAATGCCCAACTTGACAGTATAAATAAACATGTTTACAGCCTGGTACAAAAAACTGTGTTGTTCTCTATAGCTAAGTTCACCCTTCATGACAACTGTGGGGGGGTTCACCCTCCTTCCAAGTTTATTAAAAATCGTCCCAGTAAGTTTTCCGTTATCTTGCTGACAAACAAACAAACCTAACCTTTTTCTCTTATACTTTGCTGTTTTCTTCACTTCACTATGAGGATTAAGCATCATCATTTTGCTGGTTGTGTAACGTCACCATAGAAACAGCATTAAATAATCACCAAAAGATAACCAAATTATGGAAAGCCCTAAAAACACATCATGTTACAGTTACTGTGAGCATATAGGCATTGGTTATCAGAACAGGATTTTAGCTTGGCAGTTTTGGAACTTTATTCCAGCACCTCTATTAAACATTACTACAAAAGGGATTCATTAAAAATGCTTTATTGCACATCCCCTGGTTGTGCTAAACCCATTTCAGCCCTGTCAGTTTTATAACAGAAGTAGCAGAAGGTAACCGTAACTCACAACACCGACAAGACGGTTGCTTGAAAGTCCTTTAATGCTTGCAAACAAAATGCATGCATGATACATGACCTTAACATTACCAGACATTAGAGCTCTGCTCCTCGCAGCCTGTCAGGTTGGATAAGGCCACACTGGATGCCCTTGGGACTGAGACTGCAGCATACTGTACTGTATCTGTGTTTTAAACACTATTGACAGCCTCAAGAGAACATGATGGACCAAGGTCCTTGAGGAAAGATGGAGCTCTCACACACTCTCTCTCTACAAACACGCATGCACGCACGCACGCACGCACACGCGCACGACGCATGCGCACGCACAGGCTGCGTCAGGTGTTGGGCCACCGAGCCTCAAGAACTTCTTCGTAAATATCTGCTTTTGTTATGATTTTCCACCATTTTTTCAGGTTTGTCCGTAAATGTAATGCGTAGTGCGTAATTTCTTTTATTTTGATATATCAAAGAAAATGATCCTGTTCAGTGAAACATGTAATTGTGTTCGAAAAACATTTGCACAAGTTTGATGATCACACACTTTTCTCTCTGTGAGCAAATGATTTACTACGCAACACTGGCCGCTGTTAACCAGCCGACCCATGTTGGATCAGGGCAGATCAGTTGCTTCGTCAAGGGAGGTATAAGTGAGAACAAAGTGAGACATACATTAAATAAGATTCAGGCTTCCCATCTGTATCCCTATTATAGATAATATATTCTAGAATAAGCAAGTAATAATACTGTTGACATTCAGTAATAGTGTAGTCAGATTTCAATATCTGCAACATGATACACATATCACTTGCTCTAATAAATTCTTAATTTGAATATAACATTTTTTTTTGTCAGGTTCGTAGTTCGTTGATGGCCACCTTCACTCATTTCATGGAATCTATGTGAAAAACTAGGCCAATGGTGCATTCACATGCTCCTCAGATGGTTCCATTTCTCGAATTGGGAAGTCGTTCTTTCAACTTCGGTGTTTTTGTGAGCTTTAAGTCAGAATATGAAAACAAGCTACGCTATGAAGAAGATATGTTGTATTATATTGCTCAGAGCATTTGAACAACACGTTCATAGCCCTTTATAGTATTTGCATTAAAGGATAATTCCAGCGCAAAACGGACCTAGGGGTTATTAACAGATGTGTACCCACTCTGTCGCTCTCTGCGACATGTTTTCATGCTAATCGATTGTGTTTGTAGCTTGAAAGATGCTAGCGCGACCACTGATTAGCTTACAACGCTAGTATTCAGGGCACAGGGAAAGTAAAAACAAATCACTATTTATACCACTAAAAAGGCTCAAAATATCATCAAACTTCAACGGTAGCATAATGAGGGTCCCTAAATGTTAACCGAAGCATTGAGAACTTTGTAAGTGTACAGACAGTTTATTGAAAAGATACATTATAAAGACACTCGCGTTCATGTTTACATGCCGCTGCCGTCATGAAAACGTCATGACTTACAGCTGGCGATGCAAACTAAAATCAAAAAGCAATTTGCTCAATAATCGTATAAATAGCGATTTGTTTTTACTTTCCCTGTGCCCCAAATACTAGCATTGTGAGCTAATCAGCGGTCCGCGCTAGCTTCTTTCAAGCTACAAACTCATTCGATTAGCATGAAAACATGTCCCAGAGAGCGATCGAAACGACCCCTAGGTTCAGCTTTTGCGCCGGAATTGTCCTTTAATCATTAATCAGATCTGCTCCAAAAATGTAATGGGTTCTTCCCAAGCAGCAACCTCTGTTGCTGAAAAATTATGTCAATGCAGAAGTACAAAAAAAAACCTGCACTTCACTGAGTAGCTACTTAAGGCTGGCTCCAAAAGGGAGTCAATCCCCGTAGACCCCCCTTGTTAAAATGCCCAACTTGACAGTATAAATAAACATGTTTACAGCCTGGTACAAAAAACTGTGTTGTTCTCTATAGCTAAGTTCACCCTTCATGACAACTGTGGGGGGGTTCACCCTCCTTCCAAGTTTATTAAAAATCGTCCCAGTAAGTTTTCCGTTATCTTGCTGACAAACAAACAAACCTAACCTTTTTTCTCTTATACTTTGCTGTTTTCTTCACTTCACTATGAGGATTAAGCATCATCATTTTGCTGGTTGTGTAACGTCACCATAGAAACAGCATTAAATAATCACCAAAAGATAACCAAATTATGGAAAGCCCTAAAAACACATCATGTTACAGTTACTGTGAGCATATAGGCATTGGTTATCAGAACAGGATTTTAGCTTGGCAGTTTTGGAACTTTATTCCAGCACCTCTATTAAACATTACTACAAAAGGGATTCATTAAAAATGCTTTATTGCACATCCCCTGGTTGTGCTAAACCCATTTCAGCCCTGTCAGTTTTATAACAGAAGTAGCAGAAGGTAACCGTAACTCACAACACCGACAAGACGGTTGCTTGAAAGTCCTTTAATGCTTGCAAACAAAATGCATGCATGATACATGACCTTAACATTACCAGACATTAGAGCTCTGCTCCTCGCAGCCTGTCAGGTTGGATAAGGCCACACTGGATGCCCTTGGGACTGAGACTGCAGCATACTGTACTGTATCTGTGTTTTAAACACTATTGACAGCCTCAAGAGAACATGATGGACCAAGGTCCTTGAGGAAAGATGGAGCTCTCACACACTCTCTCTTACAAACACGCACGCACTCACGCACGCACGCACGCACACACACGCTCACGCACACGCACACACACACACACACACACACACACACACACACACACACACACACACACACACACTTTATCACTGGCTATCTCTCTGCTGCTCTCTGTCTCCTGGATCAAGCAGGTCTGCCTACACACAGCCACCTGTCTGAACACTCCTCTGATGAGAATACTCACACTGGTATTCTGGCTGTGTTGTTTTGTGCATGCGTTTTGATGTGATACTCTCTTAATGCTTAAAAATTTAAACGGTGGATTTATTTGAAATGCAATGCCTGTTAATTACTATAAACTCAGTTAATGAAATTATACAACAGTGACTGGAGCAAATGCAAGTGATAAGACTGAGTGCATTGTGCACACATTCAACTAAATGAATATGTTCAATCTCCACATAAAGAAACTGCATCTCATTACGAACCATTTGTTAAGCAGTCCAAACATTCTTACACCTAAAAAGAAAAGAACATGTCTGCTAACCAAAGATACTAGTAAAATACTTTCTGAATATATATATATATATATATATATTTGTAGTACTTGTAGTATAATGATGCCAATTGCACAATGTAAGAGTCAATTGGCAGTCTAAGTTACATGTCAGACATTTAATGCCTTTCAGTCTTAAAAGGATTTTCACAAATCACATATAAAGCATTGATTTGATATACGACTCAGATTCAAAAACGTGTCTCAGTCTGGCCGCGCAAATCAAATTTCAGACTGGGTTGTGTGCGTGGGCTTGTACGGTGTTGAAATGAGACAATCTAATTTGCTTTTCACACAAAACCATTGGATACACTGTCTAAGAAAACACTTGAAGTGAAGTAAACCTTCAAAACATCACAGCTCTCTTAATTTTACCTGCAAACAATTCGTTGGATAATTTCAGTAAAAGAGGATTTCATTAAAAGCAGTTCGATGTGAATAGGTGTTTTTTTTTAAGGAGTTTAATCTGAGAGTGGGTGTCATGTATTTTATGTACATATGAGCCTTTCAACAATCTGTTGCCACAATGGGGGTGGTCGTTCATGTACGTGTCCCATAGCATGTTATACTGTATGCAAGATGTGTGTTTGCGTCTGTAAAATAGATGAATTTTCAGCAACCCCCACGCTGCTTCTGTCCCCCTGGAGGGATTTTTCTTCCGTTCATGGGCATAAATACATGTTCACACAGAAAGCATATACAGTATGTCTGTTCTTGGGCAGCGTTTGACTTGCAAGCAGGGTAATAACCTTCCAGCTCGGAGGGATTAGCAGCAGAATGCAAATGGCAGATGTGACACATACAGTATGCACATATCATGTTAGCAGGTTTTCACGCTGGCTGTCCAGTGGTGTGGAGAAGGCACCAGACTCAATCATGAAGCTACTGACACCCCATGTGGTAGGAATGTTTGATGAATGGAGGGAGATATTTATATGATTTATTATATTAATTACCATTCTGTGACAGGTTTGAAAGATTTCCTCAGACACGTTGGCAGCGTTAGTCACATGCTGACTAATGCTGCATCTAGATGTCATTTCCTTGTCAATTTGTGAAGTAAAAGAAAGTACAACATGATTAAGTCAGAGATACCGGTTGTTTGCTTTTGTGCGAGTAATTATATCACATGAACTAAGCTAATGAGAGAGCCACAAGGTGTAAATAATGGAAGCCAGTCATCTACAGTTCTTTCTAGTTAACAGCTAGGATATGTTAATCAGCCTGCTACCATTATTTATATACGTGACATATTGATGTATTAACTATTAAAGCTGTAGTGCTTAGTTTCTGTCTCCCCCATGAGGAACTCTAAGTAATGACAACAACACTGTCGGTGCATCCACATGATACAAGCCTTCCGTGATCGTGCACCGCCCCCACCCCTCCTCCACGCAGTTGCTAGTATGCAAGGAGGACACGGAGGATTTGAAAAAACATGATGGCCTCTTTAGAGTAGGTAATTATCTTCACTCGAGCTTCTGTTTGGGAAAGTCGCCGGACACCACAATCTTCTGAACATAGCCATACTGAGAATTACAGAGAGAGTTGTGCGGAGTTGATAGGCTTAATTAGCTTTGTAGTAACTCATTTGGCAATGGCTTGAATGCAACGGACGTTCATTAATATCAAAAAGTTACGCACTAAAGCTTTAACCTGGTAACCTGGTATGTTGTTTCTTGGCAAGAGTAAGTTGAGAAGATTGATTTGCTTTGCTTAGCACAAGGACTGGGAACAGAGGTAAACAGCTAGCCTGGCTCTGTCGATGCATAACTTAATGTAGGATTACGATTCCTTAAATCATGGGCTATTAAGGATTTTGGGTAATGCATATATAACAAGAAAAAAGAAAAAAAGAAGAAAAAATAACAACGCATTTGACTACTGATTTGGACGTTGATTATCTTGCAACAATCAAAGCTTCGAAGCAAAGTCAGAACAAATATTATAAGCACTTTAAAATTTAAACTAGGCCTAATGTAATCCCCAGTGCACACAGCTAGGTGTTTTTTATGAAGTTCCGACATGTCTTTTTTGATGCAGTTGGCGTTTCACACACTTTATTGTGACTTTCCAGACTGCTCTCCTTGACATATTAAAATCTTGCAGTTTTATTTTGACTGATGCAACAGCAGTTTCTCTTTGGAGCTCCTCTGTAAATCAACGTGCACTAATCTTATTGAGTAAAATCTTTAATAGTGATTTAGTCAGTGCCCTGTTTGCAGTATTTGGCTGCCTACCGTAGTCTTATTATACTGTATGTCCCAAAGAATGCACACTGCTGCTTGGCCCCTGAAAAGCAAGGGACAGCTCTGCATGCAGCAACTAAAACGTATGAATATTTTAAGTCTCTTTGTTCCTAATAGACATTATTTGAGTCAGCGTTTGTAGTGTAATCACAAGTTGACATGCCTTGTTTAAATATACATGAAAATGATGCTCATGTAAGGTACTTTATGAAGGCTCGATGTGTGCATTGTTACTTGTGTTGTCTCATTTGAGGACACAAGAAAACACATACCTGCTGATAACAACTTTAAGCCCATTTAGTTTTCATTCTGTGGAGGCAGCCTGTGCTGTAAACATTGTATTAATAATTAAAGTTTAATTTCCTCAGTTCACCTTCCCTAGTGATGGTAAAATAGTAACAGACACATGTTTATCCTTTCATACCCAGACTGTGTGTCTGGTTTATCCCACCACTAGCTGCCACTAAACCACTAAACTCACCAACAAGTTCAGATGACAGTTTAGCAAGTGACTCTGAAAAGCTGACATAATTCATCGCTCGTTCCTTCATTCCTGAATACTTTCCGACATTCCTTGTTCCGACATTCCAGGGTGAGAATTGTAAAAACAGTTCTCACCCTGGCCCTGGTCTTTGATTTGCTGTCCTAAGGGGAGATGCTACAGGTCCATCACAACACGGACCACCAGACTAATGAACAGACCGTTTCTGGTCGCACATTTAGTTTTTCCGGTATCGTGATATAGGTCAATTCTGCACGCACCTCATTACAACCCATAATTACGTTTCCTGTAGTAATTATCTACGGTGGCCGACATGGGCAAACGCCCTGCAACTTAAGAAAAGACATGCAAATAGACAAAACACAAGCAAATTAAGAAAACATCTTCATTAATTTGACAACACATGTGCAGCATTCAGCAAACGCTCTGCAAATACACACAACACAACCAAATACATAAACGCGCTGCAAATAAAAAACGATGCAAAACGAAAAGCACACAAACCCCAAAAACAAATGCAACAAAAACACTCAGCATCCAGATTACACAACGGAAGTTCTCCAGATCTCTAGAGGGAGCAGCTAAGTGGAACAGCTGGATTTTCGAGATCGAGAGAGAGAGAGAGAGAGAGAGAGAGAGAGAGAGAGAGAGAGATCATAGACTGTAAATATTAAGTCTATGTTTGAGATATGTTTTCTCTTGTTTGGTGGGTGTGTCTCGGCTCAGGTCACAGGTGATACTCAACCAGCAGAGACGTCTGTAAACTCGTGGTGATAAAACATTTAAAACTGCATCAGCGTTTAACGTTGACGTTTGTTTAAGCCATATTACATGACAGGGTTTAATTTTGAGGTCCGAAAGGCGCATTACTGAAGTGTAGGCCTCCTCAAGTGTAATATTGTGATTATACAACAACGGTTACCAGCAAAATAGGTGATCAATCTGTATTCATATTGTGGAGCAATTCGCTCTTGAAATACAAAAAACAAAAAACAGACAGGATTTCTAGTCCCTCCCTGTTTAGTAAACCAGCCGAATTACCGTGGGATTTATCAAACTGAATAAATCCCGCTCGCACATATAAACACAAAACTGCTTTGCTAACTCCATCGTGTTGTAAGTTGGACAACTGCTGAAAAAGTTATTATATTCATTAGCATGATTGTCGTACTGTTTAGTTCAAAAACATCCAAAACACCAAAGTAAGAAGACATAGGGACCAGACGCAAGCTTTTATTTTGAAAAGTCGAAGCTCGGGGACGGCACCAGCCGGGAGGGCATGAGACGGGAGCATAGACTGTATATATATATATATATATATATATACACACATTTAATATACAGTCTATGGACGGGAGGCATGAGACGGGATTTCTCCAGGCTGCAGCCATACCTGACTCTAATAAAAAGGCAGAGCACTCTCTCCCCGTGGGGTTAAAAATCAAGCTGTTCCACTTAGCTGCTCCCTCTAGAGGTCTGGAGAACTTCCGTTGTGTAATCTGGATGCAGCATTTTTTTGTTGCATTTGTTTTCGGGGTTTGTGTGCACTTTTCTTTTTGCAGCGCGTTTATGTATTTGGTTGTGTTGTGATATTTGCAGTGTGTTTATGTATTTGGTTGTGTTATGTGTATTTGCAGCGCATTTATGTATTTGGTTTCGTTGTGTGTATTTGCAGCGCGTTTGCTGAATGCTGCGCATGTGTTGTCAAATGAATGAAGTTGTTTTTCTTTTTACATCGCTTCTTTTTTTGGGGTTTGTGTGCTTTTCTTTTTGCATCGTTTTTTATTTGCAGTGCGTTTATGCAAATGCACATGTGTTGTCAAATTAATGAAGATGTTTTCTTAAATTGCTTGTGTTTTGTCTATTTGCATGTGTTTTCTTAAGTTGCAGGGCGTTTGCCCCTGTCGGCCACCGTAATTATCCATAGACTGTTAATATTTACAGTCTATGTAATTATCGCGAGAGCAAATGAGGAAGCAAGGTGACAAAGTATAAGAGCGCCAAATTCCTTGTAAGAAGGCAGGTTGGAGTACTCAAAGGGTAAAACAAACACAGGACTCTTACT
Organism: Sander vitreus; assembly: GCF_031162955.1. Classification (NCBI taxonomy): domain Eukaryota; kingdom Metazoa; phylum Chordata; class Actinopteri; order Perciformes; family Percidae; genus Sander; species Sander vitreus. The sequence continues at coordinate 12,669,777 of NC_135855.1, read as the reverse complement.
CAGGACTATGTGTTTAAACTGCGGCCATTACGTTAAAAAAAACAGTCAGAAGTGCAAACCAAGACAGCAATTCACCACAAGAGGACAGCAAATCACCACAATCGTGTTGTGGGGATTTGCTGTTGTGGATTGGGATTTGCCAGCCAGGGGCCTGTTTCACAAAAGCAGAATATATAAATCCAGGATAACTGATAAAGCGAGGCTTGACCTAGTCTAATCTGTGCATCCTGGCTTGGTGCGTTTCACGAAGGCCAAGCCAGGCTGAGGAGGAGCGGCTAGGTTGAGCCAGGATGAAGTAATTCAGATAGATGCGCGTCCACGGCTTTCCTCAAAAGACCGCGAGGTCAATCACAAATTTACTGATGCCAAAATGGAGAATACGCATTGTACATACTTTATACAGAGTGAGCAGCAGCTTCTTGTGGAAGTATGAGGATGTGAAACACTTTATTTGTATAAAAAGAAAAGAAACACGGCCGCTGTAATGAAACAGCGAGAGAAAGCGTGGCAGACGATCAAGGACCGACGGCGGAATTAGCCTAAATATAGACATTAACTGACCACTGCTCTGAATTAAAACCGTCATAATCATTTCATTCAAGGATTAGGCTACTAATCATTTGCACAAATTAATAGTTGTACTCTTAGCCTTAAAAGTAAGCAGAAGATAATTTTACTCAGGAAATTTACCATGAAGATCAATTTTCTAGGCCAGAATATGATGCATAAATATCACTTTCACTCTGTTCCTCCCTCTCTCTCATGGGCTAAAATATAAATGTCCTAAGTCATATTAACTTCTACTGCTCGCTTTTAATGCAAAGTGTACAACTGTTCATTTTTGCAAATAACAAGTGACTCATTGAATGGTTTCAGTTAAGAGCAGTAGTTCATAAATGTATAATATACTATCATTCAGTCTGTCCGCTAGCCTATTATCTGCCACGCTTGTTCTCGCGTTTCTTTTATTTTTTATTTTTTTATAGAGGACGAGTTTCCTTCTCTACATATTATATGCCTTGCTCCCTTGTATATATGGACATAGAAAATAAAGACACTGAAGAAATTGGACTCTAAAATCTAGAAACTATAAAGATAATTAAGTGATAAATCCCATGCACACTGTAAACATGAATGGAACAGAGTATATTCATCAGTTATTTCCCCCCCAGCAAAATATAAGGTCAAAAACCATTGAGGTGTCCTCTCCCTGTTGTTACATGAATGTACAGTTGCCTACATCACTAGATAGTTACTGGTCCAGTAAACTAAGACTATAATTTGGGAGGATTGTACAATTAGGATATGTTCTTTAAATTGTACAGTCCTCCCAAATTATAGTCCCAGTTTACTGGACCAGTAACTATCTAGTAAGAATGCCAAATACAATGCACATGGAAGCTGAACAAACATGATCCTTATTGTTAAAGAATTTCAAAATAATTTTAATAATTCAAGGTGCATTGGTCAACTATATAAATATACATCACTGTATGTATTGACCTTAGTAACAGACTTCATTTAAAACACATTTGAAATTGTATCAGCCTTTTCTAATTATCTCAACAACTGCCACAATATAGCCTATTCATCAAACTTCTAACAACAATATGAACAGCAGTCTTCATACAGCAATATAACAGTAACAATGACTGTCACATGAATAATTATAAAAAAAAAATAATGGTCACAACTTTAAATAATAACAGTACTTAAATGAACAGCAATATGCACCTATTTTAATCCAGGCTGATAACAATAGGGTAAAACCACTGCTGGGTGATCAGAAAAGGCTCCAGGATTAATAAATCCTGGCTGTTAGCCTGGTCAGGAGCAGGCTAGCTGTTAGCCTGGCTGTTAGCCCGGCTTAATCCCTTATCTTGTTTTTGTGAAACAGGCACCGGGTCTCACAGAATTCCGTGAAATGATCACAAACTGTTAACACCACATTACGTGGTGGTGGCACGGAATGTGTGAAAATTCCGTGTGGACACCACGGAAAACAATGGCAATGTAAAGTGAATGAGAAGATGATGTAGCATTAAGAGTGACTACGGTAGCAAGTAGTATGAAAGGCCGAAAATCTGCATAGGGAGGTTGGTTGGGGTGGTGGATGGGTCAAACAACACAGGACTTTCACCCAGGGGACCGGGGATCATGTCCGGTGTGTCACGTTTCCTAAACCCAACTGTCGCTTTCTTCTTTTACTAAACCCAAACATCCCGTTGTCCCATGTCCCGCGTGTCATGGAAACGTAAGCCCAGCCATGACTTTTTCCTTAACTTAAGCGGCCGTGTTCATTTCACGGAATTCTTCGTGGGCCCATCACGGAATTTTTGGCGGTTCCGTGAAACTGCCACAGATTTTGAGTTAAGGGGCCGTGTTCATTTCACGGAATTCTGTGAGATCAGGTTGGATTTGCTGTCGTGATTTGCACTTCAGGGCCACCGTAGAAACCTGCCACGCAGGTCCACTGAGATCCGCGTTGTTTAGCGTCTACGGCAGATCTCGGCAGACCTCGGCTGCTGGCACCACGGAGGAAAGCCAAACACCATTCATCTTAACACACTGCTCACACAACAGAGCTGGATTAAAATTGGAAAACTATCCCTTTAAGTACAGTATAGAATATTACAACATTAAATCCTTAAAACAATGAATGATGTTCATTGGAGGAAATTTACATGGAAGAATATGATTAGACTTTTTATTACACCGAAAATAAAACAAAAACAGAAGGATTTGCCAAATTTGGGATGATGTTGGAGCACTCAAGTGGATCACTTCCACATCTTCTGGGATTGTCCAACTATCCGACCTTATTGGACTGAAACAGTTGAAAAGATTAACTTAATAATGGGCTTTGACATTAAACATGATTTCTGTACAATACAGTATATCTTGGTAATCTCCCATCCATAATCAATTCTAGTGATAGGTGCTTGATAAAAATTATGTTGGCAGCTAGTAAAAAAGTTGTAACTAGAAAATGGCTAATTAAAGAGCCCCCAACCAAAGGGGAATGGATTGGAATCATAAAAGAAATACATAATATGGAAAAACTAACTTTCTCCCTGAAACTACAAATGGACAAATGTAATAATTACTGGAGGAAATGGATAGCCCAGTTCAATACAGTAGTGCCTTGACATGAGAGCACATAATTAGGAACAATATGGATACATGTGTACGTAAGAAATTGTGGCTGTATTTACATGCAAATGTAGTAGTCTATGTAAATATGTGGATATGTACAACTGGACAAATGTTTGTATATGGGGTTATGTATATGTTTGTTTGTGTGTATATAATACGGTGGCCGACAGGGGCAAATGCACTGCAACTTAATGAAATACACAGAGAGAGAGAGAGCCGGGGCACGTTCAATCTCAGAACGTTGTGCACCGTTGTGAAATGGTGTGCAACTGCTTTGAGATCATACATTTTAAATAAGTCAATGTTTGAGATATGTTTTCTCTCGTTTGGTGGGTGTGTCTCGGCTCAGGTCACAGGTGATACTCAATCAGCAGAGACGTGTCTGTAAACTCGTGGTAATAAAAAGGCAGAGCGCTCTCTCTCTCTCCCCGTGGGGTCGAAAATCAAGCTGTTCCATGAGGCCTGGAGAACTTCCGTTGTGTAATATGCAGCGTTTTTTTGTTGTTGTTGCATTTGTTTTCGGGGATTGTGTGCTTTTCTTTTTCTTAATTTGCTTGTGTTTTGTTTATTTGCGTGTGTTTCATTAAGTTGCAGTGCGTTTGCCCCTGTCGGCCACCATAATATATGCATATACGGTAAATACTAAGAGCAGAAGTTTGAGGAAAAAAATAAATAAAAAATCTGAGTCTTTGGATTGCAATAGCCCCCCCTACTGTGTTTGCCATCAGCAAACAGATCTTGGACTTAAAGCTTTGACTTTTGATTCCTGTTCTGTTCTTTTGTTTGTTTGCCTGTGCCATTAACCTTTTTTCTTTTTCTTTTTTCCTGTATTTTATAACATTTAATGCAGTTAAAAAAAGAGTATAAAAAAAACAAAACGCTGCATGATGTTACACAATGTGGTGGCTGTTAGGAGTAATTTCTACTTCTACTGCCACAAAACAAACCAGCTTCATGCTAACATCAGCAGCATTTCTTTGCCTTGATACACAGGTTTACAAAACACTTTATTTCTGTTTTCTTCTGTACACAATGAGTGCAGGTAGGCGTAGAGCCATTCTTTTCTGACACCCACATCCAAACTCTTTGCATCTGCAGTTTGGCTCCAAGCATGGTGCACAGCATAATTACATTTCACCGTGTCGTGTTACACAACTACAGACATCAATTGGCTCATCCACTAACACATGTCTGAATAACAATAGGTTGGCTCATATGCTTTTCATGGTTACTTTCATGTAAAATCCCCTTGTTGAATTGATATATTAATAACATCTTTTAGTTAACAGCTTTAATTAGCGCTAAATCATATTGTACAAAGGTATTAAGTCACCACATTCAACTAACGGTGACCCAGGTGTGACTCATTCATTGTTCACTCTCGGGCTTTGTGGATTCATATTATTCATTCATGATGGTTAATGTGTGAGTTAATGTTTTAAATTCATTGTTAATTTACAATATTAGTCGTTTGGTAACAATGTCAGGAAGTTTTATAAGCCTCACAGCTCTCCACACATTGTTACCCTGCGATATTAGTGCAGTCTGACCTGTGTGTAAGTGGTGTGACTCCTGTGAGGGAAATGTCAGTCTGACCATTTCTTCGTTATTTATTGGTCCAAAGCCATACATTTCCTCAACTATTAAAGGAGTTGCCATGAAATATGGCACAAATATTTATGATCTTCAATGGTGGAAGAAGTATTCGGATAATATAAAAAGTACATAAGTAATAGCATAAAATATGTTTTATTTATCATATTTTATATGATTAAGCCATTGTTTTTTTAAAAAGATTGGGCATTTTAGGCCTTTATTTTCATAGGACAGATGAAGACATAAAAGGGTAGAGAGGGTCAGAATGACATACAGCAAAGGGCCGCAGGTCGGAGTCAAAACCGCGGTCGCTGCGTTGAGAAGTAAACCTCTCTATATGGGCGCGTGCTCTACCAGATGAGCTACCCATGCGCGTTACGCCATTGTTTTTTTATGCATTAGTGTTAGTGTTACTTAAATGAAGCATATTTATACTTTTACTGATCATATTTTAAATGGAAACTCTTTACTCTGAAAAGTTACTAGTAACTTTTTTTAATGAACCTTAATTTATAAAGGCCATCTCGTTGAGATACGGGATCTCATTCTCAAAAGAGACCTGGTCAGGCACAACAGCAATACAACACAAAGTCACAGACAGGCAGGACGTTCATACAAAGGATTAGTGCAAAAGAGCCAAGTGGTAGTTAAAACTAGAAGAACAAGAGCAGACCTCCACAGAAGTGCTCAATAGATTTCGTTTTTTGTATTAAGATTATTTTTTGGGCATTTTTGGCCTTTAATTGATAGGACAGCTGCAGATAGGAGAGAGAGTGAGAAGACATGCAGCAAAAGGCCGCAGGTCAGATTTGAACCCTGGGCAGCTGCGGTAAGGACTGACCCTTGGTTCATGGAGCACTTGCTCTACCAGATGAGCTACAAGGGTGCCCCGCTATCTGTATTTCTTAAACGTAATTTTAAAATCCTGCTGGACAGCTTCAGTTCCTGCTGTAGTTTGTTCTAGGTTGATGGGGCAGAGTAGGGTAAGGCCTTTTTACCAAATTCTGCCTGGACTGTGGGGGATGGAGAGATTAATGAAGCCCTCAATTTCTTTAGAAGATGATCAATATGGAATTGAAATTGAAAGAAAGACTCTCAAACAAAGTTTAAAAAAAAAAGAAAAGAAAACAGACTTTCATCAATTGTGATTCCTAAGTATTTGTAGGCAGTCAAAGTTTCAACTACAGCTGTTAAATAAATGTAGTGTAGTAAACATGTGGTGGAGTAAAAGTATAAAGTAGCTTAAATTGACACACTGAAGTAACGTACAAGTACTTGAGTAATCGTACTTTGTTACTTTCCACCACTGATGGTAAATCTAATGTCAACACGAGGTAAAAACTTTTTTTTTTTACATAACAAATCAAATGAATTACATTGTATGTGTTAAAATTAACATTATAACCCAGGATCGTATAGTCTGTCTATGTCTCTTTTCAGGTATCACTTATTATGTTTTGCTCTCAGGTCAGTTTTGAAAAGGATATCTTGATGTTAATGAGACTACATCATTAAAGAAAGTTAAATCTATTAGTATGTTACACAACTACATGCTAAATGCATGCTATGCAGCCATTCCATTGCTATGCCAACTGTACTCAGCAGTATCTTTCTGTGACACAGAATAAACCCAGCAGTTCAGACTTCTTGTTGTCAACAATGTCACATTTTCCTTCAGGGAAACGCAGTCAAGGTCACACCTTTGGTCCTGAATGCAAATTCACTTCTGGTTCTGTTGTCACTTTGCATCACATTTATATCTAAATATTTATAGGTTTTACAATTATTTATTTAACATAGAAAAAAACATTGTTACTAAAAACCATTGGGTTTTGAAGATAGTGAGAGACCTACAAAATACGTTGTTATTCCAAAACAATTCTTCTTTATATAAAACATTTTATTATATTATAAAAAAATATAATATAATTATTTCCACTAGAATGCTTTTACATAATTTATTTGTTTTCTGATCTTGCGTTTTCCTTATTTATTTTTTTTAGCAATTGATGCTTGTTTCTTGATGCATCTATTTTTGTTTTATTGTCGATACATTTCTATTTTGTCAGTGAAGTGAATCTTAAATCCCTGTAGAGTCGGCTCGGTTGGGTTAAACGTTTTTATTTCCCATCAGAGCTGTTGTTATTCATCTTCATGGCTCAGATTCCTCAATGATCTCAAGTGTCATGCTGTTGTAAAAATGTTTTTTTCAGCCGGCTCATGTGCCTCACACACAGCTGTTTTTGGAAACTGACATCTTGACGACACCTGAGCCTGGCAAATTCATGGCATACTATTCATGGCCAGAAAATGGCAGGAACTGGTGTGCAACTTTTGAAGGTGGTTCTTCATGTGATTTGATAGCATGTAGCTGTTTAATTCCTGGAGAAAAGATGTTTTCAAGGAGCGATTTTAGCTTTAACAGCACTTTAACAATGTCAAAAAACTGTGCCTTTCATTTCTGGATTAATTTAGGTAAGTAGTAGGGCTGTCAATCGATTTAAATATTTTAATCAAGATTAATTGCATGATTGTCAATAGTTAAAGGTCCAATATGTAATATATTTACTGTAATAAATCCAAAAATGACCCCAATGCGTCATAAGAAATTAAGGAAACATGCTAAGTTGAAATACTATCTTTTCTGACAACAATTCTAATGTCAGTATTTTCTCCTTTTGAAATTTCCGTTCCGTGACGGAATTTCTGTCGGAATCGTGTTTTGGCCCGTGGGTTGTTATCAACTGCCTAGTTTGACAGCCAGGCCGGGTTGCCAGATATACCTGTAAAAACGTAAACCTGGCGCTACAGCTGTAACGTTAGTACAGCCTTGAAAGCAGCAAACAAACAGGATCAATGGAGATAGATTCTACCCGACCTAAAAAAAATAGCATGTTTCTAGCAGTTGCGTGACCAGAGACGTTACAAACCCTGGGTAAATATTGGAGATGTATTTGAAAAATGGAGACAGCTTAGAGCCCAAAAGGACGCAGAGTTGGCTAATTTCTTCCTGAACAGGTAAGCATTAGCTTCAGACTAATTTATCACGGCTACAAGGGACGGGCATTTTATGTCATTTCAACATTTGTGTACTCACATTGAATTATATAGCTAGAGTACCCAAGTTGGTTACTTGCAAAAACAATTGAGACACAGCCAGTAAAGTGATTCCGACTGGTCCTGGCTAACACCGCCATGCTAACCCTACTAACGTTACTGGAGGACCAGGCAAGTGGGCAACGGCTGTTTACAACATGTAGCCTGTTCAGCGGCCATAGCCGACAACAGTGAGTTATTTTAAGCCAAGAGAGGGGGGCTGTAAATCGGAAAGAAAGGACCGTGAGTTTGCAGTATGTTTATCAATTGTTGCCGTAATTCTAAGCCAATAAGGTGTGTTCAGTCGGGTGAAAAAGATGGCAAGGTAGTGTTATTTTTACCATCGGGTGGAGAGGACAGCGAGGTTGTTGTGTTTTTAGCGGTTCCTACCGTACTTCTAAGCCGAAAAAGTATGCCTGTCAGTTGGTTACAGAGCTCCGCGTGAGCACAGGCTTTTATGACTGTCAATATAGCCAGCATCTAACATTAGCTACTCCGCTGTGCTGTGGAGTAATGTCTGGCTATGTGAGACAAGCGTCTAGCAACATTGTTGTGGATGCTGTGGTCTCAGCCTGGAAAACCAACGTGAACTTCGAGTCACATTTTTTTAAATCTGTTCAAAATGTACTTTAAAAGAGATATTTTTCAAGTTTTTAATGCTCTTAACATGGGATCAGACAAATATGCTTGCTTTATGCAAATGTTTATTATTATTGCAACAATTTGAAACAATGACATACAGGAATACTGTCTAGAATATTCTCTAGAGTAACCTCAAAGGTACTGTATGTTGTAAAAATGAAATAAAAGAAGTAAACAAAATAATAAGTATATAAATTAATAAATTATAAAAAATTATATTATATGGACACGCTATGTACACACGTTATGTTCAAAGGCTCCACTTTACAATTGTAAAGGTTAACTTTTTAAGCAGCTCAACACAAAACAGGTCGTGCTAACGTGCAGTCGTTGGTAGCGAGGCAAATTATTTCAAGCAGACCCTCATCCTCTACAATGTTAATTGGCCTGCATGCCACCCATTTAGCTATCACTGTTCAAAGTTTGTTGCTTGTAAGGAGGTTTAACAAACTCTGAGTCTAACCCTGAACTCTGAGTTGATTTACCCTGAGATGGGAAACGCTGAGTTTTCAGTTCCAGAACAGCTGATTTGAGTTGGTTCAATCAACTCAGAGTAGGTTCACTCAGAGTTAAGCACGTGCACCACCACTATAAAAAGGCTGGAAATGAATGGAGCCATGATACTACAATTCACCATGGCAACAACCACAAACAAACTGGTCGGCGGAAATACGTAGGTAGGTACGTGGAGACACGAACCTACGGCAGACTCTAGGCTATAGCCTGACGTGCACCTCTCGAAAAATGTAACTACACGTCGCGGCGACGCACGTCACACTGCCGTGTCTTGGTAGCGGTGCATTTCCCCCGACTCATTTCCTGGTTCTCCTTCTCCATAAACAACATGAAATCAAGGAGAGGGTTAACTTTTCCTGCTACAGATTTCCCACCGTGGTCAGAAAGCACAGGGGAGACACTTTGTTTCTCTCACTATGACTCTAGTCGTATCTCGCTCCGAAAATAATTGCCATCACTCTCTCACTCACTCTACCACACACTCCCTACACACACAGATGCTGGCCCTGCTATTTTCTTAAAGAGATCGACGCACACACCAACGTACAAGTATAAACTTCAGGCTAATGCGAAAGATCTGCATGGCGCCTCCGCAGAACCATAAATCTCGCTTTAAAAGGAATTTGCGTTAACTTGTTATTATCGCCCTAATTTTGACAGCCCTAGTAATTAGTGTTGTATTGCCAGTACAATAACATGTGGTGTCATAGACCAAGGATGACTAACATTGGATTTAATTTAGGGGGGGGGGGGGTTATCGTTTATTTGATAGTGACAGTGGATAGACAGGAAAGGTGGGAGAGAGATGGGGGAGGGACTCAGCCTGCATGGGGCGCACGCTCTTACTGGGTGAGCTAGAGGCCGCCCCAAATAAATTCACTTTGGAGACCTTGCCAAAGTGCCAAATGAAAGCATTGAGTTGTGATCAAGAGAAAATTTGAAGACCTTTTGCATTGCTGTAAACTTTACCATCATTATTGCACATAATGGGCACTTTGTTAAATCATGACCCTCTAACTTTGATTTAGAGGCTTGCAATAATGTCAAAGGAGAAAACAGGATGCCCTAAGACAGGCATGATGATTTTAATTTTCCCAAAAATAGCATCCCGTTAAAAGCGTGAACTAAAATGATAGTGGTTGCATAAGCTAAAATTCTAGCAGGCAAACAGCTCTAAATAATTTCCCAGTCTTGTGGAAAGCCATTCTCATTTCATATTCTTGTATTGCTGCTCTGTGTGCACTGCAGTTATCCTTGTAGCCTGTTTTGTCATTTAGTGGACTCGTATTGCAGAGTTAAACAAGGGAAAGCAAGCTAGACTCCTACCCGTTTAAGACTGCACGGAGACCAGAGTGCAGCACAGCACACTTAGGTGTATCCGATTGAGCAAGTCAGTCTAATTACATCCTTTTTTCACATCACAGCAAAATAACTTTAATATCTGCTTCTATATATAAACCTTCATTCTTAACAGAGATGAATTTCATCTGGTTGTGCATCATGTTTCCTTTCTGCAGCCAAAACACTTTTTTTCCCCCTCCTTCTGGGTATTTGTACATGCTGAGGACATCAAAGCTACCGCCACCCGCGGGGTGCCACTGCAAGTTTACTTTGTATGTGTGTAGGTTTGTGTGTGTGTTGTGTGTGTGTTGTGTGTGTGTGTGTGTGTGTGTGTGTATTTTAATCTGGGGTAGAGATATGTTGTGTGTGACGGTGGATATGTTAGATTAGGAGATTACATGACTGATTAGCAGTAAGGTGTTTTGCTTTGTGGAGACACAGTATGCTAATGACAATTTACTTACTTATGGAGCATGTATTTATAAACACGCTCAATATTGGGGACATATCTTTGTTAACATTTGTAAAGAAAACAGGATTTTAGCTGCTCCTTTAAAACCTTTATTGGTAAAACTTCAGCTACAGACACTTTGCTGGATCGTGGATAAGCTGGGATGTGGGTCTATATCCATCTGTTTGTATGCACATTTCCAATTTGGGTATAAATACAACTAGATGGAAATGTAGGAAATGTGAAAAACTCAGCTGAGGGGGAACAGTTGGTGTATTGATAAAACAAAAAGTGCCAATAAAGTACAATGAAAATAGTCTTAGCGAATAAATCATGACATAAATATGAAGCTTCTGCTCTACTGAAGAGAGAAAAATTGTGGCATGAGGAGGAAACCTGTAACCTTCCTCTAATTAATGCATGAAACAAACGTAGTGTCATATTTGTGTTTCACTGTTTCCGCATTGTTTTCCACATTTCAAGGTTTGACTGTAGCTCTTTTAAGTATTTCATCTTGCTGTGCCCACTTCTTTTGTAATGCTTAAGTGTGGATGGAACCATGCATTAATTGGCTTTTTCTCGTGCCGATATTTTAGTTGATACTGCTGGAATTTGGATGGAAACCTAGTTAATGAGAACCATTTTTTGGCCAGTATTGTGGTGTTTACTCATAGGCTAAATGAAATGATCAAAAAATATGGTGGTTGGTCCTTTTTGCTTGTTGATCTGCATGCAACCCATGCCATGTTTGTGTACGCTGTGGATATCTTAAAGTCCAACATTTTTCTCATCATTTTGATATTGCCTCATGTCCAGTAACCTTTTTTAGGGAGAAAACACCATTAGCCCAACTGTCCATGTGCATTCTCTCTTCAACAATGTCAGTAAGTCACACTCACTCTCTCACACGGTCTGGCAGAAATATATGCAGGAGACAAAACAGAAATCCATTAAATACTTGAGGCAGCCATGTACAAAGTCAGCACCTTTGCAGCTTTGAAACGTCCCTGTGGATGTGTAAAGCCACTGACCCAGATGGCCACCAGGTTGTGGAGAGGATGCAGTTATTTTGTGAGATTGTCAGCAGCAGTGTACGATCCCCAGTATTTCAAACAGAGACAGACTTTATAGGGGAGTTGTTTGTAGTGTGAAAATCTGTGCCAAGACAGTGTGGCAACATGGATGCTGTATAACCCAAGTCCAAGTCCAGAGGGAGAAAGGGAGAGTGGAACATGACTGAAGCCAGGCGTGCAGAGAGCAGCCTGGGTTGTGTGCAAGAACAACCTCTGCATGTGGAATGAGTTCCAGGCAGGAGGCAGAGAGGAGAGGAGGAGGATGCACTAGCGCAAGTGCAGCAGGCTTCTGAGCACTGGTATGTTAACAACACACCAGGTTTTGTGTGTGTCTGTGTGTATGTATATTGTGTGTGTGTCTGTGTGTGTGTGTGTGTGTGTGTGTGTGTGTGTGTGTGTGTGTGTGTGCGTGCGTGCATGTGTGAGTGTTATCTAGTAGATGGTAGGGCATGATTGGCGTGTGCATGAGGGAAGATGGGGCTGCGAGACACTGATTGGTTGTGCTCCCTCGTAGGGTGTGGCCAGAATATGAATGACTGTTCCTGCATTTCGCGCTGCCAGGTTTTAGTGACAGTCACCGAGGAGGGATGGGGTGTTTGAGATTGTGTGTGCAAAAGAGAGAGCATTGGCGCTTTTGACAGAAGGGAGGAAAGAAAAGGGGAGGGGGGGGGGGGACAGAGAGAGGAAGAGAACAGGAGCTTTTGAAGAGAAAGAGGGAGGGAGCTTCAGGCAGCGAGACTGGACTACCGCTCAAACACTGCAGTCTTTCTTTTGCTTCACTAAGGGAAGTGTCTTTATCGTCTCCCTGCCTGTTTCTCCTTCTTGCTTGTTCTTCTCTCGCTGCTTGGCCATGACCCCGGTGGACACCTTGATCTCCTTGCCCACCTAGAGAAGAGGAGAGAAATGCTGTAGCGGAGGAAGGAGAGAAGAGAAGAGAAGAGAAGAGAAGAGAAGAGAAGAGAAGAGGGGACACCGCACACTTTGCCTCACTGATGAGATTCTGGAAAATTAATTAACCGCCGTCAGCACAGAGAGGGGAGCGCACAGAGGGGCTCAGTGTGAGGTGCAGGAAGATAATAATAGGGAGTTGAAGAGGGTGAATTGCCAAATGTTAGAAGAACTGGCTGTGGAGGAGAGGCAGAGTAAACCCTAGACACTTTTCAGAGACAAAAAGGATAAGTTAGGGCAGATGCAAAAGAAGCGAGGGGAAAATTGGGATACTAATTCAAGAAGCCAAATAATGGACCAATCACATGCATTCTCCTTTTATGCTTATTTTTAACCTTCTTCTCACTTTCATAACACCATCCTTCCCTCTCATCTCACGTTTTTTTTTCCCCGCATGTCAGCAAAAGCACATCGACGGCCACAACCACATGCTGAACACTCAGCCACGACTTAGAACCTAGCGTAGCATTTCATTCAGTGGACCTTACTGAGTAAAAGAAGTTTCAGAATCAGGCAATCAGGGGCAGCCATTACCTCCCACCTGAAAGCAGCTGCTTAGAAATGTCTCATGAGACCAGGTAGGACATTTCTGGAGCTTTTCGCCAGCCCAAAGCAGCCGGAGAGGTCGAGTCGATGCCCTCCAGTCGTTTGCCTGATTGAACTGTTAGGAGATGAAACCTGCAAACCAGCTTATCTCTCAGAGCATGACACCTGTGTTTGAGCGATTACAGAGAGGGAAACAGGGACGTGCAGATGTGTTTGTGTGTGTTGGGATTATGTCCTAAATACACAGAATTACACAGGTGTTGCGCCAGGATTATGCAAAGTCTCCTGCTGAATATAGTAACTATAGGATTAAAGGGAGGAACTCAAGTCAAGTGAATGGCAGCACTTTATCTTTTACAAATTAAGCCAGATCAAGTGTAATCGCACCCGCGGTAAAAAATAAATCAGCCATTCCAGGGTTTGATAGGGGTTAGGGTTAACTATTTTTAGGTAAACTTGGGATAGGTCGAAAACAATAACAAAATCCATCACTCAGCGCCAAGTGGAATAACTTCTGCTCCCTTGTTGTGGACTTTGCTCAGACCTGAAGTACACAGAGTGACTATTACAGACTCTGATAGGCTTATTCAGCTTCCATAATGAGACGCTCGAGCACAGACGAGACTCCATACCGGCGCAGTCCGTCTCTGGACAGCAAACCCGACACGCCGCCGTTCACTTCTGGGTTTCACCGCTTCAGTGGGGAGTTTGAGTATAAGCGGCCGCCGTTTGCGTTCGGCTTCCACACGACAAAAGAGCCGCAGGCGTCCAAGGGGCGCTACGCCCAGGGGAAGAAGTATGTGGTGTTTTACCTGGACCTCTCCTTCATATTCCTCCTAGAACTGCGGCGCTGCAGGATGGCCGAGGGTTGCATGATGGCCCTGCGATATGGAATGGTCTTCTTCAACCTCCTTTTCTGGGTGAGTAAATTCTTTTATCTCTGAGTGTGTGTGTGTGTGTGTGTGTGTGTGTGTGTGAGTGAGAGAGAGAGAGAGAGGTTTGGGGGATGTTTGTTTAGCAGAAAGTGGTGTTCTGCTTTCTTGACTTTTGCATTTTTTGTATCTCTGTTACTCATATTTGTCTTATCTCGTTTGAGGAAGCTCTGTTATGTGTGTCTGTGCAACCAAAATGAAGTGAGAGGAGTGAGTAGGGGGGTGACTGTGAGAAAGAGACAGATCATGCATTTAGATCATGTGTACAAAGCCCACCGTGTGGGTGAGTCAAGCTTTTTCTGTTCCCTATACAGTACACAAAGTGTGGGTGTACACTGCATTGTTTGCTGTGTTAAGCTTTGGCATATTTAGGGCTTGTATTATGTGTACAGTAGTTAATCACAGCGTTACCGTTGTGCTGTAATTCTTCGCCCATACCGCTGCTTAGCCTGAACAACAGCGCTTCTCAGCCCATCAAAGCATCTGCTGTCAAACTGTTGGCTGATCGTATCTGTTCGCCGTGGGAAAATTTGAGCCTCAGTGTCTGTCTGACTCTGTCAATCGCACTCCGATAGCCCCACAACAGATCACTTTCATTTCCACTGTGAAGCCTGTCATATTCCACAGCCGAGCTTCACATTTAAAGATCTCGATCTCTGCTTCATCCGTGGGTTTTTTTTTGCCACAGACTCTCTTTTCTGAAATCCATTGCAATTGAAGGGATGCTGGCCCCTCTGGTTACGATTACTTTGATATGTCATACTTGAGTTCTTATTGGTAATGGAATGAGATGAGGCCTTGAACGCTGAAATGCAATCTAGCTACAATCTCCCTCTGGGAATGAGTGACCTCCTCACCTCTACATCTTGTGTGTGTGTGTGTGTGTGTGTGTTGCTGCCGCTTAGGATAAATAATGACCACATAGCCACGCCAAGCTTCACCTCCTGAGAAGCCATGTTAGCATCAATCATGTTATGATCCTCCAGGTAAACGCAGGAGCTCTTCCAACATAAAGCCCATCTTTGAAAATAATGCATCTGAGTCATAGTAGCAGCTGAAGGCTGATGTCAGACCTCAATGTTGCCACCATTTCAACAACAATTTAAAAGCTGTTATATATATATATATATATATATATATATATATATATATATATATATATATATATATACGAGACGTGTCTGGGTCTGTGCGAACACGTCTCATTCAAAATCTAGACTTTTAAGGGGGTGACTTCATTTGGTTTTAAATGTGACCTCAATATTCTGTGGCTGGGATGACAGCTCTTGGGCCAGACAGAATCCAAATATGTTTGATTTCAACTTTACTTTCAGATTGACACAGAAAATGATCATGTGTAAAAAGGAGGAGCGCAGTACAGTAGGGGCTCTAGTCAACACCTTTCGCTCATAAAGATTATTTATATGAATGCGAGTTCTACCTCCTCCAGTTCAACTCTTAATACATTCTCACATAGTTTCTAAGGAGATCTTATTTAAAATAACACTTAATCAACACTTAAAGATGCAGTAGGTAATAGTTATTAAACTAACTTTCTATCATATTTGTTGAAACTGACCCTATGTTCCAGTAGAACTACATGAAGCAGGTCATTAAAAAAAAAAAAATACGGCCGGATTTTCTTCCTCATTCTCCCTTGTGGGGGGAGGGGCTTAGGAGAACGTTTGGGCTTTAGCAGAAATGGGGGGGGGGGGCTGAGAAGTTGTCGATGTTCAAATTCTTTGGCTAAATCCTGGATCTTCACAATCCTACCTACAGCACCTTTAAAAGTAGACATGCCATAACATTCTTAAAATATATTCTTGTGATAATATCCTGTAGAGTCATGTAAATAGCAACTTCTACACTATGCAGGTTTTTAAATAAACAGGATTTTATTATTGGCCTTATTATGAGTTGTTTTTTTAATGAATGTGATTTTATAAGATTCAGAAAGTGAGTGGTTGGAGTTCATCACAACAGTCTTGTAGTTGGCCTTGGTATTCATTTGTTTTCTTTCACATATATAAAAAGATCCCATAAAAAAATGGCCAGAAAAGTGTATAGTTGTTCAGTCAATTAGGAGGCTATTCTATTCTATTCTTTTCTATTTATTTCATGCATTGCTGAAACAGAAGGTCGCGTGAAAATAAACCTGGCGCATATCTTTAGCGCAGCGGAGAGCCGCTTCACGCATGCTTCTGGGACGCTGGTGGAATATCAAGCATTGACTTGAATGGCAGCGATTGCTCGAGGGGCCCGTGGCGTCTCCGGAACGCAGTGCAGACGCGCCTGGTGGAAAATACCGGTAACTGTAAAGTAATCTGAATTACGTTTTTAGTCCAAAATAATGCATTATCACACAATCTCAAATGTACTGTGTTTTTCTGTAGAGTGAAGTGAACAACATGGTTTTAATTGATGATTAAAAATTGAAGAGTTAAGTTGAAAAGGTGGATGAAGTTTTGCTTACAGTCAGTAAACGGGTTCATGACACAGGAGCAAGAAGTGTCTGGGACAAAGTGTCTGCACATGTTGGTGTCTAATTTGCTCTCAAGGCAACAACATGAGGTCAAGGAGTCAAACTGTGACGGGTAAGTGGGAAGCGTTGTTATGATTGAGGTCAAAGCTGCTGGTCTGCAGCGACTGAAGGAGCCGGGATGACAGTATCTACTGGAGCGGGCTTGCCGTTTTCCTGCAGGACATCGAGTTGAATCTATATCAAAACTTTAAAACAACTTTCCAAACATGAGCTTTAAATCACCTCTCAAAACTTACATTTTGAATGTCATGCTCTTGTAGTTAAATGTTTTATGTCTGTTTATTTTCCATGTCTGTTTTTTTCATTTCTTGTACTGAGTTATACTGTATTTATGATGATACAATTGTTTGAAACACTTTTAAGGTAAGGCTCATTGTTCCATTGTTTTCTCTTTCTCTTTTAAGCAATGTTTCCTTAGAGCAACATCATGTAAGAAGTGTTATTTTTTGCAGTTTGGTGCACGTTATTGAAATTCACTTTAAAATATTGTCCTGAAATATAGACCCCCTGCAGTTTCATAATGTTATTCACTTATAAACTGCTGTTGTAAATATAAACAGCTGTACACGTGCATTTGTCATGATAATATTACAAAAACAAGCAAGTTGACAACTTTGCTAATGGCCTTTTTACAGTCGCCGCAGCCGACCTGTCGCGCGCCAATGTGACGTCAAAATGACGTAGATCTCGCTGCCGCCCCACTCTATTTTTTTTC
The DNA here is from genome assembly GCF_031162955.1 of Sander vitreus. NCBI lineage: Eukaryota > Metazoa > Chordata > Actinopteri > Perciformes > Percidae > Sander > Sander vitreus. The sequence continues at coordinate 12,652,223 of NC_135855.1, read as the reverse complement.
AGCGGCCTGCGACAAAGCGGAAACAGGAAGCATGGACGAGTTCGAGGGTAACCGGATGACAGGATTCTCAGAGTGACTGCAAGTCTCTCTTGTAAACTTACTGGGTTAAGATGAGTTCTTTTATGGTGAATGAAAGGCTTCATCCGACGAAGTAGGTCATCGAATCAAATCGAAACATTGACGTCAATGCTGCTGCCAGTTCTGCCGTTATTTACCTTTTTCTTCTTCTTCTTCTAGTCCGTAGAAAAAGCAAAGTCGGTAGCCTTTCCTCATTAGCGCCACCTCTGTTCAGGAGAAGACTGCAACTAGCGTCACGACCACCACACGCAAGTATAAATAGTTACGGCGCTCCCGTGACGTCACACTGGTGCGAGACAGGTCGGCTGCGGTGGGTATACCGCACGTTTAACACAGCCAAACATCAAGCGAAAGCAACAGCACAAGACATAGCAAGCCAGTTAATATTACTTACTAGTCTAACAGCAAGATGGCAAGCTTGGTGTCTGTCTTGCAGCCTTTAATTTCTCGAAGCTCTCACCAACATTTGCTATCGATAAAATGGTGAGAAAACACAAATTAAGTGTTTATTATGCTTCGGTGTTTCTCTAAGTCATTTAAAAAAAGGAACAGAAAAACTGCAGTGTGTTTGCGCTGCAAATCGTATTTCTGAAATCTGTTATTCCGCAGGATTTTTTTTTATTTTTAAACCATCAAAATAGCAGGCAGTAGTGTTATTATATTATTCAGAGTCTCTTTCTGTCAGAACAAACGTGGAACATAACCATTACTCTTAGTCTTAATTTCGATTTAATGCTTTCATGTCATGAAAAGGTGCATCAACTCAAGATTGTCATGGAAACAAGTCTTTTTTGAAGCACTGCATTTAAAGACATCACAAGGTTTGTGCACAAGTGTGTGTGTGTGTGTGTGTGTGTGTGTGTGTGTGTGTGTTTACATACTATATGTCACACACTTTAGGTGCTAATAGACTCAAAGTGTAATCCACTGACTCTTCACTCACTCTGGGCTACAGTCAGTTAATTCCCATTACCAAATAAGCTCAGGACTCTGACCTTGTACATTAATATCTGTGTGGGTGAGAGCAGCATGGGTGTACCAGACAAAGTGTCAAAAAATAAAATACAAATGTAAATACAAATAGAGAGACAGATTTCTGCGCTCCAGGACAAATGCTTATTATCCCCCTAAATGTAGCAGCAATGACTCTACCATAAAATCGCAAGAGTGGGCAAGTAAAAAATATGGAACGATGCACAGCACTAATCGTCTTCAGCGGAAAGCACCACAGAGCTGCAAAAAGTGCCCCACAGCTACAAAATACCAAAATAAAACTCTCATTTACAGCCACTTTTTAATTGATCTTGTTAGCACAAACGTGGCTTTTCCACACCAAGAGGATGGATGAAACCCATGCAGCAGCAAGTGAGCCTGGGACAGAAAGAGATAGAAAAAGAGCAGGCAGAAGGAAGAGAGTGAAGCCTCTGAAGTTGTGTTTACTTGTCATCGTAATGTAGGTCAGAGCCCAATGGAGGATCCATAGATTGCCAGAGTTGTGAATAGGGTTGCTTCTGTCTCCACCGATTTAGCCAGATCAATAGAAATGGTCTTTCTACTGATTTGAGATCTGTCAGCCCCGCCCCGCCCAGCCCCTGCCTTCACACAGTCCATTGATTTTGCAGCAGGACCGGGAGGGACGTGCACAGCATGAGTGGTCCAGATAATGGGCCTGCAGTTTGCTTTTGCTGAGTTTGGCATGTCTGTGCACAAAGCTCACAGGCAACATTGTCACACCCACATTCGATTGGGACACTTCTGGAAATGGGGAAAAGTAGGGACACTGGAGATGTCTTCGTTTTCTGTATTATTATGTTTAGAGATGATGGCATATGTTTTTTGTGTCTAAACACCATGAGCAGTTTTATCAGGTCTGGCAGATCTGTCATGTTAGTGCGGTAGGTGCTGGGATGTGAAGTTAGCGCTGAATAAATTACAATATTCACAAATAAATATATCATAAATACACCAAAGGTTATTATAGGAGCCTGTCTGACAGATTTTGTGGAAAATATCCTTTAATAAAGCTCTCCAGGGTGTTTTTATTGGCTCAGAAAGAGGCTTAGGTGGTGCCTCAGTGAGGCTGCTCTGGCTTTATCATCGCTGCCAGTTTAATACTCAAACCCCTTTGATTCCAGCTTTCAGCTTTTATAGACACCAGATTTTGGCATTGCCATAACACTGACCTACTTCAAGCATTCTTTAGCTTTTTAGAATCCAATTTTCTTCATGTTTCCATGGTTATGAAAAGCAACAGCTACATAAATTTGTTAGTATGAAGTCATAACTTTATTTGTTCCCACCAGTAATATTTATAAGGGCTCTGTAAACAGTTTTATTTTCTTATGAAAGAATTCGCACAATTTGTTAATTCTGCGATACATTTATCCTTTGACCTCTGTACATTGGTATAGTAGCCGAAAATACATTCTCCAACTGATTACTTCAACGTATAAAGACCAAACTTGGGTCGATGTTGTGCTTTCCCTCTGTATCCTAAAAACACGTAGGCTATAAATCAAATAAAAGCAGTGAAATAAGTCCATACATTTCAGATACATTTACTTTTGTTTTCATCTTTTAATGAAGCTATAGGCTACATGGGTTTTCATTCTATGATGTTGTTTAAAATATTGATGTCATGGCATCCAGGGTAGCCCCTTGATACCAGAAAGTATGTCAGTAACTGGATTCCACTCAGTTAATAAACCTGACACAAAGCCAATCTCATGTCTGTTTGGCAGCTCTGCATTGTGTTGTTTTTCTCCTGCATTTTTGCCCTGGACACTCCTACATTACTTTAAATGTTTGCAGACTCTTTTTTCAATATAGTATTGATGCTACTGATAACATGACTTGTGCCCTTTGTGGGCTGCCAACTTACATCACATCTAATTGCCCTCTAAAAAAACCCTTCTTTTTAAATGCTTTTCCATTTCCACGTTATTGAAATTCACTTTAAAATATTGTCCTGAGGCGATTTTTATAATGATAAAACCCCCTGTGCTTCTGTCACTGACGCTTATTCAAATTGGCAAACATAATAAACATAATAATACTACTTCGTCGGCTGAAGCCTAATAAAGGTACATGCCACAATAAAAGTAAGAAATATATTCTGTTAGAGAATGGTTAGGACCGTGGGCATGTAGCATGGTACCAGATGTCTGAATCCCAACACACATCTTCCAACATTTGTTCAGTGGTTCAAAAGAGGTCTGACGTGCTCATTGAAGACTGTTTCTGCCAGTTAGAGAAACAATGGGCCAATCAGAGCTTAGTAGGCAGGTTTAAGAATGACAAAAAAAAACCAACAACTCTGGATGAGATAGAAACATGTGCAAGGAAAAAAAAAAAAAATGAAAGCATATGACTGCTAACAGACTTCAATGGAGGCCAAACAAAAGACAGTAAAAAAGGTTATATATTTTTGGGACCATAGAAAGTCTAGAAACATGAGAACAATATACAATTGATATAGCTTTTTGGGTTAACTATTCCTTGAATCAATGTACACAACTTTCAAATCAACAGTGATGTGTTAAAGTGAACTGCTTATAAGAACCACTACTGCAACTTTTATGTCAAGTGAAAATGACATTGGCGGGACAGATGCAGTATGTCACACTACAGATTTGGTTAGGGCAAAACTATATATATAAAAGAAATTGGAACAAGCTTTGAAGAGTTTACTATACTAACCATACTTCAGTCAGAGTCAGGCTAGCTGTTTCATCCCCTTCCCAGGCTTTATGCTAAGCTAAAAGGCTGCTTGCTGTAGAGACTGTACAGACATGAGAGTTGTATCAATTTCCTCATCCAACTCTCAACAAGATTTTCCAAATGTTGAAGTATTCATCTGAATGTAAACAGCCTTACACTAATGTTTACAACTATTCTGTAGAACCATATTTCCGCCACTCTTCACATAATGTGCTCCATAGCAGTACAATGTTTTTGTGTTTGTTCATTGAATCGCCAGTCTGAGAAGACTCATTGTCAGCTACACTTGTGAATGAAGAGCTCTCGTTCCTCTCCAACACTTTTCCAGATTAGCCCGGGGACAGAGTGGAAGTACTCAGTGAGGGATGTGCTCACTATTTTGTCAGTATTCTGACAGTGAATTATTTCCTCCGCTGCATCAGTCCGGCATGACTAAAGTGAGGCTGCTCGGTTTACAGTGCAGGGATGGCCTCGTCTTCTCATGGCAACAAAGAACATCTCTTAAAACAGAAATATAATATAAAATATATTGTACTGCATTTAGAGAAAAGCCAAATGCATTATTATTATTTTAGAAAATCCTTGCCTTACAGCAAAAGGTCTCTGCCAGCGTGTTAAAATTAATAAGTACTTAGTAATCACAATTGACAGCTAGTCATGAAAAATTTAAAATATTTTAAATTTTAAATAAATACAGAGTGCACCTAAGGGCTAGATGTGTCAAAGCGATGTGCAGCACTGTGTAAAAACAGCATGTAGCTACACTGTTATGACAGCTTATTATTCTACTGTAGAGGTGGCTCGTTTCTCTTTTTCAGTTCACTATGAAAGAGTTAAAGGAACACGCTGACTTAATGGGACTTTAGCTTGTTCACCGTGTCCCCCAGAGTTAGATAAGTCCATACATACCCTTCTCATCTCCGTGCGTGTTGTAACTCTGACACACCCACCGCTAGACTAGCTTAGTTCAGATCCTGGAGGTAACCGGCTCCATCTAGCCTACCGCTCCCAATAAGTGACAAAATAAGGCCAACATTTTCCTATTAACATGTTGTGATTTGTATAGTCACAGCGTGTACAAATAACAAGGTCACATGAGACACAGACATCTTCTAACCGTATACATACTGGGAACTATATTCTCAGAAGGCGAAGCACTGCTACTTCTGCTACTTGGGCGGAGTGATTTGCTCGCAACACCTGAGAAGCCCCGTGGTGAGGAGCAGGGAGTTCGCGCAGAGTTGGTGTAATAATCACTCCCAAGTAGCAGTGCTTCGCCTTCTGAGAATAGTTCCCAGTATGTACACGGTTAGAAGATGGCTGTGTCTCATGTGACCTTGTTATTTGTACACGCTGTGACTATACAAAAAAAACATGTAAATAGGAAAATGTTGGTGTTATTTTTATTATTTTATTGGGAGCAGTAGGCTAGATGGAGCCGGTTACCTCCAGGATCTGTGCTAAGCTAGGCTAGCGGTGTGTGCGTCAGACAGAGTTACGACACGCACGGAGATGAGAAGGGTATGTATGGACTTATCTAACTCTGGGGGATACGGGGAATAAGCTAAAGTCCCAATAAGTCGGTGTTTTCCTTTAAGATACATGAGCGTCAGCCAGTACATAGATTTGAACACTCATCCATTTAAGTGATTTACTTAGAGTCAAGTGCTGCCCATCAGTATAATCCCACCAAAGCTTTGTTTTACTCAGCTGACTATGTGTAGCCGCTTTTGAGGCAGTAATGAAAGTTGAATGAAAGGGGCTTCCACGGAAAACCCGGCATGGGAAATTTAAACTGTGCAGACGATGTTGTGTAGGACAGAGATGTATCTATAATGTACATATGGAGAGGTTTTACGTGTTAGTATACAGCAGTGGGCTGTGAAGAGACCTCTGTCGGTCTGTCTCACTACAGATGGAGGCAGTGAGCTCCAACACCCCACCAACGCAGCTGACGTAGGTAGGGGAAAAAAGCAACTTGATACACCTAACTGACAGTGTGGTGTCATGAAAGGAGCTTTAGTTTAGGGTGCAGCGGAGTCCCAAGTGGAATGCATAAACAGCCAAGTGACACTGATCAGAGCCGAGCGCATCCTGCTGCGGCTGTGGAGGAGATGCTAAAGGGGCCTAGCAGGAACAAATCATCTTGTTCTGCGATGCAAATAAAAACAAAGCCAGTGTTAATTATCAATAGCTCTCAAGGCATGGTGGGACCCTCACTTGTTTTGAAGTACAATCAAAAATAAGCCCCCTTTTACTGCTTCATGTGTGATTATTTCTAAGGACGTGTATTCTCAATGAGGCATTTTCAGGAACAAGATGGAGCGGGCAGCTACAAGTCATTCACGTCTAAGAACAGGCTGCTGTGTATAAGTAATATCAGTTTTACGAGAGACAGAATTTCTTTCTGATAGGTGGTTGTGATGCTCCCATGCACTTGGTAATCTTTTCCACTCCTATTGATTTTCTCTTTCCTCTCCGTGGTCTCTTTTACCCATGTGGAGAAGCTGCGATGCTGTGCTCCCCATACTGTTATGAAATAGTTTTGGTTGTAGGGCTTATTCAGTGTAAGATTGGGAAAGGCAGGTCACACTTTTATATAGATTGTTTCACGCATGAGGAAATCACAATGTGCTTCACATAAAAACATTTAAAATGCATAAGAATTGGCAGATAGGTTCTAATAGAGGAAAAGAAGAAAAAGGCGCAGGAAGGCTTTAAAGAATAAAATGATTTTTCCTTTCAATTTCCCAGTAAGTCGCTTTAAAACCCACAGTTAGGCTGTGCCACACATATGTATATATTCTGTATCGGCCAGATCCAATATATCATTGAAATAGTATTAAACGTACTTTAAGTGAAATATTGAATTGCAGGATTACATTTTTTACATCTGCACCATTCCATTGGAAAAACTGTACATTTTTCTTTGCCATATTTTTATTCACATTTAATTCAGCATGGTATTTGGTAGGATCTTAGAATTTGACCAAAGCATGACTGTGCAAAATCAAATCTCTGATTGATTGATTGAAAGAAATTGGTTTGCAGTATTGGTCCAAAATGTTAATACATAATATAAATAGTCTGCACACAATGGCAGACACCCACAATAAACAGTACTTAATACTACACAGTACCGTCCTGCGGTGCTTATAAAAGTACAAAAAAATCAATATGAGAAACTGATGTTACTATTAATGCAAAGATACAGTACAGCACACACATAGTGATTGACAATGATTATGGTGCACTGCCATAACGTTGGGTGAGACAAGAGACAAAACACTGTCTCCTAGAAATTAAGTTATTTTCTACTAATTTACGTACAAACGAAAATACGTTTTTGGAGAAACATAATGCCACCTAATTTAATTTTTCTTTTCAACATATTTAAGAAACGTTTTAATGAACGTACTGCTTGTTCAAAATATTCACTAACAGAACATTTTATTTATTTTCCGTTTTGTTATTTGTTATTTGTTGGAACTAAAGTATACAGGTAACTTAACATTTTATGTTGTATTTGGCTATGGAAAGATTGTGGTCTTGGTTACTTACTAAAAAACCTGAAAGTGATTTGAAGCACGAAAAAAACAGGTTCATTTTATTAACATTTAAGTGAAACTACAATTTTTCAAATTTGTATTGATTGATTTTTCAAAAATCAAAATGTTCTTTGATGCCTTAAAACACCCATATTATGCTCATTTTCAGGTTCATAATTGTATTTTAAGGTTGTACCAGAATAGGTTTACATGGTTTAATTTTCAAAAAACACAATTTTTGTTGTACTGCACAGCTGTCTCTCACTGCTGCAGCTCCTCTTTTCACCTGGTCTCTGTTTTAGCTACAGAGTGAGACCTCTTTTCTTCTTCTGTACTATCTTTGACTGCACTCGCACATGCGCAGTAGCTCAGATGTAGCTCATGTCAGCTAGCTAGCTCCATAGACAGTAAAAGAAAGGTTGTTTCTCCAACTTCGGTCAGTTACAAGGCAGGATTAGCTGGGAGACTTCTAAATGAGGGCGCACATGTAAGTAGTTCTTTTGTAGATTATGGTGAACTTGTGTGTGTTGTAGCAGTGCTTTGCTATTGAGAACGAGGTAGCATGCTAACGCTACGAGCTAATGGTTTCGGCTTGTGACGTCACAAGCTGTGCCTATTTTGAACAGCTCACCCAGAGACTGAAGGCAGGACACATTCAGAAACCGTATCTCACTCAAAACAGCATGGATGGATTTTTTTCAAAGTTTGTATGTGTGTGGAAGCACCAGAGACACAAAAGAACACCCCAAATCCCAGAAAAAGTGTTTTTTTTCATAATATGGGCACTCTAACCGAAACACATTTGGAGGATGCAAACTCCAGTCTCTTGTGTCAAAGTCCTTAACTTTCCTTTTTCTTCTGTCCGGTACAAACACTACAGTAGCGCTTCCTTCCTTGAATTTTTTTTTTTGCCTCTAAACAATATCCATTGAGTGATTACGTCTCACTCAAAATGTATGTGGCAATACAAATTAGTTGTACACAAATTTCATTTCTAGGAGATAGGGTCCCTTTTAGTCCCTAGTGTGGTCACGTTTTCAGACAAATAGCATAATTCCTTTAAACCCTCTCCAACTAGTAAAGCCCTCATCTTTCAAGCTTCACACCTCCACAGGCTTTCTGTCACATCCAGTATGCCTGTCTGTTTATACAGTAAAGCACCGTTCATTACACGTAAACTCAAAGTGCTTTGCATTAAAAGACAAAATATAAAAAATATGAGCATAAACATTAAAACAAAGCATAAACAACAAAAATAAGAATACAGTATAAGCATCAACACAAAAATCTACAAAAAAAAAAGTGGTCTGGTCTCCAAGCCCAAAATAACCCCCGGTATGTCATCAGTTGTTATTTTGGGCTTGGAGAGCAGACCACGTGCTAGGTTTATTTTCCCAGACTTGACAAAAAATATTTTACATGAGTTGTCCTTCCAGCGTCACGTAAACTGACCTGTATGAGTAAAATCTCTATTTAAATACACATTGCCAGTATAGGAACAATCAATAGTTCCACACAAGCCTCTTAATCCACCTAAAGACACCAAACAAATGCTTTTTTTGTAACAGAAAAATGGACAACAAAGTGTAGAGGTGGTGTGATTTCTAGCAGTGAGTCAGTGTTGTCGGTAAACCTAGTAAACCAACTCCCACCTCATACGGAGTAAGTTTGGCAATGACACAGCACACGCCCTACTTCTGACAAACCTTTATCAAATAAGAAACAGGCTTCTTCTAACTACACCCTCACACATACAACCTTCCCATCCCTTAGGAGCCCATGGCAATCTGTGAGGTGTTATGTAATGGCTAATCACACAAGTTTCTCCTGTCAGGGCAGCTTAATGAAGCAAGTTTCACCATATTCAAGAGCATGCATCGGTTTGATTAGATTATGTCAAAAACGTTATCTATGTAATTACGTCCAACACCTGCTTGTCACAGTCGCGCTCCTTCGAAATCACAGTCAGATTGCATAGAAATGGTGATACATTTCCATTTTAATGCATTTATTATTTCTTGGTCCTGCTCAAAACCAGCCGCATGGTGTACGACCTGACATGGGTTATTGTTGAGTATAAAGTGTTTCGATTTGGATAAATAATAGCCTTTCAAAATAAAACTCTTTCAAAGGAGACATTGTAGACCTTGAGGTGTGAATTGCTTTTCACAGTGCCTTAACATGTGATTTTTTTCCCCCCAATGAAGTAGCTGACAATTATTTCAATGCCATGTTATTCTCTTTTGTTTTGGCTGCAATGTTAGCTCACCTTGAAAACAATACGGTAAATGTTATTATATTTATAGTGTTTGTGTAGCTGGCCAAGTTCAAGACTTTAAGTGCTCATCTTGTTGGTTTTTCATCTCAGCTTTATGTCACCTAGCTGTCAGACTGTTTAAAAAAATTCTACTCGAGACTTAACATTTCAGATATAGCTCATAGAAAGCAGCTCCTCTGGCGCTTTTCGCGCCTGCTCTACTTTGTTTTCCCTTTTAGACCCCCATTCACACACAAACACATGTGTTTGCATTCTCTCACCTGACTCGTCTGTACAACACACTCAGACAAACATTATTCATACTCTCACACATTAACAACAGTGAGAGGATGCAAGATGAGGCCCTGCTCTTTCAGCAGGCTATGCAAATAGAAGATTTTAATAACACTGATAAAAATGCCATCTTTTTATCGACAGGGGAAACGGAGAAGGACAGGAGTGTTTTGCTGCAGCGCTGCTTAGAATAAGGATGCTGCTGGGCTGACGGAGAGCGAGAGACACCAACAGAGAGAAAGAAAGGGAGATATATTGGGTGCGGATGGGGGTGAAAGGACGAGACAGATATATATATATATATATATATATATATATATATATATATATATATATATATATAGAGAGAGAGAGCGAGAGAGAGAGAGAATGTATCAAAGTGAAGCCAAACAGAAGCAAAATGAGTGTTTAGGGGGGGAAAGAACTTGGCATTGAGAGATGGAAAGGAGTGGAAGAACACTACCTACCACAGAGAGTTAAAGAAGGAGAGAAAGGCAGATGGAGGTGGAGGGGTGGGATTGTCTTTACTACCCTTGGTCGTGTAATCGAGGTTGGGTTGTAACTGTATGGAAAAAAACCACCGCAGTGTGGTGCAGCAGAGAGTGCGAACAGCATGGGTGTACAAACCGGAGGATGCCCGTGCACCCTGGGACCTGTGCTGAATGCAGGTGGAGTGGTGCAGAGCCAGAATATCTGATGGTGGAGGAGTTGGGGGGGGGGGAAAGAGATGTGGCGGTGGCAGGAACAGGTGGGGAAACAGCAGGTGGTGAAGGGGTAAGAGAAAAAAAATGTTAACAGCTCAGGCAGGCTACACCATAAAGCACCTTGATGATGCTTTAATGACCCAAACGTGCTTCTCCGTGAAAAATGAGCTAAAAATACATGGAGTTAAAATCCTTGTTAATATATTGAGCGTGATATTTCAGTTGATTCCCTAATGAATGCTGTATTTATCTTTCCATGAGAGCTTGACCATGAGGGACTGTATGAAAACATTCCTAGCGCTATTAATATTTTCTTTGAACCCTCCCTCTAATATCTTAAAATATAGTACTGAGTTGGTCTCAACTCGTCTCACCATTAAAGGGGAACTCCACACCAATTTTGCACATCAAAGTTTGTTGTACTAGTCTAGGAGAGTTCTACTGCATAAGTGACAACAGTTATTAAGCCTTTTGTGTTAGAGGGAGCTGCGCAAATCTGATAAACGTCGTTATTAGAGATGCACCGATTACAACTTTCTAGGCCGATTCCGATTTCCGATTTTCTTTGAGTTTGACCAGCCGATACCGATTTTAGCCGATTCCGATTTCATTTTTTCTAACCACTTTACAGCACACACAAATATTTATTTTCTCTCTTTTCTTTAATAGAACATTTTGCACAGAACATAGAAAACATTTTGAACAGATAATGGATCACTATAAAATAGAACTATATAAAATTCACACACATCTAAAGTGCAATGTTAGAACCATTTCCTTCTTTTCACATCCAATATCCAACTAAAAAAAATGTGATTTTGGTTTTTTGGTGTCGTCCCTCCACGCCCTACTTCCTCCTTGCAGGTGTTGCATATTGCAAACGTGTTATCTTCTTCACACACGCTGAAGAATTTCCAAACAGCTGACATGTTGCAGGTTAATTCACGAGGAAACGCGCGATACACGGCGGAAAAGTTGAGAGAAAGTTAAAAGAGACTGTGCTGTCGCGTCCGTCTGTGCGTGCGTGCGTCCTTGAGAACTGTAACTGCTATACCTTATGTTGTCAGTTAATTGTAGCATTGACCGGCATGAAATCGGCATATGTCAGACTGACCTGCCGGTCGCCGGTCATGGCCGAGCATGTGAAAACCGGCCAAATCCGGTCACTGGCCGGTCTATCAGTGCATCTCTAGTCGTTATATGATGTCATCAGATTCAGCGTCAGTTGGGGCTTAAAACTACAAGTTTGAAAATGAAAAAAAAATCTGGGGGTGTGGAGTTAGAAAGAAATTACTTTACCAGACCCCTGTAGCCCACTCCTTATCTCTGCTTGATGCTAGCAGTTAAAATGAATTTGTCACTTACACACAGTACAATGTAGTGAAATTTAATTACTGCATTTAACCCATCCTAAGTATTAGGAGCAGTGGATAGCTTTACATACAGCATCCGGGAAGCAACTTGGGGTTCAGTGTCTTGCTCGGGGACACTTAACAACACATGGCCGGAGGAGACCAGCCTGGTCCTAGCAGACTCTCGTACATTTCATTTGTACAGAGAGTCTGGCCACACTCCATTGACAAGTGTTAATTTCCTTGACGGCGGGTACTCTGTTGAAGTTTAAAACTATTGGATCTGCCCAGAGCCACTCTGGATCTGCCATAACCAATCGCTAACGTTTGGGCATGACGTCGGCTTAGCATCGCTAGCGTTCACCTTAGACAACTCCTTCACCACTAACGGAGCGAGCTGGAAAATCAAACTTGATTGCTCGGGCTTTAACTTTTGGATATTCATCAGCGTTGCCACAACGGACCGAATGGCTTCGCGCGGATCTTTCTCTGCCGCCATTACGGAACTCACTGAAGGTTACCGAACCTCAACGTCATCGTTCTCAGCCACTCCCTCTGTTTGTTGATTGGACCGCCAAATATTTGGCCGGAGAAAACCCAAAAATATAGGAGGAGCCTGGGCTCAAAGCGCAAATCTTGTGGTTGAGGGGGAGACCACTCTACCTCCGAGCCAAGCAAGCCCCTACCATGTTCAACCATCGCACATCACTGCATTATCTCGCCGAATCTCTAAAGAGCTGTCAGCGGTCTAGTTGCATTGTGGGTAATGTAGGCGCCAGGTTTTGACAAGGAAGAGGAATGCATGGAAAAAAGGAAATATCTTTGGTTCTGCTGCATCAAACTTTTTTTTTTTTTAAACTGTCCACTGTGAATCCGACAATGTTATAGAAGTGTAGTTTGAAATCAGTGGAGTACTCTTTTTGTAACCAAAACAGGCAAAGCATAATGAATTTGAGGTGTGATCTAATATAAACCTTGATATATTATTGGAATAATGATTTTCACAAAAGCATCATTAACTATTTCCAAATGTATAGCAAAAATAACAAAGAGTTGGACTTCCCACCCACTCTCTATTTTAGAATAAGTAAAATGCTTGAATTATATATAGGCCGACTTAATATGGGAGATTTCTTTTTAACTTTTCTGCATATTATGATGAAGACTGCAGTGAAGGAGGGAACAACTGGAAGTGGAGATAACATTTAATGTTAACACCTTGTAATACAGCTCGTGTTTTAGACTGTAAGTTCGTTATATGTAAAGTAATCAAGCATCAATTTTAGACATTCTTCAATATCCCATCAGGCTATGTTTTGAGAGACTTTCCCAAAGCCCCTATCGTTATATCATAACTGTGAAATAGGTTAAACATAATTCTGCACAATATCAGTGTTTACACTTTTTCTCCTAAACTTCAGTTTTGTTTCCAGTACTGTACCCCGTACAGTAGGTATCCAGTATAATCGATTTCCATTGTCCAATTGTTATTCCTGTGTTCTCCATAGTTTTCTTCCACTGTACCTTCATGTAAGTACCAGTAGGAACCAGTAAGCATTTAATCGATATGTGATTCATACAAGGAAACTACATTGTAAATTGCGGGCTATATTACACAGTGTTATCCATTCAATCACTAATATCAATATTATGCGTTTGTAACTGACATATTGGTCCTATAGTTGACTGTGATGGGAAAATAATAATACAGTAAGCCCCAAAACAGTGACAGGATTGGAAGCCCTTTTTTGAATTAATCTCAAAAGGGAAGGTTTGAAAATAAATGTCTCCCTTTAGCAAAGCATTGCCCGTCCCTTATCTACGCTCCTAATCTCCCTAATACGTTTGATTATCGATGATTGAGCTGCTTAATATTGTTGTCACATTTATCATATTTGTGCCATCTGTCGCTCCACACCATGATGGAAACAAGCCAAACTATTCAGCTCGACCTTGCTGCCTCTGACACATACTGATGATGACTTAGTATTCAACAGTTTTTACCAAGGTATCTCAGTTATCGTCAACCTCATCATTCCCATGCACTATTATCTGACCTGGATAAAGGCAGAGGGAATGAGCTGACACAATAACACGCTCAGGCGAGATAGAGAAATTGCTTCTCTAAGGAGACGAACGCTCATCCAATCAATCTCTCGACAAAGCAGAGTTCCGTGTAAATATTACCAAGAGGTAACCCTGCCCTGGGCTCCTTTGAAGCTGCCACAATGAAATCCTCAGCGGAGTCTTGTACTGATCAAAGGCTATTCCCTCCATCTTTTAAGGAAAAATGAAGGACATCCATTATTATTCAACCCTCTGTTGCCTTTTATTGAGACAAGTCCGAGTCTGTAGGGCAGGCGTGGCGTGGGCACACAAAGGGATGTTAAGTGATAACACAGGGCACAGTAGCCTTTAGCACAGCTTTATTAACCGTTGACAAGATAAACATGAAGCCCAAACTCAAATGTCCTCATGAAATATGCATCTTTCCATAGGGATACGAGTCATGTTTATCTAAAATGGCTGTGTGCTGCCAGTGCTAAAACATGAGAATCCACCAGTGACCTTATTTTCAAAATTTCAGAGCAGATGCTATGATGACAAAGCTAAATGTTCTTTGGAGCTGATTGGTACTTACTGCTTTTAGCATTCCCTGTTTGGTACTTTATGTACATTTCCTGCAGATACTTTTAAGTAACAGACTACAGGACACTTTATGACACTGGCAGTAAAAAGTGGGATGAAGGACAAAAAATCTCAATCTCTTAGTGTTTTAGAGTTTAGTGTTAGGTTTAGTGTTGAATCATGATGAAATGAAATGTTTTCATTATCATTTTGAAAGTCTTCATCATGTTGTTGAACCAACAGCCCAAAACCCAAAGATATTTAACTGTAATGTTCTGTTTGGTTCTTGCCTGGGATAAAGACAAATCTGCGAGCTCATGTTTTATTTGCTGTGGCAGATGCGTCTGGTCCCCCTCCGCTTTGGACAGAATTCCAGCAACTTGAGATCTGACGGGCCAATCACAACCGTTTATCTCAAGTCTTCCGAACCATGCGACGATAGGAGCATATTTATAAATAGCAGTGACAGGAAATACAACCCACAGGAGCATTTTCTGTCCTCATATCAAAATGTAACAATTATGATTTTAAATGCATCGTTAACATTGTGAAATGGGTGGTGATACCACTTAGTTCAGAAAAAGTTCAAATCAGTATACAGAACGTGATGTAGTTCTGTTTGCTCCTTGAAAGGTGCTCTAAGCGATGTCATGCATTTTTTAGGCTACAGCATTTTTTGTCACACACAGCAAACATCTCCTCACTATCTGCTAGCTGCCTGTCCACACACTAAAAAAAAACGTGATCTCTGTAGACAGCCCAGGCTCCACAAACGCCAACAAAAACAAACTGCGCCAACCTGCACCACCAAACATAACAAACAGTGTTCCAGCTGTACAAGCCAATAACCGACAAGAAGGATTTGGGGGTGGGGGGTTAGTGCATGGAAGCACGGAAGGGAGTGGGAGGGGACGGGATGAGGAGGAGGGAGAGGCGAGCTAGCCTCAGTTTTGTTTGACAATACTTCAACGTCAACAAGAAGTAACGTAACCCAACATTGCTTAGAGCACCTTTAAAGTTGAAAAAAAAAAGAATTTTTTTTGTATCTGTGAACTCTGTCTTTAACCAAATAACACATTTATGTGATCTTCTTTTGATAACTAATGTAATAACGATTTTATGGTAATTTCTGTATTTTGTCTCGTCCGTGTTCAAGTCCAGTTTGTGGAAAGGGAAGGGTTATCACTTCCATACTTTTCTGCACCCAAACAATGAGGATGTAAAGCAATTTGTAACAAAACACAATTTTACAATGATATAAAGCGGAGAAAAGCAGAGGTTTTGCTTAGCAATCCACTAGTTGCAGCTTATCAATAAATCAACAGTGTAAAAATACTCTCATGTTAGAGGTAAAACAAAGTCTTGCACTTGGAATTCTACTTGATTAAGTATTACTTGCAAAATGTACTTAAAGTATCAAAAGTAAAATTACTCACCAGGATAAATGGCTCCAAATTCAAAGCCTTCAAAGTTATTATCGTGTGCAGCAAGATTAGAAATATTTTCCAGGTTCCGGGTTGCTGTACTTGCTTTACAGCAACTCCAACCTAAGTAGGCTAATCAACACATAACTGAGTACACCTTTAAGGGTATGAGAGGCCTTTAATCTATAAAAAATGCATTATATTTAATAAATTCATCATACGTTGTGTATGTAAAATCAAACTATTAACTATAGCAGTTAAATAAATGAAGTGGAGTAAAAAGAACAGTATTATCCTCTGAATGTAGTGGGTTAGAAGAATAAAGTAGCATGAGTTAGATGTACTTAAGTACAGTACTTGTGCAGGCAATCCAGTAAAAGTAAAAAATAAAGTGTTAGTTTTTCAAATCAATAATATTCTCCAAATGACATTGAACTAAAGGGTTAAAAACGGTGCATTAGCTAGTATCCCATCTGTCACACTGATTGATCCCATGTGGCTAACTGATCAACACAGCAGCTGGAGATCACCAGTTTTAATTATATATCTGTTTTTTCACCCATATGCCTGGGAACCCAATTAAGGCGTGTGGTGCACACCCGCTACACTCACACTCTGATACATGCTGGTACATGTGATTCCTCAGCAATCTTTCACTGACCGCTATTTATGAGACGCTGTCCTCATAACAAGATTTCTAATTTGAGTCAAGTCAGTGCCACTGCTAATTGATGTGAGTAAATCTCTCTCGTCACGATTCTGCAGGAAGCTAATGTCTGGTTGTATGTATATGGCAAATATTAATAACATTGTTTTCTGTAGAAATCGTGGTAGAAAGTTGAGTTTTTTCCTACTGAATCTGTCTTGTAAATATGTAATTTGGAGACTGTCCTCCTAAACAACTATGTTGACATTCAAGTGACAAAGGCCTCAAGTGGCCGTAAGAATTATAGCTCGTCCATCATGACAACGATTGATCCATAAGCAGTTACTTTAACCCAAAGCCTCTCTCTCAACCTAACTAACCATTTTTGGGAATATGTTAATTCGCTTTCTTGTCAAGAGTTAAATGAGAAGATCAGTACTACTCTAATTAGAGCTT
The DNA here is from genome assembly GCF_031162955.1 of Sander vitreus. Taxonomy (NCBI): domain Eukaryota; kingdom Metazoa; phylum Chordata; class Actinopteri; order Perciformes; family Percidae; genus Sander; species Sander vitreus. Next base: position 12,635,116 of record NC_135855.1, on the reverse strand, counting down.
CCATTCTGCCCGAACCCGATATACTGTAATTTCTCAAAATTTCCCCGGGATGCTGTGATTCGGGGTTGGGCTTGGACAGAAACTACGTGGGTTCATGTGTAGTAAAATATTGAGCTCAAGTCAGAAGCTGGGTAACATAAAGACTGGAAACGAGGAAACAGCTAGCCTGGCTCTGACTAAAATGTAAAAATCTTCCTACCAGCACCTATAAAACTCAATAATTAACAGGTTATATCTCATTTGCTTAATTTGTACAAGAAATCAAAGTGTAAAAATTAAAAGTTGTGGTTTTTCTATTTCTTGGAGTTGAAGAGTTTCTAGGAAGTTACCGTTCCTGTCTAATACATCGTCTGGCCAGCCTGGTCTCACAGAATTCCATGAAATGATCACAAACTGTTAACAGCGCATTACGTGGTGGTGGCACAGAATGTGTGAAAATTCCTTGTGGCCACCACGGAAAACAATGCCAATGTAAAGTCAATGAGAAGATGACGTAGCATTAAGAGCGACTACGGTAGCGAGTACTATGAAAGGGCGAAATTCCACATAAGGTGGTTGGTTAGGGTGGTGGATGGGTCAAACACAGGACTTTCACCCAGGAGACCAGGGTACGTGTCCCGCATGTCATGTTTCCTAAAGTCGCTTTGTTCTTTTCCGTCCCGTTCTTCTGGCGTGTCACGGAACCGTAAGCCCACCCACGACCTTTTCATTACCTTTTTTTAAGGGGCTGTGTTTATTTAACGGAATCCTTCTGTGTACATGTTTCCGTTCTCCAATATATGAATTAGACCGAGATATATAAATACAGTGAGTAGGTGTGCATGTCAGCAGTGTTCATCACAAAAGGAGCTGTAATGAGAGTGAAATTTGCAATGACTGCATTTGTCAAGTAAATGAAGGAAATAAAAATTCAGAAGTAAGTCAGATCATTTTCTATTTTTACCCACTGTTGACCAGAAGTGGATGTTCTGGAAGTGCAACGAAGTGCTGACCACTCCCCTTTCCTTTGATACCAAATCCCCCGCCATCGTCCCGTCGGTTCCCTCACGTTATGAATGAAATCCTGCTACTCTGTGCTGCTGCTGTAGGCCTGCGGAGCTGAAATTAACTAAATGGGTTTTATTTCTATTAAAAAAAGCAAAACGACGGTGGGGGCGATGGACAATAAATGTAATCGGTGTATGCCCGAACACCGCGTAACACCGGTAACAACGACTACCATGGCATGCCTACATCACACGCAACATATAGAGAATCTAGGGGTGTATTTGCAGCTGTCAAACTCACTTGAGACGTTTAATCTGGATAATTACTGAAATAGAGTGATTGGGCAGATAGGAGGGAGCTCTTTAATTAGGCAACAAGGCCCACCATCTCTTTAGAGATTGATTGCCCCCTTGACATTCATGTAGCTGTACTGATGACACTGAGGCTAGTTCAGCTAAATATGAGTTAAGTCTGCGTTTTGAATTAATTAGAGCTCAACATTTTTACTTTTCTCTTCTCACGTCGTCTGTTATCAGCTGCCGGCTCGAACTTGATCCAAGCTCCACAAGCTGCATGCAGATCTGGATCCATTTCAGGGTTCTTCTGCTCAGGGGTCAAATTAGACTTTGATAATTGTCCTAGACTCCTGAGCTGAGATGCAATTACACCAACGTTATGATTCTAAAAAACTTTCAGTTTTAATGCATTAAAAAAAAACAATGGTCTGCACCTGGAGTGATTTTTTTTTAATAACACAACACTATTAAAACTGTACGCTGTGGCAGTGCTCCCTCTTTCCTGATCAGGAACCAGGCTGCGTTTGATCACTCCTCTCTGCTCCTGTGCACCAGTTTTACTTCCCTGGCTCATTCAAAGCCGTTTGATTCTGCAAAGTACAATACAACCCCAATTTTTTTTTTTTTTACCCCAGTATTTTCTGGCAAGCCGTGTTCTATTTGATGAACAGGCCTTTTGAAATTTTCAGTGCTAACCTTTCCATCTTATTACCTGCCATCAAAACTGGATGTACAATGACAGACAGCTCTCTGCTATGCAGCTGCAGAGTGGGTGTATATGTGTGCAGAAAAAGCTCAAAAATCTTCTTTTATTTGATTAATCCTCTTCTTAACACAGCCATGTCCGCTCGCCGGGGCAGCACTGGGCTGGTTGAGCCTGCTCAAGTCTAAGCCCCTCTCACCCCGGCTGGATTTGCCATGTTGAGGACACTGGTGGACATGGTGTTGATTTGAACTGATGACTGTTGGAGGGAGATGAGGGAGGTGAGGATGAGATGAAAGGGGAGGTGGATCGTGGGAGGGCAGATAGGGTAAAGGATGACAAGGTAAGGATGCAAAGGGAAGCAAAGAAAATGGGATAGACAAGGCGACGGAAAGAGAGTGATGTGTGAGTTGGTGTGGAAAAGAGAGCTAAGGATGATGAGAAGAGAAGAGGGAGGAGGAGAGGCTGAGGTGTAACAGAACAAGGGGGGAGGCTTTAGGGAATGGGGTGTTAATGATGGGAGTGGGGGAGTGGGAGAGAGGAGAGGTAAGGATGTGAAATAAGGATAAGAGCAGCACAATAAAAAAAAAACAAGGAATTGCCAGGGAAGTTGTTTGGGATAACGAGACGGAGAGAGACAGAGTGAAGGAGTGGTTTATAGATGGCTTCGCCACACACACACACACACACACACACACACGTTTCACTATCTTTGTGGGGACCCGTCATTAACATAATGCATTCCCTAGCCCCTTACCCTAACCTTAACCATCACAACTAAATGCCTAACCTTAACCCTTACCCTCACCCTAACCATAACCTAATTCTAACCCTAATCCTAAAACCAAGTCTTAACCCTCAAACAGCCCTTTAAAGTTGTGGGGTCCAGTATTTTGGCCCCACAAAGCTGTCCGGATCCCACAAGTATACTGTATTCCCGATTTTTGGACCCCACGAATATAGTTAAACAAGAACACACACACACACGGTGCAGCGAGGCTGAGAAAGAAAAAAAAAACACTGACAGAGAAGAGGGCTGGTGAGTCAGAATTATCAGTATCCTAATTAAAGATGAATTAAAGATCTATTTTTATGATTCAATTATTATTTGTTTAGTCTATAAAATGTAAGGAAATAATTAAAAATGCCCAAAACAATTTCCTAGAGCTCAAGGTGATGACTAAAACACAAATTTAATTCACAAGGATGCAAAATAGACAATAATAATCAGCAAATCTGGAACTAGTGAATGCTGGATTTCTTTTTGAAAAACGACTTCAAGGATGATGTTAAGAGGACGACCATGAATTACAACCTCCCCAATTCAAGTCCAATTGGGACCTTCGCATCTCATTTCCTGTCATCGCCCTACTGGGAACTTGGTAATAAAAGCTTTAAAAGAGCCCCAAAATACAGAACAAAAACACCTCACGGAACCAGATGAATGCCTGTAAACTCTGATTGTTGTTTACAACAGACCATTTACAGTAGGTAACAATTGTATAGTTTGCCTTCATTTTCTTTTCTCTCACTTTGTGTTCCTCACCCTGTGGCTAGCCACTTTGCCAGATTTAAGCAGTTAACTTGGTGGGTGAAATATTTTTTATTACCGAGAGAAATGATGGCCAAAACTATGAAAACACAACCCAAGTTATGATAAACTGAAATGAACCTTTTAACAATTAATTTAAAAAATCTAAATGATGAATTACCCTTCTTTCAAATCGACTTTGAGTCTCCAAAATTATCACTGCAAAACCCTGGATTGGGTCCAATGGCATTTGTTTTCATAATTATTCATATTCATTTATATGTATATTATCTACACCATTTGTGCATGACAACTACGGTATGGTTAAGGTAAAGCTGGATAAAAGAGAGCCATTAACTGCAGGTCGGTGACAGGACTTGGACTCTGGTCTCATGCATGATGGTCAGATCCACATTGACATGCCAATCCACCACCCCGACCTTCACACCCTTACTTTCTAGATGTAAATCACAACCTGCAGGATCATCTGATAGGAACACAGTTCTTCGGGTACTGGCACTGAGTTTCAACACCGGGGTGTGAAGCATTTGTAACTGTGAAGGCACGGAAACGCAGCCTCACGAGGGCCGCCTGCTGCGCAACAACTCTCTGATTGAACGAGCCCACTGGTCTATTTGTTACCGCTCCTGCTTTGTTGACCCACACTGATTATTTCCATCTCGCTGCACCCCCCCCCTCCCCATCTGTCTCTCTCCATCTTACATCTCATGCTTCCTTGTCGGTAATGTTGCCTGCCACTGCATTTTGTCATGCAGTTCTCATGGGACTGTTTGTTACTCCATCTACTCGCTGCCCCTTTCCCCTCCCTCTCTGCTCTCCTTCCTCCCCACCTCTCTCTTTCCATAAATAATTTGTTATGCCACTCTAGCTCTGCAGGGTAGTTCTCATTGGTCTCCATTTCTCTCTACTCCGATTCTGATTTGTTATGCCACTGCCATTCCCTCGTACACGACTCATTGGTCACTGTCCGCTGAGCTTTCTATTACCCTCTTTCTCTCGCCTTCCTCCCTCTTTACTCCCCTCGCCACCATGTTCTTTGATGTCATACTTTGGCTGTTTGATTTGTTTCTCCCTACAGCATGCAACTGAGGTGTTTTTCATCTGCAATGCCTTTATCAGCAGAGGACACAAAGGGTATGCAGCATCAGGAGACTGCGTGTGAGGCCAGCAGCTCTGGTTTTGTGCATATTTCCGTTCAGGGGGAATTATTTAGTCAGTGTTGCAAACAGTGCAGATATTGCCATTTCAATCTGTTATTAGTATCATTGGAATGCACCAGAAGGCATAGTAAAAGGCTGACTGGGAATATGGGGCCATTAGTGGAAAACAGAGAAGGCATATGCTTTGTGAAATACTGCACTTGTGTTTCCTGTTACAGTGTGAGCGTGTGTGTGTGTGTGTGGCGAAGCCATCTATAAACCCCTTAACACTCCTCACTTCTCTGGCATTTTAATTCCTTGTTTTTTTTAAATTGTGCTGCTCTTTCCCTTATTTCACATCCTTACCTCTCCTCTCTCCCACACCCATCATTAACACCTCATTCCCTAAAGCCTCCCCCCTTGTTCTGTTACACGAACGCATTGTTCATAAGAACAGCTTGTGCTGGGAGAGACTATTTGAAGGGAAAGTTGGCAAAACTGCTATGGCTGGTGAGCTAATGCTGCATTCACAAAATATCGGTAGAATGGGAAGAACAGGAAAACCCCCATAATGAAAACTAAAATAAAACTTTGAACTTGAAAATGCCAACTTTAGAGTATTCATGCAGTATTCCAAAGACTGTTACCCCCGCCGTACTGTAGTGTACTTCCAGGGAGCAACCTTGCAGCAGCTCTCTTGCCACTTTCCTTATTTTTCTTACCATCAGTCTGTGTATCACGAGCACTTTATGGAGGCTTGTCTATATATCCAAATGCTCTTGTATGGTTTCTTTTTTTTTTTTTTTTTACGATATTCTTATTTTAATAATAATACATTTATTTTATATAGCACTTTAAAAAGGTACTCAAAGTCACTTCACAAGGTAAGAAAAGCAATATCAAGATCAGTATAAAAACAACGACTAGAGATAAATATTACAAAAGGTGCAGCAAAGTCTTATATACCTCTTATTCATTTATTTTATTTTCTTGTGCTGCTGAAACAACCAAATTTCTCAGCTGGAGATCAATATCTTATCTGCTAACACTTTAGCCACACCAGACAAATACCGTAAATTAGAAACAATGCACTGGGTAACCCTTTAGCGTCATTTTTTTCTGGGTAGTCCAATAGATTTCAACACGTTAACATAATTTCACACAAAACTACGGGCTAAGGTATAGAACAAGATTGTGGTTCGGGTTAAGTTATGTACATAAGTTAAAATACATCAACATTGACTTTTGGTGTTTTAATTGCAAATCTTTTTTGAGCAGTTTCTACAAGGGTTATAGAAAAGTGAGTGATACAAGCAGCCAGTATGGCAGCTTCCTCTGTTTTGGATTCTCTATGTCTCCATTCTCCCAAAGTTCAGCACCGTCAAGATGGTTTGCATTTGGTCAACAATTGGCATGACATTAATCAACATTTCTGTAAACGTGCTAGTTTTAGCCAGCCGGCTCATTTTCAACTGTAGTAGATGTTTTGAGATCACACTTTGCACAGATTTACTTTGCTTCTGTGAGCGAATTCACTGATCACAGTGACTACGTTTACATGCACATAATATTCAGTTTTTTGCCATTATTCCGAAAAGGCGATATTCCAACTAAGCCGTTTACATGGCTAATGAAAGTGACTATTCCAGTAATATTCCTGTTTATATGTAGATGTACAAAATACAATTTTTTCAAAGTTTTCCAGCGGTGGCGGACTTGTTGAACCGTGCGAACACAGCTCTTTCATTTCTTCAACCAGCTTCTTGAAAAGGTCGGCGTAGCGATGCATGCGCATAACCAAAAACCTGTTGATATTCAAGTCTGTGATAATGTTTAAAAGTGGCTGTGTTTTTTCCTTCTTATCGGGTCTGCAGCCTTGCAAACTGTTGGCTGGTTGATTTGTGTACAGCAACCATAGCAACGCACAGAGCTGACAATAAAGCGTAAACAGACAAGACGCCGTAAACTGCGGTAAATACCCCGATTGAGACACATATTTCGAATGCGCTGTAAACATGTCCAAAGAACGCTTCTAAAAACCCAAATAATACCAGAATATACCACGTCTTAATCGGAAAATGCTATATTCTGAAAAAACCTTAATTGGAATATCCAACCAGAATATGCTGTTTACATGACCTGTATCAAATTCGGAATATTGTCATATTCGGAATAATAGTGGAATATTGGTGTGCATGTAAATAAACTCAATGATTTCATTCAAATTAATTGATAGCTGTTATAAATGATAAGGCCCTAAAGGAGGTCAGGATGGATGATATAAACGCTCATACGAGAGACGTTTTTTGGAGGTCATATGGGTGGTTTTTGAAGACACTTGTAAGTAACCAATTCTGTCATGTCGCTATGAAGACATGTTGCTCTGAACAAGAAACGCACAGCATGTTGTGAGCTCAACAGGCCACACTGTATTACAGGGCTGCCATTAAAAATAAAATTTCAGATTCCAGGCAAAACTGGACCACAGCATAGTGGAAACCGTATGTGTCTGATGAGTTTTTTTTTGTTTTTTTTTACAGCCACACAGGGTTTATGGTTGTAGAAAACAGCTTTGACTCTGTCAATGTCTGCTGCCACTGTTAAACATGGGAGTGGAACTGTGCTGGAGTGAGCGTCCATCTCGTGGGAGTCATTAGGTCTGCTGATTGCTCTGCACAGTCGTATAAAGGCAGAGGTATACAAGGGCATTTTATAGCACTCAGGTGCTCCTTAAAGTGCAAACACCGCTCACTCCTGATGTTTATATTCCAAAGAAATTAACTCCCAATAATTTAATTAAATTCAAGGATGGCTTTGTGGACACTTAGTGCCTTTGTTGTTTGCTAAATCAAGATCTAAACATCAGTGAAGGTTTATTTTTTTTGTCTTTATTGTTCCTGCAGGGAGTTTTGTTGCATTTGTGACAGACGTAGTACATGCAGGATAGGAAAGCAGATGGACAAGAAGGATGCATGTGTTTTCATGACAGTCCCTTCCTTTAATATCATAAATACTTCATGACATATGGCTACAGACATTTTCTTCATCCATCAATATGAAGAAAGGTCCAGTATTTCACTGCAGCAATCCAAGCTGGATTAACCACCTGACCCCAAATGTTAATTGTCAGATAAAATATTTTCACAGTCTAACAATGTCACATATTCATTTCGTATCAACTTGCTTGCGGCCATTAAGCTACATAATGCTTATATTAAAAGGGAAATATCTTGTGTATTAGAATTCAGCATGACATATGTGGTATCCTGGGATCTCAATTTAATTTAAAATAAAGCTCTCTGGGTCTGAACAATGCTTGGATGCACAATATGCATTCATAATGATCTGCTGAAGAGGATAACCCTGTGGTGTCTAAGGCCATTTTAGCAATTTAGCTGTTCATTAAATTTGGCGATTGTTTACTACCTTCGCTTGTCAATTGGACACAGTTATGAGGCTCTTTCACCCTCAGGGTTTAAATGCTATAATGCATACATGCAACATATAATATAATGCTATACAGTATACTGAGTGTATTGATGTGTTATAGGGTATTGCTGTGTTTGAGAGGTTTAAGTACAGCATATTACAATGGTTTTCTTGATGTGCAATCCCTTCTATTTCTTACTTTTTTATCTCATTGATGTCCTGATTGCCTGATTGTTTTGGTATTGATTTATGTTTACATAGGGAGGGTTACTTTTAAATAATGTATTTCAATGCAATAATTACCTCGTCAGTGACCTGAGTATCACAATATAGAAGAAACGTAACTAAATTTGCCTACTTTCCGTTACTTTTGGATTACCTCAACACCAAATATGGACATAACCTGCACTGTACTCTGATGTTCCCCTTTTCTGCTTTAAATACAAAATAATGGCAAAGTTTCCACCCAGTGCAAGTATTTCTTTTACTAATCTGTTGATTTCGCTACTCCCCAAGCCAGGCTGTATAGTTCTGGGGCTTTTCTGTGTATTTGGTCCCATTATAAGGTGTTGATTTCTTTGTGTCAAACAGTATGAAGGTTTACACACAGAAAGCGTGGCTTTATAATCAAATGTCTGCATCTGATTTGTGTGTAGTGCTGTATTTTTTCTTCATATTTTGTATCCAAAACTGTTTTTTTTGTAGAAATGTTTAAATTATACACAATAATACATGTTATTTCAATTAACATACCATCAAATTAGTGGTCTGGTTTACATCAGTTCAACTTAATCCTCAGAATCTATGTCACATAATGATACAAATTAAAGTTAAAAGTACAAATAATTGTTGTTTGGTAACACATCTTGCTCAACATAGTCACCAGACTTTTAATTGCTTTCTCTGCTTGTTAATTTATTGCACCTACAGTACGTCTTCTAAGTGATTCTAAGACTATTAGCGCTGGTGATAACTACTTAAAGTTATCATAAAAGGCAAAGGAAGTATTTTCTGCTTATTATAACTATTCTTTGTGTTTGTGCGGCTGGTCCCTTTGTTATTATTATCATCATCAGATATACACCTGTCCTGGGGGAGCTTTATGTACTTGTGTGCATATGGCAAAGTGACTCGAGCACACAGAACCTGTTCTCAAATGAGGGCACATTAAGATCAGACAACACTTAAGGGGAGCGGGGACTGAGGGTAATTTACTTCACTATGATTCCTTTGTAATTACTACAGAAATGGCTGCTCAGAAATTTCAAAAATGAGAGCCTTGATTATTTCTACAGCTTTGAAACCGAATCATCAATTTAGGGCATGAAAAAGCTTGCTGTAGGTGAAATGACACGGCTTCTCTCCCTTATTCAGAGGAAAGACTAAGTGATTTACTCATAAAATAAACATGCATAAGAAACAATAATGTGTTTCTACTGTACACAGGTTTTGGATGTACCTGAATGGCTGCTGTTCAGGACGTGCACATGTACAACGCATGATTTACAGTGCAGTTTTAGCACTTGGCGTTAGGGAAATCAGCAGAAGCATATTAGCTGTGTGTGAGCTGGTCCCTCCACTCTGACTTTGCCCTGGGACTTGATGACTGCTGTCACCACGTCTGACAAACCGGGCACCGCTGCAACAAATCAGTCTCCTCCCAATCCCAGTCGATATAATGAGACCAGACCCGCAGGCAGCTGGAGGTCTGTGTGTGAGAGTATCAGTGTTTATGTGAGTGTGTGTGTGTGGGGGGGTCCCTGACTGCACAGAAGGATGGGGGAGGAGAGAATACTCAAGAGATTAGAGATTTATTGATTACCCTTTGCAGTGTCTCTCCCCCTCTCCCTCTTCCTTCCTCCATCTTGCCTGGGTCTTCCTCTCTGCCAGTTTATTTATAGAGGGTTGTAGAGGGCAGTGATTTTGGCTCTGCAATGAGTTACAGACTTCTCGTGACCCGCCTTCTCTTAACACATCATTCAAGAGGCCTATCAAGTGCACTGACATTGGCGTCAGTATAATGGAAGAAAAGAAAATGAAGGCAACAAAGCTCTTGTGTCGAGCAGCCCACCCGGCCTCCTCCATTTATAGTCTTTATAAATGCGCCATGATGGCTCGTACAGCTGCACTTTGATCAATGTTAAAATGTAAATGCAGGATGCACCCTTTCTTTGCAGTTCTGATGAGCATGAAAAAACAGAAAAATGTTTGAAATGTAGATGATTGTGCTGCGCTTGTACTTGGGCTGTTTGATAATGACTATTTGGAATATGAATGAATGGAAACGCAGGGGGAGGCGGGGGCGACAACGATGCAAGGGTAGGTATTGGTTAAGACTTGGCAGTTTGTGTTTAGCTTCACTGGAGGCTATAGGCTTTTTACACCAGGATGTGTTGGCTCTGGTTGTCTCCCACAAAGACAGACCATACAATGTAACATGGACTGTCTATTGAATCTTATCTTCAACACCAGTACAAGCAGAAAATAGGAGACTGTCCTCCAAGAAGTCGTTTCAGCAAATGCCCCAAAAAATGACATATGTTCACATTCAAGTGGCAAAGCCCTCTCGCTGCTGTAGTAATTGTGACGTTGGGAGCACACAAGGAAGTCGTGGTTATAGAGCCACAAAGTTTGCGTAGGGAGGATGTCGGGATGGATGGATCAAGAAAATGTAGGACTTTAACGGCCGCTGTTTGTCTACTGACAGCAAACGGTTTCTTCTAACCATGAGCACGATCGTTTCCTGACCTTAACCAAGTGCCTGTTATTACAACCATAACAACGATGGTCCTTTAACCTTAAAGGTGCTCTAAGCGATGTCACGCGTTTTTTTAGGCTACAACATTTTTTGTCACATACAGCAAACATCTCCTCACTATCCACGAGCTGCTTGTCCCCTGAACACACTGTAAAAAAAACACGGTCTCTGTAGACAGCCCAGGCTCCACAAACAACAAAAACAAACTGCGCCAACCTGCACCACCAAACATAAACAGTGTTCCAGCGTTCCAGCCAATAACCGACAAGAAGGATTTGGGGGTGGGGGTTGGGGGGTTAGTGCGCGGAAGCACGGAAGGGAGGGAGAGGGGACTGGATGAGGAGGAGGGAGGGGCGAGCTAGCCTCG